>NC_073302.1:302877230-303579730 GCF_027595985.1 Sorex araneus | reverse complement strand
CTGTCCTTCTAAACAGATGCTTGATTTTGGGCTGCCTCTAAGGTTGGACATATCAGAAAATTTGTCCCCTTTTTTTCACAGATGCAGGGGGCGGGGGGTGGGGGAGGTGAGTAAGCCCACACTCTGTGTCTGGGATCACTGTGGGGGGTGCTCAGGAGACCATCTGCGATGCCAGTGATGCCCGCCCCCCCACCCCCCTGGACAGACATGCTGTCCTATTTTTCCGGCCCCAGCAAGTCTTCCTGATCAAGCCTTCCACCTGAGGCTGCCTTCTGGAGAGTGACCCTGAGTCAGGGGGAGGCCACCACGGGCGAGAAGAACCGCTTACTTTCTCTGCAGCTAGAAACTGACTGAGCAAGGGGTTGTTTTCTTCTACTAGCAAAGCATTCGCACTGGGATCACCCTTGCTTCCAGGAACTAATTATTCAGCTGTTCTAGATCTGGGGAATTACTCTTCCTGGTGGCCCATAGCCAGTTTCACAGAACCCCCCAAGGCACAGTGAGTAACTGACACATTTCTTGCAGGATGTGCTCCTCTGTGTGTGCTTGCGTGCGTGCGTGTATGTTTGTGTGTGCGCGCAAGCGCAAGTGTGTGTATGTGCATGTGTGTGTGTGTGTGTGTGTTGTGAGTGGGCCCTGGATTGGATGCTAGTGTAGGAAGGTTAAAACAATGTCTTAAATGTATGCATGTGTTTATGGACCCAGGTACTCCATTGACCCATTAGACAAGACCCCAAAATTAAGTGCCTTGATTTCCGAAGGGGCTTCCCGAGGGCCTAGTAAAGCCAAAGGGTTTCTCAGACCAGGTGGAAACTGCACAGGAAATGGAAAAGCTAGAAACTGGACATTTTTTCCCCCCTGTGGCCCTCTATTGGCTGTAACTACTGCTAGTAGAACTGAGGAAAGAGAGGAGAGTGCCCCCACGCCCTCGAACCCCCACACCCTCCTGCTTCTGCCTGGCATCCTAAGCTGACCTCTCTAGTCAAGGTCACTGGCACAGAAGACTCGTGAAATCCCTTTTTCCGCCGCCTGGCGGACTGGAGCAGTTTTTTTTTTTCTGTTTTTTTTTTTTTTTTTTTTTTTGTGATCTTCCTGCAGCTGCCCGGGGAATCTTTGCAGCAGTTCGCCCCAAACCACAAAAGATTTAGCAAAAAAGCCCAGAGCCTGGAAGTAATATTTTAAGTCGTTTTCGGCTGGCCTTGGAAATTTATTCCTAAACTCCGGCTGCCCTCTTAAAACCTCCAGATCATGACTCCGGTGGCAAAGGCGTTATCGTAATCACTGGATCCTCACCGCCTTGAGAACACAGAACATCAGGAAAGGTGAACGAGAAAAAAGAAGTTCTGTTGAGACTGTGGGCTCCTTGCAGTGTGTGGGCTACTTGCAATGTGTGGATGGTATGCAGTGTGGGGCTGCAGACGGACTGGCGAGCAAGGGCACCCCCACCCCTACTCCCTACTCCCCAAACATGGAGCTGGCCACCCTGTGGTTAGCTGCGGCTCCCCAAGACGCTCCGTGCAGTTCCCTCTGTGCGTCAAACAGCTAAGATAACATTGCACTGTGTCATCTTAGCTGGGACTCGGGCTGACTACAATGGCTGGCATTTCCACTGTTCTCACACGTATAAAAATAAAATCAGAACACACGAGAGCATCCGAAAAGACATCTGGTAGTACACAACGAAGACATTTATCAAAAAGGATGCCTTTTTCCCTTTTACTCCTCCCCAAAGCTTTTTTTTTTCTCTCTCTCTCTCTCTCTTTTTTTTTATCTCATTCTGCTTCCAAGTAGGAATTTCGTATAAGTGGCGGAAAGTTGAATGCAGAACCAAAAGTTGAAGGGAGAGGAGTGATGGCATAGGAATTCAGGCTTTAGGGGTGAGGGTGAGGCTTATTCTCAGCTAGAGGTGGGAAGCTGATCACTTGAATTATACACCCCATCGCAAGGCACGAATTTATGTTAAAACAATGGGAACTAAAAAAACTGCAGCAAGTTGAAAGAAATCTTTTCTCTGGGATTCAAAAATAGCTTTATTATTCCGGTAATCGGCTTTTCTCAATGTACTCATTATGCTAATTTAAAATGGAAGTATATTCCTAGTTTCAGGACGTAGGTGAGAAAGTTTGATGCAGAATGCAGGGGGTCTGGTGGGGAAGGGGAAGGGAAGAATGGTGGGGGGGGGAAAGGCCTTTTGTGTGTGCCCTATCTTTCAAAGAAGTGACTTCTTTACTTTCCGGGTGGCGCTGCACTTGTATAGTGGGGCAGGGTATCCGTCATGATGTGACGTTTGGATATTCTCGTGCTCCTTGGTTACAAAGGACAAGCTTGGCTTTCCCTTTCTGCTGTGACACGTCTCAGGGGATCTAGATAAGTTCTATGTAATTAGAAATTAAAGAGTCAGCACCCGGAGCCCTTGAGGAGTGTTCACCGTAACACCGCCTGTGTCTGGGACCGTCCCTGTGCTTCGTCCCTGCCATCGAAGCCCTGTCCTCCTGACATCCTTCTGCTGTTTGCAGAATTTCCATGTGAAGTTTTACTGTGGCGTGAATAGTTCCCTGTGAGTGGCTTTGCTCTTCTGGGTCTGGTGCCTGCGTGCTGCGTTTTCTCCTCTAAGCCCAGCCCTCTTTCTCTTTTCACTTAGATGGGCCTTGGAAACATGTGTTCCAAGTCCTTGAAAAAGACCACATTGTGTATAATTACTGATTCTCTCTCCCCCCTCTCCCCCTCTCCCCGGAGTTTAGGATACTTGTGTATAGGTGCATGTGGCAGGTTGAAAAACTGTTCACTCGGTCGGTACTGCTGACACCTTAAAACAGGAAATTCTTTTACGTCGGGGCGAAGGTGTGTATTTGTCTCTGGACACCTGTCCAGTGCCCAGTTCATGGACGACGTACCCAGCGGTCTCTGCCTCTGACTGCCTTTTGTCGATGCTGCTGGGAAATTAATTCGGTTTGATTATTTCATAAATCAAGTGACTCTGACGCCTACATTCTAGCTAGTTAGGTTGGTGAATCCAGGTTCCTAAAATTGATGTATTCAGAACAAAATTCCCAGTATTGCATTTCACAAGACCCTGCCAATTGTCCCATTACTTGTGGCCATTTATTGTAAAGACATATTTAAGCCCTAATGGAAGAAACAGCAGGAATCTCCCAAAAAAATTCAAGCAAAAATTTTCACTAGGAGAGAGAGAAAAAAAAAAGACTTCTGAGACAGATTGGAATCTTCTGAAGAGCTAAATATATAATTTACTATGATCTAAAATATTAATGAGGTTATATGTGAGGGGCTTTTTCGAGGAGAATGTATCCTATATTTATTAACAGAAAATGCTGTGCATTAAAAAAATCTTTTATGTGGGCTTTAGGTGTGTATCTTTGAGAATTAACATATACCTCCCCTTTGTCCCGTGTAAGATTAAAATGCAGTAATCCTTAAATTTAAAAAAAATTTAGAAACCCCCTCTAATGCCCCCTCACAGTACAAAAAATTCTTCTGCCCTCAACATCAAACAGAATTTGCAACTGTAAGAAAAAACTTAGGATTCTTAGCCATTTTGTTTACCAAATATTTATTGTGAGATCTCTCGACCAAAATAATAACTTCCTTGTGAGTGTAATTTACACAAGCGTTTGTTAACAGCCAGAGACCCGCCACTGGGGGTGAAGAATATTTAATCCTTTAAAGCTGACATATATAACATGTAGCTATGTCAGCTACAGCTGTTTCTAAACATCAGTAACAAAATTATAGACAGGTTTTGAAGCTTCTGTGGTGGGAATGAATACATCTGAGAATTCAACTTGCTGACAGTGTTTATGTAATTTAATCTTACCATCTGCTGGAAAGTAAACATTTTTTATAAAATTAAAGTTTATAAAGCGCATCCCTTAGACTTTCCGATTGTTGTGAATGACAAATTTAAGTGTATTTTCATGAAAAATGAATGGAAGTTTGTCTCACCCCCCCCCCCTTGTGGGGAGGAGAATGCTACATGACAGTGGGGCTTGGGGTGTGATGTATCTTGGTTACTGACGCAGGAAACGAACTAGTATTTTTGTCTTATCCACCAATGCTGCACCTCCTGCTCAAGTTCTTCTAAGATAATCCGCATGCTTTGATTTCCATTTTACACCAAAGAAAACAAGCCTCAAAATAGCGGCATAATGTCAGTAATATCAGACTTGGTGACGTCACAAGTAAAAGGCACATCTGAAGTACCTGTATCACATTCCCTAAATTTCTCAGAACATGCTAACCTTTCTAGGGCACGTGTTAAGCTATTGTGTGTGTTATTTGGCAAAAGCAAGTAGCACCCTTCTCTTTCCTCCAGAAGTTGGCAAATTAGTCAATTTGTGAAACTGACAGATTTTTTCCCAACCCTGCCAAGTTCAAACTTTATAAATTTGACCTCGTGGACATTTTCCTTGAAATAAATGTTCAGACCGATAATCTTTGTGTTTATAGTTAAACCCTGTGTTAAATTGAAAGTCTATGCTCCATGTTGATGTAATAAAATTTAATTAGTTGTAAGTCAGGTTTTGGTTTAGTGGTAATTAGTTTAGTGTATAATTATTACATCTAATAGCAGTTTGAAATCTGCAAGCATTTTGATCTTTTTCCAAGTTAAAAAAAAAACCCTCTGTGAGGTTTATAACAGAAATAGTAATAATAAAATCACATTAAGTAATTTCATTAGACAAATTATAGAAAATGTTAAGTGGTAAAGTAAAATTTTAGCGAAGCAATGGTGTACATGTGTAATGTTGTGTGAATACAGAAAATATTTCAAGTATTTTTTTCTTCTTCAGCTTCAAGCAAACTAGTGAGATTTTTCTGTACCCTAGTTTTGAAATGGATTATCTATAATTTTTTACGACAGAATTTAATGTTTTTCATGTGGAGTCAACACACTGCTTGCAAATCAAGAAAAAATTAATAAGCTTGAAAACTTTATTTAATTCCTTGAATTCTCACCCATGTTTACAGTTTCTGCTTGTATCCCCTGCTTCCTGTGAGAAATGAAGAAATCTTCAGCCCACTAAACAACTATACAAAAATGTACTATATAAACCTATACAAAACTTTAAAATTAGTGAATTTATTTATTTGTTTATTTATTTTTTGCTTCTTGGGTCACACCCGGTGATGCACAGGGGTTATTCCTGGCTCTGCACTCAGGAATTACCCTTGGCGGTGTTCAGGGGACTGTATGGGATGCTGGGAATCGAACCCGGGTCTGCCGCGTGCAAGGCAAATGCCCTACCTGCTGTGCTATCACTCCAGCCCCTGAATTTATTTTTTAAGTGTCCTTATTGGTATTATATTTAGCAAGCTGATCATAGTCCAGACTGAATTGGGAAACAATGATACTTCTTTGCCATTCCCTTTTTTAATCCCTACCTTTAGGATAAGGTTTTTCATTTTGTCTTGTGTGATACAAATGCTGTTTCATTTCTATTTTTTTAAGTGTGTTAAGCCACCTTTTAATTTCCTGCACATTTCCTGTTATGTTTGACATGTAATTAACAGTCCAGATACCTCTATTGTAAGCCAGAGTGTGGCTCCATAACCTGTGTTTTCCACATCAAAGATCATGTTTCTCATCATTTGTCTGCTTGACTTCTAAAATACATTTCAATAAAAAAGAGAAAGTTCAGGAAAGAGTGCATATTGGAACTGATGCTGTCTCTGTAAAACAGGAGAGCCGGTTTGGCAAGGCGATTTAGTAGTTTAAAATGAAATTTCATAGCCTACTAATTGATTTTTATAAGCCAAATTTAGGTGTGCTACAGATCCATAGAAAATATCTAAACTTCCCTTTTCTTTGATACAATTTCTTTTTTCTTCTCTTCACTCCACTTTATTAGTAAAGGGTCTATTTTGACTTCAAAAGAGGTCTTGTGATCATTTCCATTTGGCAAGGAGAAAGAAGTGATTTAAAATAAAATATTCATGAACTGACATAATTAAAAATATTAACCGAGACATCTAAATTGGCTTTTGTAATATACCGTTATAAATATTTATTTAGATCCTTGTGAAATGTCTGTCGTGAGGCAAGCAGGTTTTTACACAGCCCATATCCGGTTTTGTAAATTTAAATTTGTCTTTATTCGTGTTGAATTGATATGCCCACGTACTTAGCTGGCATTAACACTGGTTACTTATTCAAGAGGTGTTGCTACAGACGGAGCAGATCAGGGCTTCGGAGGCCTTGGAAGAAATGGCTTCAGTTAGTAGAACTGTCTTCAAAGTGAGATGCCGCGTGTCCGTTCAAGTTACTAACACAAAATAATATATAATTAGGTGCCAAATGAGAAAGGTTTAATAAAAGATGAGATTGGATCGTTGCTGTAGGCTGTTTCTGAGAAGGGTTCCCATTCATCTTTAGTTTGGGAATCAAGCTTGAAGAAATTGGACGACAGCCTTTGCCTGAGCCACGGAACCAGCGTGCTGTGGGAAAGAACGGTTTCAGAAACAGGTGTTTGAGGTGGGGGCCCCATCTTGGCCCTGTGCTCTGGGATAAAAACAGGGTCAGCTTGTGCAAGGCAAGTGCATACCCCCCAAACTACCTCTCCAGGCCTCCAAAATGTCTTTATTGATTGATATCTTTGCAGTCAAGTATAACCCCTTTCACCCACAACCAAACTGAAGAAATGAGAAAGCTAGTAGATGGGTTTAAAACTGTTTATTTGGAGGCTGGAGACCCTTTTCTCCCCTCCTATAGACTGGAGTACCTGATTTTCATGCAAGAGGTTTGAGCCCTGGGTTTGATCCCTGGCATCGATCCCTTGCATGCAATTGACCTGAGTTAAATCCCTGGCATCCCATACAGTCCCTCAAGCACTGCCTGGAGTGATCCTTAAGCTCTGAGCTGGGAGTAGCCCCTGAGCATGGCTGGGTGTGTCCACAAAAGAACACCAACAAAAATAAGTAAATGACTCATTCACAGATTCACTGGTGGACTCTGCTCTGTGCACACACCTTGTCTTTGAAACAATGAAAAATAGAGATGGATGAGATGGAGATGGCATGGGCCTTAAGCATATGTTCTGCATGTGGGGGGCCTTACTTTAGTGCCCTGTACCACATGGTTCCCAGGTTGTGCCACCCACCCCAGCTTAAACAAAACAAAAACAATTATCCTGGTGAATTCTTATTCAGAAACGCTGCAGAATAGCAAAGACCTTGTCTAGAAACATAGAGGCTGAATCCAGAGTCAAAGCAATCCCTCTAGTTTCTGGTGAAGGTTTCATCCACAGGGGTGAGGGGTTGGGGAATCCTTCCAGCATTACTATAAGTGGATCTGCCACCTGAAGTGTCAGTTGGTTCATTGTTACCTCTGAGCATGAATCAACACAAACTACTGCCAGAACAGGAGCCTGGGCACAAAGGAAATGGGAAAGAAATGGAAGAAGAGAGGGGAAGAGTCCAAAAAAAACATCATAGGCTTGTGGTCCAGAAGGAACTGATTTCTGAGGCTCTGTCTCCACCCAGGCTGATTTTCACGTTTGTGATTTCATCACATCAAGGTGGAGAAGAGCCTCATCTCTGAGAACAGTTGGTATGGAGCAGTGAGGATGCAGGAAGGCAGGGCAGGAGGGGACAGTGCTGGAGATGATGGTCCGGAGGTCACAGGCTCAGTGCAGCAGGAGTTGGAGGTTCAGACTAGTCGAGTGAGAGAGAAAGAGCGGCAGAATACTTGGTGAAGCCACCTGGCTCTGGAAAGAGAGAAAACGTCCAGAATCTGAGGGAAGAAATTTGAGAGAAGCTTCCGCTAGGGAGTTGGAATCAGGCAGGGAGCAGACAGAATTGCATCCTGTGCTTGCAATTCCGGAGCGTGTGGAGGCTCCGGCCAGGATCTGGGTGACCAGGAAGGTAGCCAGGTGGATAGTGGCGGAAAGCTTTGAGTGGATTTGCTTAAGAGCCGTCCCCTTCCTTCCAAGGAAGTGGGTGTTATCTACCTGGCAACTGGAGACCTCAGTGGGGAATAGGAGTCCCACTGAGGGAAGCGCAGGAGGTCAGCCCCATGGGAAAGGAAGGTGTTCGAAGACCAACTGCCTGCCCCGCAAAGAGATCATGCTGTTTGCTGTGAGATACATTTCTGACTGCAGAGCCGAATGGGGCTTTTAGGAAGCAACATTGCTGAGGATTTTCAGCACGTTAGCTTGACTTTGCTGACATTGGGAAGGCTCCTTGGGTGCTATAAATTTAAGAAAAAATGCAAATGCAAAAATGGAAATGCTGTTGGTTGCTAGACAGACCCTGCCACGGTTATTTTGGCGAAGTCATCATGCATCGTTCACGGGGAAGGGCTTAAGCAAACTGTGGGGAATAAAAGGGTTTTCCCCGAAATCAAGACTGATTGATTAAAAGACTATTTAGTTTATTTTGATGACCAAAAGATAAAGTAAGATGTATTTCCTGAGGAGTATTTGTCTCGGGAAATACGTCTTATTAACTGTGTATATGCTGGTGCAAAGCATAGTGTCTACAATGATAACATTTATTTCCTAACTGAATAGACTCGGGAACCTCTACAGTATCCATTCTCATTTCACTTTGCTCTTGGTCCATACCCGGTGACAGTCCACCAACCATCTGGGCCACTGGTTTTATGCAAAGACTGTAGAGGTGTGGCTGCTCAGGCCCTGCTGTGCCGGTTTCCCTGCCTCCCCCAGAGATGCTAGAAGTGCTCAGTGGATCAAGTGGCGATGGGCATTAGAACCCTGGCTCAATATTTGCAAGATTTGTGTCCTAACTGTTGTATAATCTCCCAGCCTTGACAAAATGAAGCTCAGGGCAAATAATGTGCTCTTATCTCTTACCATGTTAGAAATTAATTTTATTAGTGACTTTACTATGCTTGGTGTGTGTGTGTGTGTGTTTGTGTGTTTTGGTTTTGTTTTGAGGCCATACCTGGCAATTCTCAGGGATTATTCCAGGCTCTGTACTGAGGAATTACTCCTGTTTTTAGGGGATCATAAGGGATGTTGGGAATTGAACTCTGGTCAACTGCCAGCAAGGCAAATGCCTTCCCCACTGTACTATCACTCCAGACCCTCGATTCTGTTTGTTTTAAGAGTATTATTGGTAGGAGGCCAGGCCCTGATGGACCTGTATTTCATTTAGCACATCCCTTTTTTCTTACCTTAGGTTTGTGTCGGATTTAAAAATATAACAGTATGTACAAATTCTATAAAAATATATACATATATAAATTTGAGAACCACAATCTGTATGGTAATGA
The DNA here is from genome assembly GCF_027595985.1 of Sorex araneus. Classification (NCBI taxonomy): domain Eukaryota; kingdom Metazoa; phylum Chordata; class Mammalia; order Eulipotyphla; family Soricidae; genus Sorex; species Sorex araneus. Next base: position 303,570,477 of record NC_073302.1, on the reverse strand, counting down.
ACACAGAGAATATTTTGCACCCTTTTGGGAAAAAATGTTCCTTTCATTACTCCCTTGCATAATTCCAACACACACACATACACATACACACACACACAGAGTCCATGAAACCTCATCAGAGTGGGGCTGGTGCAGAACATCTGAGATTGGGGTCTGGGAGGTGGTTGAGTGGGCTGTAGGTTTTGCAGGTGGGAACCCCAGGTTCTACCCTGAATCACATGGTCCCTTGAGCAACTCACTGACAGTAGTTCCTGAGACCACTGGTGTGTCTCCAAAAGAAAATTCCATCCCCTACCCCCAAGAACCATCTAGAAACCACTTGGAAGAAGACCGCCTCACCTTTGGAATGGTCGAGTCACTTTCGTCCAGGCCTAAGCATCTCTACATATTGCTGGAATGTTTTATTGTTCACGAATCAGGCTCCGTCCAGGTTTTCCTACTGCCGGGGTGTGGGGAGGGCCAGTGTCGAGGTGAGCAGAAAGCAGGGTAGTAGGGTCGAAGGGTCGACTGTGGAGGAAGTGTAGGCGGTCTCCACTGATGGCAATTTCCTCTGAACAGAGTCCACCAGTCTCCGTCCAGGGCAGGCCCTATCGATGCAGTCCCGGGAGGGCAAAATGCGGTGCCCGTCTGGGTGCAGTGGTTTGAGGATAGCTCCAACTGTTGGCTCTGGCACAGTGGGTCATTTCCTCGAGCTTCGCTGTTCTAGTGCCAGCATCACATTTCCTGCCCTGGTAGGGGCTGTCCTGCCACCTCCCCACCACAGATGCTGGCCCTCAAGCTGCAGTTCCCCTGGGCATGTGGTAGCTGGTAGGAAGCCAGGAAGGAGGTCTGTCGATGGACACTGGCGAGTCCAGAATGATTGCGCAGGGCACAGCTGAGAGCCGGGGAGATAGACGAGAGCTGGTGCTGTGGCTTTTCAGGCAGGAGGACAGGGTCCATCCCTGGCACCCCGTGCACCCCTAAGTACCGCCAGGAGTAACCATCCAGCACCATGTCAGGAGCACTGCTGGATATGCCTGCCCCCCACCACCACCTCCAAAATTAACAGCATAGATGACATGAGATGGTTTGGCTTTGAATGACTGACGGACCCACCATGGCCTGGAGCAAACTGTCCCAGGGTTGGCCCTGTCCTCTTTCAAGAGGAGAGACTGTTCTCAGCACACATTCCTCAGGATCTGATGCTGGTGTAGTCCAAGCCTCACAGTTCATAAAGAGTCTAAGGCCCTTTTCCTGTGACAAGTCACCTTCTCTGTGCATAGATAACTGTAGGAGTTTGGGAGGACCCTTGCTCCAAAATCAGCTTCTATAAAAGCAGGGAGCTTGTTCTCTGCCGGCATCTCCTACTGAAATGTGTCCTCTTAGCTTTTCCTCTCTGGAGAAGCCCTTGTTCTTTCTAGAAAATTTATCTGTCTTTCTTTCCCGTCCCTTCACAGTTCTCGAAGTGAAGTTCTCTAAATAAAACTGTTTCAGTTTGCTAAAAAAATTCTTAGCCCTGTAAAGATTGTAGAATTATACCAGGCAATAGAACTCATATCATGTCAGGCTGTATGAGTTGTGGAGGGTGCATGTAAGTAAAGACACCAAATAGACTCCATTTTAAAAGTGAGTTATTCAGGGCTGGAGTGATAGCACAGTGGGTACGGCATTTGTCTTGCACACAGCCGACCCGGGTTCGATTCCCAGCATCCCAATGGTCCCCTGAGGATGGCCAGGGGTAATTCCTGAGTACAAAGCCAGGAGTGACCCCTGAGCATTGCTAGGTGTGACCCAAAAATAAATAAATAAATAAATAAATAAATAAATAAAAGTGAGTCATTCTTTTGGAATCACAAACTTGTAGACAAAAGATTTTAATTATTAAAATAATCATTAAGGGACTGGAGAGAGAGCACATGGGTAGGATGTTTGCCTTGCATGTGGCCAATCCAGATTTAATCCCCAGCATCTCAGATGGTCCTATGAGTTATGCCAGGAGTAAACCCTGAGCTCTCCTAGGTGTGCCCCTCAAATATCTTTCTAAAGAAGATAATCAACGACTTTCCAAAACTGCATTGGGCCAGAGTTATAAAGCACAGATTAGAGGCTTACCACAAGATCTGCCCGAGCCCAGAACCAGCCAGGAGTCAACCCCAAACACAGGTGTACCAAAAATCCAAAGGGAAAAAAATAGTGATTTATAACTATTAGAACACTTTGTGTATGTGTTTAAAATATTTGGAGTACTACCACATTCAAGTCTTATGAGATGGACTTGAGAAACATTAGACTCTGACTTTCTTTCTTCCAAAATTTTATTTTATTAAAGCACCGTGAATTACAAAATGATTCATAGTTGGGTTTTTGACATACAATAGTCCATCACTAATCCTGCCTCCAGCGTCAGCTTCCCTCCACCGACATTCCCAGGGTCCCTGTCCTACCCCCACCTAGCCCCAGCCTACCATCTTGACAGGCATCTTTTATGTTTGGTTATTAAAATTTGGGTCTTTGTGCTTCCAGTGTTTTTGACTGTGGTTTGGATATTTAGCTCTATCATTCCTTAACAACACCCATGTACCTGTTAGACTGTGATTTTCTTAAAGTTACTTTCAAGCAAAGGTGCCTAAGAAGATGGATTGTGAGTGGAACCAGACGCGTGGTTAATTAGGATGTGCTTAATGAAACTCATATATATATTTTTTTCTCCAGTAAGTGGGTTACCAACCCATGCTCAGCTTAAGACACTGAGACTCAACAATAAGTTTTAATTCTGTTTAATGTGCATTTAGTGTGACCCAGAATTTGAGCGTGTTGTGGTTGTCCCAAACACTTTCATTTTTTTAAATCAAATTTTGGACCACGCCTAGCTGTGCTCAGGAATCACTCCCAGCAAGACTCAGGGGACTGTGTGCAGTGCCAGGGATAACTGCGGTTGTCGAGCACCATAATCCCTGTATTATCTTTCTGAACCCCACTTGAATTTTCTAAATCTAGAATATATTCAATAAATTCTCTGCCAGCTGCTCCTGGAGTTCCCACTGCACATGACAGGGAGATACTCCCATACCAGACCACATCTCCTACTACACTCCTTCACCTTGGAGAAAATTCTGCCTGGATGACATCCTGAAAAATCCCAAGTTCGCACAAGCCGGCAACAAGACCACAACATAAAGACCAAAGGTTTTTTCTCTACAGCCAGAGACACGGATGATGGCGAGGGACATCACTCCTTAGCCGGATACATGTTCTCCCTCTCGGAGACCCCGAGTTTGATCCCCAGCACTACACCAAGACAGACTGATGTGTGGAATTTTATCCATTTTGGTATGAATGTTTAATTTGGAAAATTATTAGCTCTGCTAACGTACCCTTGACGATCTAGATAAACACACACACACACACACACACACACACACACACACACATATACATATGTTGCCAGTGGATTATATACCATAGCCTGGAATAGTACTCGGCTATTACGTTTCATCCTTTAAAATAGAGCATCCCGTTGAATACCTTTCAGCTCTTCAATAGATAATTGAGAGAATCACACCTCCACAACTCATGTATGCATCTGTGCCTTTCGCAGTCCCCAAAGCCTCCAAGATTTGTAGCACCTGAGGACATGCAGATAACTACATTGCTCACTTTTATTCTTTTAGATAGATGGCATCAATTTCTCCTGCCTCGCCAAAAAAATTACACGGGCCAGGGATAGAACTTTCCTTATGAAAGTTAGCGGCAGCTCCTGAGAGACCTGGAAAGTGCATTAGGTCCGGAGCGCTGTTGATCTTCTCCCTGGCTTTGTCGTGATTCAGACCCGTGACAGCGCAGCACCCCCACAGGAGAAGCCCAGTACAATTAAATAAGAGTCTGCAGACAACACACTGCATAAAGCCCCCGTCTTGCATGTTCAGAAACTCCTTTGTTGTAAGACCTTGCAGTGTCTCATGATATCTGCATTTTCCTTCTAAGCTGACTGACAGCAACTGTCGTAGTTATAGGATATTTTAGTTAAAATTGATTCAAAATCAACATGTTGAACTCCTTGCTTAATTGTATTCTTCGAAAAAGATGGCAACTTCATCATTTTCTTACAATGTCTTCCAAAGGACTTTCAACTTTTCCTAAACTCTGATGACATACATATATATATATGTTGCACTGTCTGTAGCACTTGTAGCACTGCTGTTCATCGATTTACTCAAGCGGGCATCAGGAACGTCTCCATTGTGAGACTTGTTGTTACTGTTTTTGGCATATTGAATACACCATGGGTAGCTCACCAGGCTCTGCTGTGCAGGTGGGATGCTCTTCATAGGTTGCTGGGCTCTCTGAGAGGGATGAAGGAATCGAACCCGGGTCGGCCTCGTACAAGGCAAATGCCTTACCTGCTGTGCTATCACTCCAGTCCTCTAAATTCAGGCTAGCATCCCCTGCTTTCTTCCATTCCATTTATGAAATGGAGTTTGCATAAATTGCAGGGATATATATATATGTGTATATATATACATATATATAGTTTTGCTTAATCCTGGATCAATTAACTCTTGAGAATTTTTTCCTAGTTAATTCCTGTGTTAAAAAAAAATTAGGGAACTATGTTCTTAAATGGGTGATCTGGTTATAATGTGTTTTTTTTTTTTAACAGACCAGTTAATTTAATTGCAAATATTTACAAGCAAAATGCCAGCGTTGGAATGAAGGAAATGTACCAGTGTATTTATTTTAGAGCAGTATTTGAAATCAGCCTTTTATTTTAAGCCCAAGCCCCTTTGTACCATTTTAATTCCTAAGTATTCACCAGCGGAGGAAGTTTGATGTCTTTACGGTGACATTTTTTTGCACTCGAAGCTTTGAACTGTTTCTGAGCCCAAACATATCTAAATCTTGTATTTAAGTTAGATTTAATTTCCAAATGCGTTTAAGGTCCCCTTTTACTTATTCTCTTGGTGGTCTTTCAAAAGCCAGGTGGCTGGGATTGGATTGTCTCCAGCCAGCTTCGAAAGCACCCCAGGGTTTGGATTAAGGCAGGGGACCGGCCTTTTATTCAGCAATGCCTATTTACATAATGCCTGTTCATTTAAACTCACTAGAAATGTATGGTCGGGATGAACCCAACTTGGAGCGAGTCAACATTGCAAGGTCTTGTTTTTTCATAGAGTTAATTAAAAAATATCCCTCTCTTTCAGAGCTAAATATGTATTTTAAAAAAACAAAAGGTAGAGGTGTTTCTCAATTTAAGAGCCGTACCCCAAGTTCAGAATGAACTCTGCCTATACTTCATAATGATACATAATAGGACAGGAATGTTAAAAATCCAAATCTCTCTAGATAGGGTAATGGACAATGATCATTCCTACAGCAGAGTAACGAGACTTATTGAAAGCCTCCAAGTAATAATCTACGCTAAGACCTTGCCCCTCCTTCTCACCAAATACCTTCGGTTCAACATTCCAACTTTAAAAAGCATCTGGGTCTAAAATAGGAAAAACATCTTAATAGAATCGTTGCTTCCAGATTTTGTTTATTTTGAAGGTACAAGGAGCCGGCAGAGCATTATGGAATAAATTGCTTCTTTAATTTTGAAGTTTTCCATGAAGGATTTTTTTTTTTAACTTTTGTGGCTTAGTCAAGAAACCCCAACCTTTGTCTTTTTCTTCTTCTTCTTTCCAGAATCTCATTCAAATCTACTTTTGTACTGCTCTCCAAGAAGGGGTAGATTGTATCAGCTTTGTTTGGTGGGCAGGAATCCACTTCACTCGATTACAGCTTGTTTGAAGTATTTACTTAAGTATTTGCGAGACTGAAGTCCTTAATACTTGCAGGCACAGTAGAAGTTAAAGTAAAACCTGCTTGGGGGGTGGGGAGCAGGGGAAGAAAAAAAAAAGAACTTGGAGTTGCGAAAATGCTGCTTTGGAAAGCTTATTTTTTCAGTCACAACATTTTACTGTTTTACCCCCATGACTTGAACTTGAAAATGTTGATATTTAGTTTCATGTATTGGGGAGGATGAGAATCTCACCCAGTGTGTGTTTTTTCCTGGAAGAAGAATTAATGTTATGTTTCTTTGCTGTTACGCTTTAGTTTTGAGAAATTCTACTTTGACACCTTTCTTAGCATCTGTTTACCCCGTGATTAAATCTTCAGGTTTTTCTTGATAGTAACTCTGAACACAGTAAAAAGAACATTTTCAAAAATACTTCTTGAGGTTGGATAAGTTTTATAACTACGAACAATGGCCAGATCCTTTCTTTATTGCAGCATTATTCAGTCTGCTTGGAACATACAAATTATTTTCTGTGTACTTCTTGGTAAGTCATTTTTTTTTGCCAGGAGTATTTGTTTTTATCAGGAAATATTTGTTAAGTACATTGAACTTTGCTTTTAACCAAATCTCATTGTCCTTTTCCCCTTCATAAATCACATCCAATCATACACTTTCATTTTAATTTCTGCCTATCTTCTAGACTCTGGGGTTTCTTGATCATTTAAGAAATCTGAATGTATTTTAAATAGGGGACAACCTGATTTTCTTTAGCTTCATGGATAAAGGAATGAACGTGCTTTGTTAAAGTGAAAACAAAAGCCATCAAAACCAGCCACCAAATAAAGATTTGCTAATAATGGAACAACTTTTGGAGAACTGGCTATCAAGTAATTCTGTGTACTTAAACTAATCAGGATTGTTACATTTCTCCCTTTACTATTCCTCTTGAACCTCTGAAGTAAGAAAGAATAGAATAACCAAGTCTTGCCAGGACTTACTAAACTAACACTTTTAAAAGGCCTTTGACTGTGACTAGATATGAATGAGAATGTTCCCCAAATCTTTAGCTGAAAGATGAGCCCTGCTGAGGGACTCTTTAATTGTTTTGCTCCTTTTTTCCCTGCAGGGAGTCAGGAGCTCAGCTTCATAACAAAACCAGTATTAGTGAGGAGATCAAAACCCACCTCTAATGCAGTTCCTATTTGACTACCTTTTTACAAAGTTCATCAAACCTGTTAAGAAAAAAAAAAAAGAAACATGTCAAGCAAGAGAATATAGCATTTAGGAAGGCGATTCCAGAATATAACAGTTTTAACATTAAATATTAAAAATGTCCTAGAATGTAATTTAAAAAATGTTAATCCCCCACTCTTAGAGAAAGAGTGAACTGGGTATCCAGTAGAACCAGTGGGTTAGCTGGGTTTAAGGGCTCCTTCAAGGAGGGCAAGATCCTTGTGTTTATCAGGTAAGAGTAAAAGTTGTGTGTGTTGGATTATCAATCAGCAGTAATATTTCATGGAAAGGAAGTCCATTGCCAGTGTCCGTGTAAGTTTTGGACTGTTTTGTTAAATTTGGTTGTAAAGTGTGTTTTTTCAGGACTCAGTACGCCCTTGGCCCTTATAAATCAGTAGTCTCCTCCCAGATGCTCAGGGTATAAACAGCTGCACAATGTATGTGTGTTAAGAATTATCATTCTCATTTGGAGCAATTATTTCTGATGGAAAATATCACCATATCTGGACGGTTGATCTCTCCAAAGTCAGGGAGGAGAAAGGGGAGGTAACTCTTCATCTGAGCTTTAACGAAGGACAGGATGAGTTGGAGGATCTGATCCCATTTGCCTTCAGGAATCATTTGGATTCTTCTGTGATGCCTGGATTATCCTAATTAAATTGCATTCCTGATTTGTGTGGTTGAACTCCTCACTCCCTATTAAAATGTTAATATGTCTTGGTCATTTGCACCCAATATCATCTCGTCACTTATTCTGAAACTTAAACTTTTCAAAGACAAAATTTTGTTCTCTCTGAAGGACAGGGCAGGTTGAGGTGATCAAGGACAAAGGGCATTAGGCGGGATTTCTTGGTGTTGGCGCATCTGTTCCAGATGGTTAATTCAGAGATGGACGGTCAATACAAAGGCCATTGCCCTCAGAGAAAAGTTTGTTGTGGGAAATCCTGAGACTGTTTCTTGTAGAAACACAGCGTACTTCTTTAGCGGGGATCTAGTTTTTCTAAGTGACCATCCTATGAGCTTGCCTGCTACAGCAGTGAGGGCCTGACTACCATAGTGATACTCATAAGAGTCTCGGCTTAGTTCCGTTCTGTCCATGAAATATCCTTAGGCAGGTCACTATTCTGAGCCTCAGTTTCCAGCTCTGTAAAATGCCTGCCTGTCAGGAATGTTGGAAGCATGCAGTACGACAGAGGAATAAAAAGTACCTATGAATTCTAACACAGGACATTCGTGTGTGTTTGGGGGTCACTCCCAGCAATGCTCAAGGGCTACTCCTGGCTCTGCACTCAGGAATTACTCCTGGCGATGCCCAGGGGACCATGTGGGTTGCTGGGGATTCCTAGGTACTGTGCTATCGCTCTGGCCATGGGGCATTTATGTATGTATACATGTTTTTGTTGTTGTTTATTTGGGGCCATTCTTGGGGCTCAGGGATCACTCCTGGAGATGCTTAGAAGACCTTATGTGGTGCCAGGGATCAAATTGGGTGAGCACAGGCAGGGCAAGCACCTTAGCTCCTGTATCTCTGCAGCCCAGGATGTTATTTTAAATCACTGATTGTTTAAATTATCAAAATATGCAGTATAATTTACACCCAACAGACCAATAATGTCACGGAGAGGACACAGGATCGACAACCCTTTTTTCTCTTTACATTCATGTTTCTTTCAATTAAATAGTTGAAATTAGGTGGATAAAAATGAACTACCCAGTCAATGTGATTCTGAGTGGAAGAAGCCCGGCAAGCTACTGAGAGTATCGAGCCCGAGCGGCAGAGCCTGGCAAGCTGCCCGTGGTGTATTAGATGTGCCAAAAACAGTAACAAATAAGTCTCACAATCGAGAGACGTTACTGGCACCCACTTAAACAAATCAAATCGATGAGCAACGGGATGACAGTGATACAGTGATATTGAAGTCAAGTCGGAGCGAGAGTACAGTGGGTGGGGTGTTCGCTTTGCATGATCCCTGGTATCCCATCTGGTCCTCACCACCGCCCTACCTGTGTCTGTCAGGAGTAATCCCTGAGTGCAGAGCCAAGAGGAACCCCTGACCATAGCCAGGTATGACTCCCAAACAAAATAAAACAAAACCCCAAAAATGAAAATAAAGTTACTCGTAGTGTCATTCTTCATACTAAAAAATTAGGTTGTCTTATAACTTAATGACAAAACTCTGTAAACTCTGTTTGAATACAGTCATCTGGGGTTTCTTTCTCTGCTTTTTCTTTTTCTGTATTTTTGTTGGTGCAGGAGGGATACATGGCTGTTCTTCAGGACTTATTCCCAGTTCTGTGGCAGGGGGACCCTATGTTGTGCCTGGGATTGACCTGGACTTCACCACGTGTGACTGTCTTGCCCCCATACTATCCTTGCAGCCCCATTTGGGGGTTTGTAACTAGAGGTTATCATATAGAACTAACTTCACTGGACGTTGTAAATCCCACACAAACCAAGATCCATTACAAAAGCAGCCTCTATTTTCTGCCATTTTGCTAATTATAGCTTATATAAATATTTTCACTCCAGGTTATTCATCTGTACAAGTATCATTATTAACCTTTTGAGGGCTTCAATAGATGGCTTAAAGGAAGAAAATTAATCAGGGATGTAGTCAGATTTTTAAACTCAGCTAAAAGCAATTTAGCTCAGGATGTGTGCCTTACTATTTTCTCCAACACATTTTCACTTTGAGACTAAAAACAAACAGTACTCACAATTCAAGAAGATTTCCCCTCCCCACCCTCAAATCCTGAGGAATTTAGTTAAATACATGGCTGCTTTTTTTTAATAGATGTAGACAAATAAGGTGGATACATGGGTATATTTGCAGAACAAGATCTTCATTCTGAACAGAGGCATCCATCAATCGGATGAGAATAGACAAATGTTGTGTGTCTTTAATGTTGTGAATCTATGCTTTTGACTACCGAAAAGTACAGAGTTGCAAAAAAAATTAAGGATGAAATTGGGACTTCAAAGATTAGAATCAATTTTAGAAGAATCCAGAACTGTCTTGGGGGTGGGAGTGAGCCTGAAAGTAACAAAATTTGTGGTACTTTAACTACCACAAAGCCTACCAAGAAAATATTACATAGTTGTAAGCCCACTCTTTAAAGGGTTTAATGCTTTCAAGTTTGAAGGGAGGGAGCTAGACTGATTCATTAATATGCAACTGCAGAGCCAGTGCGTACTTTGGTAGAAGTAATTTCTACAGTCTGTGAACTTACTGGAAGTCTCCAGGAATGATAAGGAATGGATTGGGAAAGGATAATTTCCTTTCCATCTTTTCTAGTTATTGCAGTTGAGGTTTAACATACTGAGAGACCAGATAACAAAGGTCCATTTTTATCAGCACTTTCACTTTCACCATGTCCTGAACCATATTACTTCCCCCCCCACAATTGACCTGAGTAGAAGCATGTCCAGATTGTAGAAGTTATTTCTGAGAGCAGCAAAACTTCATCTAGATGGTGTTCTACGAATACAACGTGCATTATTGTACCTGTTTGTCTTTTGTTTTAAATCCAAATGATCTAGTTTATGTAATCTATAATGGAGAACAAATAATGCAAATGACTGAGTTTAATAATGGTGAAAATACATCCTATATTAAAATAAAAATGCAGCTTGGTACATTTATATTTAAAAATACTGAGAGCTGTAAGTTTTCATCTTGTCAGACAGAATAGAAGCGATGTTTTACTATTTCAATAAGAGTTTCTATTTTTTATTCCAAAATAAATGTTTTGTGTGTTTTGTAAAGTGCTGACCAGAGGTTTGAGTCTATTAGTATTGTATGAGATGGGTTTAAATGACAGAAAGAGGCTGAACAGGCTCTCTTGGAAAGATGTTCCAGGTTTGTTCCCAGCTCATCTCCAGGTTGTAAAACTGAAATTTCTGGGATAGGAGCTAATCAGATCCTTTTATTGAGTATGCAAATTACTCTCCAGGGCATCTGGAGCTACAAGGATGTTGTTTTATAGAGTTTGCGATTCAGTGGCGAAGCAAGACCAAATCACTTTCGAGCATCCCCATCTCTCACAAGGATGCTGAGCCTTGGACAAGCACTTGCTAAAATAACCTGGAGGATGCTGGAAAGAAAATGGCACCTGGCAATGGACCATGTGACTGAGTATATTTCAGAAAGGGAGTGGGTTCTGGAGGTTTTAATGCCAGATTTTAGCAGTGTCTGAAAAAAATGAATGAGGGTTTCCAAACATAAACACACCCCTTTTCTAAATTATTAGAGCCATCCTATCAATATCTGTCCTATATAAATCAACATCCTTTGTCATATTGAGGGGATGTATGGGTTCAACTGATGCTTAGAGAAGAAACGATATGGTCTTGAGTGGAAATATCTGCCTCTTTTTCTGTATCTAAGATTATTTTGTAGAATCATGTGAGAGCCATCCATTTTCTTCACTTTTTTTTTAAAAAAAGCAACAGAAGTTGTCAAAGAATTGCAGATCTGGTGTGGAATTTTCATTTTGCAGAGGCATTTTTATTTATCCTCTTTAAAATTCATCCAGTTGGGATGGGTGCTCGATCATTGTATGACTGAAACTCAAACATCAAAGTTTTGCAATTGTAACTGACGGTGATTCAATAAAAATTTAACAAATAAATAAAATCCAGTTACCCAAGCTATATACTGACCCCCTTTTCTCAGTTCCATTAACTTCCATGTCATCTTTTGTCTTTGGATCAGCCCTTTGAACAAAGTTCTAAATTGATGAGATTGTAGCCTGAACAGAGAGCGCTTTTGAAACACATCACCGTTTGAACAGAAACCGTTTTACATATTCTTTACAGTGATCTGTTATTTAGACTATATTGGGAATCTGATCAAAGGCAGCATGAGTCTCCCTGAAGCTTTGGCTTCTCTAGATATGAGGTCAGCAACTGAGTGAAGAAGTGGGAGGGAATAAAAACCTTTCATTCTTACCTAGACAACAAAGAAAGGCCTTTTAACCATCGCTGTCTTGTTAGTGTTTCCCAAGTATTCTCTCCCAAACAGAGAGCTCGTCTGTTGTGATTTCATCATTACTCTTAGTAATGGTCCTCCACGCTTTCTTCTTCTCTGACGTTGCACTGAACTCGGGCTGCTTCTAGGCAGGACTCAGAGAACGAAGCTGAAACCAAATGATGCCAACCAACTTTAAGGCAATTTCCTTCCCTCGGTGGAAATTCTGCCGCTCAGATCGAATCGATTCACAGAGTGAAACTTGACCCCTTGTTAGAGGAGTGAACACTGCCTCCTGTGCTCAAGTAATTTGCAATGAAATACGCGTTGTATATAGAAACTACAGAACTAAACAAGCAACCAAACAGCAAGGGGATGTCCAGCTTATTTTGAAGACACACAAAAAATCACTGTATCACTGTCATTCCATTGCTCATCGATTTGCTTGAGCGGGCACCAGTAACGTCTCCATTGTGAGATTTGTTTTTACTGTTTTTGGCATATCTAATAAGTCACGGGGAGCTTGCCAGGCTCTGCCATGCAGGCAGGATATTCTTGGTAGCTTGCCAGGCTTTCCGAGAGAGGAGGAGGATTGAAACCCCGGTCGGCCTCATGCAAGGTGAACGCCCTACCCGCTGCGCTATCGCTCCAGCCGGGAAAAAAAAAAAGCCTTGAAAATCTGCATGCCTATGAAAACAGAGCTAAATTTCCCATCCCTTAGATTTTGTAAGATCATTAAGTCATAGAGTGACACCTGAACTCTCAGTGGAAGCAGGTAGTTGGGTTTTCTTGACAGAGGGAAGCTAAGTTGGAAAGCTGACACAATTAGAAAAACTCAGTTCTGTGGTGATTTTGGACGTTAAGTGCATGACTGTGGATGTCCTTTGTGTATGCCCAGGCCCCTGTGTGAGTTTGTACGCAGCTCCGCATAACCTGTGAGAGGGGAAATGCTCCAGTAAACATTCTTGTCCATTTGTGGTCCAAGGTAGGTGAAGCCAGAGATTAAAGAGGCCAAATGAAGTTGATGAGTTGATGGCTGTCCCCATAGCCTTCTGGGGATAGGTTGGTCCTTCTCATTGGTACCTCCAATATATAAAGCATATGAATTAGACTTGAGTTCTGACATTTTAAAATATGTGCGTCTTTTAAATCGTCCCTTTGATCAAAGTTGCCTGTTTTGAGTAATAACCCATAATACTTCTTGATCAGTGCCCTGATATTTTTAAACAGGGAAAATACGTTTGTTTTCAATAACAGAAATAACTAGCTTGTTTGTAACAACAGATGATTTGCTTTACTGGTAAAAATTAATTACCAGTATTACATATTAATGTTATTTACATATAAAACTATATCTACCTGTACAGAATGAATACACCTCCAAATGTCAGGTTTTTATTTTTAACTTTTTAGATCAATGCTTTTTCTTTGTTTTGAATGCCATTTTGTGACAATGATTTTTTTTAAAGATTCTGTTCCTCTGAGCTCAAACAACACCAATAAGAAATACGCTAATGTATCTCATGAATATTATATGTATTTGTATAGAATTCTACCCTGTTGAATAATTTGTGCTAAGACATCTCATTTCTGCAGATTCACTAATATCTAGGCAGTTGGTTTGAGGGTGGAATCAAGAGGAACTGGCAGAGAGAACACTGCTTTTTTCAAGTCTTTAATAAATGTAATTAGTTGAGTTTTATCCTTTGCCTTTTTTTAAATAGTGAAGCAATTGCCTTATGAAAAGAGCAGTTGTTGGACTATATTATTTAATTAAATAGATGTCACTCCCTTATTTTTTGAAAAGAAAAGCAGTTATTCAAAGCATAAAAAAGATGAAAAATAATGGCCTGTAAATTTTGCAGAGTGCATAAGGAAACCTCATTACTTCTGGATGTTTTAAAGTATAAACAAAATCGAAGATGCCTAAGAAATACAACAAGAGAAATCTCTGGAAGAAAAACAGCATTCACATTCATTCTGGCTCCTTTAAAAAAAATTAACGAATAGTTATAAACAAAAGCAAGACTATTATCAGAACACATGCAGTAAATTTCTTACTAGCCAGATGCTTCCCAGAAGGAACAAAGTTGTGGAACTGTTATGTCTGAAAAGGGTTCTAGCTCTCTGCTTGTGAACACTGCCCCACTGTAAGTGGCAAGAGGTTTAAATTTTTTTAGGGGATAATAATTGTCAACTCTTGTCGAATAAGGAGTAGTACTTAATGCTCAAGTGTCCTTGGAGATCTTGCTCCTTTTCCATCCCCTGTTTTTGTAGAGGGAACTCAGAAATGGGTCTGCTCATTTAATGAAGGCACTGCTAGGATAGTACAAACCATATAAGGAAGGGATTCTTTGGTTGAACAGAAATTAATTAGGAAAAAATGAGGAAGGAAAAGAAAGCTCTTAAGTCAGTGGCTTAAAAAAACGTCCTAACAGCTGTAATATGAGAGCACATACTAACACATTTTTTAATATAATTATATGAAAAAGACATTTTTATATTCCCCTCTTCTAGCATAAAAAGAGTTTTTTGTCAAGCAGTAACAATTTATTCCTTATGGAAACTGCTGTATTATTGTCTGATGGCCATTTTAGATCCATAAAACGAAATGGATTAAAGAAAATTAAACAGTATTTTTAAGTGTCTACAGCTTGTGGTGTGTTAGCAGCGATCTGTATGAAAGGAACACCAAAAATTAAACTCAGGTTTCCAAGACTCGATTTGAACTGCAGTACAATATTTAAAGTGTGTGGCCGAAAGTCTTTTTCCAAATGTAGCTGTGAGAGTCTCGATCACTAAGGTGAGGTAAAATGAGACACAACCAAATATAAACCCATTTATACATAACACATGTTCTATATACTCTGTGTGTATATTATGTATATACACACGCATACTTCTATAGAGTTTTTTATGTCTCACGTTATTTGTTAGAGGTATCTTAAAACAGATAAATATAATGAGCTGAAAGTCAGAAACCTTTGGGAACCAGGATTTATCCCTAGATGTATGATCTTGGCTGAAGCAGTTGAACACTCCGGGCTTGGTTCCAGATGTGTAGTTGAGTGGATTAGATGCCTGTCTGCTTTCAAAAAGAAAAAAAAGTCAGGATGCCATTGATGGACCGAGAGACAGTAGAGGGGTGAAGTGGCTTCATCCTGTGAACCCCAGTCTGAGTCTCCAGTACTCCTTAGGGTGTCCCCTGGGCATCACTAAGACTCATAGCACAGAGCCAAGAGGAACCTCTGAGCACAGCTGGGTGTGCCTCCCACCCTGAAAAGGAGGTGCTCATTGAGAGTCATAGCCTAATATTAGGTTCACTGTCACTGTCATCCCGTCGCTCATCGATTTGCTCGAGCGGGCGCCAGTAACGTCTCCGTCGTGAGACTTGTTTGTTACTGTTTTTGGCATGTTGAATACGCCACGGGTAGCTTGCCAGGCTCTGCAGTGTGGACGAGATACTCTCGGTAGCTTGCCAGGCTCTCTGAGAGGGGCGGAGGAATCGAACCTGGGTAGGCCACATGCACACCAAACGCCCTACCACTGTGCTATCACTCCAGCCCAATATTAAGTTAAACACTGCATATTTCTCAGTATCTCTTAGGAATTTTCTTTTCTTATCTTTATGGGCCAGAACAAAGAGTAACAAACTTTTACTCTTCTGCATATAAGTAATTGAGAGGAAATTTAAAGATTTATTATCCGTTAGTGTTTTTTAGGAATATGTTCACTCATACGTGAAGCTCGACCCGAGTGTGTGGAAAGCAGCCTGGAGTGTGGCAGCAGTTGGGTAGTGGAGGTCGGCTGCTGGGGCTGGGTCCCTTGGGGCAGGGAGGGCTCTCACCTGCCCTCCTCTGGGGTGCCCCGAGTGAAAACAGCCTGGTGCGGAGTTTGGTGCCATGGTTATGAGGGCCTCATTTCATGCTCCCTTCAGGGAGAAGCAGCGTGAGTTCTGGACAGTGGCCCATGAGGAGATTATCTGGTGCTGGCAGGAGGTGGCTTATGGGTGTGACCCCTGGGCTGCCAGAGACTGGGGGATGCAGGCAGAATCTCGCACAGAAGAGCCTGGCAAGCTACCCATGGCATATTCAACATGCCCAAAACAGTAACAAGAATGGGCCTCATTCCCCTGACCCTGAACATGACAGGGACGTATGGAGATGTTACTGGCGCCCACTTGAGCAAATCAATGGGCAACGGGACAACAGTGATTGATACAGTGATGGGCACCTCCAGTTCAGGGACTGCTTAGGGCTCACTCCTGGTGGGATCAAGCTATCAAACTCTGGTCTGCTGTATGTGAGGCAAGAAGCGCTGAAACCCCTGTACTATTTATTCTGTCCCTCTAAGAACTCTTAAGATTAAAATAGGGGGTGGAGCAGTAGTACAGCAGGTAGGGCATTTGCCTTGCACGTGGCCGACCTGGATTCGATCCCCAGCATCCCATATGGTTCCCTGAGTACCACCAGGAGTAATTCCTGAGTGCAGAGCCAGGAGTGACCCCTGTGCATCACTGGATGTGACCCAAAAAGCAAAAAAATAAAAATAACAATGACTAAAATAAAGTGCTTGTGTCCCAGGCCTTAAGTCTAGGTCTTTCTTCCTGGTTTAAGAAGTATAGAGAAGGGAACACCAGGTAAAGGGTGTTCTGAGGACCCGCTCGGGATGGGAGATATGTGCTGAAAGTAGACTATAGACCAAACATGATGGCCACTCAATATCTCTGTTATAGACCACAATACCCAAAAGGAGACAAAAGGAGAGAGAGAACAAAAGGTAATACCCTGCCACAGAGACGGGGTTGGGGGGAGGGTATAAGGGGGGGTAATGGGAAGGATACTGGGATTATTGGTGGTCGAGAATAGGCACTGGTGGAGTGATGGGTACTCAATCATTGTGTGACTGGAACGCAAGCACGAAAGTTTATAACTGTAATTGTATCTCACGGTGATCCACTGATAATACTCACGGTCACTGTGTCACTGACATCCCGTTGATCATCGATTTGCTCGAGCAGGCACTAGTAATGTCTCCATTGTGAGACTTGTTGTTACTGATTTTGGCATACAGAATATGCCACAGAGAGCTTGTCAGGCTTTGCTATGCGGGTGGGATACTCTCGGTAGCGGGGCTCTCTGAGAGGGGCAGCGGAATCGAACCTGGGTCAGCTGCGTGCAAGGCAAATGCCCTACCCGCTGTGCTATTACTCCAGCCCCACTAATAATAATAAAAAAATAAATAAAAATCAAAATTTTTAAAAATGGCAGTTATAGCCATCCAAATGAAAAAAAAAAGAAAGAAAAAGAAAAAAAAAACTACTCTACTAAAAAAAATATTGCCTCCAGGTAGATACTTTGAATTGAGTTCCAGGGGACTTGGCTTTTGCATGAGTAAAAGGATGAGCAAAAAAGTGGGGGTGAGTGGGGGTGAGAAACGAAGGGCACAGTTGGACAGGCTGAAATAGTGAGGATCTCAGAACTGGTGGAACTGCAGAGCGGAAGCCCTGGGACAGCCAGGATCCTGGAATAGTTAGTGTTCCTTGGGGGAGGGGCCCACAATGCAGTTTCCCTCCAAGTATCCATCCAGCCCGGCTGCAGGCTGGAGATGTGCAGAGAACGTTGACTGATCACTGAATACCCAGTTCTTTTGTCCCTTCTGAAACTTACATGTATTTGCTTATAATTCAACCTCTTTACTGAAAAAAAAAAAGCATATTTACATTAAGGGGTGATGATCCTAGATGTTTTTGCAGCGAAGGATTCGTCAAGGAAAGCGGGAAGATTTGGGAGGGAGTCCAGTGTTTTCCTTTTACTATCAAAAAAATCAAAGCACTTAAGTAGTACTCTTATGTGGGTGGGTTGGGAGGTAGCTGCGCTCTTGGCCCCCACGTGATAGAGTTTAACAGGTGAGCTGGGTCTGTGGGTCTCACCCCTCGCCTTCTGTGTGCTGAGAGACCGTGTAACTCTAGCTCGGTGAGATTTTTCTGGATTAAGTGCCTATGGTTGTTCCAGTGGCACAGGAAGCCCGTGTTTGACACTTTTTTTTCTCAAACCGAAGCAAATTAGTTAAGGCTTAAACTTTATCACGAATGGAAAGTTTTTAAAAAAATTTTTTTAACCTCTTGACTATGCCCATAATATTGCAGCCAGATAGAGGTAAACTTCCCGGGACCACAGATGTAAACTTCCAGGGGTCATCCACAAGACAGTTGAGTTCAGGACCAAACCACGCTTGGAAGTTGGACAGCAGGTGACAGGGGCTGAGAAGTCTCATTTTGTGTGTGGCATGGACCCTCCCTCTGGATCCCGGCTCATGGCTGAGAATTTCCCAGGCAGATGTCTGGGTGAGCCTGGTTTCCATTTGCACCACACATCTCTGGAGTTGGTGCATTTGGTGGTCTGGACGGCTGCCCAAAGGGTGTGGGCTGCAGTTTTTGAAGAAGCATAATTAGTCATGCCCTTAAAGGGGTTTTATATGTGTGCGTGTGTGTGTATGTGTGTGTGTATGTGTGTGTGTGTGTGTGGTGCCAACAATCTTGAGTGTGTTCATCTAGCTGCTTGCACAATGCATAGTCATGTAGCTTGCACAATGTGTAGCCGACAGCATGTGGGACCTCAGTGTGAACTCGGGGGTGCCAAAGTCCTTCCAATCCTGAATGCTCTCGCTTGCTTCATACCACATTTACCAGTGGCAGAGGGAGCCAGCTATGTCTTTGCAAATATAGTTACATGAGGTTTGATCTTTGTGTGTTTTCTCTTCAAAGGAACATCATTCTCAGAAATGGACATCACCTTTTTCTTATTTTTTTCCCAATTAGATCATGGTATGCATATGCAATTTTTAGTAATAACTTGAGTGTAGCTGTAAACTTTCAAAAAGTGTTATTTCTCCAATTTTCTTCTGAGTTTTGTTTTTGTCTCAATGTTCTAGATGCCTTCATTGGTCTTGCAAATATTTTCTAAATGAATTTTCCGTGACAATACAGACATTCATAATATTTCTAATATGAATCTTGGTGTGTCAGTACTTTAGATAACTGAAGAAAACTGTCCAAAAACTGCCCCAAAGTATTTATAACTCATATTCACTCTTCTTTGTGAGTACAGAACCACTGTAATCTTACTCGAACATCTGGACATAAGTAGAATTTCTGGCCATTCATTCAGAGGCATTCTAATTGAACATTCTCTGCACACCTTCTTTCATATGGCTTATAATATCCCAGGGTCATTATGAAATGAGATCCCTGAAGCCCAGAGTCCATTTGTTTCTAACGATACTCTGATGACAGTTAACAAACCAGTCGCTCTTTGAGAACTAAATTTACCTGAAGGTGGCAAGATTACATGTAAAATTCAGCTTCTGGAGAAAAAAAAATCAGTTTCTGATTTTCTTTTACATGTGTCATTTTACTAAAGAAAGTTTTTCCTGGGGAAAAATAAGTGATTTATTATTCTCGGTATAACCATGGTGAACTTGCGTTGGCACACCAGGGTTACTTTGCAAGCAGGGCGAGGGTGTATTTGAGGTATCCCCTTTTTCATTTTATATTGAAGGTAAAAATATTTCTTTTAGTCTTATTTCACATTCTGGATGTTGGCCTCAAACCAGAAGGTAATATAATGATTTATGATTTGCTAATTTATGGAGCACCTCTGTGCTAGACCTGATTCTAAAATTCTAAAATGTATGTCCTACTCAACTGATTTTTACCCTGGGTTATAAAAGCAAAATCTGGGATGGAGCAATAGGACAATGGGTTTGGCATTTGCCTTGCACGCCGCTGACTCAGGTTCGATCCCCAGTATCCCATGTGTTATTCTGTGCCCCATCAGGAGTGATCTCTGAGTGGAAGAGCCAGGAGTAAGCCCTGAGTACTGCTAGGTGTGGTCCCAAAAGACAACAAACAAAAAAGCCAAATCGATGGTGATTCAAATCAATGGCAGAAGCATTTTAGAAGGAAATGTGTGGCCTGAAATGATTTCATGAAACCTTTCTTCTTATGATCAGAGTTGTCATTGAACTTGCATTATTAAAGATTTTAACTTGATTGAAATTGCCTTTGTGAGATCAGAGCTTGAAACCAATTTGCATGGAAATTGGAGTCCAGATTTTCAGGGGCGCATTTGAAATCCTCTGCTTCTTGTGTACTTCCCCAGCCCGAGTTCTTTGAGCCCCGGTGACTTATCCTTGACCCCTTGATTCCACTTTTTTTGCCTTTGTCAGACTCTTGCCTTTGCTACGGGTGCCCCTTTCCATCATTTTTGCTTGTGGGGACCCCTGTGTACTTCATCTGAAAATGTCGTTTTAGAGAACCATAACATGTCATCAAAGTGTCCCATTGGAAATTATCACTCCTTGACGTGGACTAGACTAAACCTCAGATGTTAGATATACCATGCTTGATGGTATCTAGAAGTATTGAAATAAAATCTGTTGGCCCTGTTAGGATGGTTATTCCAAGGGACTAGGGACTCCCTTGCTAGCTTACTTATTCCTCTTTTTAACCAGCAGTTACTTCATAATTTTGGTGGAAATAGTCTGGATTTCCAGGCTCCCTTGCTGAGTTTTACCCCAGATACGTTTACCACATGTCAGGGCCCCTCCGTGTTCAAGATCCAAAGCCCTTTTTGGTCTGGGGATTTTATCCCAATGTTGCTACCTCTGGAGTCATTGTGTCACTTTTAGATGGATTATAACTGCAGCTTAGAGATGGTGATCTATTTTTGCATCCCCTACATATTATAGTTTTCATGTGTGCCTGTTGGAGCCAATCCATCATTTCACGCATGGGTTGCATGATTACTGTCTTAGAGCGGCGTTCTCCAGCAATGGTGCCAGACCACAGGTGTACAAGTGTAAGAAGGTAGAAGATGGTTGTTGTAGAACGTGACTCAGTAAGCCATGGCTCACGGCCAGACCCTCCACCCATTTTATATGGAATAGGTGAAAAGAGATGACAGGTTGACTGTTTCCAATGCCAGAAAATTACATGCAATTCAGATTCCTTTCCATCTTATCTGGGTCTTCCTCCATGTCCACATAGTAAGAGGTAGGTAGCGGTGACCCCAACCTAAGACAAATAACTGTCCCTTTTGGGGGTTTGGTTTTGGTTTACGGCCACTCCTGGCAGTGTTCAGGGCTTAGTCCTTGCTCTGCAGTCAGGGATGACTCCTGGTGAGATCTGGCAGTGGGGGGCTGGGGGTGCGGGGCAAAGGGGGGGGACGTTATCCAGCATCTCAAACCTAGCTCAGTCACGTGCAAGGCCAGTGCCCTACCTGCTCTGGCCCCTACTGTCTCATGCTTACCTAGAACTTTGGTAAGCCTGAAAGAAGAGTGTTCGGTAGTGCTGACAAGACCAGGCCCTCACGTCTCCTGTGTCCCCTCTGAAGAGTATGGCTCTTTGGTTTTCCTTGTCTCACTTTTTGTCGCTGTTGGGCTTGTTGCTGCTTTGGCCAGCAATTGGTGGCACTGCAGACAGGCTGTGACTTATGAGCATCCCCTCACACCTTTCCTTCTGAATCTGGCAGTCCCCGTCAGCAGGGACCCACCTCATTTGGGGTTGACACCATGTTGAGTATTATTTCGGTCCTTCAGCTCATTTTCCCACATGTCGGGTTTTTTTTTTTTTTTAGGTTCCACCGAAAACACATAATTCTCACTTAGCCACATGGCTTTCATTTGATTCCCAAGGGTGTTTATGCATTAGGTTTTGATTAATGGAATGTTTTCTCCTGGCCCGAGATAAGTGTAGGGGATGCAACCTATCTAAATTGCATCTGCTGTGTGGATATGGGCTGGACCTCAGCTTGGTGAGCTAAGCACCGTTAAGTCTCCAGCTTTAGGTAAAATGCAAAGGGAAAAAAGAGTGAAGAGGAAAAAACGGTCACGGATATTTCTTCTATTCCTGCTCCAAACTTTCCCCCCACTTCTCTCTCAGTCATATCAAGAAAGGGACGAGATGAGAATTCCCACTGAATGTTTCTGGTTAGGGCAATTCTCCTGAAGCCACCTCTCATTGCCAAGTTTGATGTGCTTTCTAGAACTATTATGTCGGTGTTTAAAAGTAAGTGTTGTTTACTCCTAGGAGCTTGGGGCTTGACTTCAGCCTCCTATTCTGGGGTTGGAGTTTAAGGCACCTCAGAACTTTCATGTAGAGAAGAATCTCTTAGAGAAATGAAGCAATGGAGGAGAGTATGTGGGGGGGGGGGGTAGGGAGGGAGGTGTGTAACATTCATTAAAGTGTTTGTTAAATAACGTATTCAGACTGACTGTATTTCCCAGCCTCTCCTTGGCCGATTCGATGTTCTAGTAAATTCAAGCTGGAAACCATTGTCAGAGTTATAATACTCAAACTGACATCTAATTCCCCCAGACAATAGGTACAAGGCTGGGGGACTCTCTAATTCTTTGCAGTCTTTACATTTATTGATTCTTTTGTAGACCTGCTTCATTCAATCTGTTACAAGTGGGCACTGGTTAAAAGTGTGACGTTCACCAAGTCTGACCAGAGGCACATTAAAAGACAATGGCGTTCCAGCCCCAGGCTGCCTGTCTCAGGGGTGGGGGCCTTATTGGAGGTCCATTTTCATTTCTTAATTACGACATTTGATCAGACCCGTGCTGTCTTGATGAAAAAGATTGACATGTTTATTTGGGGGCTCACCCATGCGGGGAGCTGGGAATTCGGTTCATCTGTTTTGTGTGACCCCGTGCTACAAATACAGTATCAGTGCTGTGAGGGGCCTGTTTTATTTGCAAGTCATCATTTGGGTGTTGACTTAAGATCCCTTTTCAGTTCGACAAGAAATGGGGTTGGCTTCTTACCTCAACATTAGAAAGAGATGTCTTGTTTCAGAAAGCTTTTCGGAGTTTTGTGGCATCAGGCTGGTTATTGAAACATTTATAACTTGGGCATCAAATGGCCTCCACGGCTTGAAGGCCTGTGTTAAGCGTTCAGAAATTAACATGATATACTTTTTATTGTCCGCCATTCCTCAGGATTATGCCTTCCTACACATCTGATGTTGTAAAACATACTGTGTAAATAATTGATAATAAACAAACAAATTCTACTCTTGCCCTGGTGCACTTCCCCAGTTTCCAGACTTCGAAGTCCCCTAAATAATTTATGGCACTTATTAGTGCAGGCAAACCAAATGGTCCCCTTGATCTGAGTTGCTTTTTGTCCTCGCTTCTGAGCAGAATTGTTAAGTGGGCCTGATTGGTACCTAAAGTGAATGCCACTGAAAATCACCACGTCATCCTGGGAACCAAAGCTTAAAAGTTGCCAAAGAATTGGTGTTTACACATGTGGAGTTTGTGGACTGGCCAGAATGTATTCTGAAGGAAATATTTGATTTACCTCTTAGGAAATACGAGCGTCTGGGGCTGGAAAGATAGTTCAGTGCCATGAGCTTAGAAAGTTCAGGATTCGCTATGCTGTGCTAGTTGGGAGCTAGTTGGGAATAGCTCCCCTACTCCAAAAACACATCAGGGCTTGCTTCAAAAATAAGAAAAAAAGAAAAAGTGAAAAATATTTTAAAAAGAGAGAGAAACATCTTTCACCTGGCTTTCTTGTTGACGTATAACTTCAGTCACGGTTCTTATTAAGAAGAGGATTTTGACTCTGTATTTATTTCTTGGCAAAGATACAAGCTTGCTGAAAAACAGAAACCAAAAAAAAAAAATCAAAAGATTATATGATCTTTTTTAAAACTGCGGCAGGATGCCAGCTAGCCAGACTAAATAATCCACAATGGTACAATCGTCTTTGTTGGGCGTGGAAAAATGTAACCCTGTGAGAAAGAGAAGTGGAGTTTCAGACGTTGGGGAAGATTTATGACTTAAACATTTCTTTCTCCTCATGGTCTGCTGTGTTATTTGGGATTCCATGAATCTTAACCAAAGATTCCATTGATTTCAT
Organism: Sorex araneus; assembly: GCF_027595985.1. Classification (NCBI taxonomy): domain Eukaryota; kingdom Metazoa; phylum Chordata; class Mammalia; order Eulipotyphla; family Soricidae; genus Sorex; species Sorex araneus. Next base: position 303,546,587 of record NC_073302.1, on the reverse strand, counting down.
AATGAATTCAAATAAAGAGTTCAGTTCGTGATGGCCTTTAAAGGTTATACTGGTTATGCATGTGTTTTTTTTTTTCTGAAAGTTTTCTGTGATGATGAAATGTATTTGAAATTTTTTGCTTCTGGACATCATAAATACGTTGACTTCTGGTGGTGGTTGGAGCAGCAAAGCAGAGGCAATAAAATGAAGCAAACAATCACACACATTTATAGACTCTGAGGGACATTTTGAGAATAGTTGCATTCAGATGAAGCACACAAGAGGAAATCAGTACCTTCTTGAGAACTTTATTAGAGATGAATACTTTTATGCAACTTCAAAATTTTTTTAAATTTTAGTCATCTCTTGGACTGAAGCAATAATAGCACAGTGGGTAGGGCATTTGCCTTGCACAAGGTCGACCTGGGTTCAATTCCTCCGTCCCATTCAGAGAGCCTGGCAAGCTACCGAGAGTATCCTGCCCTCATGGCAGAGCCTGGCAAGATCCATGGCGTATTCAATATGCCAAAAAAAAAAAAAACACACAGTAACAAGTCTCACAATGAAGACGTTACTGATGCCTGCTCGAGCAAATTGATGAACAACGGGATGACAGTACTATAGTGCTACATCTCTTAGAAGGCAGTGATTTGCAAGAAAGCTTCCGGAGACAGTTTTCTTTTCTTCAAAACCCTTCATCTATGATTATTCCCACTTAAATCAAGTTGCAGGGATGGGTTGGATCAGGTAGGATGTGGGAAATTCCTGAATATCAGTGACTAGCCAACCTGTCCCTTTGACAGAGGCAGATAATTTTAAAGTATGACATACAAAAGCATCCCTAAAAAAATCTTTAAACCTTTGAAAATAACATTATAAATCCCACTTTGCTATCCCTGAGTATCAATTAGTAATCATATCCCCACACTACTGTGTCATTATGTAGCGCAAAGACATGTAAAAAGAAATGTAAATGCCAAAAAAAATTATAGAAGATTCATATTTGTTACACATTAACCCACTTCATTTCAGACACTAATTATTACAATTTATGAAAGTAATCCTGGTATTCCATTATATTGCAGCAAAATCTTTAACCTTGAAAGGCAACCTCAGGTCCTGGCTAGACCTCAACGCCAGCAAGCAGCTTGTAGCTTTAAAATCAATAATCCTTCTGGCAGTTTCTGTCCAAGGCCAAGATGAGCTGCCCTAGAAAGAGAGAGCTTATCTTGGATTGAACTCCAGGAAAGAGCCATCAGTCCCCCTGGGTTCTGCTTCCCTCTGTCTGTGTGCTTCGAGTCTCTTAAGAATTATGAATGAGGGGCCGGAGTGCTAGTACAATGAGTAGCGCATTTGCCTTGCACCTGGCCAACTCTGGTTTAATCCTGGCATCTCATTTGATCCCCCAAACACCGCCAGTTGTGATCCCTGAATGCAGTAACCCCTGAGCATTGCCAAGTGTGGCCCCAAAGCAAAACAAAACAAAAGAATTGTGGATGATACCAGCAAAACAAGTGCTCTTCTTCCCACGCCAGCCCCAGTAGGAGGGAAATTACCCCGAGGACTGTCCCCACTCTTCTCACCCCTCCCCCCCAGAAGATCACTGCCAATGCCAAAGCTTTAATTTCATTTTCCTTTTTTTGGCATTGCCTGGCTGAGATAATTTATTTTCTAGATGAGACAGTCAAATGGTTCAGAAGGAATCATGCTATGTCTGGGGGAGGACAAATTTGCAATGTGATAACCCCCCAAATCGGTGGGATTAACCAATGGGAAGGTCACTAATTCACCATGGTTACACCTCATCACCACCAGGCAGGACGTTAGCCTAATACCAGGGCAATGCAAGTCGCTCGTGTGAGTTCTGGGGAGGCAGGAGCTATGTGTGGCCCCTAAATTTGATTTTGTCACAGTCTCCGGTTCCACCCTTACTCTCATGGTACTGTAGGGCTGGAGGACGCCCTCTGGACCTCGTCCTCAGGTGGAGGGAGAGTAGGGGCAGGATGGAGTCTGGGAAAAAAGAGCAGAGAGCTTGTCTCTGCTGGCTGCTGTTTCTAGTACTTGCTTTTGCCTTTGCATTTCACTTCCATGGCCATCCGATCATTGAAGGCTGTCTTTTCTTTTTTTTCTGGCCTTTCCACATTTCAGAGACACACAAGTGAAGGTTTTGCAAGCAGCCAGGCTGGATTCACATCTCTGGACCAAAATAAACAGAACCCCCCCACCCTATGGAGGGGATCATTCATTTTGGACCCAAGCTTCCTATTGGTGATGGGGATGTGGTCTCCTCTCTGTGTGCTCTGGAATTCTTACAAGGATCAAGGAATGCAGCAACGACTGCAGGATTATCTTGCCTCTTTTTTTTTCTATTGCATCACCGTGAGATACAGTTACAATGCTTTCATGTTTGAGTTCCAGTCATACAATGATAAAACACCTATCCCTCCACCAGTGCACATTCTCCACCACCAATGGCCCCAGTACCCCTCCGCCTGCCTTTCCAACCCTCCCCTGCCTCTATGGCAGAAAATTTCTCCAATACTCTCTCTACTTTGGGGCATTATGGTTTTGCAATATAGATACTGAGATTGCCTCGTCTTTAGTCTTGTTTTTTCCCCCCTTCCTTTTCTTTTGTCTCCTCTCTACCTTTATTCTTCTGTTTCGTTCCCACCCGCGACATGGTAACACTTTGAACTCTTGCCAGTAGTTTTCTTTCTTTCTGTTTTGTTTTGGAGGGGCATCCCTGGCAATGTTCAGGGTTTAGTCCTGGATCTGCTCTCAGGGATCTCCCTAGGGGCTCCTAAGAGGTGCTGGGGGATTGAACTTGGGTCAGCAAAGGAAGCTCTCCCCCGCCCACACTCTTCCCTTCCCCACTGTCCTACCCCTCTGGCCCTGTCCGAAGTCTTCTTATTCTCCTTACTGCTGCTTCGAGCAATGTTATTTTCTTCTGTTTCCTATCTTATCAACCTCATTGCTGTTGTTGTTGTTTTCTACAGTATTTTTTAACGGTAACACTGAGAGAGGCAGGCAGCATTCAGCATTTGCTGGCTCATCTGATGTTAAGATCTGTGGTTTGTACTGTCTCATTGATGACTCTCCAGCCCCGAAGGTCTGCACTAGGGAACAGACAGTCAAGGTCTGTGCAGGCACTTCCAATCCCACAAGCGCCTCTGCTGGTTTTCCTCCCCTCGGAGATCTTTTGAGCACAGAGGATGCTATTTTCGAGAATAAAGGAAAGTTTCCGAACCACTGCTTTAATTACTTAATACATACTCAATAAATAATTATCCCACTGTGGTATTGCACCAGGAAATAATAAGTCGCAGCTTCGAATAACTCCCCTCCACCAAAAGAAGGCTTTCCTTATGTGGGAAATGCGGGAAGAATAAGCATCTTTTGGCATGCACCGGGTTGAAATCGTGAGCCAAACTTCGTTTAATCAAAGGGATTTTGAGCAGTGACCTCATTGTGTATAATCTCTAGATGCCTTTCTGCAGTGGTTCAGTGAGGGAGGGTTCGTTTGTTTGACCTGTTCTCCTTTTTAGGGAAAGCAGTCCTGGAGTTTCCCGAATCCAGAACACTCACCCTGAACCATAAGATGGTTTTATATATCAGGCTTTCCTTTGCATGAATGAAGCCTTCTGGGGGAGCCCAGTGGAAATGGCTGAGAAGAGCATCATGTTTACACAAAGGCCGGTCTGACTATGATTGTCGCATCAGCTGGTTTTTGTAGAGGGTAGAGATCTCCAGGACCTAGAGAAAGGTGTTTGTGAACTCAGCACAGCAAGAGAGGCTAAAGAGATAGTCAGGGAGTGGGGGCAGGGCGGGGATGGAGGCACTTACCTTGCACACAGCCAAGCCCAGTTTGATCCTGGGCACTGCATAATTCCCCGTGTATGGCCAGGGGCCACCCTGGAGCACATAGCCAAAAATAGTCCCTGCATATCCCTGGTGTGGACCACCCCCTCCCCACACAAGCAGCCCAAGAAATCTCTCTAGGGGGAGTGTTCTGTGGACAAGGTCACATGTGGCTCCTGGGTTACTTGGGGACCTAAACCATGCTCTGGAGGTGGTGGTATGAACTGTGAAGTAATGTTGCTTGCAGCCTTGATGGGAGGAAAAAGGACAAAGACTTCCTAACTCAACTGGCTTGTACACCTGGTCCTTGGAACAGTTCGAAGTCACAGCAAAGGCAGTACGAATGGGACAGCTCCAGGCAGACACAGGGGGACGTGGAATGAGCCAGCCATTGGGTCAAAGTAAGGCTTCCCTTGAAGACCTAGCAGTCTGGGGAAGAAATAGGAACACATCTCCCTTCTCTAGAGGGGATGCGTGCCAAGACCCCAGAGGATGCCTGAAGCCTTGGCACCAAATAGAGAGAGATGCCACCTTTTCCTATATACTCATACCTGGATGGAAAATGGTGGTGGTGAGGGGAGGGGTTCATTGATAATGAGCCAAGCAGGCTAGTAACAACTACAAATAATCTAGAAGCTTTGCAGTAATTGACTGTCATGAAAGCAAAGGTAGATGTGGGCTCTTCCTCTCTCACAATGCCTAATTGTGTGGAATATTTTCAGGTTGTAGTTGAAGTGAAAGTGAAACTGTGGTTCCTAGGGACAGCTGCAGTGAGAAAAGTGAAATTTGGGAGAGGTGCAAATCCCTGGTCAAAGAGAGCAACAGGACAAGTGGGCTTGAGGAGGGAGCTAGGAGCCGATGGGAGGTGTTTGGCACACAGGCTGTGTATAGAACCCCTACAGTCTTGGGGTCCGGCCCTGGCATGTGGGACAGATCCGGATGCTTCTCATCACTCCATGTTCATCCCTGGCTGCGAATGATGCTCTAAATACACCAATGAACCTTGGCGGTAAAGAGGATTGTCCACCCTTAGCCTTGGAAGAGACGAGTAGGGTATCATCCCAGAGAAAGAAGCCGAGTCCAGCCCTAGACCAGCTAGGATTCTTACCATGTGAAAAGGGGAAAGATGTGACATCTTCCCATCCCATTTGCGAGCCATATAAAAATGCGCCTGAGCAAGCCCTGAACAGCACATCGACGTGAAGTTTAGAGCGTTTGCCGACACAGTGAGGAAAGCTAGCTGGTAGGAACATTCTACCGTGTGGCTGAGAAAAGTGTGTGTCTGGGTGTGTAAACTGGGCTCGTGGGCGGCAGCGTATTCCAGATCTGAGAGCTAAAAGCATTTGTGATTAGAAGGAAAATTAAACTTTGCATGGGTAGATTGGTCTGTGAGTTTGCAGTTGATGAGTGGAACCATAATTGTTTGTATTTCTGACGAATTTACTGGGGAGAAAGTAGTGGCTCAGCATCCAACTTTATTAGAGGTGTAAAAATCCAGGCACAGATCACTAGTGTACTGTGGCACACTCACCACTAGTTTGCCAACAAGGATAACTGATATTCTAACCAGTTAGTGTGGTGGGGTACTAGCAGGTCTGTGTATGTGCTGTATGTTATCATGTATGTAGTATACCCAAGTGGAAGTGGTGTAAGCACTGATGGGTGCTGTAGAGGTATTGACGGTTTTCATAGCACGATACTGCATATTGTAAGGCAGGCTTTGCTTGTGTTTCCCTGACTATAATTAGTCTCTCCTTTATGAAAAAAAAATTATATTACACAGGCAAAACATTTCAAAGGCAGAGCTCTAAAAGGTTTGGAAATGATGCTGGTGTTAAGGCACAACAGAGGAAACTCATGATTTCATACGCAATCAGAGGGCAAAGGATCCGTTTCAGTAGCGCCCTCACCCCCTGCCTTTTTTTTTCCGGGCTAGAAATCCTGGGACAGAAATAGAATCTTTAAGTATTCGAAATAGTATTCTTGAGCCCAATACATCTTTAAAACTTATTCCACTAACTCAGAATCAAACACCGAGAATAAAGGGTTTCAAGTAAAAAGAAAATATATCCAATTCACACTTGAGGAAAATGAAAATACTACAGACCAAGAGAACATTCTTAGTGAGCTTTTTTTTCTTCTTCTTCCCTGCTCTCATTTTAACCAGCTGGAATTATTTTTAAAGTACATCCAATTCAACCTTTTAAAATGACAGATTTGCCTTTTAATGGGAAATATGTATTTCATCATAAAGATGGAGTGTAGTGTCCTTGGCTAAGTTATTCTCTGCAGAAGGATGCTCTTTTTTTTTTTTTACACTCTGCTTACCCTAAAAGGAAGAACAGATATTATAGGAAATGTGCTCCTGTGGTGGAAGATTAGAAAAACCCAGACAGACCGATAAGAGAAAAATTAAAAATGTACCCTGTTCCTTCCGGTCTCCAAAATTCCATGCCGTCACGTTAATTGGGGTGTGCTGAGTAGTTGAGAGGAACAGAGTCAGCTAAGGAGAAGAACCTTCGAGACTGGATCCCTTTCATTGTCAGAGCAGCGACGCTTCAACTTGAAATACCAAATACCACAGGGCAGCTCTCACGACGCGCCCTTCCTGGGGGTGACATCACACAGCATTATGGGGGTCTCATTCGCGCCGCTTCTGAAACTGACACTCGATTCCACTGGCGGGGAGGGTGTCACAAAACACTTCTGCTTTCTCGGGACAGAACACACAGCTCACTGGTCACAGAGGGGCTGGATTAAGCTATCTCGGCGTCCAGAGTAGTAAGAGTGACACGTTTTCCCAGTCAGATGGACAGGGCTATGACCCAGGCATGACAGATGCTGTTTGACAGAGCTGGAAGGGAGAGGCCAGACTGCAGCACCAGTACAAGCCTGAGGGTCAACCCCAGACCCCCCAGAGGGGCTAGTTGAGGGGGCACAGGGGCTTGAGTAAGTGCCTCAGAGCAGAAGGGTGGGGAGTGGGTGTGAGGAAGGGTCCCAGAAGGTCACGAGGGAGGGGTGGCAGGAGCTGGGAACTGGGTCATCTGAAAAGGGAAATGCAGGTGCCTGCTGGGGTGGGGGGCCATCTGGGGAGTGAATGGATTGATGCTGCAGCCTCTCGGAGCAAGAACGTGGACAGAGGGGGCCAGCAGCAAGCCAGCTACCCTTTGAGCCCTTAAACTCTGTGGAGGGGCTTGGGGCTCCCTTAGCAGAAAGAACAGAGAAGTCTGCCTTTAAAGACTTAGGGTGGGGGCTGGCACAGAAGGTAAGGCGTTTGCCTTGCATGCAGCCGACACGGGTTCGATTCCCAGCATCCCATATGGTCCCTCGAGCACCGCCAGGGGTAATTCCTGAGTACATGAACCAGGAATAACCCCTGAGCATCGCTGGGTGTGACCCAAAAAGAAAAAAAGAGACATAGGGTGGGTGGGAGGAGCTCGGGGGTGCCTGGAGATAGTTCTTCCATGGACCGAGACTCTGCATGGGGTGGGATATGGGTGGGGGGCCTTCTGTGCCTGATCCTGAAGGTGACGGAGAAAGAATCCCAGCGGTCCCAAGCAGACCCATGGCCCTGTGGGCAGCTGGGGTGGGCCAGTGGTGGTGTGGCGGAGTGGGAGGAGAGAAGGACTGCCTGCTGCTTGAGGTTGAAGGACCGTGATCGCAGTGTCTTCACAGCCCACCGCCTGCTTGTGGTTGTCCTTTCTCTCTCCTCATACCCCAGTGGCACAGACTCACACTCTCAGCCTCCAGGCCACGGGGGCGGCGGGGGTAGGGGGATTAACCTCAGGAGAGTTCGAGTTTTGGGCTTTGCAAGGGAGAAGATGATGGAATGACGCCTGCAGCCCGTCCCCACCCTACATCCTTGGTGATGGAAAGGGTAGATGGTGGAGCGCAGAGAATCCAACCAAACCTGACTCTTAATCCAGAGGATAAATGGGGTGGGGGGGGGGGACAAGAAAACAAATGGGGGTGTGGAGAGGCGGAACGGGGTACGGAGGGTCAATTTGGAGGGATGGAAATCAGACTCAGGTGCAGTTGCGTGGACAGATGTCAACTAATCGCAGGGCCCGTTTGGTTTGAAACGTGTGTGATGCTGTGAACCAAATTAGCTCAGTCTCAGTTGAAAACAATAGAGGGAGCAAGCCGCGATCCTGGGCGGCTTGTAGGGTCTTCTTCCGCTGCTGCTGCGGTTCAGCTTTTACGCTCTCTCTCCCAGCGGGGAGCTAGCAGCGCCAGTGTCCCCGCTATGCTGGCGGGATTTGCAGCAGCGCGTGCTCCAGTGGCCCGTCTCTGGCAGGTGGCCTCTTGTCACAGCCTCCCAGCCCCTCCGGAAGGACATCTGCTGCAAAATTTCCCCCTGGCCCCTGGCATATGGCCTTAGACCTCCCTCCTGAATCGGGTGGAAGCACGGAAGACCTCCTGGGGGGTGTTGAAAGTTTTCAAGCTATGGGGGGGGGTGCGGTGTGAGGTGGGAGGAAAGAGCCTTTTTTTTGCTTTTTTTTTTTGAGGAAAATAATTTCCTCCGAGTGCAGGCAGGATTCCAGAAGCAGCGGCTCTCCCAGGCTGCTTTGGGGGCAGGGACCCCATTCTGGAAGCGCAGTGTGGAAGGGTGTGGACAGAGAGATGGACAGAGTGAAGCAAACTCCCCTCGGTCATTGGTCGGCAGGAGAAGACGAGCACAAGAGTCCAGTGAGGTTTGGAGCCTCGTTGTAATGACACAGAGCTTCCCGGCTCTGGGACAGGGAGACAGCTGGCTGGAGCGGGCATAGAGGCTAGAATCATGGTGGGTGAAGGATGCTTTGTAGGGATGTCATATGGGCAGGCCGTCCTTTGCATGTTGGGTGGTGCACTTGGACCTCAGAGCCTGCTGTCGGTTAAGACTGAAGTTAGTGGACCTGTGGGGAATGTAGGCCGACTTCTCGTCCAGACTGCTTTGTGGGAGGGGCTGGTGCTCTGTTGTTTTAGGGGAGTGAAGTTGTCTGAGCCAGTCCGCTGTGGAAAGGCACCCGGAAGAAGTAAGCGGGGCCGTGTGAACTGCTCCGAGCTGCATTTTAGGGGGCAGGTGGCACACTTCTGAGTCCCCCTTCACCACGTTTTCAACTCAAGTGATCTCAATCAGCCGGTCCTGCTTTGTGACTCAGTGGACCCGATGCATGCCCCCATGGCACTGCCACTTTGCCAGCTGCAGACATTATTCTTGCAGAGATTCGTCACGGGCTTGCAGTTCCCTGAGCTGCTTCTACCAGGCCCAGAAAGGAGGGAGGTGTTAAAATCGCTTACACAGAGGGGATAGGGAACGGGGAACCTGTGACACATGGAAGCAAATCTCTCTCGTCATTACGACGACAGCTTTAGGACCCTGGATTGTGGCTGTATGCCTGGGTTCCATCACTGGGTTCCACACACACATCTCACACACACACACACACACACACACACACACACACACACAGAGCTTCTCTCTGTCTTGATACAAATAGAGGTATCCACCTTAAAGAATCAGGTGAGAGATTTTTCTCAACAACAAATTCACACGTGGGTATTTTAAGACATTGAAGGGGCATCCTTCATTTCCCAGCAAGCTCTGTGGTTCCAGTTTCAGCTGGACCCGCTGACTCAGAGTTCCCATAAGATTTCACACTCCCATACATGCTGTTACATTTTCTAAAATTACGTGAACCCCCTCGACAGTTTGCAAATCAGTCTCTTAACGCCCATACGATCGCTCCCGCTTCAGCTTCGATTCTAAGAGAACACTTGGACTCGGGCTTTAAACAAAGGGAATGAAAGGGGTGGGGGAGATCCATCAATAGGCTGCCTGCATGGCATGAGACCCCCAGGACTGGGGCCAGAGAGAGACTACAGAGATAGTATAAGAGATCTCTAGTATTGGGGGTCAGAGAGATAGTCCAGCAGGGAGGGCGTTTTCCGTGCACGTGGCCCACCCAGGTTCAATCTCCAGCACCCCAGGTCGTCCCCCAAGTGATGCCTGAGCTCCACCAGGTTTGACCCAAGACCTCCAGTATTGCATAGTTCTCCAAGCACCGCTGGGAATGACCCCCTCATTCTCCCTAGCACAGAGCCAGAAGTAGTTTCTGAGCACCTCTGGGTGTGGCTTCTCCCCCCAAACAATTACTCAAACCCCCCTGGCCCTTTTTCTGTGCCTTCCATCTTTCAGGCCGTATGAACGTCACAAGCACGCCTCCCGCTGTACTCTGTTGCCCTGTGGCTCATGCAATTCGCATGCCCTACACACTTCTTCCCATTTAATGAATAAATAATCAACTGTGCTGACCCCAGCTCTCGCGTTATCACTTACAGAAATTTGGCCTCTGTTCGACACCCCCTCCCACCCAGACTCACTCAGAGCCGCCTGTCGCCAGCAAGGACTGGCTGGGGCATCTGGCAGCCTCGCTCTGGGGGTGACTGGCCCCCGTGCCCGGGCACCCGGCCCGTGATTCCCCGTGAATTGTATTTCCTTAGGGCCCAGATGCAGTGGAGCGTGGCCTGGACTCATTCACACCCATCGTCTCTCTTCCTGGGGGCTCCCCTGAGTAACCCCAAATCACCAGGCTCCATCTGGAAGCTTCGCACATTCTCAAGCTTCCCTTTTGTTCCCTGCACCCCTGGTACATATTTCCCGCCCCCCCCCTCCCAACAATACCACTAGCACTCTGCTGTTGCTGCCTGCTTCTTTATTTGCCACTGACTGCCATCTTCCCCGAGTTCGGTTCTCCGGGATGGAGGCGAGGTCTGACCACGGGGCTCAGCTGGGAACTCCCTGCCAGGTCATGTTCAAGCCCAAGTGCCTTCTCAGAAGACAAGCAAAGCGAGATGGACACAAGACAGAGAAGAGCAACTCATGAGAACAGTTTGCTGAAGAATGCAGTACATCAAATTAAAAAAAAAAAAAGTTTAACTAGAGACAAAAACCAGATCAGAGGCAAATGTTTCCTTGAATTTTTTCCATGAAAAAAAAATTAATGCTCACATTAATCTCACTCGCCTTCCTCAGAATAGGATTTTGGGGTTTCAGAATGCCCAGGGCTGGTTGCAGGATGAACCCCAGGGGGCTGAGGGGCCATCCCCTTTGATAGTCCAACCAGGCAGGCTATTCAGTGTGTGGGCTCCAGGGTGCAGTGCTGGTTCTGTCCCTACTGTGCCAGGGGGAACCCAGGCCACCAGGACTCTCTGGGGCCACACTTAGTGGTGACCCTCCAGGATTGAACCCACAATGCTGGGTGTCCATGTGGTGGCAGGCTGCCAACTAGCCTTAACCACTGGACTATCTCTCTGGCCCCAGATTGCTCTTACTAAAATGACCTACTTCCAGCCTCATTCTCTGCTTTTAGAGAAGCATCTGGATTCTGCCCTAGCACCAGCCAACTTGCTGATTTTTCTCTTTCTTCCCATATCTGAGTTTCTACATTTCTGTCAGGAGAGTGCTCTGAGGAGGGCCTTTTTCTGCTTATGAACCCCCTGTTCTCAACTGAGAATTCCACCAGTATTCCTGGTGATGTGTGTGTTTCCCCAAACTTGAATCCAGGCTTTCAACAAATATTTGTGGAGCACCTTGCCAACTCCTACTGGCTGGGTGTTCATTTCTTCTGCACAAAAACCGCAGCACTTTTCCCCGGTTCTTGGAAGTCAATTCCAGATTCTTTTGTTCTTTCTCCTCTTCCCCCCAAAAGTCAATTTCAGATTGTTTGCTCAAGAATTAAAAGGGGGGGAAATGAGTAGAACTCTCTCCTCTGTCTCCCACAGGTATTTCTGAGAAAGAAAATTTGCTGCCAGAGTTTCTGGACTTAAAATTCCCCATCACTTTCATTGGCTTTGATTTTGTAAAACTGCGTCCAGATCTCGGATGCTCTCTAAGCCTTCCCCTGCATGCTTTCTGATATTCTACACTCAACCCAAGTGGGAAACGGTCGAAAATGTGTTTGCTAAATCATTTGGCAAATGGTCTTGTTGGTGTCTCCTGGGCTGCTTGGAGCCTACGGTTGTTAAGTCCTTATTACAGGAACCCAGCCGGGTAAATTAAGAAAGTTTCACATTTGCGGGTTGTTGCGGGGCTGGTGTACTCTGTTCCCGAGGAGTCTCATGCTGTACCTTTGACCAGGAAAGATGTGCCCACTCTTGAGCCAGAGACCCTCACATGCCTGGTGCTCTTTCCATACTCACCATCTCGGGGAGTTAAGGAGGGAGAGGGAGTGCGGATAGTGGGAGTGGGTGAGGGGTAAGACCTTTTCCTAGTTGCTTTGTCTAGTTGAGTCTGCCAGAAAGCACAGAAAAGCTTATTTCAGGAACTGGAGGTTTACTTGGTATCTGCTGTTTTCTCATGAAGCCCGGAGCCGTTTATAACTTACTGCAGAAGTTCCTGACTTTTGCTGGAGAGGGCTTTACAAGTGTCAGGACTCTGCTGTGTATGCAGATGGCTTCCTGTGAGCTTGCTCCCCCACCCTACCCCGCCCCCTCGCTCGCACATGAAAACCAGAGCAGGTCGGAGAGAGAAGCTACAGGAAGTCAGGCACTTGCCTCATATGTGGCTAATTAAGCCACGCCCCTGGTTCAGGATGCACCCCTGCTGTGGTCCCCTGAACACTGCCAGGAGTGACCCCTAAAGGCAGAGCCAGGACTAGTCACTGAACACTGCTATGTGTGACCCAATCTCCACCCCAATTAAAAGTCTCTCTCTCTCTGTGTATACATATGTATGTGTATATATGCACATATATAAATACATATCGGTTATATAGCATTCTGTGTTTTAATTTATATATTTATTCAAAGTCACAGCAGAGCCTGGCAAGCTCCCTGTGGTGTATTCGATATGCCAAATACAGTAACAATAACAGCTCCCTGTCCTGACCCTGAAAGAGCCTCCAGTTGTTGGGAAAGACGAGTAAAGGAGACGCTGCTAAAATCTCAGGAATGGGACGAATGGAGATGTTACTGGTGCCCACTTGAGCAAATTGATGAACAATGGGATGACAGTGATATACAGTGATACAGTGATATATAAATACGTATATGTATATATATGTACACACATATATAAATGCATATATACATCACTTGTAATCTCGTTGATCTTCAATTTGCTCGAGCGGGCACCAGTAATGTCTCCATTTGTCCCTGTCTCGAGCTAGTACAGCCCAATGATATCTGCTCGCTCCAGGAACAGGAAGAGCCTCAAATCGTTCATTCAGAGATTTGACGAAGAAATCTGACCATCTAGTTGGTGGGTGGCCACGAGGTCTTCTGAAGTCCCGTGGAATCCAGTCGGTAACAGACATATGTGTATAGATATATACATATATATGGGACAACAGAAAGTTGGTCTTTCCAATTCTACAGTAGGTACTTTTGGCATTTTGGGGGGAGGGTTCTTTCGGGGGGCACATCCGGTGGTCCAGGGGCCTCTGTCGTGCTGGGGACCAAACTCATGACCTCATGCAGAGCACGTGTTCTAGAATTGGGGCCCCAGCCCCATACCGTAGGTATTCTTTAATAATGCAAGCTGCTTATGCCCAGAGATAATGTCAAACATGCCCTTTCTCGAAACAGACTTTGTACTTTATAAATGCTTTATGATGTTAAATATTTGTGAGCAATGAAGGAACTTGCCTTTTGACAATGAAAAGCACTGGAGCAGCCTGCAGCCGTCTCCACCAGAAGTCAGATGGCAGCTCAACGCATTATACCTCTGTGAAGCAGCCGTGGGGGGTCTGGACTGGGAGAACAGTTACTTCTCTTCCGGTCTTGCAGGCAGGACTCAGCGGATTCCGTCCGAAAAGGGATCACTTAGATTATTTTCTCAACCAAGAGTTCAATCCAAGGGACTGGAGTGGGTAGGGTGCTTGCCTTGCACCTGGCCTGTCCAAGGTTGATCCCTGGCATCCCATACTTACTGAGGAGTATTTCTTGAGTGTAGAGTCAGGAGTAACCCCTGAGCATTGCTGGGTATGCCCTTCTTCCCCCCCCGCCCCCCCCAAAATAGTGAAAGTCCAAGTCAAGAATTGAAAGAGAATTTGAAAAAAATTTATGTAAGTTTTATTGAGCAAAACTGAAAATGGAGCTAGAGAACCCACTCTTTGGAGTACAGGTCTGTTAATGAAAAGCATGGTTTCTTGAGTGTGTGTGTGTGTGTGTGTGTGTGTGTGTGTGTGTGTGTGTGTGTGTGTGTGTGTGTGTGTGTGTGTGTAGGGAGGGGAATCATTTTACTTAATTGCAGTTTAAATTTAGTATTCTCCTCTAGCATCAAAACTGCGACAACAGCCAGCTGTACAAGCCAGCTTTAGCCAGAGCTGCTAAGGTGTCAGATTCAGAGCACAGTGTGGGAGTCCTTCAATCCGGCAGCTGTTTTCAGAGTGAGGTCCTCGGACCACACGCAGCGGCTTCCTGGGTCTCACCGAGGATCTTCAACCTCATTTGATTAAACCTCGACTTGCCTCACCTGCAGTTTGGGTCTCACTGGCAAAGTGCTTTTCTGCATCTATGAAATCCCACTTTTGCTGTCAAGAAGTCTCCATTCCTCCATTTTTTTTTTTAATTTTGCTTATTTATTTGGTGGACTGGAGCGATAGCACACAGCGGGTAGGGCGTTAGCCTTGCCCACGGCTGACCCGGGTTCAATTCCTCCATCCCTCTTGGAGAGCCCAGCAAGCTACCAAGAGTATCTCCTCTGCATGGCAGAGCCTGGCAAGCTCCCTGTGGCATTTTGATATGCCAAAAACAGTAACAACAAGTCCCACAATGGAGCCGTTATTGGTGCCTGCTCAAGCAAATCGATGAACAATGGGACGACAGTGCTATTTATTTGGTGCCCAGGAACTCTGCTGGCTTTATGCTCAGGTGGGACTCAGGAAATGGGACCTGGGTTCGCAGTGTCCAAGGCCCTTGCCCGCTGAGCTCTGTCTGTGGCCTTTCAGCCTTTCCCTTGTGGAAGTGAGTGCCAGGGCCTGAGAGAGCACTCTGTGGGCTGCAGCACGTGCTTTGGATGCCGACAGCAGAGGTTCGAGTCCCAGCACTGCCTGGATTACAAAGCTGGAGAAACACCCCTAACACCGCTACCCCGACCCACACTGAGCCAGGAGTAGACCCCCTGAGCGCCCACATGACTTTGACAAATAAAAAGCATTGCTTGAGGTCGGGAGCCATACTAATAATGGGCAGGGTGTTTTCTTTGCACACGGCCCACCTGGGTTCGATCCCCAGCATCCCATGTGGTCCCCCGAGCACTGCCAAGAGTGATTTCTAAGTGCAGAGTCAGGAGTAACCCCTGAGCATCACTGGGTAGGGCCCCTGCCCCCCCACCCCAAGTAAGTTCAAGGCATAGTTTGGACTCTGCTGTAACCCAGCTACCATGCTGAGACTCCGCTCCCCCTTCAAACCTCCATAAGTGCTTCAAGTATTTTTCTTTCTGCTCCAGTCTGCCTTTGGTGTGCACTGCAGCCCAGTTCTGGTCCTCCAGACGATGGGTCAGGATGGCATCTTACATCCTCATCTTTGTCCCCTGAGATGCCTGATGGTCACCTGACCCTCCATCAGTTCCTCCCCACCACTTCGCATCATCCATATAGTATCTTTTAAAAATATTCTTCTTCTTCTTCTTATTTGTTTGGGGAAGGTCACACCTGATGGTGCTCAGGGCTTACTCCTGGCTCTATGCTCTGGGATCATGCCTGGTGGAGCTTGAGGGTGGGGGGGCGGGGACCATATGAGGTGGCAGGGATTGAATCTGGGTCGGCCACATGCAAGGCGAGTGCCCTCCCCACTCCTCCTCCTCTCTTTTGCCTCCAGTCAGGCTCAGAAATCTTGTCATGGTCCAGCCAGCCAGACCCTGAGAGTACCATTCCCTGGACTCCCGGCTGTCCTGGTCATTTCCAACTTTGTCTTAGGGTAACTGAAGCGAGCTCAGGGGATAACTGAAGTTGGCCGCGTGTGAACTCTCCTGGGAGCGTCTGTCTGTGGGGGTGCTAATAGCGTAGTGGGGATTATGCACTCAAACCACAAGCGGAAACCTGGCTCAGACCTCAGCCTCTGGGCCCCGAGACCTGCTGGGTGGAATGAACTAACTCAACTACCCCTACCACCTCAGTCTCAGACCCTCCTTCTCGTGCCTTTAGGTCTCTTGTCCCCCACCCTGATCCCCCATACCTCCCCGTGCCCTGGACTGCACACACAGCCTCTGCACACGTTTTCTCTCCCAGCTCTACTACCCTTGTGTGGACCACATGGCCATTTCCATGCCGTTTCTGTCTCAGCTCTCCTTAGCAAGGTCTGACACACAGAACTCATTCCCAGCAGCTCTCTCCGACTCAGGATGTGCACATTGGGGATGGAAGATAGTGCCGTCCAGCCCGGCCTTCTTCTCATCCCTCCACTTCCCGTTTGATTCAGTTCCCATCCTGGTTGTCTTGGAAAGCCCAGGAAACCTTCCTCTTCTCTCCCTGTGTGTCTTGGACTCTGTCTTCCCAGGACTTGCCTTGATGACTTTTGAATCTTTCCTATTGACTATGCTGGCTAATATTGTCACTGCGTTTCTTTGATCACATTTCCCCAGGCTTCTCCTAAATTCTGTGCATAGACTTCCTGTGTTTGTGCACTATTTGTGCTTGTTTCTTTTCTCCTGTTTTATTTGGGGGGATGTAATTGGCGCATACCTGACTTTGTGCTTGGGGTCACGCCTGGCAGTGCTCAAGGGACCATTTAGGGTGAGGGGATCAAACCATAGTCTACCACCTGCACAGCAAGTGTCTTACCTAGTTTGAGGGCAACTGTCTCTCTGGTGCTGTAAACTGTAGTGCTCAGGGATCATTCCTGGCAGGTTTGGGGGGCCATATGGGATGCTGGAGATCAAACCTAGATCAACTGCCTGCAAGACACAGGCCTTTCCTGCTCTTATCTCTCTCCTCTTATGCCTCGGTGTCTTCACTGATCATCACTAGCAGTGATCTTCTCAAACTCGGTTCTGCAAGCTCTACTGCACTAAGTCGGTTCTCAAGCCCGGCTTCCCGGGACTTGAACTTTTGCTTCTAAACTTTCTTCCCCAAACTCGGCCTCCACTCTGTATCTACGCTTTCTTTCCCTGAGCTCTTTCCCCAACTCTGTCCTTGCACCTTCTCTGCTCCTGTTTCTGATTTTATTCCTGTGCCTCCTGTCAAAAGAGCCTTCCTCCTTGGACTGTGATTTTAGCCCATGGGAGGCCAGGAAGGATGGGTTTTGACTGTAGCTGTCACCTCTGATTGTCATTGCTCATGTGTCACGAAGCCTGCATGACAGTGGCCCCTGACACCATGACCTTCCTCTGTAGGCGACCCTCACTAAGTGGGATGGGATGATGTAGGGTGACTCAGAACAGATCATTGTCCCCATCAGCTTTCCTGGATCCATCATCCCAGCCTCTGGGGAAATATGTCCCCAAAAGGCCACCAGGCATGAAGATATAATGATACTCCCCAAAACTCTGAACCCACAAATGAGAGCTGCCACTCTGATTTATGGAAGGGGTGATGAAGTGCCTGCATTGTTTCCTATTCTGTTTTCCTTTTCAGTTTTTCCTGGTAGAAATCAAAGATTGTGTTTTGGAGAGAGTGCAACAAATTAGATTCACTGGAGTGACTACAGTTAATTTATGCCACGATTAAATATTAACCATGCCAGTATCTGTTATATTTATGCATCTGCCCCCTTTCTTCTGTTAGGAGATTGCTTAAGTATATGCAGATACATGTCTTAAAAATACAGGCTCTCTTCTGATACTAAATCATTATCATCATCGTCATCATTATCCTGTTGATCGTTGAATTTCTCAAGCAGTCTCAGTAACGTCTCCATTCATCCTAGACCTGAGATTTTAGAAGCCTCTCTTTACTCGTCCTTCCCAACCTTGCCACATTGGAGGCTCTTTCAGGGACAGCAGAATGAGACCCATCATTGTTACTGGTTTTGGCATATGAATATACCATGGGGAATTTGCGAGGCTCTCCCATGTGGGCAGGAAACTCTCAGTAGCTTGCCAGATTTTCCCAGAGGGAGAACTAAGCTATAATATGTCACACACTTCCAGGAGCTTGGTTTTATAGTCTCTGGATGTTGGCTGTTGGTGGAATTACACAGCGCTAGGGGCAGTCTTTGGGTGTGACCGCTCAGCTACTGGAAAATGGGGAATCTGGGTGGAAGAGGCCCAGTCCCAATCTGAGCAGGCTTGGAAGTCTCAGCCCAAGGTCCCACACACCTGGGTTCCTCTGCCAGTTCCTTCATGCATAAGTCTCATCCGAACATGTGGAGAGGGGCCTTGAGTATGACTGTGGCTAGGCTCTGGAGGTCTTCGGCTGCGAGGGCTCTGCTTGGGGCGTGGAGGGAAACTGAAGCCCACCCTCTCTGAGGGGCCCCAGGGAAGACAGCCAGGCACAGGGGCAAGAGACGCTCCACATTGCTCTCTAAATGGGGAAGGAAATTTGAGGTCTACATGATAAATCTCCAGTGTTAAATGTGCGGTAGGATTCCTCAAAATTCAACCCCCACTTTAAAAAAAATCACCATCAAATTATTCAACCTATTAATTTGTAAAAGACCATAGAATCCTTCTATAGAAAAAGGGTACTAATATTAATATTTTGCCCATTCTAAAAATACGGAATTTCATCATGATCAGGCAACATGTAAGAGTGAAGTGCTTCCTGCCTTACCAAAGAGAATTCATTTTATTTGAAATCCATTTGGTTGGGCTACAGTTGTTTTTAATTCTTCGGAAATGAATCATTTCCCACATCAATTTCGCACAATTCCTTGCATCCCTCTTGACTGGGGGTGGGTGGGTGCTCAGTTTATTCATCCATAAGTTGGAGACAGAACAATCACTGAGAAGTTTGTTGCTGGGATTAAGTGGTTGGTGATGTGGACATGAGCTGAGACCCTTGAGGAAGAGAAACACAGCCAATGACCACTCTGATACCGATTTATTCAATGAAAATGTACAGTCAGGCCAGCCCCACCCACCCATCAGTGGCTCGGGGACAATTGTGTCTTTATTCTCACAATTCCGTGGAGGCACATGGAGAGGCCAGTACACACACACACACACACACACACACACACACACACACACGGATGCCGCCTTGCTTTAGAACATTTCTGAAAATGCTGGTGTCGATTCCATGCAAAATCTAAGCCAGAGTGTGGGGCTTTGCCCAAGCCATTCACAGTGCTCCAAACCAGTGGCCATTCACCTCCAAACCTCAGCTTCCTTGCTGTGTCCAGAAGTAGAAATCAGATACCCGGAGCATTGGGCCGTGAGTGAAGCAGACAGCATCGAGAGGGGAGCATCAGCAAATACTGCAAAGCGCAAACACGCATCCCTACCGCTCTCCTGCCAGCCCCTAGGGGCCGTTCCTGCTTCTTAGAGGGCAGCCGGCAGGGCTCACTGTATCCCAAAGACTCACAGAAGAGGAAGAAAAAAAAACTTAAGGCAAGTGAGCACTTTACATGTTATTCACCCACTTCCGGAGCACTCCCCCGGCTGCTGAAATGATTGCTCATGGAAAATGCTCCACATAGCCGCTGCCGCTGGTATCTCGGAGTCCTTTGATCCCCCACCGTGGAACTCTTTAGAGTGTCACCGAGAGGACCGCCTGGAGATTGGAGTGTGACAAGGGGAGGAAAATCAATTTCGCCTTCCCGAAGCCCCAGCCGATCTCACAAAGAGATCTTCTCTTGCTTTGTCGTGGTGGCTGCAAAGAGGCGCCGGGCTCTACCTTTCTCTTTCCTGGGAGTATAAAAGAGATGACGCCTAATGTTGAGAGACACCCCCCCACACTCCCATCCCCACCCTCCTGGACATCAGCACCCCTGTTCATTGGCCTGTGCCTGTGAGTTTGCTGCGTGTTCCAGGGTGGAAGCAGACGCTCACTCCTCCCGAGGATTTACACATTGATTAACAGTTAAAAGCTTTTGTCTGTAAGGTTAGTTGGTAGGAAAACCAGATCTTCTCTGTAATTGGCAGGCCTATTATGAGTGGATATTCGGTTAAGCTTCTAAAGAACTTCTAAGAACTTATTAAGTAATTGAATAAAGCAGAGTACATTTAGCCTTATAGCTGTACCATATTTCAGAATATCATATAACCTATGAGTCACTTCACATGTTTTATATATATAAGTGATAAAACATGGGGGGAAAAAAGCGAAACGGGAAAGAAAGAAAAGGACGTGAATTACTCTACCACCCACTAATACATTCCACAGCAATTTAGTCATCCTTTTTTCCTAATTATCCAGCTCAAGATTTGGTTACAACTATTTTTATCTTCAGAAGAAAGCTGTTATGCACCCCCCAAGCCCCCAAAAGGTGTGAAGAAATGATGATGGCCCTTCCATAATTCATAACAGACCTGGTCATTGTGAAAGTGCTTAATGATTATCAAGATTCAACTCAATGCAATGGTGATTTATTGCTTTGTGAGAACTGCTCGTGGCTGTCTCATTAGGAAGAATTACTAAACGATACAGCACGATCCATATGAAGGCATATTTAATGTCATCTTTTGTAATGGAGGTACTGTGTCCCGAGCTCCATATGCATGCCCCAAATTCTAAGCAACAACCAATCCCACGACGATAATAGAATTTTAAAAATCAGTCTATAGGTTTGGGCTATTGTCAAGAGAGAGGAAACACAGCTTTTCTTAAGTAAGAGGAAGAAATATGTACCGTGTAGGTAACAGGGGTTTAAATCTGTGTGAACATTTGAACGGATTAGAGAAGCATCATTCATCATTTGTTGGAAATAAGAGCTCTAACTCTCGTTTTCTCGACCCCTAGCGTTTCTTAAATATATGCTTACTTTATGATCTTTGAGGAAGTAAAATAAATTTAACTGTACCCTCAGCAGTAGAGCTGGTTGGTGTAAAATCTGATCTGTAGTTTAGCTTAGGTCCTCAAAAATGCAGAAAATGGAATGAGCATCATTTCAGAAGTGAAGGGTTGTTTTTTTTTTCTTTTTCTCTTTTTGATCAAATACAGCTACTTAGTACAGTACTTGTGCATGTCTATAATTAGCTTTCCTTTCAGGAGCTTAAGTTCCATTTATCATATTTAGTTTTCAAAAGGCCCCTCATGAAGTCTGGATAAATCCTCTCCCGATTCGATGAGATTGAGCTGAACTGCCGCAAATAGAGCCCTTTCATTTTGACAGTGATCATATTGTCACCCTAACCATGCTTATGGCTTCTGGGAAAGCCTTCCTGATGAATTCAATTCATCAGCAGCATTCAACTGGGCTCCCAACCCTTATCGGGACACGTGGGACTTCTCTGTGGATGTTCCCACTGTTCCCACATTCTGGCGATCAAAACAGATCCATTCCTTTTCCTTTCTATCACCCTTTCACTCAGTCCGACACACAAACGAAATTCCAGCTAGTGATAAGGAAGGTGTGTGCAAGGCCCTCCTCAGTGACCCTGATGGCCAGTGGGGAGCTCTGCCTTCCCAAGGAACCAGCAGGAACTTTGGGGAGCCAGAGTCCCCGCAGTGGGGTGGAGGGGGAGTAACCCAAACTCAGAGTGCCTGACTGAGTGGCTGAGACTTGTAAACGCTCCTCAGCGCTCCTTAACCACAAATGGCATGAAAGGCAAAGTAGGTGCACATCACGGATCCATCTTTATTCATGGGAGTGGCGGGGGCGCGGGGAACGTGGGGAGAAAGAAATGGTACTGCACGCTTTGCAGAAGGAGGCCGTTCAAGTTGCATCGTGGCGACTCCATAGCAGTTTCTCTCTGCTCTGCAGCCAACACAGCATGGCCGGGGCCAAAGCCAGTAGCTGTCAGGGTTTTACCAATGCGGCTCCTTCAGCTTTGCTTGGGCTGTTTTTTCTAAATAGATGATGTCTTAAAAAGAAAGAAAGAGGAAGAGCCGTCCGGCTTCCTGGATCCAATCTAAGTGCACTGAAGAGATGGTACCGTGTCTCTTTTACAGCAGTGGCAGAGATGCAGGGAAAAACTCTGAATCAACTTATCTGGAGAGCCATAGGGCCACAGAAATCTATAGATTCTCTAGGCCTAAGGCACAGAGTGGCAGGCAGGCTAGCGTTTTCTCGAATTCCTGGGGGGGGGGGGGAGGTTGTTCACACACAGCTCTTTTCATTCAGACCCCGAGCATGTCAACAAAATAATCTTTGACTGGAAAGGATCCTGTTTCACTTAATTTCTCTGCTGACTTGCAATTAAGTCTCAAATCAAATTGATCTCTAGATATCTTTCTCAGATTAGGGTTTTCTAGGAATCCCTGTCTAAAACTCACTTTGGGGAGTAATAAAACATCGATTGCACATGAACACCTAATTGTGAAGGAAGAAACGGGGCGGGGGGTGGGGCGGGTGGAGCATAGCTGGAGAAAATAGATATTACTCCCCCTTCCCCCCAGTGGTCTGTGTCTTTGGAGAATTTCCTATTCTCTGCTGAAAAAAAGCTCCATTCCTGGGTGTTTTTTTTTTTTCTCCCTAGTTCATTTCTCCAAAGACCTGTGGACAAAATTGAAATGCAAACTAGACAAGAGAATGGAGTTTCTGCTGTCTAATGGTCCTTATATTTATCCACCAGGAATGATTTGTAGCACAGAGGACTCGGGATACGTGGAGTATCGCTGGGGCTTTATGCTCAGAGCAGAGGGACAGATTGTTGAAGACACACCTCAGGTGGCTTCCTTGGGAGTGTCTGGTGACTGTGCATACTTAACAGGTGAATGAATATGGGGCTGATTCAGCGCCTTCAGTTCCCATATTATTATGCCTCCCTGGGGTTATCATTCCGCCGCATTAGGTGATCCACCTCAGAGCCCATTGTGTTAGCTGTTGATAACTTAGCCTTTCCTATGAAAAGAAAATCATCCAGGCATCTGTTAGATGGATATATGGCATTATAGTGACAACATAGCTCCACTACTCCCTGGGTCAATCCTTCCTTCCCTTTTTTTGCAGGGGGTTTGGAGGCTGGTTCATATCCATTGGTGCTCAGGGATCGCCCCTGGTAGTGCTCCAGGCTTACTCCTGGCTCAGTGCTCAGGGATCACTCTTGGTGATGCTCAGGGGACTGTATATGTGATATTGGGGATCAGACTAGATTCAGCTGTATGTAAGGCAAGCACTTTATCTCCTGGACTATGTGCCCAGCCCATGCCTGAATAGAAAAAAAAATCAAGGTCACATGGACACATGTCTTGTGCTCTTTGAAACCAGAGCATATCATTGGAAGGCTATTGATCAGTGGGCAGTATTTACCAGCAGCTTTCTGAAAGGTGACCCTTCCTTTCTGAATTTCCCTTGAATTCCTGGCTCTCCACCTTACATCTGGAATGTTGTTGGTGCTCAATCCACATTGAGCAGAGTGATTTTTCTCATGTGGGATCAAAGTAAAGAAGCTGAAATATGAATATGAGTATGATGTGTTTGTAAGGGAAATTAACACCGTTTAAGAAAGAGTAGGCTAAAGATAACTAATATGCATTGAGGTCTTACCATGTGTCTTATCTAAGCACCTATTGGTATTCTTTTAACCAGGGGAACGGGGTGGGAGGTGTTGAGTCACATCCAACAGTGCTCAGGACCTTTTCCTGGCTCTGTGCCCTGAAGTGACTCTGTGTGGTATTGGGAGGCTCACGTGGGGCCAGAGACTATACCCGGGTTAGTTGCATACAAGCCAAGGGCCTTCCCTCCTCACTGTCCCTCTGGCCTTCTTATTTCTCATCACCGCCCTGGAGGTGGGTGGCATTGCCATCCCACATCCTGTAAGGAATCCCAAGGCCCAGAGATAGGAAATCTTTTGCTTGAAGCTAATCACAGCCCCCTTATAAGGTAGGACTGAGATTTGGGTTCGGGCAGTTGGATGTGGTTTTTAACCCTTGAACGAAATGAGTGTGTGACTATTTTGGTTGGGAGTATTACTATTTGGTGAGGGTATTTGGGACTTTCCTTTTAAATTACTCTTTATACCTCTGGGGTAGAAAATAATTAAATAACAATGTCCCAGGTGTGCAAGCCCCATAGAGGAAAAGGCATTCTGCCTAAGAAGAAGAAAAGTTTTAATTAAATCCGAAAGACAGGAGGTGGTTATAGATGTGTGTCGTTGGTGTTCAGCCACAAGGGAGAGATTGGAAAACTCGCCACCATGACGCCCAGTGATGGATTCGCCGGCATTGAAGTACTGGCCCTCATCTGCTTATGTGCAAGAAGAGGCCAGTTTCAGGCACACCCCAGGTTCTAGCCAATGGCTTAGGTTTAACATCCTTAGGCTAGGGCCTATGGAAGAAAGAAGAGGTCATCTTTAACAGTGTTCACTGTAATTATCATCGCGTCTCTTATGGCCTCACTCTAGCTCAGTGGTTCTCAAAATGGGCAATGCTTCCCACGTGCAGTGGTAGCGGTGAGGACACTGAAGTGATGGGGCCAGTAGCAGTCCTGAGTGTGATTAGGGTGGTGCTGTGGGGGGAAGGGACGGAGAGTGTTCTGCTTAAAGGAGGTATATTTCCTGGGAGTTGCTAAGTCATTTTTGTTTGTTTGTTTGGGGGACCATACCAGGAAGTGCCCAGGAATTCGTCCTGGTTCTGCACAGCTCATGGGATGCTGGGCTTTGAACTTGGGTCAGCTGCATGCCAGGCCAGCATCTGACCCAATATACTGTCCCTCTGGCCCCTACCTAGGTAATTCTTTTTGTCTGAGAAAGGAATGGTGAGTCAAATAAGTTTGGGAAGCTTACTCAAGCTCTTGCCGTGTTTGCAGTGATTTGTGATTACTAACTGTTAGTCCTGGTTCCATTCACACATTACCTATCCCTGTTAAGTTATTTTCTGGCCCTGCTGAATACATATGATTTTATAGAAGGAGGGAGTTCGGAGGAATCGAACCCGGGTGGGCTGGGTGCAAGGCAAATTCCCTACCCACTGTGCTATCGCTGTATTTATTAAGGGGGCACAAAATATTTGCAAACATAAGGCATACGAAGAAAAAGAATCATGAACATTTCCAGTGGCAGAATTTTGATTAGTGTGAAAATGTAGTGATAATAGTAAGAAAGTTGACAAGAGAACATGTGAAAATTCACTTTGTACACTCAGGTTTAGTATCTGCCAATGTATCTTTTAAGAACTGTATTTATTTTGAATAGTCATTTGGAAAAAGTGAAGGAGTTCATTCTCTTAATTTGAATATCTTCAAACAGATATATTTGCTCATGGCATCTTAAAAAGAGCTCAAACTTGACTGCCCAAATGGTGGCAGTTACAGTCCAGTCTTAGAAAACACGAACCATCATACTTCTTTCTAATTCCAAATAATGGCTTAAAATAATTGTTCTCATTTACACTGCATGCCCCTGCAAATGAAGGTTTATCAGGGTTTCTTTTGTTTTGTTTTGTTTTTCTGTCAGCCTGTCTAGTGCCTACATTTGCTCACTCTCTTAGGAAAAAGAAAAAGAAAAAAAAAAACCAGAAAGAATGACACCTCTGATTGGGAGAAATCTCTTACATTTGTTAAGATATTTTTGTATTTAAGGTGGAATAATTAAAATGTCCCTGCATGTTCAGATTTTTCTGTTGCCCAGAAAACACTGTGCCGATTTATGTGTGCTTGGTCACACTAAATGAGGGACCTTAGGACTCAAAGCTCCAGGGGTTCAAAAGTGGTTTACTTATTTTTTTTTTGAATGTGTAGATTTTTAATTTATTTTAAATTTATTTTTATATTTTTTAATGAATCACTGTGACATAGACTTACAAAATTTCGTGATTACTTTTCAGTCATACCCTGATTGCACATGAAAAAAAAAAGGCTCTTCACCACTAATCATCAGGGAGATGCAGATCAAAAGTGACTTACTTAAAAAATAAAAAAATCTGCTTGATCACGAAGAGCAATGGCTGGTCTCTATTTACCACTATGCGAGAGTGTGAGACTCCGGAAGGCTTATTAAGGCTTATTAAGGCTCTGCCACGCATCGTATACCTGGGACAGGCATTGGGCGTCAGTATCACACCCAGGGTCCAAAGGAGCGAACTCCTCTCCCCAACCCGCATTTCCAGGAGTTCTTAATCAGTTGCCCTGGGAAAGGCGAAAGGTACCATGATAGGTAGCAAGCCCCTGGTGCTTACAAATCCAAAAGGTTGGGTGGAGATACCATCTCTTCTGTAATTAACTAATACGACATTGGTGGCATTACCTGATTTTTGGTTTTATAATTAATAACAGCTAGAGCGGTCTATATGGTATGTGTTTACCTAGACTCTCATTTCCCGCTTTTTGTCTCCCTTTGCTAACTGGTAGTGAGTCGGGTGAGCTATAAAACAGCAGCGGACGGCAGCGTGGGTCAGCGGGGATCGAGTTGATACCTTCCTTTTCTGCTTGGAAACTGAGATTCTGCCTTCTGTCTTCTGTAGAATAACTCGGGAGCTTCTGCTTGAGGAGACCAGGGAAAAACCTCTCGGCTGATTAGAAAAATCGGGGCAGGGTATTTTACCCACCAGCACTATGGGAACGCAGGCTTCTGCAGAGCTTTGCCCATTTGCGTATCTCTGAGCCGTTTTTGTTTTACCCTTTCACTTAATCAGAAATAATGAAGATTTATGGATGTCAAGTTCTTTAGAATTCGCCATGAAAGGCATGCTTGTTCCGCCCGTGCTTAAGTACCTTAACTCAAATCCAGTTACCCGGCTGCAGAAAAATGTTAACATTTTAAAACTGCTCTTGATTTCATTTGTGCTGATTTTTATCAAAATACGAAGGGGGAGGGAAGAAAGGACACTGTGCCTTTGTCACATGCCGCAAACAAGCCACGTGGAGCTCTGAAAATCGGGTGAAGACTATTAGACTATTTGATCTTTGGGAGGATTTGCCAGGACATTGATTTTTGGAAAGACGGGAAACCGTGAAACTGAACCCGAGGAAGGTGGCCTTGTAACAGCTCTCCCAGGGAAGAGATAATGTAGCAATTGAAGAAAGTGGCCACGGCCCAAACTCTGCTGGTGGGCCACATGGGAGAACATTTTAGAATAAAAATACCAGAGCTAAAATCATGGAAGGCTGGCATCCTCCTTGGTGGAAACTATATTAGTTGCTATCTTTCCAATAGAGCCTCGTGTAATTAACTAATACAACTTTTGCGGACTTCCCAAAGACATCTCTGCTCACTGAGGTCAGGATCGTGGATGTTAAATGTTTCAGATGTAGGTATTGACTACTAGGTGAACGTCGAAATTAATTAGAGAAAGGGATATGTTTTGGGAATCAAGACGTATTTTTAAATCTAAAAATTTAAATCCTTTTTTTTAAAAAAAAAAAAATCTTGGCATTTGATGTCATAGAGACTCAATCTCCAAGTAAGACATTTCCAGCAAATCATCACCAGTCTTCGGCACATATTGTATGCAAATGTCATTCTCACTTTGAAAATACCTTTTGCGTTTCAAGCAAGATCCTATTTTGACAGTTCTTCTTGCTTTGTGGGGGGAGAGTTCTCCTGGAGAAATTTTTTTTTTTAAAGCATTCTTGAGTTTTTGCCTTGGCGTTTTCATTTTAATTTGCTCGTTTCTGTTTTATCCCAGTTAACCCCTCAATCAAATCACCTTGAATTACTTGTTAAATTTCGGGGCTTCCTTCCATCAAGCCCCACCAGGGATCTCAGGCGGGAGGTTTACACACTTTAAACCACCAGAATGTAAGTTGTTCTTTAGGATCGCCCTGGGGAGTTTTCTACTGCATTTTTGCCAATTGAATTATGATGTGAGATGGCATGAATATTGATCACATTTCTAAACTGAATTTCCCAATTTCTAGACTGTGGTGTAAACTAACCCACAGGTTGTCATAACCAATTCAGTATGTTTTTAACAATCGTCAGTGGAGCGTGGAGGTCTTTAAAACTCATTGAAATGTACAAAATTATCTGCCCATATGCTATCAACAAACCGCCCTTAACCCCTTCCTCTCCACACTGCAATCCAACAACCAAATGCAATGGCAGAAGATTGTGTGTGTGTGTGTGTGTGTGTGTGTGTGTGTGTGTGGCACCCACACGTGGCAGTGTGTGCATATTTATAATCTGTTGGATTATTTTTCCTTTTCCCAGTCATCTACAAGTGGAGTTGGGTGGGTTTAAGAGTGGTGTTTGTATACAATGTAAACACAGACATGCTTGCCCCAAGGGTGAGTCAAGGGAACAGTGTCAGTGTTGGTTAGGGGTAGTTGAGGATTTGTCCCTGCAAAGTGAATTTGTTTCCTCTAGAGAGAAAACAAATCACCCCTTGAAGGGCTTCCCGTTTCCAGAGGCACCTATGTGTTGCCCATTCACTCAAAGCTTTTCTTTCTCTCTTTTACGTTCTTGCTCTTTTTCTTTCCTTCTTTCCCCTGGGGGGTAGGGTGTGTGTTGGTGGGGGTGGGGTGGAGGATTTCAGGCTGCTGTCTACAGCAATGCTCAGCCAGTGCTCCAGGTTCTGTGCTCAAAGATCACTCCTGCCAGTGATCCGGGCACCATCTGCAGTGCCCCTGGGAGCAGATGTGGTGAAGGTTGAGCCAGGGCTGGGGCACACGTGCCATTCAAGCACCCTTCCCCACTGTTTTGTCGCTCCTGCCCCTTACAAGATGCTTTGACTCACCTAAATGACCTCCGTGATTCCTGAGAGTCAAAAGTCTCTTTGAGGAAGATGCAAATGATGAGTATCCCTCAGAAATGAGAGTCCGAAAAGGCAGAGAGGTTGGGTGCTAGCATAAAGGAAGCTCCAAGGTGGCCTTATGTGTTGGGACTCTGTCCTGCTGAGTGATTTGGGTAATGTGTGTGTGTGTGTGTGTGTGCGTGTGCCTGTGGCTGTGATTCTAGAACACTGCCACAGACAGGGATAGATCAGTAAGAGAACACAGAGAAATGAAGTTGACGGGTAAGTTATTCTGTTTATCTCTTGGAACTAAGGGGTGGCTTTCATAATCAGAATAGGCAGTGAAAAGCCTAGCAGACACTGTCCACCCAATTAAAGTCATCCATTGTGACAGCACTGGGCTAGAGGCAATGGGAGAAGGATGGGGAGAATGTTCTTTTAAGCCCAGCCTCTCGTCAAATCCAGAACTTAAGAGGAATTTCAGGGAAAATAAAAAAAAAAGAGGTCTGTGCACAATTTAGTTCATGTACTCCACAATATATATATATTTATGTTTTTTCCACTCGCACATCAAGCTGCTCTCTGAAGAGCCATAGTATCGTGAGATCAGTTTTTCAGTTGTGAGAACGAAGCAATCACTTCTCACAATTTGTGTTCCGGAGAGGCAGATGAGCTTAAACAGCAGACAGTCCTTTTAGCATGCGAAATATTCTCCCAACTAAGAGGCAAAATTCGATGATGGATGGAAAAGAAACTCTGGCTTTCTAATGTCTCCAGGGAGAATATCCAGGCCCCGGGACTCTCCAAGGAACAAAATTCTTAACCCAGCCCGAGATGTGTCACAATTGTTGATATGCCAACTAGCCTGCACATTTTCCTCGAAATTTGTCTTCCCAGGGAAATTGTCCTTTGTTTTCCAAGGTAAAAAGTGTGCCTATCCATTCAGATAGTTTATTTTTCACTTCAAACATAATTCATCAGGCTGGGAGCTAGTACAGTGGTTGAGATGCATGCCTAGCAGGTAACCAAGCCCTGTTCTATACCTCACCATTTTGTGGTCCCCAGGGGACCACCAAGTGTAGTCCTGTAGTCTGTTCAGCATCTCAGGATGGCCTGGGTACCTGCAGCACTGTAGGGTCCACACAACATTTCATCCTCAGGTCCTTGAGTATCACTTGTGGGGCCCCTGAGCCTCCTGAGCACTGGTTGGGAGCCCCACCCCCCAGTAGAAAAATGAGGAAAACATAGATTTCACAAATAAAACAGAAGTCATGCTGTGAGATAGGACATAGAAGCACACCTTTTGCTACTTGTAGGTGAGGCAGGAGGAAGCTGGGGGCATTCTCCACAGCTCCAGCTTGTACGTCTTGTTGGCCTTGTTTGTTTCTGCAGCAAGACCTCTGAGCGTGGGGCCAGAGCAATAGTACAGTGAGAAGGGCCTTTGCCTTGCATGAGGCTCAATCCCCGACATCCCAAATGACCCCCCAAGCACTGCCAGGAGTGATTCCTGAGTGCAGATGTAGGAATCACCCTGAGCATCACTGGGCATGACCCAAAAAAGCTAAATAAATAAATGAATGAATAAATAAAGAGCTCCAAGGGCTCAAGATGAAGAACTTTAGTTTCAGAGGCAGTTGGTATGACTGGTTGTGAGACTTTGCTGTGGTCTCTCTCTCCTCTCTTCTTCTCCCAGAGCATGAGGTCGAGGAAACCCATCTTCTGGGCTTGTCTAGGCGTTATTCAGTGAGACAGAGCCAGCTAGCAGCTCCAGGCCGGGGTAGAATCTATTTTGGGATTCTAAGTCCATGACAAGGATCAAAAATGAACCTCAAGTGGTAGGTAGGGTTGAAGTTCTGAAACAGCCCCTGGGAACGGATCTCGTGGCAGTATCTCTCAGAGAAGGGCATATGTGCGACAAGCAAAGGAATCCTGGGATGAGAGAGATGAGATGGAGTCCGAAAGAACATGAGGAGGTGGTAGGAGCCTCTTGGGCATTTTTTCTGAGACTAGAGTGGTTAGCATGTTCCGCGTCACATCCACCAGCCTTCTCTGGCAGAGAGCACTGGGCCTCCGGGGGCTTGGCCCTGGGATTTTTCAGTGTTGCTGGTGCATTGGGCGCCAGGGCTGAAGGGCGTGGACTCGACTGAAGCTTCCAGAGCTCAACACCATGCAGAATGCTAGAGCAGCACCTAGATTTTCAAGCGCAGGGATCTGGAGTCCAAGGAGGAATCTTGGCGCCCAGGCTGAGGAGACGGGATAGGGGTTAACGTGCTTGCCTTGTAGGCGGCCAATGCGGGATCAGTCCCTGGCAACATATCTGAGGAACCCCCAGGGATCCAGAGACCCCCCCAAAAAAAGGAGCAAGAAAAAGAAAGACTCTTGGAACCCTTTGAGGACCATCCTTCCCTCCGCCGGGAGAGGCACAGATCACAGAGGCATTTCCAGGGGCTAAGGAAGGAGGTGTGAGGTTTCTCTGGACCCACCAAGAGCTGCTGGCAGCCCAGGGGCAGTGGGATCACGAGGGGGCAACAGGATCATGAGCGGTCACGGCTCTCTTGGGACAGGCAGCAGAAACCCAGAGGGGTCCGTGACTGGCACAAAGGAGAGAGCATAGCACCTGGAGAGAATTCAGAATTCTATCAAAATTTTCTCTACTCTGGCAGTGGTAACTTTAAAATCTGCTGTCAGCGAGCTCCTGCAACAAGCATCATTTAGCAGAGACCTTGAATATCATCTAAGAAAGGAAGCGTCGGGATTTATAGACCAGGGACAATTACCCCGAGTACTTCGCAACATACCGGAACCTTGAATAACTTCCTCTTGCTTGTGGGTCTTGTTCTGCCGTCCGTTTCCTCATGGGTGCGTGCAGTTCTTCCCTGCAGAGATCAGTGAGCGGGGGTACGGTGCCCTTCACCCAGCTCCATGGAGGGTGAGAAGTGGAACAGGAGCAGAGTGAAGGTGGCGGCCCTGGCACAGAGGATAAACTTGGGCAGAGTTCCTAAGGGAGTTGGTTCTGGAGAAAGAGAAGGGATGCATGGAAAGCCAGCCACGTGAGGAGAGATGGAATTCAGAGGCAAGGGATCTCTTTCAGCCTTGATTCCTCATCTTGGCACCAGAATTGTATAAGAAAGACAGCCGGCGTGTATATATAGTAGAAGAAGGATGTCCATGGCCAGAGAAAACAGGGCTTAGGAGGACTGGTCAGTGGTTGGAACTAACCACAAGTGTGTGGGGTCTGAGGGGAGGTAAGATAGAGAAGAGACCAGTATGACAATAATAGCTGGAAATGATCACACTGGACACTATCTGAGGGTTAAAAGTAGGTAAGGGATATTCTTTATAACCTTTGAGTTATTGATACTCAAACATTGGCAAACCACAATGCCCAAAAAGAGAGAGGGTGGAGGGAGGGAGAGGGAGAGAGAAGGAAGGGAGAGAGAGAGAGAGAGAGAGAGAGAGAGAGAGAGAGAAGAAAAGCACCTGCTATAGAATCAGGAGGGGGAGCGATGGGAGGGAACCTGGGGACACTGGTGCTGGGAAATGTACACTGGTGGAGGGATGGGTGTTGGAACACTGTATGACTGAAACCCAACCATGAACAGCTTTGTAATGGTCTATCTCACAGTGAAAAAGAAAGAAAGAAAAAGAGTGAGAGAGGAAGGAAGGAAGGAAGGAAGGAAGGAAGGAAGGAAGGAAGGAAGGAAGGAAGGAAGGAAGGAAGGAAGGAAGGAAGGAAGGAAGGAAGGAAGAAAAAAGCAGTTGAATGAGTTTCTATTTCAACAGTGGCCAAATTGGCTTTGTTTTGAGGGGGGCAGTGTGGTGAGGGGGAGGAGATCATTGGGGCCACAGCTTTTGGTGCCCAAG
Organism: Sorex araneus; assembly: GCF_027595985.1. Lineage (NCBI taxonomy): Eukaryota > Metazoa > Chordata > Mammalia > Eulipotyphla > Soricidae > Sorex > Sorex araneus. The sequence goes on along the minus strand of NC_073302.1, from coordinate 303,514,251 downwards.
ATTTATATTCTGGCTCCTTGCTCAGGGAAAATGGCTGGAGATGCTCAGATGACCACATTGGGACCAAATGTAAGGCAAGAACTTTACCCATTGTGCTCTCTCTCCAGCCCTCAAATCGGCTTCCTTAACTTGCTCCATCAGGGGTAAAGATTAGTTAAGGAAAAGAAAAATAACACTGAAATCAGCAGGAATCAAGTCTCTGAAGGCCCAGTGTGCATATTTACAAAATATATCTGATATACATGATTATCTATGTAGCTGCGTTCTGTAAGTGCAGTTTATTTAACACAATGGTGCCATCAAGCTCTGTTTAGTGACATGAGATAAACTGTGTCTGATTGGGTTGATGGAGCCACTCTCTACTTCAGTTCCATGCTGGGTTGCCTGGTGACCATGAGGGACACAGTCTCCGGTCACTATGCATTTCCACAGGAGCTAAGGGGCTCTTCCAGCATAGCTTGATGGCAGTTTAAAGCTTCCTGTCTTCACTCCTTCTTTCTGTCAACACCCAGGCTGCAGAAAAAAGAAAAAGAATTAAACCTTCCATCTATTCTCTATCTCCTTTCATTTGCAAATTCAGTTATTCCATTGGTGGGCTCATGTGGTGGATATTTCCTTCCGTGGGATGGGGCACTCGGGTTTTCTTAGGAGCGCCCCACTTTGGTGTGGTGGTTTCCTGTGTTAGAGCTTAAGAACAGTCAACCCAGGGCCAGAACCATAGGACAGCAGGGAGGGCATTTGCTTTGCACCCCGCTGACCCAGGTTTGATCCTCAGCATCTCATAGGGTCCCTGAGCACCACCAGAAGTGAGTGATTCCTGAGTGCGAAGTCAGGAATAACCCCTGAGCATCGCTGGGTGTGACCCAAAAAACCAAAAGAAAAAAACTCATGAACAACCTTGTAACTGTATATGACTGTGATTCAATAAAAAAATAAATAGGGGCTGGAGCAATAGCATAGCGGGTAGGGCGTTTGCCTTGCACGCGGCCGACCCAAGTTTGATTCCCAGCATCCCATATGGTCCCCTGAGCACTGACAGGGGTGATTCCTGAATGAAGAGCCAGGAGTAACCCCTGTGCATCTCCAGGTGTGATTAAAAAAAAAAAAAGCAAAAAATAGAAATAAATATAAATAAATAATAAAAATTTTTTAAAATAGAGCGGGCGATCTGCTCTCTTTATCTTCTCTACTGGTTTCAGTGCCCCTCCCTATCCCAGTGGTGACCTCTGCTATTGGCAGATGTCCACTTCCGGTGGGATGACCACTGATCACCTCGATCACATAGTTAATAATTCTGCACTTTCCTGAATTTAGGGTGACATCTCTGCAGTTTGGAGTGAGAAGCTTCAATTTCTATGAATTAAACTATGTTAAGTTGGACTTTTTTTTTTTTTTTTGCCTTTTGGTCTCTGAGTCTTTTGCTTTTGCCAGTCTTGTCCTTTCAGAATACTCCTTCTTTCCTGACTTCAGGGCAAAAAGGGAAAAAAAAAACCACACACACACAAAAGAAGGTTGCATATCCACAATAGTCCCATCCCAATTGAAAATGCCTTGTCAGCACTTTAAAACCTACTTTTTTCCTAGTTATATTAGCCCTGAGGTAACAGGCTTTTGAAATTGTCTTTAAAGAGAAGCCTATTAAGGGGGAAGTGAATGTCGACAGAACAGCCAAAGGCACCTCTTCACTCAGAGCATGTGGTTTTACTTTCCAGCACCTAGAGAGCACTGGAGTTAGGGTGCCTGGAGGGGTCAAAGGACTCGATCCTCAAATCTCAGGCTGGTCTAAGAGTCCTCACAGCTCCCAGGTCTGTAGCCAGATGTTGAGACTGAATCCTTGAGTCCTTCAGGAGAGAGATTCCCCACACGCCCACCCTAGTGATTTCTCTCCTGCCCTTTGCAGGTCCAGGCTGGGAACCGCCATCCAAGGGGAAAGGAGGTGAGTCTTGTCGTGGCCAGTTGGAGCCTCGCAAGATGGATGATCGGGTGTCAAGTGGCCCCTTCCTCCAAGACAAACAGCACCCCAAGATTCCTTCCGAGTGTGGAGAGAGTGAATTCTTTTCTTTCTTTTTCTGTTTGCATTGGAGGAGGGAGAGTTGAGATCATACCTTTCAGTGCTCCAAGCTTTCCCCCGACTCTGCTCAGGATTGATCCCTGGCAGTGCTCAGGGACTAGCTGAGGTGCTGGGATCTAACCAGGGCTGGCAAGTGCCTTAACCACTGTTTCCTCTCCAGCCCCTGAGACTATATTCTTGTTGTTTTGTTTTTGGGGGACACACCTAGCAGTGCTCAGGGCTTACTCATGGCTCTGTCCTCAAGGGATCATTTCTGGTGGGCTCAGGGGACCATTTGGGGTGCCAGGGATTGAATCCAGGTCTGCCCAGTGCGAATTAGACTACCTGCTGGACTATGTCACTCCAGTCCCAAGACTGCATCCTTCTCTGCACATTTATTCTCATATGCGTGTATTTAGGATGAGCAATTTTGCAACCCAGAAGCAGATGTTAGAATATTGTCTCTCCTAGCGTTCTGATGGGATTTTTTTTTAACCTTTGGTTTTGTTTTTTAGTTTTTGTTGGGGTGATGGGGGGGTGTTGATACACATAGCGATGTTCAGATTTCTCCTGGCTTGCACTCAGGGGCCACTCCTGGTGGGGCTGGGGAGCCACGTGGGGTGCTGAGGGTGGAACCTGGCAAGTGCCCTACCTGCTGGACTGTCTGTCCAGTTCCTTTCACTTCTGTCTTATTCTGTGAGGCGAAATGCCTCTGTAGACGTTTATGTGAAGGCCCCAACTCCTTCCCTTTGTCATGTAGAAGCCTCATGTTTTATTGTCAATCCCTAGAGTGGGGCTCGGTTCAGAGGTCACTGCCAGCTACTCTCAGTGGTTGATGGGTGGCACTGGATGCCAGCTGGGAGATGTGTAGTTCTGTGGGTTGCAGAATGTCCAGAGGTCTGTTCATGAGGATTGCGGTGGAGAGACCCACTTTCTCTTGTACTTCAACAAAGACACAGCCGAGAACAGTTCCATGGAGTTTCACTGAGATTTCCATGACTTGACAGCAGCTGCATTTTTATTTTCACTGTAACCTACTTAGCCCCCCGCCCAATGCTCTTTTCAGGAAACAAATAGCGGGTCTATACGGAGGCGAGGATTTGGGAAGAGTTTCAGGAAAATCATTCTTCGCATTTTAGAGGTTGTTTGTAATAACTTTGCTTATGCTATAAAAATGTTAATAGCTTTTGAAGAATAAAAACCCTGTAATAATTGCCCATCTATAAGCAGAGTCTTATGGTTTTAGCTGCAATCTGTGGTCCCAAGTGGTGCAAGAGTAACATAATACCTTCTATTTATGCATGGTTTATGAACTGATTTGCGCAATGGGCTTTCTGTTTATAAAAATGCATCTTACTTTGTATGCATCTTAACCATTTAATATTTGATTTGCCAAGAGGGCAAAATTTTGTCTTGAAAATGCGGCAGTACGACCTTCGATGCCATAGACGCCCTTAAGAGCATCTTAAAAATGTTTTTGAAAGATGACCTTGTAAGATGATCAGACCCTCACTCGGGGTCCTCGGGTGTTCTAGTAGTTCTGTAGCTTCCTTTCTATTTCTCTCACGGCTACATAAGTCATACTAAGAGTAACAAAGAATTTCCTTAATGAATCGCCTGACTCTAGTGCATATAACCCTGAAAAATGCTTCCAATTCTAAAATTTGGAAGGATGGTGTTTTACAGGCACTGCCGTTTGTTATCTCAACAGGTGGTAGCTGGTAATTGATAATTATATTTAAAGTATGTGCATTCATTGTGGATAGTAGTAATACAGCATTTTTATCCACAGATCTCAAAGCATGTGTGAATAAATATGCATTATTTCCCCATTTTAAATAGCCAGAGACTCGGTGAACGTTAATTAGATATAAGCAGACAGAGAAACTTCATGTCCCTTGCTGTCTTGAAGTGACTAAAAACTTCTCCCCAGAAGCTGGAATAAAGAACACAGTGTACCTGATCTTTAAATAGCTACTATTGGGGTGGGGGAGGTTCATCCCAGTGCACCCTAAGGAGTGCCGAATGGTGCTCCTGTGTTCTTGATGGGCAGAAACTCCTCCAACTGAGCAGGCAGAATTTTCTAGCAAATGAGAAGCCCAGGAGTCATCAGTGATCATTCTTCTGCACCCAGGCTGTGCATCAGGTCGACCTCCGGGGTGGGGAGGAGATATTTTTCCATTCTTCATAGACTTTTCTTCTGTACTCTGATTAAGTCTCTTGACTGAAAAATACAATGTTGGAATAGTCACTCCTGTACTCCCTTAGTCACTGCTGCAGGCCTGGCTGGAATTAGAGATACAAATGTGACCGTCTACTCTCTGTGTGACCTTCTGCTACCTGTGTGACCTTCTGCTTCCTGTGTGGCCTTCTGCTACCTGTGTGACCTTCTACTTCCTGTGTGACCTTCTGCTACCTGTGTGACCTTCTACTTCCTGTGTGACCTTCTGCTTCTGGGGTAACCATCTACTTCCCCTTTTGGCCTTCTGGTCCAAATGTCTCCATCGCAGCATTCTGCCCAGATCAGAGCCTCCCTCCTTCTTCACAAAGGCGTTTCCATTCTGCTTGCCACAGAGCCCCATGAGGGAAGGAAATGGTTTTGAACTTGATTTTTCTGTAGCTTATTTTATCTTGATTTTTTTTAAAAGTTGCATTTCTGCAGATTTTAATTTGCTATTGGAAACATGGTTCCTCAGATTATACAACACACACACATACACATACACACACACACGCATACACATATCTCTTTATATCCATAATCATCACAGAGGCAAAGGCAGATTCCTCAGCAAAGGACAGGACAGGATACGGTCCTGTGTCGGACAGAATGAAAGCATGTGTCTTTCCTGGACCACTCTGGGCATCTCTGATATTCCAGGATCCCCTCCCACAGGAAGAAAGCTGTTCTGTGCTGTCAGAAAGCAAGATTTGGCTCCCAGGCACAGTGGTACGATGAATTCAAAGACTCCCTGAAGAGCTTGCTCTTTTCTGACTATACTTTCTTCTTTTTAGAAGAGTTCAGAAAAGTAAATGTGTGTGTGTTTGCACATATGCATACGTTAAAACTCCTGCCTTTGTGCATATACCTAGTGGTTCTTGGGGGCTGATCCTTACTTTGTGCTCAGGACTGTGACTCAGCCATATGACGCAGTGCTGGGCTCCAACCTGGGTCAGCTGCATGCAAGACACGCCCTTGTTTCCTGTACCAGGAATATTTTTTTCTGTCCCATCTTCCCCAAACTCCATCCAGTTATTAGTTCTCTTCACGATGAATGTCTGATTCTCCAGTCTACCATCATGGAAAAGGACCTGGCCTCTTCTGAACAGGTCCTCCCAGAACGCCGAGGTGTTGACTGAGGGGCCTGGAGTTGGGTCAGATGAACTTTGTCAATGGGATGGTCTTGGGAGGGACACACAGGGAGCACAATGGGGATGTTCCTTTTGCATCCGCCGCCGCCGATACCTTTGATGAACTATGGCTCAACCCACCTTCAGATCTGCTCACATTTGAATCCATTCACTCGTGTCTGGTTGCTCGTGGCTGTATTTCAGGAGCAGTTGCTCACAGTTTTAAACTTGGCGATAACACGAGCGCAGAGGAGAGGCACTTCCTCCTGGCCAAAGGGTGATGCCCAGGTCAGGAATGTTCCAGACTCTCCCAGCTGCTCTGGGAGTGGCCGTTCTCCTAGAATAGCGATGACGTGCAGGGAAGGCTGCCCACAGCGTGCTGCCCAGTATGCCAGGACTGGACTCGCAGAACAGCTGATACCCTTGTGAGTCGTCCACATTCCAGGCCCTGGACACCGGTCGCCACCCCCGCAGCGCCCCCCACCCCCCCAGCCCTGAGAATGTGCACCTTCAGCTTCTCCCCACCATTTCTGAAGGTCTCTGTGTGAAGCTGGATCTTCAGGAGTAAGAACAATAGCTGAAAACGCCTTGGATCAAATTGGCTGGAACCCTGACTCCTTTGCATATCTTGGTGGGCGGGATGTGCATTTCAAATGACTTCCCCAAACTCTCCACTGAGCCTTCCAGATTCTCTTCTGCCCACACATACAGGTAACACTAGAGGTTTGCTATCCTTGTTCTGTTGTTGCTTTTGCCTTGAAATTCACTGTGAGGTGCTTCTGTACCAACATCCCTCTGCCCCTCGCAGCTTTCTGCCTCGGGGGCTGGAGCTGTGGTGTGAGCTTAAGGTCCTTTTCTTGCACGAGGCTGACCCTGGTTTAAGTCCCTGACACTGTATCTGGTCCCCTTGACACCCCATGAATCGCCTCTGAGCACAGAGCCAGGAGTACGCCCTGATGGCGCTGGGTGTGTCTCAAAGCCCACCTCTCCCCACCCTTCATCACTGTATAACTGTAATCCCATTGTTCATCAGTTTACTCAAGCAGGCGCCAGTAACGTCTCCATTCGTCCCAGCCCTGACATTTTAGCAGCCTCTCCTTACTCATCTTCCCCAACAATTGGAGGCTCTTTCAGAGTCAGGGGAATGAGACCTGTCATTGTTACTGGGTTTTTTTGGCATATCGAATACATCATGGGGAGCTTGTCAGGCTCTGCTGTGCGGGCGGGATACTCTTGGTAGCTTGCCAGACTGTCCAAGAGGTACAAGATGATGTGTCCAGGAACATATTCACTCATGCATGAGGTTCGGCCTGAGTGTGTGGAAAGCAGCCTGGAGCGTGGCGGTGGTTGAGTGGAGGTCGGCTGCCGGGGCTGGGTCCCTTGGCTGGGGTGCCCTGAGTGAAAACAGCCTGGCACGGAGTCCGGTGGCATGACCATGGGGGCCCCATTTTATGCTCCCTTCTGGGAGAAGTAACCGTGAGTTCTGGACAGTGGCCGATGAGCCCCAGCCTTCATAGTCCCAAGAAATAAATGAATGAATAGCAATGTAGCATACTGCCTCTCTGGCAAGACGAGCATAGAATATCCTGTTTATTCTGAACCTGCGCTCTGGGTTCTCTCAGCCTTATGTGGGTTCTAGAAGAATTCCCTGCTTTACTCAGCCTGAGGCACACCCAGATGAAAGGGGAAGGAACGTGCTCTCAGTGTCCCATCTCCGTCCTCAGACCCAACTCGTACAAAATGTGCACCCACCAGGTGCAGGGCGCTTGCTCTCAGTCCTCCGAGATGCGGACAGACAAGTGTAATGTCCGAAATGTGCCAGAAAGAGTCCCCGGAAGGATTTGAGCTCTGGAGACCCAGGTAAGGCACCCGCCCGTACAAACTGTTGTGAGAGTCCCCAGCATGAGGCAGCCCCAGCTCTGTAGTAACCTGCATTACAGGGAGCTTGCTGCTTCCAGCCCTCAGCGTGCATTGCAGTTCATTTCCCTGGGCGAACCGACCAGCAGATCTCTTTCTCTCTCCCTGGGGAAGGCGCATTCCCAGTTCTTCCTGTGACTGCCTGAAGAGCAAATTCTGAAACACAGCCTGCTCATAAATTGTGAACTGCCTTGATTTTATTCTTTTTTTCGGTCCTGTGCACTGTATTTCTGCAGTGTTGTGCTGTTTTTGCAAGTGGACGCTCTAGAAGCTGTTTAGAATTCTTTTTCCCCAGCATCTATTTTCCTCACATGTTTTTTCCTCCCCGCTGTATGTTTGACACACGATCGGGTGGTCCTTACGGTTTATCTTGCCGCAGGGCATTCGAACTCTGCTTGTCTTCCCAGTTTACACAGTTAGGACGAATTCTTTCACCAAAGAACGATATCCTAGGTGACAAGCTAGTTCCATTCTGCGCCCGTCCCCTTCCCCCGCCAGCCCCATAGAGCAAACAAAGAGTAGCTTTGCAAGGGAACATCCTCTTTCATGCTCCAAGTAGCTCAAGTATGCAGGATCCGTCACCCGGCCTGGGATCGGAGCACTGGCTTTTGCTCCGGCTTGCAGGATTGTCTTATCTTGCTTAAGTCTCTCTTTGCACTCTGTAGCTCTCCCAGCTTTCCAGGCTTCTGAGTCTGTTATCACAGCTTCCCTTTTAACACAGGGTGCTGTGACGTGGGAGAGGCTGATTCTTTCTCTTAAGCAGAGCAGTCCTGGGGCAGATTTAGTTTAGGGTCTTCTGACAAGTGCAGAGACATCTGAGATCACGACGAACGCCCGGGTCTTTGTGCAGACTCTGTCCTGTGTTTCTGCGGTAGGATCCCTTGCAACTCCCCCAGTCAGCTTTTCACTCCAGTTTCTTCCAGGGGAGGATAACGGGTCTCTGTGCATAGCTTCCTCTGCTCTCACTGAGGTAGAGGCCGGGTGGCCGAACGGAAGAGCCCCCCACAGCCCAGTTCCCTCCTAAACCAGACGATCCTTCCACCCTTATCCCCCGCAATCACCCTTTTCTTGAAAAGCATATCCAGAAAGAATAGTTTTTTTCTTTTCCCCCCACCTACTAGTATCATATACCCTGTGTATTGCTGGACTCCGAAATGTAAGTCGGAGAATAATAAATATTTTTCTCAAGAAAGTGTGTGTGAGTCAGGTGAGTTGGGGTTTCATCTGAGCATTGATAGAGGTACACACAGGGAGGTTGAAAGGAATTGAGCAGAGAAATGGACTTCCAGGAAGGTAGGGTGGGAGGACTTCTGGGAGGAGGTGTCATTTGGCTGGATTCAATTGTTTTCTTCTTTTTTACCCTTTTTTCCTCTTTTGGTGAGGGGGGCCACAGCCCTTGGTGCTTAGCGGTCACTCGTGGAGGTGCTTGAGTGACCAAATACAATACTGGAGATTGAACCCAGGGCTCTGCCATGTAAGGCGTGCCCTTCGGCTGGCTGCACTATCTCTGCACCTGGCCCTTACTCCCTCTGTCATGATTAGCCACTGTCTCTTCTCTTACTTCACTCAGCGTGATACCCTCTGCTCCCATCCACGGTATGCAAACTGCAGTCCTTTGAGTTTTCAAGGAGGCAGATAACTGGTCCCGGAGGGATCCCTTATTAAGAAGTCTCCGGCGTTCTCATAAGCCGAGCAGCATATCAGGGTGCGGTTACAGATGGTCGTGGGAATGTTCCAAACTCGGTCCTGGTTATCTCCTCCTGCCCTCTCCCTTCTGCCCCTCTGGCCTGTGCCCCATAACCTCCCTGAAGTCCCCCGACCTCCGGCCTTCACTCTCTGCTTCTGGGGGTGGGGAGAAAGTGCTGCCTTAGGACTCCCCAGTCACTGGTGCTGATCAGCAGCCCCGCAATGCCTCTGAGCCAGAGTCGTGACTCTGAGTGGAAAACGTTCAGTCGTTTATAGCCAAAACCCATTTGAACCAGTTCCAAATGTCCTTTCTCTCCGTGGCTTCAAACATCTCCAAATGCATGTGTTAGGTGTTAGGATTAAGGTATGGACCCTACATACACAGTTGCTAGCAGTGGGTCCTCGGGATGAATGAGGGGCCTTGTCTAGGAGCCCCGAGTTCTTATGTTGAACATCCTCCAGTTTCCAAAGAGGGACAAAGAAGAACAGAAGGCGAGGGCTGGAGAGATAGTGCAGAGGTTAATGTTCTTGCCCTGCGTGTGGCTGACCTGGATTTGATCCCTGGCACCACATATGTCCCCTGAACACAGAGCCAGGAGTAAGCCCTGGGTACCACCCATTGAGGCCCCAACCCCCTCTCCAAAAAAAAAAAAATTGACCTTGGGAATGAGAAGTTATTGACCAGGAATAACATGGACACATAACAGGACTTGCAAGAGCAGTGGGGTCCCTCACAGCCCTGCCCTGGCACCAGGAAGGGGGAGGAAGACTCCTCACGGGGTTTGCTTCCATCAGCACATCCCCCCACGCGGAGAATCAAGGAGCCAGTTGGTAGTCAGGCCATTAAGCCCCTGCGCCTTAGATACTTTTCTCCCAGCACGAACGGTTGGAGTTGTGGTTTTGAAACGGAACCGGTGGCGTCCAGCTGGCTAAAGCTCTGTGCTTGACCCTGACGGAGACCTCCCCTCTCCGAATCCAGAGCAAGCTCCAGGAACACAGGTCTGATGGGCATTGCCGGGTTCATCTGCCTGCATCTCCTCTCATCACTTCTGAATCAGTGCTCGGGATAAGAACTGACAAACTGAGGGATGCTGCCTTACGGACACCATCTGCCTATTCAGAATGTGGACGTTCATTTTCATAAACAGTGACTTCACTCTGCGAAGTGCCTGCTTTCCTTTCGTGACATGTTTATCCATAGGCCATTACTCCTCTTTTATGTGACTTTATAAGGCACCATTACAGACGTATCCCCCTGCCACCCACTGCCAGGGCAGACCCGAAATAGTTTTATGTGAAACTGATATGCAGCATGTTTGCTGTGTCCCATCCCTTTTTGTACGCAAAAATGTTTTCAGCAGGTCATTCTGGGATGAAGGAAGAAAACTTTTGATGTCCAAGCGGGAAGCCAATGAGTTTGAAGTTGGAGGAGAGTTACAGACATGAAGCAGGATCATTTCAACAGCTCATAGTCACATGGCGGCAGGGCCCATGGGTCTTTCAATAAGTTCTGGGCACATGACTGAGCCCTAGGAATCCTTGCAGAGTCCTTCTGACAGAATATATTCAGAGATTGGGGCCTTGGGTATTTCATTTTTCATCTATTTATTTATTTTTAAGTTCTACGATAGGAGTTGTGGAGATCACTCAAGTGATAGCATATGCTTAGGAAAATCTAAGTCTTTGTGTCTGTTGACTTTATACTAAAGGGCTAGTTCCTTTGTACGTAGCAATTTCCAGCTATGTTGATAGGAAGTGATATTCAAATGGAAGAACGAAACATTTTTCTAAAAACTCACTTCTTCTCACTTTGTCTTCTGTAGCCCCCATTCTCATCTATGGACTCAGTGTTATCATCTGTGTCCAGTGGTTTATCTGTCCCTTGTGTATTTTTGTGGGTTTATCAATTTTATATCTTTATGTTACACACATAACTAAAAATCATACAATAATTGAATTTTTTTTATTTTTTGGACTATGCGTGGTGGTGCTCGGGTCAATGTAGCATCTATTATATAACAGATATTGAAGTCTGTGACTACATGTAACAAGAAGTCTGTGACTCTGTGCTCAGGAGTCACCCTTGGTATTACACATTACTCCAGGGACCATGTGTAGTGCAAAGGATTGAATTTAGGTCAACCTATGCACCGCAAGTGCTTTATCCCCTGTACCATCTCTCCAGCCCTACTTGAAAAAACAATTTTTAAAATTTTCTATAGCTGAGCAATAAATCATGTTATAAATGTATCATATGTTCTTGGCCTATCATCTGTTAACAGGCATTTTTTTTAATGTATTTTAACTGATGTAAATAGCACTGTGAGAAACAATGGGGTGGAAATAACTTTCTGTGTTAATGTTCTTGTATTCTTCAGGTAAACCCCCAATAGTGAATTAATAGATAAAATGCCAGTTCTGTTTACAACTTCTTGAGGAAAAACAGTTGAATTTTCCAAAATAGTTGCACCAATTTTCATACCCAGATGTTTTATATTTTTAATATAATGTTATCAATATAGCATCTATTATATAACAGATATTGAAGTCTGTGACTACATGTAACACATACACTAAGGTTTCTTGCACAAATCTCAGCTATATTCAAAGTTATGAGATTCAGGGAGTGGCTAAATCAGTACATATTGTTTCATCACCAGATGAATTTTCTTCCTTCTGTTTTCAGAGCTTTCCAGGTGTGGAGACTTAGGTAAAGGATTGGAATCTATAGTAGAATCCAAGAGAATGTTGGAGAGATTTCAAGCCCAGCCTCTAAAATTCAGATTAAGATAGAACACATATGTCTGAAAATTCTAGTTCTCTCTAGAACGTGGAATGCATAGGGTTAGAATTAGGGGTAAGTTTTTGTTTGTTTGTTTTCTGTATAGTAAGGCTCTACGTGGCTTGGTTAATCATGATTCTTTTTAAATAAATTGGGGAGTGAATGAATGAATGAGTGAATGAATGAATAAAGAAATGAAGGACCCGGGACTGTGTCCTCAATTATAAACAGTGTCCTTCCCTTTCTTGTTTCTGGAATTAATGACGTTCAGATTCTCCCCAGCCTTATAGGGATTTGTTATCATGATGGCTTCTAGAACTTTTCTGACCATCAAATAAGAGAGAATGCATTTTAAGAATTAAAGAGAGTCAGGTTCATTCCTCCTCCCACACCCTTTTGATTAGTCTTTCCTCCAATGAGGACATTCTCGCCCCTCCACTGACTCCTCCTTTAGCCTCACTCAGCTCAAACGCAGCCCCTCCCAGAGGTCCTGTGCTGTGTGCTTCCCGCCCTAGTCAGCTGACCTTGCCTTACTTCCGGTTCCCTCTCTGGGATGCTCCTGTGAGTTTTCTCCCATTGATCTATACCTCACACAAGTCCGGTCTCCCACCCTCCACCTGGCATGGAAAATTTGTGCTCTCTGGTGAATCCCTGAGGATCTAGCTTAGTGCCTGGCAGACAGGGGCACTCCGTAACGAGGTGGTAAATGAATAAGTACATGAAGGAATGAATCCATTGTTGTTGGTCTGTAATAAGACCTGGCAATGTGTAAGGGCTGATTATCTTTTCATTTGTAACTGTAAACTATTATAATCTTAGACAATGGTGATGACAGTATTACAGAAATTATTAGGAGGTTTTTTAAAATGCCAACACAAGTAATTTTCTCCTTTTTAATAATTTACCTATTTTAAGTTATGTAGACTGGTGGCTGAGTCTTTATATGTCAGAGAAAGAGAGAGAGAGATAAAGGACTGAGATTATAATTTTGAAATAGCTTTCTTCCCTAAATGTTATCTCTATACAAAAATATAATTCCAGAATAGTGTAAGAATGATAGTTTAAAAAAATTGATTATATTCCTACATAGTAAAACTGCTGCTCCTTTTCAATGTAGGATTTGTTAAATTCTTTCTATTATTATTAAATTATATTTTGCTAGCTTCTAAAACATAGCAAAAGGCTTGGAATAGTCCTTCAGTCTAGCATTTCGTACGCTGCAAAACTTTGATATTTGTGGCATATGAATAAGTGGTTTTCTCAAGAGTTAAGTTTATCTTGCAGCGAAGAAAATGATTTATTGAATGGAGTTTTCTCCTTGAAAGAGATCTCATTGAAAATTAGATTGAAAAGATTTAAAGCCACATAGAGAGAGGGGCAGGGGAGGAAGAAAATAGCATTTCTGACACTTCAAATGACATTAAGAAAAAGGACAATGACATCTAATCTTTGTTGCTTGTAGTAATGTTGTCTCCTAAATAATCATGAAAAGATTTTCATGGGCAAAAAATCATTATACATATCTTATTATAAAAGAAACAAAAATTGATGAATCGTTTGCTGTTGCCAACATGTAAAAATAGGGTTATTAATTTTGGATAATGAATTTTAGATTGCTTAACACATTTTGACTTGGTAAAATTAAACTTCTTTGAGAAATAGAGTCCACAGAAATTTCACAAAACCATCTGAATTAAAATGGTTGGGGATGGGAATTGTATAAGAACCATAGTAGAGGGGCTGGAGCGATAGCACAGTGGGTAGGGCATTTGCCTTGCACACGGCTGACCTGGGTTCGATTCCCGGTATCCCATATGGTCCCCAGAGCACTGCCAGGAGTAATTCCTGAGTGCATGAGCCAGGAGTAACCCTTTGCAATGCTAGGTGTGACCCAAAAAAGGAAAAAAAAAAAGAAGTACCGTAGTAGAGTATGAAATGGAAGAAAAGTAGAGTTGTTCCTCTTGGTTATGCTAATAACTGAAGGGAGAGAACTTCCGGGTCACTGGTATTGGCCTTAGATACAGCAGAAAGATGATTGGAAAAGGGGAAGGTGAGGGGACTCCAGGGAGTGTTAGAGGGATCTAGTGGATAGTGGTGGGTGAAAAATAAACCTTAGGGTACAGATGTGGGTGGCCGGGGAGTTGCCGAGACCTTACATAGCACCATTGAATGCACGTTACATCAACATGTTCCATTAATACATTTTCTTTTGGTTTTAATATTTTTAAAAAAATATTTCACCTGACCTGACAAACCACAACCTCCAAGGAACTGCAAAGCCAGAGTCACTTCCTTAGTAAATCTGTCACTGAGCCTCGGCTGTGTCCTATAAATAGGCCTGCGTGTGTCAGCCTTGCCCTGCTGTGGACAGCCCCCTATCCCCGGGGAACCCAGAAGGTAGCATGGCAGGAGGAGAAAGAAGTGCCCAGAGAAACACAGTGAGTGACTCACTGGCCACACCCTGCCAGTGTTTCCTCTGGGCTCTGGCACACCCTCTGTCCTGTCTGGATTAATCCTTTTCTAGCTCCCTTTGATCCTTGCTCCCTGCTGCGCCACTCAGCTGCCAGGTCCCTTGTGAAGCCCTGCTGTCAAGATTAGCGATAACGGGTTCTCTCTCCAGAGAGGTCGGCAGAAACAGGCTGGGCTCCTGTGCTCCTCTGCCTGGGGCCTGAGCAGGCTGCGGTGACTAGGAGGTCCAGCCTCCCGTCAGGAGAGCGGGTCAGAGCAAGGTCTCGCCAGGGCTTCTTCCGTGGAAACACAACTCCCCTGTGGCTGGCATCCTGGTTTCCTTCCGCACCCGGCAGAGCTTGAAGGGAAGGTGCCACTGGTGCCCCTTTCTAGAACACGACTCAGGAAAAAGGCTGGGAAGGGCAGGGATGGCCACTGGCAGGGTGGCCTGGCCCGGAAAGTCACCCATGAAGGAGCTCTCAATTGGGGAGGATCCTGTGGGCCAGCTGGCATCCTTGCTGCCTGCTTTACATCAGCAGTTCTCAGCCAGGGCACCCCCCCCCCCCACACCGAAAGCATGCTAGGAACAGGGTCAAGGTCACAAAAGGTGGGGCTGGAGTGATACCACAGTGGGTAGGGCGTTTGCCTTGCACACGGCCGAGCCGGGTTCGATTCCCAGCATCCCATATGGTCCCCCAAGCACCACCAGGAGTGATTCCTGAGTGCAGAGCCAGGAGTCAGCCCTGAGCATTGCCGGGTGTGACCCAAAAAGCCAAAAAAAAAAAAAAAAAAGAAGTCACTAAAGGTTGAAAGAACGCAGGTTTCCGGGATTCTTCTACTGACTTTCCTTCTTTGGGCTTCCATGTGGCTTCCTTCTCTGAGGCCCACTTCAGCTCAGTCTTCTAAATTCAACACCGTGCCCTGGTTTGTGGTTTCGTGCATCTGATGGGAGGATTTTCTTTCCCCTTGGGGGCCCTGTCCTGGGGATCTCATACTTAGGTGGGAATCTCATCCCCTGGGACTCTGGGATCCTTGGGGGAATGGTGGTTGCTTCCCATCTGGGCTTCTTCGCCCTGCTCAGCTCAATCCGAGTCCTTGACAGTGGATTGATTATCCCACCCTTTGATCTCTCCCCACTGCTTTCTTTCCCATGGCCAGCAGTGCGTCCTTCAATTCGCTAATGACTGTCAGGCTGGCACACAAGCACATCCTCTATTTTTTAAAAAAATTTTTTATCTTACCCGTCAGTTCTCAAGTGCTCGGGGTTTACTCCGGGCTCTGTGCACCTGGATCACTACTGCCGGGGTTCAGGGGATTGGCTGTGATGCTGGGGATTGAAACTGAGTCAGGAATGTGTCAAGCAAGTGCCTTACCCACTGCGCTCTCTCTCTCTGGCCCTCTATTCTTTTCTCTTGTTGGTGTGTCAGTGGGTGGCAAGGTGTTAGGGTACTCAGCAGGGTTCAGGGGTCCCTCCTGGTAATGTTTGGAGGCTATTCAACTGAGGCTGAAACCTGCGCTATAATGCCATGTACCCCAAGTTGAGCACCTTAACCCCAGCACTTTCTCTCTGGCCCCCGCCTTTCTCTTCTTTACAACAACAGCTGCCTCTTCATTTATTTTCTCTTTTGCCACGCTGTTATCCTGAGCCCTGGGCAGCTAGCTTTCTTTTTCTTCCCCTAGATGAGGTTTCATGCACTCTTCTCCTCCCTCTCACACCCACACTTGCTCTCATTTCTCTCTCTTCTCTCACCGGGTAATAAGGCACACGCTTTTCCATCACCCTCTTAAAAACATCCTTCACCACTGCCTCCCCCCACCCACCCCGAGGCAGAGATCTTATTCCCTGTGTAGTAACATCCTAGGGGGAAAAATTGGTTTGTGCTTCCTTCCTGCATCTGCTGCCTCTGCCTTATCCCTCTGCAGCCCTACCTTCATCTCTGCATCTCTGTGTACTGCAGTGCCACAGAGGCTACCTGTGACCTTCTAATTCCAAGATGCAATGGCTTCTTTGAAGCCTCCTGTTGATTTATCTTTAGGGCTCATATCTTTTCCATCAATTTCTTCCCTTAAAGCTTTCCTTTTCAAGCATGAAGTTTACTACCTAGTAGTAGCTCTCGGAGATGGAGAAAAAGGGCTGGTGGAAGAACTTTGGTGATAACTTGGTGAGAGTTGGGGGTGGCTTGGAGGAGAGGGGTCAGACTGGGGAGGTAGTGCAGGGCTTAAGGTGCAGGCTTGGCAGCAGCCGCCCCTAGTGTGATCCTGGGCACAGCCTGCTTCCCTGAGCACCACTGGGGCGGCTAGGCTGATCTCCACCACCTTGTGTCTGACCCACCACATCCTAGGGCCCTGGCATTGAACTCTTAAGTGGTACCAGCCTGAGCTCTGCCACCAACTGAGGAACACAGAGACAGGACAGGTAATTCAAGGTTTTACTCATTTACCAAAGGAAAAAAAAAACACTCATGCAAGGGACTCAGTGCTGAGGGTTTGCAATCCAAAGAGACTTGGGACCCCAGTAGCCTTCAGGGGGACGTTTTTAAGCCCCATACCCAGGTATCCATGCCTGGGTACCCACCTGCATGGTGGGTGCCCCCTGCCAGGTGCATTCTCACAGCCTTTGAGGTACAGAAGTGAAGCAAAGTAGTTAATACATTTTCCTTAACACATCTTGTGGCATTGACTTGAGTCATCCTTGTTATCTGTGGTCAGATGTCTGGGCATTTATGTCCATGGCCTTGGGGGTCTGGCCTGTTTTTCTTACTAGATTATAACCCCCTGACCCTGAGGCACAGAATAGAGTCTGACTTTCCAAAATGGAGTTGGTATGGTCCGGTTTCTTTCAGAACCAGGTGACTAAGAGTATGCCGAGAATTAACCAGGAGGGGCCTCGAACCTCCTGGGCACAGCTTGAGTGCATGCCCGACTGTTTATGGAAAACTCTGGATTACTTCAGGAGTTCCCAAGTGACCGTTCCTGCATCTCCTTGCCACTCAGATCACACAGAACTTGATTCACTAGGCTCAATGTTATTTATATTCTAATTCAATTAATAAGCGTCTTGCATTTCTTCGTGAAATTAATCTTCTGGCTGCTCAGTCTTCCTGCCAACGTTCTGTGATCAACGCAGGACTTTAATCCCCTTCAAGGAGAGGGACTGTCCTGGGCTGGGGGAACAAAGTCACAGTGTCACGACCATGTTTAAAAACTAGCTATTGACCACCTTTCTCTTGTTTGTGTGATGAGCAGGGGGAAGTGACTGCAGGGATATTGACAGTCTTTGGTTTGCTGTGTTCCCCCTCCTCTCCCCCTCTCTCCCTCCTTCACTCCTCTCTCCCTTTCTTTCCTCTCCTCCCTCTCTCTTCCTTTCTTCCTCTCTCCCTCTCTTCCTCTGTCTCCATTTTTCCTTCTCTCTCCCTCTCCCTCCTCTCTCCCTCTCTTTCCTCTCCTCCCTCTCTCCCTTTCTTCCTCTCTCTCCCTCTGCCCCTCTCTCTCCCTCTCTCTTTCTCTCTCTCTCTCCCTCTCTTCCTCTCTCCCTCTCTCTCCTCTTTCTCCCTCTCCTCTCCCTCTCTCTCCCTCTCTTCCTCTCTCTCCCTCTTTCACTCTCTTCCTGTCTCCCCCTCTCTATCTCTCTCCCTCTCTCCCTCTTTCTCTCCCTCTTTCCCTCTCTCCCCCTTCCTCTCTTTCTCTCTCTCCCTCTCCCTCCCTCTCTCCCTCTCGCTCCCTTTCTCTCCACTCCCTTTCTCCCTCTCTCTCCTTCTTTCTCCCTCCCTCCCTCCCTCCCTCTCTCTCTCTCTCTCTCTCTCTCTCTCTCTCTCTCTCTCTCTCTCTCCCTCTCTCCTCCCTCTCTCTCCCCTCTCTCTCCCCAGAAATGGGTCATTGGATGAGTTTGCTTAATATGTGGCCTTTGTTCTCGGAAGCTGTTTCAAGGAACAGACAATTGTTTGCAGCAGCGACAGAGACAGCGTTCTCTGGAGAACTCAGACTGGGGCGGCCGTTGCTTCCCTCTGCCTGGTTCAGAGAAGGAACGAGTGAGTGGAAGGGAATTTCTCTGATCGTCACTTCTTTGTTGCTATTGCTTATTTGTGTCATGGATTGCCTTTCAGGCGGTCCCGAGAGTCGATCACAAGTTTCTATTGAGGTTGTCAATTCCAGTTTGATTTTTCCATCGCCCTCCCAGCCTGCACTGCGTTCCTTGGACTTCTGTCACATCTCCGAATGGAAGACCCAGCTGTGCCGATGCTCGGTGCCAGCGGTCTTTTTGAACAATATCAAGCCACGCGTCTCTTAGGCTCCTGTCCGCATGCTTTCTAATTGTATTTTATTATGGAGAAAGGGTTGGGCAACACACAGCAGTGCTCAGGGCTCACTGCGGACTCTCAGGGATCACTTCCTGTGGTATTCAGAGGATCGTAGGTGGTAGTAGGGCTAGAACCGGGGTTGCTGGTGTGTGAAGCCAGTGCCTTAACCCCATCCTGTCTCTCCAGCCCAGAGGTTCTCAGACTCTGTTCGGTGACAGCCACAGTCTCTCCTGGAATCTGATTGGACACAGGCTGCCGGGTTGAGGTGGCTACGGGCAGAATCTCACCCTCTTTACACTCCAGCACTGACTCCAGCCAGGCTTGGGGGAGGAGAGCTAAGAAGCTGCAGAATTTGCTTTCTGATTCTGAGCTGAGTCCTTAACATTCCCATTCCTGGCCAATCCAGCCAGGAGAAAAATTACGTGCCTCATCAGTTTGTTATAGATTTGGGGGATAGTTGATAAACACAAAAACCTGTAGCACTGTAGCACTGCCGTCCCGTTGTTCATCGATTTGCTCGAGTGGGCACCAATACTGTCTCCATTGTACGACTTATTGTTAACTGTTTTTGGCATATTGAATACACCACGGGGAGCTTGCCAGGCTCTGCCCATGTGGGCGGGATACTCTCGGTAGCTGGCCGGGCTCTCCGAGAGGGACAGAAGAATCGAACCCGGGTCGGTCGCATGCAAGGCAAACGCCCTACCCACTGAGCTATTGCTCTAGCCCAAGAACCCAGAGAGAGCAATTTCTTAAGTTCTGTCCTGGGCCAACACGGCATGTTTTTGGAGGGGGAGAGCTCCGTCACTCTCCGTGTGAACTTACCAGCGACTGCCTTCCTTCCCTTCCCCAGAACAGCCTCGTTCAACGAAGAACAAGAGCTTCTGTGAGAACGAGCTCATCTCTCATGTCGAACAGAGGCGCTAACAGCAGTAGCAGAGGGCTTCCCCGTGTAGAGAGATGTTTTTCATAAATAGGCTGAAGCGATCTTCCTGGAAGTTGTCTCCGAGATCAATGCACAGACATCAGGGTGCAAGTGAATTATTTAACCCCCCTGGATCACCAGCAGGGTTTACACCACCAGCAGCCCTGAGCCAGAGAGGGAGAAAGAATTTCCAAAAAGGAAGTAATAAAAGATACAGACACGAGAAAGAGAGAGAGCTAAGCAGCGTTTCTTATGGCTCGGGCTATGTTATAGCCCGTTTAACTCCCGAGAATTACATTTTAGACACAGCCATCTAGGTCAGCGCAAGTAGACGCAATAATGCATTCTGGATTTGTGGACAGAGAACATGAGGTGGAAATGTTTAAGGGTTTTTTTAATTTTGTTTTGTTTTTACTTTGAGGGAGGCACACCCACCACTATTCAGAAGTGTTTCTGCTTCTGTACTAGTGGTGTTTTGAGGACCATAAAAAGTGCTTCAGACCAAGCTGGCATCAGCTCCATGTAAGGAAGCTCTGAACCCCTATCCCCTTCCTCCCTCCCCCTCCCTCCCCCCTCTCTCTTTCTCTCTCTTTCTCTCGCTCTCTTTCTCTCTCTGGAAACATATATATGTTCTAGGACATACATGTTATAAATATATGAGCAAAATCTGTGGACAGGAGGTAGATACAAATCAAAGCATGAGAAAGAGAATGGGAATTGAGTTCACAACATGGGCTGGTCCAGGTGTCTGGTTCTCAAATCCCACAGTGCTCTCCCGGGTGCCGATGATAAATGCCTGAACACCTTGTGGAAGGATGGGCCTCATTCATCTGTGAGATGGAAAACAGAGATGTGCGAGTGGCCTGATGTATTTGGAAGAAACTGGTGTGGCCTGAGTGCCAGGAAAGCCTGTGCAATTCTAATCATACACCTGCAGAATAGATGGACCCAGGGCCGGGCCAGCTGCCCCAACTGCTGTCCACATCTGTGCAATGTTCTAGGCTCTGCTTCTCCAAGCAGGCACCTGTTTGTTAGGTGTGGAAGCCACCTTGCAGTATACTAGCCAGTCAGTTGTGTAAACTCAATAGAAAGGTGTTTAACTGAAAACAAAAGAAACTTATCTACTGTATAGGGCCATCTCTCCAGAGATACTTACACATGGCTATGGAGGATAAAGGTTTATTTAGGATCAAGGAGAGCTACCTCTCCAAGGATAGATGAGTGTTCTTTTGCATTTTGGAGGACAAGAAGGAAGCCATGGTATGTGTTGCAGCGGGAAGGCTTAAAATGGTGATTTTTTGAAGCCCAGGAAGGTGTCAGCTCACATAGAGTAAGCAGTGAACTCGGTCAGCTGGTTCTCCTTGATGGCGCTTCCTCCATGATGCCGGGCCAAGAGGGTAACATTCCACTGGATCGGATGAAGCTGAAGGCATTTCGAGACATGACAAAGATGACTATAGAATACCCATATATGACAATGAATGCCAGAATGGTTATTTCTTTATTTTATTTATTGAGGCAGGAGAAGGGGTGGGCCACAGCTGGCTGTGCCCAGGGCTCATCTCTGGCCCTGTGCTCAGGAGTCAACTGTCTGCAAGGCCAGCATCCTACCTCCTTGCTATACAGTGTTCACTGCACCCCTCCAATGAGTTTTTTTTTTAAAGCTTATGAAGAGAGGAAATGAGGTGGGAGACACATAGATTTTGAGAAGAGGTTAGGGAAGAGAGCTGTGTCAGAGAGGGCTTTGTTGGACAGGGCTGAAGCCATCCATAACTGGTCTCTCACTGCTCAGATCAACCATTTCACCCATGCTTCTGTCCACAGTGAAGCCTGCAGCTTCCCCAGGCTGTTACTTCCGGTCTCCAGGTGTTGTCAGGTGAAGATCCACTGAGATTTGTTGTTGTTATTATTGGATCACCCCCAGTGGTATTCAGGGTCTATTCCTAGCAGTGTTCAGTGAACCATCCTCGCTGGGGATTGAACAGTGACCAGCGCATACACAGAAAGCTCCTTAATTCCTGTGCTATCTCTCTAGCCCTGGAATAAGGTTTTTTTCTTAGCTTTGGGGCCACATCTGGCAGTGCTCAGGGCTTACTCCTGTATCTCTTCTCAAGGATCACTCCTGGCAGTGCTCAGAGGACCACATGCAGTGCCGGGGTTCTAACTAGAATTGGCCACATGCAAGGCAAACTCTGTAATATCCATACTCTCTCTCTCTCTCTCTCTCTCTCTCTCTCTCTCTCTCTCTCTCTCTCTCTCTCTCTGTCTGGTTCACCTGAGCTAAGGTGTTTTCTTTTTAATTTTTTACTAGTGAATCACCATAAGGTATAGTTACAAACTTAGGAACCTCCATGCTTGCATTTCAGTCATACAGTGATGGTTTACATCCCTCCACCAGTGTCCTGCGCTAAGGTTTTTAAGTGACTCTTGTGTATTTGTTCACTCTCACCAAGACAGATTTACTAAGTCATGAAATATAAGCTGTAAATGTTAGTTTAAAGGATGGATGAATAAGAGCAAGGGGCAGAACCAATAAAGGACCACGTTGTTCTAGTTGTTCTAGTGACTTCCAACATAATACTTCTTTCTAGGACTTTGAAATTCTGCTCTCTGAGAAAAATCAGAATCATCTTCCACACTGAAAAATGATGTATTTGAGGGGAAAGTTCACTTTGAGAAGTCCAGAAACTTCTGAAGCAGTAGATCTCACAGCGACCCATGTGAATTCTGCTGCTCTCAAAACACTAAGTGTAATAGCATTGCTGCTTAATGATCACATAATCAACAAACAAATAATAAATAAACATAGGAAAGTTATTTCACCTACAGGGGGCCTTTCATATTATTTAAACGTGGGATGTTGTAAGTTGATATATTGGAAATGCACATGTAATTGCCTTTAGTCTATATGAAACACTTTTAAAAGTTATTTTACTCATTGTATTTCAATTAATATTACATTACTAATGTTATATGTTTATCATTTTATAATGGTAAGGTATTATTAATATTATATTTCAATTAAGTTAATATTTGCTTTGAAAATATACTGTTACCTCACTAGAAAAGAAAGTATAATTCAGTAGTCTTAATGTCAAAGAAAAAAATCTAGAATTCTTCAACTAGTTTCATAATTCACAGTGTTAAAAAATGTTGACATGTGCCCCGCCATGCTTTGATCAAAGACATTCTTACAGGACATTCTTTAATCGAAGGTGATTCTTCTAATGGGCACCACCAATTACCCTGAGCTCTGCTAAGAAGTGATGACACGTGGTATTTTTATTGGACATAGATCTCTGAAGTAGATAGTGGAATATATACCCAGTCTCTGAAATCACTGTGTCCATGTGAAGCTTTGATTTATGAAAATGACCCGAGAGTCAGGAAGAATAGAATTCAGAAATGGCACCCTCATTGGATGGGACATTTTCCCATCATTAATTCAAGAAATCTTTATGCATCTCTCGTGTGCCAGGCGGGGCTGGGGAGCCGTGGATGCAGCAAATAGAGATCC
The DNA here is from genome assembly GCF_027595985.1 of Sorex araneus. Taxonomy (NCBI): domain Eukaryota; kingdom Metazoa; phylum Chordata; class Mammalia; order Eulipotyphla; family Soricidae; genus Sorex; species Sorex araneus. The sequence continues at coordinate 303,491,277 of NC_073302.1, read as the reverse complement.
CTGCTCCTTCAGAGCTCTTCACGACCTGCCAGGGGGTGGCTGGTGAGTGGAGCAAGTCACAAGCATCTGCAGAACACTTAGAGCTGACCTAGTACTGTCACCACCATGGTGGTGGCCCGTGGATTCCTCTAACACCTCTGGATAAGATATGGTCATTAATCTGATGGAGCAATCATAACGGAACAATAGCAGACTGGCCGATGCTTGGGCCCAGCAGTGAGGAAATAGCCAACTCAGACTTCTGTGTCCTTATGCCAATGGCGGCAGCCCGTTGAGTGTCTCTGCAGCCATAAGCATCTAGATCAAACCGGGTAGGAAATAGAAACCCGCCCCTGGAGCACCAGTGGTGGGAAGTGGGAGGAGGCTGGAGAACGAGTGGGACAGAGAGGAGTCAAGCGTTTTGAGGAAGTGTGCTCTTTGGAGGAGAAGGGCGTTGGGCCATCCCCAACAGTGCTCAGGGGAATATTCTTGGCTCAGGAGTGAGCCTTGGGGATGCCCAGAGAACTATATGCAGTACCCAGGATCAAATGGGGCTGGCCACATGCAAGGCAAGTGCTTTATCTCTCTGGTATCTTTTGACCTTCATTATATAGATATATTTAGGTAGTACTGTAGCAATGTCATCCGGTTTTTCATCGATTGCTCGAGAAGGCACCAGTAACGTCTCCATTGTGAGACTTGTTGTTACTGTTTTTGGCATACTGAATACATCACACATAGCTTGCCAGGCTCTGCCGTGCAGGCAGGATACTCTCGGTAGCTTGCCGGGCTCTCCGAGAGGGATGGAAGAATCGAACCCAGGTCGGCCATGTGCAAAGCAAATGCCCTACCCACTGTGCTATTGTTCCAGTCCATATTCATGTAACTTTAAATTTTTATATACAGAGCCAGAGAGATAGAACAGGGAGCAGGGGTAAGGTACTTGCTTTGTGTGTGACCAATCCCAGTTCCATTGGTCCCTAGCGCTGAATATAGAGCCCCAAGAATTGCCTGGAAGAATCCCTGAGCAGAGAGTCAAGGGTAAGCCCTGAGCACTGCTGGGTGGGAGCCCCTAGACTCCCCCCGAGAAGCATCCAGATTTTATTTACTTACGAATAGCTATATGCCTGGTATGTTTCAGTCCTTTTTCAAGTCTTCATTATTTATTTGTTGATGAAACAGGAGAGATAAAGAAACAAGAACTTTGTGAAACTTGCGAAAGGCCACTCGATTCCTCATGGATGGAATCCAGTTTGGACCAGAACCTGCTTTCCCCAAACCTTTACTTTCCTTCTCAACAGACTGTCCACTGGAAGGGAAATTGCTCGTGAAGTTGGTTCTTTGTAGAAAAGTTGCCATGATTTGTTCATGATGCTGGAAAATTCTCTTCTATGGGAGTGTCTGTTTGCTAATAATCAAGTGAATCCAAAATCATCATAACCAATAAGGCAATTAGTCATTCTGGCTAACCCGATTTTCTAGGAGCTGAAGATTCAGGCTTTGAACGCAAGAAACTTCCCGAGCCTGTGTTGTCTCTTGAACATAAATCTATCTCTTTCTCTCCCTGATTCTCTCCTCTCTGGAGAAGCCAGTGAACACCTTTCTCTGTGTCTCTGTGTCTCCATCTCTCTACCCTGCTCCTGCACCCTATCTCTCTCTATTTCTTTCAGTAAAATTATTGTGTTTCATTAAAATAAAAGAGATCTCTTGACTGGAGAGTTAGTCCAAAGGGCATAACACTTGAATGATATGTGTCTTACCCCAACACTGTGTGTGGTCCCCCAAGCCCCTCCCCTGGGTCTTTCCTAAGCACCAAACCAAAAATAACCCCTGAGCACTGTTGGGTGTCCCCACCCGCAAGAAACTCACATATTAGATTCTTAAAGACACATCCACTGCCGTCTGGGGAGATAGTACATCGGGCAAGGCACTTGCTTTGCACATGGCTGACCTGGGTGTGATTCCTGGTACCCTGTAGGGTCCCCAGTGCTGGCCAAGAGTGATCAGTGGAGTGTGGCCCCAAAACAACAGCAACAAAAGATAACACATTCACTTGTGTAGAAATCGTCATGTAATCCACTTGCTATCAACAATGGAAGCATTAATTCAGAATGTTCTATCCATCAATGTCTCTCTAATCCCAGTGTTGTAACTTAACAGTGTAGCATTTTCAAACAGGGGGATAATGATCGGCTTAGCAAAGAAGGATTTATTTACATTTTATTTTCTTAAATATTCAGTGGGCCCTCAGATAGGCCGAGTGATCAGGAAGATAGATAGCTTTCCATCAGAGCAGACTGAAAAAAGGCTTTGCACTGAGAAAATCGTCCTAGCAAGTTTTAATTGCTAAGTGAGTGAAAGGAAGGAAATGCAAGGAACTGCTGTTTTTCTTGCCAGCCGGGCCTCCTAATATACCTTCAACTCCAGTTTCCTTGTCTTAACTCTGAATTTAGAATCTAAAGTGTGACGGCTAATGTTTTACTAATCCCTTGGATTCTATCCATGCCCCTCCCGCACCCCGAACATTTTATCTTCTTTAATAGCAGAAATATGGTTATTTCCATGCTCTATGCTGACCTGGCTTAAATATTGCATCGTAAGATGCTCTCCCCAGCCTCGAGCTAAAATGTGTGCAAAACATAAAATTCTTGGTCACTGTGAATGAGATCTATCAACTGAGGTGACTTTGTTTATTCATTTCAGTCAGTGCGTGGGGATACCTGCATGTGATTTAAAATATGCAACTGTCATTAAGACACATGAGCTGGCCGGTCCACTGCTTCTAAAGATTTAAGTGTAGGCGCAACTTCCTTTGCTGTGCTCCGTGTAAGTCAAACAAATATGAAACACAAAGCTTTTAAGACCTCTAAAATCTTCCCATCAGATGGATACTGCTGTGAACGTAGAAATTGCTTTCATGGAGATTTGGAAGGGGGAAAAAATTTAAATAACGACAGGATTTGGCATGCAGTTGGCAAATCAGCGTACTTAAAATGCATGAATATTAAAATCAAGGATGCAATAAACATTACTGAATTTCTATTTATTGAGCCACTGACTTTAATAAGTTATGTTTTCCACTGAAATCTTCTTCAGAGACCTTCAGAATGCCTTCTATTATTCTTCTGCAAGATTGTTGGTATGTAGTGGCATATTCTACTCACTGACATCACCTGGATATTTAGATTGACATAATTTTATGTCCAAGAGTGCTGGGATGTCTTTGGACTCAGCATTGGATTGAGACTTTTAAACCTAAAATGATACCTGGCTGGAAAAAAAAAGCTAAATGATGTTTCCAAAGTGCCAGGAACTTACCCTGTGCCTCATTTAACCTCCTCACTCCCCAGCTATCCTTTCCAGTTGAAGAATAGCTAAGTTGGAGGGCTGGAGAGATAGTACAGTGGGTAGGGCACTTGCCTTGGACTTGGCTAATCCAGCTTAAGTCCCCACATATGGTCCCCTGAGCACCACCAGGAATGATCCCGCGCATAGAGCCAGGAATAATCTATGAGCAGAGCCAGGAGTGAGTGGCCCCCAAATGAAAACAAAAATAGTAACTCTGACAATAGTTGCATTGGCTTTTGGTCAAGGAAACTCAGGTTCTTGCTGAAATGTCTGCTTGTAATCCCAGAATTTGTAGGGCAAGAATTTGGATCTCGATTCCTCTACTCCCAAAGCCTTCTGCTTGACCTTCTCAATACCGCTTAGAGAGGCCATAGGCCCTGGGGAAAGATAATGTGATTTTAAGGAGGAATAAAGCCTTTGACCTGTCCTGTCACATGTTTTATTTTAGGGTTTAATACAGGCCTGGGGACATCCAAAAACACAGCAGCCTTTTGAGTGTCTCATTCTACTAAGAACTAAGTGGAGAAGTGGGTGGAATTATTCAAAATTTCTCAGGCCTCAGGCACTTTCTATTGAAGACTGAATTCAGTATCGTGGACAAAGGAACATTCTCTGCAAGGATTAGAAATCTTGAGATTCTCCCTCTATTTGTTTCATTACTTTCACCCTTCTACACCCCTCCCCTTTCCTCAAGCTCTCTGAAAAGCCATATTATCTTTTTTAAATCGCAGCACACTTGCACATTTTAAAAAGTGTTCTCACCATTATCTAATCTATTTTGTTGAAATCATCTTCATAGGTACAAGTGGGATTAAAGTCACATGCTGTTTGTCTCTAAATTGAGATCATAGATGTCGAATGCCCAATGAATGAGTTTCCCCTCCCTCCCCCCCCCACCAAATAGTTTCTCAAAAAGAATAAGCCTTTTGGGAAGGAGATGCTTATATTGAAATGACCCTTCACTGAGCTGACTCTGAAAGTCATGTGTAAATTGTGCGTGGTGTGGTTTTATGTTAGCCCGTTTCTATTGCCGTATGTCTGATGCAGTGCCATTGTGCATTCTTTCTCGAACCCTTTATTTGCCACTCTTTCTCGAATCCTGCTCCCTCCTGCCACCCCAGCATGGAAAACACGTCTGAATGACTAGATTGTGAGGCAGAGGCCCAGGACTTTGTCCTTGGATAGTGATACTTCCGTGTGTGCTGTAAAACCAAGGCTGATATGAAGAGTTTGGAATCACAGTCGGATGCTCTAGACAGTGATGAACTTTGGATGATGGTTCGGCCAACCACCTCTGTCTTTTCTTGTTCTCTTGTTCTGTCCCTCTTTCTCAGAGATTCTCTTTTCTTATTTTTCATAGTTACTAAAACCATGATAGAAAAGAAATTCTCTTCTAAAGAAAACTTTTAAAAGAGAATAAAATAGAGTCTTTTGCAGGGATATCAGTCGGTGTGAAAAATGAATTGGAAAGTCATTCTTTTTGTTAGTTTAACACTGTCCAAGTATGGGTGCCCAGAGGCAAGATGGGTCTCTCTCCTCCATTCTGAACTTCAGAAGTAGCGGAAAGATTTGGTTAACAGGGCAGAATTTCCCTTATTTGGATGGATCTTGCCCTGAAAGTTGTCAAGTCCTTTGGAAGTGCAATTTTATTCTATTTTATTTTATTTTTCATTTAAACATAGGAAGTTGGAGGAATTCAGGGTGGCAGATAGTTCTGCATTTCTTTGACCATTCTTTAACTTCTAGATGTCAGTTCTCACAGGTTGTTTATGCTCTCAGCAAATTTCCAGAGCCGTGTAACTCCAATTATCCAGTTGGTAGAGAGGAGACTGTCCCAATTATCACATCCCCAAAACTTGCTGTTAGAGTCAACAGAAATCAGAGTGAAACATTCTGGGTTCTGGTGCTGTGTTGACAAATTGTATGGATATATTTAAATAATGTACAGGGACTTAAGAATTCTTACCCCCAATCCCACCCCACCACCCACGAGGGTGGGTAGGGAGGACAATGGCGTGGAACATACCCCATTGTGCTCGGAGGCTGTTTCTGTTGCTCAGGTAGCTGTTGGGTGTCAGGGATTGAACCTGGGCATCCTGCATGCAGAGCAATGAGCACCCTCTTCTGTCCTAAGATAACTCTTTCAGCTCGTTAACAAAAGACTGAATCCTGGGAGAAGCTGCAATCTGCATCAACATGCATAAGATTTTAGCCTGCACTTCTGGCGTATTCGTCAGCTTGGGTTTTAGAGCTTGACTTTGGCACGATTAGGTGAGAAATACAGCCTTTGGGGGACCCTGTTGGCCTTTCCCCCTCCATAGGTGAGGCAGATCTGTGCTTCTTCTATTGGGGCAGGCAGGGCTCTCTAGGACAATTCATGCCCAGGGGAGTTCTCAAAGCCCATCATCGTAATGTACCCCCAAACACAAACCTCATAAACATTTCCAGTCATTTGATAGAAGAGATCATTAACTGTTTAAGAATGCCAGTCAAGTACATCAAGGTATATATGGGCACTTACTACTATATGGTTATTAACCTAGGACACCCCCACCTCCATTTTCTCACCCAGCTTTGTACTGGAAGAAAAAATTGATCAAAGTTTACAGAGAACTTGGCTCATTTTCTGAGACATCTGACTAGCTGCCCTGGGTCAGTGCCCTCTGAGAGTATTTGCCAGTCAGCACATTGTGTCGAAATTGGAGAATGTGGGACTTGCCTCTGGGACTCTGGGGTGGACATGAGCAGCAGCGGCCAGAGAGGGTGTCCTTTGGAGGTTGCACCCTGTTGGGCTTCTGTGCTGGGAGTAAGGAAGGGTGGAGGGAATCCGAGTGATCAAAACCATCCTTTCACTTCCTTGTCACTTCTAACATCAGGCTCTTTCCTGGTTGGCACTTGATATCCTGAGTGCCAAGATACAAGTGGGAAAGGTGGGATTTGAATATGCAGGATTCGGAGTGGTCAGCTGTTCTCCCTGAAGCAGGTTCAAATAGCCCCCTTTGGCCTCGATGATTTTCTTTTCCCTTCCTTCGCCCTGGACACCACTCCTTCCCTTCAGGAAGACATTCATGGACCCCTAAAGGATGTGTATTTTGGAGTTCCTGCAGAGCCTGCCAGAGCTAGACCAAGCACTCTGGCCTCTCTGTTCATTGCATGTGGACTCATGTAGACTCAAGACAACCTACCCAGCATGGGAAAACCAAGACTGCTTTTCTTCGAGGGTTCGAGGGCTTCTCGCAGTCGGGGATCATTCTAGAAAAAAAAAATCCACCTCCCTCCTCCAGAGTTAGCAGAATCATGTGTGTGTGTTCCAGCCCTATTAACTCACTCCCTGGCCCCAGATTTCAAACTTTGAGTGTAGTGTCCATGAACAGGCTCCTCTTGCATGGTTTGGAATTGATAAGATCATCCTCTGTGATTTTGGCTTTTCTCTCTTTCCCTTGTAACAGGGCTTTAGTCTTTGCTTCACCCATCTAAACAAAGATCACTGCATTCAGCCTCTTAGATCTTGATTTTGGGTGTTCCTGTAAAACTTCATGTCCACAGCTTGGAAACTGACCTCACATGCTAGGGGAAAAGGCAGCTCAGATAGAGAAGGAAACACCAAATAGAGGATGTCGGGAGGACCCATTCGGGTTGGAAGATGCAAGCTGAAAGTAGACTATAGACCGAACATGATGGCCACTCAATACCTCTATTGCAAACTACAACACCCAAAAGGAGAGAGAACAAAGGGGAGTGCCCTGTCACAGAGGCAGGGTGGGGTGGTGGGGGATGGGGTGGGGGTGGTGAGAGGGATACTGGGATCATTGATGGAGGAGAATGGGCACTGGTGGAGGGATGGGTAAACAATCACTGTATGAGTAAAATGCAAACACAAAAGTTCATAAGTTTGTAACTGTACATCACAATGATTCACTAATAAAAATTAAAAAAAAACTTCATGTGAGTTTTGATGGTCTTGATTCTATAGAGAGTTTAACTCTGAGTGGAGCTTTTCTATTGAAAATATAGCCCAAATATAAAGCCAGATTTAATGGAAATCATAGTAAGTCAAATTCTGTTGGATTAGTATTTTCAGATTAACCTTTCCCACTTTAAAACACTCTTGGAAAGGAACTGCATGTGGGTATTTTCGGAAAGAGGCTCCGCTTGGTGCCTTTTTTCTCTCTGACTTCACACAAGCTCCCTTCCCGTGGAGCTGGTGGCAGAGTGGTCCTGTGTGTTTTGGAAGGCGCCTTGTCAGTGGTCGCTACTCTGGGCATCATGCTTATGCCCTTTGGCATCAATCCCTGAACTCCTGCTGCTGCACCAATGCTGGAAGGATTGGTTAAGGGTGTTGGTCCCTCTGCAGCCTGCCTTAGTAAGTTCTAGCAGTTTCCAGGCAATGTGGAGCCCCTTTGATGGGGACCCCCCACAGAGGCCCCATGCTTAATGACGTGTCTGCTTTCCGCTGTAACACATGCATTTGCATGCATAAGCTTTCCTATTTGCTCACAGGAAATGGAGACTCGGTGAATCAGGCCACATGTTTAAGGTCAGAAAACTATTATGTGATAGGAAGGAGATTGAAACCTGATCATCTGCTCTCCAAACAGCTCACTTGATGCAACAAGCTTCCAGTGGAAAAAGGACAATAACATTGATGTTATTCTCAAGTCTTCCACCTATGGAGACAGTTGATTAGAGGCGTTATTTGTATTGGGGTCAGCGGGAGTTTAGTTTTCAGAGGCTATTCCTGGGTCTGTGCTCAGGACTGTCCCCTGGCTGTGCTCTAGGGACTGTGTGCCATAGCAGGGATTGGACCAGGCTGAGCAGAGTATAAGGCAAGCACCTGAAATCCTCTGCTATCTCTTCAGTCCTCTACACATATTCTCTTTTTTTTCTTGAACAAGTAACATGATATTATGTTCTGATTGTAAAATGGCTACAGAATTTATTAGGGCCCTAAATTATAAGTGTACAATTTATACAAATGTACAATTGTGTATCAAATACACATATATAAAATCTATTCAATAAGTATATATAGAATAATATATATACTGTATAGTAGATGCTTAAAATTTTCCCCTTGTTTTTGAATGTGTGTATTTTTTTTTAAAAAAGTTAAATGAAATTCTTCTATGTATATTATTCTGATTACTGAGCTCACTATTGATTTTTGTTTGCTTGCTTGTTTGTTTTTGGGCCACACCCAGAGGTACTCAGAGCTTACTACCTGGCTCTGTGGTCAGAGATCACTCCTGGTGGGTTCAGAGGACCATCTGGGATGCTGGAGATCGAACCCAGGTCGATCTTATGCATGGCAAACATCCTGCCCGCTGTAAATATCTCTCTGGCACCTTATTGTTGAATTCAATTGTAAAAATATTGGTTGCCGAATCTCAACAAGTCCCTTATATGAACTATTGTAATTGCTTTGAAATGACTTCATGAAACAGTTGGTAACAAGTCCAAAAGGCATCCATCCTCCTAGAAGAAGTTTAGGTTTGAATCTCCCAATAGTAGGAAGGTTGATGGCAGTCCCTGTAACTCACCTGTCATTTTTCATTTTGGTGCCCAGTGACCACATACTTAGCAGTTGCTTAGTGTTTACCGGAAAGCCATTTTCCCCTCAAAAAAAATACAGGGAGGGAAAAGAGAGAGAGAAAAGTGGCCAAAGGCTAATTTGCAATTCAAAGGAAAAGATATTGTTCGGTAAGGAGCCAGAATAAGGTATTTTCCTTGCTTTCTGGGTGTGGGCTTCTGGTGGAACAGGTTTGAATTGTGCCCTGTAAAAAGCCAGTCTTGGAGTTTCACAGCCTGCTTACAAAATCTTTTTGGTAAAAGACCAGTGAGTTACTACCGGTGAGTTATTACTCGAGTCAGGATTGTCCAGAGGTGTTTCCAACAAAGCAGCCAGCCCCTCTCTGCTGCTCAGAGCTTTTGTTACATAAACATCAGTCCAAAGCTTTGGTTGTTTGGAAAATGACTCCAGAAACTCAGCATGGAAACTTCTGCTACCTTCACGACCGTATCGAAAAATCTCTGTTTTTGACAGTGTTGTGGGTTTTTGGTCTAGCTGGCTGTGGATTCGTTTGGGAGAATAAAATACGTGGCTTTGGAATGTCTTAGGAGTTAGATAAGGCAGATTGCCTTTTTCTATCAAGCTAGAGTTTTCTCATTTCAGTGGCACCCCAAGTTTTAAAAAAATGTCCAAGAAATTGGGAAGAAGAAGAAGAAGAAGAAAATTGAGCCACAGAGAGGAGGTGTTGGTGAGTGGGTGTTTATGTTCCTGTCCTGGGGTGTGTTGGCCACAGGATAAAGGCATCAGATCTAAGAAGGGTGCTTTGCTTTCCACAGGTAATTTGTGGGATATTTCAGGAAACCACTTTGAAATTTGGAAAGTTATTTTTATTTTTTAAAAAAGTTATTTTTAAGAGTTTTCTTTTTCTACTGTGTTGACACGTAAAATAAAAATATCAGGCAAGAAGGTATTAAAATATGCAACTTCATGTAGCCAAATTGATAGCATAATAAATGGCTTGCCTATAGAGCAGTGTTAAAACATGTGCATGGTATATAATGAGAGAAGTTTCTCTTTAATAAAAGCATTTTTAAAAATTCTCTGGAGCTTTTATAAAAAGGATTTATACCAAATTTTTAAATGGTTCTGGCTAAAAATAACATTTTTCATATAAAGGTTGTTTCTGATCTCCAGGATTCGTCTCTAAGTATAACTTTCAATGACAAATGCATGAATTATTTTTTACATAATATCTACAACATCAAGAAGCAAATCACGATGCTGAAATCAAACTAGCGATAACTCTAAGGAAAAACTGATTAGTTACTGGGACATATTGGTTATCCTCCTGATGCTAGGAAATAGCAAATGTACTGATTTATCGGGAGCTTAGTTGCTGTATTTTTTTAAATAGTCACCTATTCATGTAATCCAGGTGCTAAGTGGACACTAAAGTTCAAGGCACCACTCCAAGGCACCAATCCAAGGAGTTGATGAGAACTCTAAAACTCAGAGTATTTTTAAACCAAACCTCCAGGAATAATCCCAGCTCAAAATTCCATGTTCCCCTCAGAAAAATTCTTCATCCTGTGCAGTGTAGGGTCCCGTGGCATAGACACTGAACTCTCTGGAATAAATGGAACGGCCCTATTTTCCTCCTTCATTGCTTTCAGCTCTGCTACTCAGTCATGGGTCTTCTTCACTCTAAAGTTTCCATTTTTCAAAGAACAATTTTACTTTTTAAAACATGATGGTCCAAAGAGAGACTCAGACACATCGGGAGATCTAACATTCCCTTGAAGTCCACTTGCAAAGAGCTGCCCACAGAAGCCGCTGGCCAGAGCAGAAGCCTCTTTGGCGGGGTGTGCAGCTGCCCCCACACCCCCAGGTTGACACCCCTTCACCCAGTCAAAGTGCCCGCCCGAGTGTGGGTTTATGTATACCACCATCGTCTTCCATGGGGCCGCTTCCTGTTCTGTGCCGCAACTAACTCTCCCTCCTACTCTTTCCCTGTCGAAGTTTTAGCTGGCATTCCAAGGCTTAGGGAGGTTTCCCGATTTGATTTTGAGCTTCCCCGCATCACATCCCTTCAAGCCATTCTTTTTTGGACTATCAATCTTGAAGATCACAAGGAATCTGCCTGAGGGGTTTGGAGTGTGTGTGTCTCTGTGTGTGTGTCTGTGTCTGTATCTGTGTCTCTGTGTGTGTGTGTGTGTGTCTGTGTCTGTGTTTCTGTATGTGTGTCTGTGTGTCTGTGTCTGTGTCTGTGTCTGTGTTTCTGTGTGTGTTTAATTGAGATATCAGAGTTTGCAGTAATGAGGCACATAGAAGTCATTATTTTTATTTGTGGGGGTGGATGTGTTGGAGACACCACCTGTGCTCAGGGCCTCCTTGTGGCTCTGCACGCTGGGGTCCCTCCTGGCAGTACCCCATATGTGAGGCTGCAGATTGAACCTCGAGTCGGCCACATGAGCCCTCTGCCCACGATACCCTCCAGGCCCTGCCTTCTGCATTGAAACCAGCATGGGGATGGCATGAATGTTAAAGCTAGAGTACTTGGAGCTCTGAATGTCACATAATGGTAGAGCACATTCTTGGCATCCATGAGATCCGGGGTTTGCTCCCTGGTACTACAGGCTTTCCCCTTGTGGAGGGCTTGGAGGCTCCCAAGACCGCTAGACCTGAGCATGACCAGGCATCACCCCCACAACCAGGAATAGAACTAAATAAACCGAAAAACTTCCCCAAGATATATCAAGATTGATGGTTTCCCAAGCCTCACACTCACCATTGATGCTTCCAGAAAATGCCGCAAGATCAGCTGCCTCGAATGTAACTGTGATCGCTTTTCCATTTGAACTCTCCTGCTTTCTTGTACTTTGCTGACCACCTGTGCTATTGCTGCTCTGAATGCCCTGAACATCATCATCGTGTGTCGTGTGAAAGACACTGTGAGGGTTTACTGCTGCTGCTTATGTCTTTATTTTTTTTTTCTCTCTGGGTCACACTCATCAATGCACAGGGGTTACTCCTGGCTCATGCACTCAGGAATCACTCCTAGCACTGCTGGGGGGACCATATGGGATGCTGAGAATCAAATCTGGGTCGGCCGTGTGCAAGGCAAATGCCCTCCCCACTGTGCTATCGCTCCAGCCACTGCTGTTTATGTCTTTGGTGATACTGTTTTTGCTTATCACAAGTGGAAGGTTTCTACATGTTTTTTCCTACTGCTCTGGGGTGTGAGTTTTTGCAGTCCTCCCCCCCAGCCCCCAGGAAGGTGGTGAGGGATTAGCTCCAGGTCGTCATTGTTTGTCTTTTCTGCTTGGGATAGTGAATCGAGCAGAAGATCAGTTGCTGTCTAGAATCTGGATGAGGGACAGAGGTAGAAGAAACAGAAATGGTGATAGACCGCTGGTGTTGGGGAAGTAGGTTTGGGGGCATGGGGAGGATATAATATAGTCAAAATAGTCTTGTTTCATTCTCTTCTTGGAGGCCACTTCAGCATTACAGCCTCTCCAGCGCAACTGTGAAATCTGAAAATTGCATTAGGCTCCTATCAGCCTATGCGGTGGGTCCGGGGACGACGTCTGTGGCTTTGTTTGATTGTTTTATTTGGCCTCCGAATACCTTCCTTCATCACTCTGTGATCCACATTCTCTTTGGTCATTTAAAAACTGTACTTAGACGTAGAGAAACTCCTCGTGCTGAGACAGCCAGAGACTTGGGGGCCCCTGCGTTTCTGGGGGCCGATCATGTTTCTCTAATCCAGGGCTTGATCTTTATAACCAGCTAGTTATCACCTTACAGTGGGATTCTTCTTCTCTGACAGTTCAAAGTCTCGCCCCTGTCCCTCCCTGTCCTCTGGGCCCATCAAAAGGCCTTTACCCTGAAATTGAGTCGGGTGGGCAGTCACGGGATTCCGACAGACCCCGTTCAGGGTCAGAAAAATGGCCTCGGAAACAAAGGCTCTTCTTCTCTGCACCCCTAGTTCTCTGAGAGGCCTTTTGGTCCATCCAGGGGACACTCGCGAGAGATCCGACTTTATGTGCAGGTGGACCCAGCGATGCATTTCAGTTCTTGCCACCTGGCCCAAGGGGACGTGTCCTTGAAAATTGTTTTACCTACTTTTCACCGGAGTTAGGAAGGCGGACGCAGGGAGCGAGCGCAGGAAACAGTCGGGATTTGGAGATGTTTTGATTGCCTTGCATGCAAGATTCTTTTGTCTTGGCCCCCCAGTGCCTTAAGCAGCAGCGCTATTTCACCGGACTCCCCCGTCTTCAGTAAGTTGTGTAACAGTAATTAATTCTCACAGCATCCATTTGACTAAAGCGTTATTATCCCCGTATTATGGAGGAGAAAACTGATTTGCCAAACCCCGCAAAGAAAGTCAATGTCGGAGGAAGGATTACCGTGCAGGAGGGCCCAAGAGTTTATCTGAGCTGGGAGATGCTTTCTTCGTTTACATTTTTCTCCCTGTGGGAACAGATGTGGGGATTTTTCAGGTAAATCTAGGAAGGGTGAGTGAGCAGCTTGGCCCTTGCTGAGCCTTTGTGGCCACGAAACCCGTTTAGATGGGCTGAATCTAGGTCTTCACATTTCTGGCCACAAAGTCACAGAAATTTAGGCTGAGAGGCCGGCGGTGAACTTGAGCCAGAAATTATAGTTTGCTCATTTCTGACCAAAGCGCGGACCTGGGATTTATTTTGTTTATTTATTTATTTTTTGTTTGGGGGGCCATGCCCAGCCATGTTCAGGTCTTATTTCCAGCTCTGTGCTTAGGAATCACCACGGGTGGGGCTCAGAGTACCAGATGTGGTGCATGTGGGCCAACCGCATGCAAGGCAAGCGCTCTACCTGCTGTACCTGCTGTAATACCTCCAGCCCTGGCACTGACTCGATGTTTTTGTTTGGATTTTTGGCAAAGATTGATTGGACTAGAATATGTAGTTCACCCCGTCTCTCCTATAATAATTTCTCTCTCTTGGTTATTCATCACAAAACAAGTCACATCACAAAACAACCAAGTAATCCAGCCACAGATTTAAAAAAAAAATGAGCAAAAGTTAATGTCCCAAGAGTCTGAAAATAATACCCTGCCCCCAATTCTGTCACCAACCAGCCATGGTTATTACACCCTGCTCCGTGAAACAGGCCTGAGTGGTGAGACCACTGCCATGGAGATAATGGGCTTGTATAAGAGTCAGTGAGAGAGAACGAGTAAAATAAGCCCAGTGAGATCTGCAATCCATCTCCAGCATTCCATAGTCCCTTGAGCGGTGCAGCAAGAATCCCCCTGAGCTCAGAACCTCAAGTCGCGCTGGAGCATCTCTGGGTGTGCCCACCCCCCAAAAAAAAGTTACAGTGATACTCTGAGGATGTAGATGGTTGCCATCTCTATGGAAAAATGGGTGGAGAATCCTTAAAAAGATCATAGTGGAAATACCATTGGATCTACCCATTTTTAGGCATCCCTCGGAGACATCTGTTGGTAAGGATTTGTGTATGTCCGTGTTCCTAGTGGCTTTTTCCACAGATACAAAGTCTACCTCACTGTGCATGGACAGAAGCCATGATCAGTAGGTCAGTGGAATACTGTTTGCTCTCACATAGAAAGAGGGAAATGTTCCCTTGGGAACAACATGGATGGAACTGGGGGATTCTGCTCAGTGAAATAAGGCAGGAAGAGAAAGATGGTGACCTGATTTATATTTCCCTCTTGCATGGACTATAAACAGCTAAAACTAACGAGCTGGCAAGAAAACCCAACGAGATCCATATACTCAGTGTAAAACAAGGATGGTAGCAAGAGGGAGGTGGAGAGAGATGCTCAGGAGAGATGCCCCCACCCCATCTGCAAAGAGATACCCTTGTGCTGGCAGGAGGATGCTGGCACTTTGCTGGTGGGTGTGATGAGCCCTGTCCATGGACACTCTGAACTTCTATAGTATCGTGAGCTACCGATGAATTGATAAGAAATAGGGAAAGTGCAGCTTGAAAAGAACCAGGGCAGACGACTTTCATTCTGACTGTGCTAATGGCCAGCCCTTAGTGGGTTAGGGGAACAGTTGGAGTTCCTGTGATGATGATGGGGACAGGACAGACCTGGTGCTACCCTCTGAGACTGTTTAGCCTGGGAGAGACAATGCCAGTGGTCGGAGCCTGTGAGACTGCAGAGTGCTGCTGGTGCTGAGAGCGGGAGGGTCCCCGTAAACACACAGGGTCACGGAGCTTGTTCAGTGAGGATCCTGGACATGGTCCAGGAGGCTGAGGTGTGCGTGGTGAGATGCCAGCACTCCCAGGAACCCGGGCAGGAATGTTCCCTCCCTTGACGATGAAATGCGTTGGCTGAGGATGGTTCCCAGCATCCTGGCAGAAACGGGAGTTGGAGCTGCACCTCAGCCCTATGGTGCCTAGAAACGTTTTATTTATTGAGAGAGAATTGTGCCACAGCCTCAGGTGCCCAGCTGCTAGCCCTGGCCCTGAACACAGGAGTGACGTGACGGTGGTGACGCTCGGGGGGGACCAGATGTTGTGCTGGGGTTTGAACAGGGTTTTGGAGGATGCGAGAAAGCACCTTCCTCCCTGTGCCACCTCTCCAGCTCAGGGCCTGGAGGAATTTTATTTACTGGGGGAGGTGGACTGGGCCACACCCTGTGGTGCTCAGGCCTGACTCTTGGCTCTGTACTCAGGGATCAATCCTGGTGGTCCCTGGGTCAGCTGTGTGCAAGGGATTCAGAGTGGCTGGGAACGAGGAGGGAGAGGACCCAGCTGGGGAGGACCCAGCAGTGTGTGGGGGTTCGAGGCTGATGGAAACGGACCAACCCTCCCCTCTGCAACCTTCATATCTTGCTTCCAGCAGCGACCTCAGACCTCAGTCCTTGAAGACAGAAGCCCCACCCCCCACCCCCATTAGCCTCCTGGGACCCACCAGGAGAGACGGGGCTGAGTTCTTCCCACATGGGCCTGCGGCTTTCCTGCTCCTCAGCGCCATGCACTGAGGTCTGAACCCAGTGGTTTGGCTCTTGAGTCCGTGTGTGGAGTCTTGAGACCATTTCCAGAAAATGAGCCTCTCTCATTTCCCAGCGCTCTTGGCAGACTCTGGAAATCCAAGTGATGCAGGCACGGGCAGGCACCAGACTCTGGGCCCCGAAGCTGCCCAGTGCCTGACCAGAACCTCTGCTGTGCTGGAGAAGCACTCAGGGCATTGGGTGCCCGTCCCTGCTCTGTGTCTACCGCCAGCTCTTACCCGCTTTGTGGGAAGGTGATTGAAGGCACTGCAACCTCTCTGTAGGTGTGCGGAGGGAGAGACTGCATTCTGCTAGCAGAGGCAGGACAGTGGAAGAGAGCGGGGAGCAAAGACGCTTGGAGATCTGGGCTTCCCCTCTTCAGATGTGGGGAACGGGCCACAGCATCCCACCGAGGGCAATTTGAAGCCGTGAATGGCCCCAGATCCCCCAACAAAAGCACCGTGTAAATTGAGAATGGCCCAGGAATGCCAGTTCAGAAACTTGAGCTTTGCAAAAATATTTTGGTTCAGATTTAATTAAGGAGCTTTGTGTTCCTAAAACGAGAGCATCCAAATAGTTGATCTTGCTCGGAAGGATGTTGCCCTTGTTAATGCTTGAAGGAAGAATATCATATTCTCAGGTGTCTGTGCAGGTGTGCCAGGAGGGGCCTGTCGGAGCAAGTGAGAAAGTCCCCCACCCCACCTGCAAATGTCAAAGAAAGGGACAGGTTCGCTGGAGGCCGGAATTGTGCAGTGATGCTCAGAATGGAGGAAAAAACATGGACGTGGCCGCCTCCGGAAGCTGAAAACGCCCACCACAGCTTTGGATGCCTCTGAGGAAAATTCTTGAGAAACAAGCCTTTTGAGTGGGCAAGAGCTGAGTTTTAATTCGATGTCACCATGGACTCATTTTTAGTGTCACATGGAAAGCATTTTCTCGGGGCAAGGGCAGAGAGACCTATCTGGCAGCGGAGACGTCCCCTGAAGGGAGGAAGCGTCAAGGATGGAAGTCCTTGCTGGTCACCAAGAACAAAGTCCATGAAGGCCAAGATGGTGGCCTCCTTGACTCTGCCTCCTTCAGGGGCCTCCATGAAGCAGCGGAAGGAGAACAGCCCATCATGGGAAAAAAGATGTTTGGGGGCACAGAGGTTGGCTGTCTCACTTGTTCTTCATCTTCTACCTGGAGGCCTGTTGAGCATCTCCTGGCATGTTGCCTTTGCTGCTGAAGTACATCATTGTGGGGCGGGTGGGGAGAGTTGGTACCCACAGCCAGCAGTGCTCAGGGCCTCCTCCTACCTCTCTGCTCGGGGGACCATACAGTGCTGGGGGATCTAACTCGCCTCAAAAGGATGCAGGCCAAGTGCTGTAACCCCCTGTATAATCCCTCTCTTGCCCCCATAAAGTGAGTTTCCCTTTTTTTTGTTTGTGGAGGGGGTGGTTGAGTCACATCCACTGTGTTCAGGGCTCTGTACTTGGGCATCGCTCCTGGTAGTGTTTGAGGGACTGTAGGTGGTACCGGGATCAAATTAGGGTGTACCACAGTCAAGGCAAGTGTCTTAACCCCTGTACGGTCCTTTCTCAACTCTTTCTCATACAACGATTTTTGGCCACACCCGCCAGTGCTCAGAGCTCACTGCTGGCTCTGAGGTGGGGTAATGTCTCCTGGCCTTGCTTGAAGGATCATATACAATGCTGGGGATTGATTGAACCAGGATTGGCTGCATGCAAGATACGTATCTTACTCCCAGGATTCTCTCTTCAACCCCCATAATATATTTTTTGACACAAATTCTGTGAACTAAAGCCCCCTGACCCCACTAAAAAAAAAAAACCCAAAACCAGCTTTTAATTTCAAGCTATAGCTTGAACCTGGGACTTGATACTTATACAAGGTGTGTTCTACCCCCAAACCAAAAGGTGGCATAGGGACCAGGGAAATCATACAAAGGTTAACAGATCTGGCGTAGCATTTGGCACCCCATACGGTTCCCCAAGCTCTGCTAGGAGTAATCCCTGAGTGCAGGAGTAAAATAAACCCTGAGCACTGCAGGGTGTGGCCCCCAAACCACAAAGAAAAAGAAAAGTAGGTGTGATGTGTTCAAGAACTAAGGAACTCATTTAAGGGACTGATTAAGCAAAGTCATTCTCTGGAGGTAAATGTGAACTGAGTCCACAAGAACCAGAAGTTTCCATCAAGGCGGGATTTCAGGAGGGGCCAGATCCAAGAGAGGTCTTGGATATGTTTCTAGCATATTCTGTAGACACTCAAGCGCCTATAGATTTAAGGAATCCAAGGGCCTTTTACCCCCAAGTCTCCAAACTAGATGTCACTATTGACCTTCGCACAAGAAAACAGGGTCAAACTCAAGACACTTGACATTGCTCTCAGGTAACCAACATGACATCTTGTTTCAGTCATAAAAAGGTAACAGACTCTTCAGGGTATTTATTCTGCTCCAGCTCTCTCTGACATAAGCGTTTGTGATCAGTTAGTGGAAAAGAGCATCAGGTGACCTGGATCCTTGAATAGATTCCCCCCCCCCATCCCTCCACCCCGCACTGGGAAAAGGACGCACCGGAAGTACTTGACGTGTTCAAGTGCTGAGATTCCATAAAGATGATTATAAGCCAATTTTCAATGAAATCATCGAAGGTATTTTCCCCAGACTGAAAGTGAATTAATCATTGCCATATTTCCAAACACCGCTGTCCAATTATTTTAAGTGATGTACAGCATTTAACAGAGCTATTCTCCTAGAGAAAATCATGTTTCCACAAAAATTGTCAGCTAAGTTTTCTTAGGTTATCTGATTTTCCATTGTTTTGCTTATGCTTATTCACTTTCAGAGTGACATATTTAGTGTATTTAATCTCTGTGTGTGTGTATATATATAGACCTTTCCACTTGGCAAGTCTTGCTGTCTCTCTGCTCTGTCCAAAATCTCCTAAGATGAAATGGATTCAATTTCAGCGCTGTTTACCACACAGCCACGTAAACCAGCATGAGCACTGTTAATTTCATTTTTGTTATTATGAAAAATAGTATGGAACGAGCAAGAAACATTTACCAGAGGCCTACTTGGCACTGACCTTTCATGTCTAGGTCTAAATAGAGTGCCCCGACTTGAAAATAAAATGGAAATATTAAAACATAGCTTTTCCATGAGATCAGGTCCCATTACTTGGAAATGTTTAAAGAGAAAGCAAAAACTAGGCAATAATAAATTTAGAAGTTGTGCAATGTGGTCAGAATAAGACCAAGTTTGGTGGAATTAGTTTATGTTGAATATTCAAGAACAAGATTAGATAGCAATGTTAACCAAATCCACAGATTTTCCTGGGGTGAAAATATCTCATTTCAAATAAACCTTATGTTAAATCAGTATGTTCTTAGGGGTAGAGAGTTTTTTGTTTTTTCGGTTGTGTGTGTGTTGTGTTTTTTTTTTTATCTTTTATTGTTTTGGTTTCCATCTGTTGCAAGGGAATCGGCTATTTTCATGCACTCTTTAATAGGACAACTGTTAAAAAGCTAAATTATACATTATACTTTGGGCTGTGGATTGCTTAAAGGAAGGCAGAATAATAAGCTTCCTGCTCAGAAAAAAAAAGGAGTGTTGTTATTATTGTTTATTTTTATAGCTCCTCTTCACCTATAATTGTACAGACCCTCTTGGCTGAGTCGATTGGCTCTGTATCTCCCGGGGACAAATGAATGGTGTGGATCCTGTAGCACTCCTTTCCAGGGGATGGAAAAATAGCATTGAGTCCCAGTTCTCAAACAGACCCTGCAACGGAAGCAATGAGACTCAGGCTGCCGTCAAATCCGTGTTCTTTTTCTTTGTTTTGCTAAGAGGTTCAGCTCTGTCAGTCACTGCTACTCATGTGGCAATTTACATTCTAGGTACCCAAGGATGTGTTCTAGAAGAAGCCCTTGATTTAATTTTTTAATTTTCTTTGGTTTTTTATTGTTTCTTTTTTTTTAATGTATTTTTTTAATTGAATCACTGTGAGATAGAGTGAGATAGAGCATTACAAAATTGTTCATGATTGCATTTCAGTGTTCATACGGTGTTCCAACACCCATCCCTCCACCAGTGTAATTTCCCAGTACCAGTGTCCCGGCTTTTCCTCTCACCCCTTCAGGCTTTGATGGCCCCACCCCCCAGCCTGCTTTGATGGCAGACATCTCTCTCTTTTTCATTCTCTCTCTCATTTTAGGCCTTACAGATGCTGAAAGGTTATGTGTATTCTTTTTTTCTCTGTATAAACCATTTTATTTTATTTTATTTCATTTTAGTTTTTTAAATTTTTATTAGTGAATCACTGTGGGGTATAGTTGCAAACTTATGAACTTTCATGTTTGTATTTACTTTACATCCCTCTACCAGTGCCCATTCTCCTCCACCAATGATCCCAGTATCCCCCCAACCACCCTCATCCCAACCCCCACCACCCTATCCTGCCTCTGCAGCAGGGCATTTCCTTTTGTTCCCTCTCCTGTTGGATGTTGTAGTTTGCAATAGAGGTATTGAGTGGCCATTATGTTCGGTCAATAGTCTACTTTTGGTACCTGGCTTTGAACCCGAGTGGGTACTCCCAACATTCCCTACTAGGTGTTCCTTTCTCTATCTGAGCTGCCTTTTCCCCCAGCATGTGAGGTCAGTTTCCAAGCTGTGGGGCAGACCTCCTGATCCTTATCTCTACTACTCTTGGTTGTAAGTGTCCCATTCTGCTACTTTATAATCCACATATGAGTGTGATCTTTCTATGTCTGTCTCTTTCTTTCCAACTCATTTCACTCAAAGTATCATGTATATTCTTTTAACCTGCTTTCAAGACTTAGTTTTTGTTCAGAGTCATCATTGCCAACTAGTATTGCCATAATGGACACTCCTCTATCTTAACTACCCTCTATCTCCTGCACCATTTACCAGTCCTCCTGGCCCATTTTCCCTGAAGCCCTTGATTTTAGCAGTGGTAGCAAATTATTTCTGTCATCTTTCCAAATTAGGGAGAGGACTTGCAGAGAACCAGCCGGACCCCACTTGCCCCCACGTCCCATCCTGTGGTTCTCCTTGGACTGCTCTCAGCCTGTCTGGTTTCTCTTGCCCTTTCTGGGTTTCCCTGTAGACCAGAGGCCGGGGTTCCTGGACTCGTCTTTCGCAATGCATCCTTGCTGGCTCACCTATGCTAGTAAGCCCCATTTGGATTTCTATTTCTTCCATGGTCCAGATGGAGGAGAATATTGGGAACTCTGTCTCTGGGGATTGAGGGGTTCCTGGGCCAGAATGAACCCCAGTGAAAAGCATCCTGAGGACAGAGAGAAAATGAAAGAGGTAAGGCGCTTGTCTTCAGCTGATCCTGTTCTCATCCCAGGGGACTACGCATGGTCCCCTGAGTAATGCCAGGGGTCATTCTTGAGCACAGAGCCAGGCATAGGCCCCCGGTCACTGTTGGGCTTGGCCCCAAGGACACTGTAACACTGTATCACTGTCTTCCCATTGCTCATCGATTTGCTTGAGCAGGCACCAGTAATGTCTCCATTGTGAGACTTGTTGTTACTGTTTTTGGCATATTGAATATGCCACGGGTAGCTTGCCAGGCTCTGCTGTGCGGGCGGGATACTCTGTAGCTTGCCGTTCTCTCCAAGAGGGACAGAGGAATCAAACCCGGGTTGGCCGTGTGCAGGGCAAATGCCCTACCTGCTGTGCAATCACTCCAGCCCAGACAACAAAAAATAATCAGCTTTTGTAATGATGAGGATGAGGGCAGCTGTAAAGGAAATGAGATACACCTGGGACCCGGTGCTCTGCTCAGGATAAACTTCCCTCATCTGGATTGCAGGGAGCCCCTGCCCCTCTAGTGCACACAGAAAACGCCCTGCCTGCCTCTGACAATTCTGCTCAAGTTTACTCAGGGGCCGGTCTCATGGGGTGGAATTATTGCAGCCGCCACAGAGGTGAAAGTGAGTTGGGCACCAGTTGTGGGGCTGGAGGGTGACAGATCGCCAGGTGTGGCAAAAAGCAAACATACAGAAAGAACAGATGGGGGGGGCTGGAGAGATAGCACAGCGGGTAGGGCGTTTGCCTTGCACGCGGCCGACCCAGGTTCAAATCCCAGCATCCCATATGGTCCCCTGAGCACAGCCAGGGGTAATTCCTGAGTGAAAAGCCAGGAGTAACCCCTGTGCATCGCCAGGTGTGACCCAAAAAGCAAAAAAAAAAAAAAAAAAAAAAAAAAAAAGAACAGATGGGACCAGAGGGAGTTCAGTGGTTAGAGCTATTGCTAATACCCTCCCCCCACCCCCCGTATGGTCCCCTGAGCATCTGAGGGTGCAGCCCTGGAGGCGCCCAGAACTGCCAGGATGGTGTGGGCCTCCCCAGCACCCCAGGGCCTGAACAGCACATGCCAGACCCTTGCAGTGACCCCCTGGTCTGGTGGCCAACAAGGTGGTCAAGAAGACTCACCTGTGGGTGCCTGGGGCCTTCTGCGCCCCACCCAGGAGGGCCCTCGGAACAACTCACTGGGCTTTAGCGTTCCCAGTTTCCTGTCCCAAGCACTTCCCACTCATTCAACCACTAAACAGATATCTGCTTTCATGCCACCATCCCACATCCGTTACCTGAACATCCAGGCAAAAATGGTTTTGACTTCTGAATTTTCTGTCTTAATTCCCCTGATGGTTTTTCTTTTTTTTTTTTTTTCCTCTCTCCAAGTAGCTGGATATCACTTTACCTCATGTTGGCTGGTCATTTCATTCTATGTGTCTGCATGTTAGTGATTTTTTTTTTTGGTGGGAGCGAGGGGTCTCCTTTGACTCAATCTATCAGAGCCACTAGAACTTGTTCTGGAGCTGCTGAGTTCTCGGATACAGCAGAAAAGAGGGTCGCTGTCACCTGTCTCTCTTTAGAGTGGAGGGCTCTATTGCCCCGCCCGCAGAAACTCGGCTCCTTTCTGCTCTGATGGGAAATCTGCCCTGACCAAGTACGAACTTGATTCATGCCATAAAAATAAACCTGGGGCCTCGGAAGCCAGATTTCAGGAGTCAGATAAGGCCACGTCAGGCGGGTCCGGGCAGGCAGGCAGGTGCCAGCTGCGCCCGGGAACTGGGCTGCAGGGAGTGGGGAGGGGAAGACTGGCCGTTCTTTTGGCTACTCGGGGTGTTATGTAAGTAACGGGGATCTGGGTCTTTGTCATCCACGTGCAGAATGGAGAGGAGCTGGGGGGAGTGCGGGGGAGGGGGCGGTATCTATATAGAAGCAAGGATGAGGAGCTGCATTTGCAAAGTTTGTGACCAAAGCTACCTTGGTGGCATCTAGATTGCAAAATTCTTGGGAGAAAATAGTGTTGGCAGCACTGGCTGGGGATTATTGGCCAGTTGTCAGTCTTGGCTGATTTCTGCCACTTACCCCAGCTCCCCACGTGCTTTTTCATCTTTATCGATTAATTTACTGGAGGGCAGGGGTTGAGACATACCCAACAATGCTCAGGGTTTTGTTTTTTGTTTTTCTAGCTCTGTGCTCAGGAGAGAGCCCTACTACTGCCACCCAGGCGGGACTGGGGATCGAACCCAGGTCAGCCACGTGCCAGGCAAATGCTTGTTCCCTGTATCGTCTCGGCCAGCCATTGTTGGAAAGTTCCTCGCCTCTTGTTCCTTGTAACTTACAAAGCTGACTCTCTCTTTTTCCTGTTTAATAGGAATCGTTCCAGGAAAATTGATACATATGGTCACTCTATCTTGAATGATTAAGTGGGACGTTTTGGATAGAGTTTTGTGTCATCTAGAAGTGTTTAATACTATAAGGGCACTCTTTTTGTTATCATTTGTCTAGGGAATTGTCACTTGAATAACAGATATATTTAAAGATATTCTCTTAGATTGGACACAAACAAAAAATACAAGGGCCTCCTTTCCCCCCCTAAAGATTTCTTATCCATTAAAAACTTTCAGTACCACATTGAATACACACTAACTTTGAAAAGAAAACAGCACAACTAGATTCTTCTTTCACCAGGAGTATTTTTCTACACAGGAACAGAAATCAGCATATTTTACGATAACAGTGATGTGCGAAATATCCAAGATGCTGTAATAACACATTGTCATTTTAAAATTTAATTCTTATTGGGAGTATGTTTGTTATTATCCCACAACCAAATTTTTCTTATTGCTAGCTTTTGGGAAAAAAATAGCAAGAAAAATAGGGTTCAAAGCAACATTTCTTAACTGCTTTATAAGTCATATAGCGGCAGCTGGGAACTGGGGTCGGCATTTGACAATAGAATCCCCTTCCTCAGTGCATTTTCTCCCAGAAAATTTTTTTGGAGGCATAGTCATCTTCAAGGTCACAGTTGCGTTATTACAAGGAGAATTGTCAGGATTTACATTTTTATATTGAATTCCCTGACTTCTTCTTTATATTAGTATATTCTTTGTCTTCGTGCACTGTGTTAAAAACGCGAAGATAAAATTTTCATTATCCTCTGTCCTGAGGTTTGCATTATTTTTGTCAAGAGTAGTTTCAGTGTGTTAATAACATGTAAATATGACAATCGAGAGTGCTTATCTGTCATCGGGAAGTAAAAGTAGGGGTGGAGCACCAGCCTTCCTTTCTTTGTCTGGAACCTGAAATTTTTGTCATAAAACCATAAAAGAAACTGTATGAAAATTCATAGTCAGATATCTCCTCGCCTATGCTTACATCAGTAATATGTTTCATGAACTATTATTTTAGACAAAGAATAAAACAGAATTGCCTCCACTTTGACAATCTCCTGACAATTTCTAACAATGAAAACACTGCCTGGTATTTGGAGAGACGAGCGAGTGGCTGGGTTCCTATTTAGATAGATTTGGATATTTCTTTCCTTTTAAAGAATTCAATAGCAATAGCAAACCGTCTTTTCCTGTCTTTTAAAAGTTTATTTTTAATTTCGGAGTGATTTTACACACCCATTTTTGGAGAAAAATGGGAATGGAAACAACACACATGTATATATATATATATATATATATACGCGCGTGTGTGTGTGTGTGTATATATGTACACACACACACACACACACACACACACACTGTACCTGTCCACATATCCAACTGACTGGACTTACAAAAGTGATTTCAAGAGTGTGGCAGGAGTGGGATTTTACCCTTATCATCTGCACCTTGCTTTGTTGCAGTGTGTGTGTGTGTGTGTGTGTGTGTGTGTGTGTGTGTGTGTGTGTGTTGAGACCATACATACCTGGCAGTATTTGTTCAGGAGTGATTCCCAGCTCTGTGCTTAGCTGTGAGCCCCAGTAATGCTTAGGCATCGCCTGTGGTTGCTGGGATAGAGCTGGCATCGGCAGGATGCCAGGCAAACGCCTTCACCCCCATTAACATTCATTGTTACTAGGTTCTCCGGGATCTGTCCTAGTCTTTCTACCTGGCCGTAAGTCAGAGGACATTCAATAAGATAATTCTATGGACCCAAAACTCTTCGGGGCATTCATTCAGATGTGATGGGCTCTTATCAAGTCATACTGGATCCAGGATGTCTGTCACCCCTACTTGGTCACTCCCAATGTGAAGTATCAAGTTCTCTGGGGAGTGTTTCCCTATACCAGGACGTTAGGAATAAGGGATGGCATTTGGGACAATGATTGTGCCAGGCACGCTAAGGCAGAAGGCTCACATGTGTGACTCCATATTCCACCCCCAGCCCCAAAGCAGATATCAGTAAGAAGGGGGGTAAATGCAAGTTGTATTACCTGGGATCTCCAAATGAACGCCAATGGGGAAGTATGGATGCTGGGAAGTGAAACATAACGTGTGAGATGAAAAGTCATGTACAATAAAGGGGGAAGTGGTGGGGCGAAGCTGAAGTGACAGTGGGACCATGCCTGCTGGTGCCCAGGGGTCACTTCCGGTAGTGCTCCACTTGCGTATATATGGTGCCAGGGACCAAACTGAGGTTTGGTTCCTGTACCAGAAATGTGCCTTAATCCCTGTACTATCTCTCCTGCCCTGAGGCATTGATTTTTGAGGTTTCCTGAGGATTATGCTTCTTGGGGCAAGGTATTTTTTCTGCTGTGTGTGTTTCTCTTTGTGAGTGCTTTGAAAATATTTTCACATTTTAAAAGAACACCGAGGAGGGTGAGAGGATGTCAGTCTTGCCCAGAATCCCAGCTTTGCACCTAAGACCACCTGGGTGTGCGCCCCCAGAATCCCTTCTCCCACCCCCTTCCTCAAAAGGATACTGAGGAATGATTTAGAGACTTGAAAGGAACTACTGGCCCAGAGGTTCTGTGGAAGCTGCCCCCGGATTCTGCTAGATGACCATGAAACATGTCCTGTGCGCCCCCCCCCCACCCCGCATCCAAGAGAATGTGTTTATTATATGGCTTTCTTCTTTTTTAAGAACTCCAAACAAACTCCCCCTTCCCAGAATCTGGATTTACAAGACACAGGAGGGTCTAATTAAAGCAAAACAGAGTCATCAAACACTTAAGGTTACAGTTTTATTTCAGGGTTAGGAAAACCGGCGTCTCTTCCAGAGGCATCGTTGGCCAATGAGAGCGAATGAATGAATGAAACCTGAGCAGTGCCAGTCGCTGCTTTGCTCACTCCTGGAGATCCGAGCCTGCGAGATTTTCCAGCACACCCCAGAGAGGAGAAGCACAGGTGCTAATCTCTCGTAAACAGTTTAGGATCATGGAGATATTTCTTCCCCCCGCCCCATGTGTTGAGGCTGGAACAGCGGCGTGCAGGGACAGCCAGGGGTTATTCGTGCATCAGTATGGGAGAGCATTCCTATCAAAGGTCATGCTGTAGCTTTTTTAACATATTGAGGGAAGATGTAGCCGTTGTGTTTGTTACTCCTAGAAGACCAACACTTGACTGCATCCTTATTATTTTTCCTACCCTCAGCTAAATAGACTGCAAGAGAAAAGTGCGTGGCACAGTCCGTAGTTGGGGAAAACAAGTGACCTTATTCCTTTAGCGTTGTCTTGACACCGAGTAGAACAGATGACATGGTGAATTATTCAGGACTCTGAAAGCTTCTAATTGTTAACAATGATGACAGCAATGGAGGGATAAGGCCGGACGGCGTGTGTCCGAAAGTCTGGATTCTGTTGAACATCAAAGCAGTCTTTTCTTCCTGTCATCTTGGGCCATTTGGGTAGCATGGACCCCGTGAAGACTCCATCCCCCTGTTGCACCTTTGAGAGGATCTGGGTCAAAAAGCCATGAGTTAATCTGTAGCTTAGGGTTTGGGGGAAATGCAGATGAAAGAAACAAAGGCAGTGGGGAAAGGATCTGCGTCAGCAGGTAACTGTGTGGAGACTCAGCCTCGGCGGGGGGTGGGGGGCACCCCCTCAAACCTTCAGAGTACAAGGGGGTCCAGCATCTTATGTCAGTGATCTTTTTAATAACAGGCAGAATCAGGTTTTAGGCCTTAAATGAAAGTATTCTCTGTACTAAGAGTAATTACAGTTTTTAAAATGAGATTTGTAAGACGATCGTTGGGTAGCAATTTTATTTTTCAATTTTAGCCACTTTAGATAAAAAAAAAACACCACGTATGCTTTTCATATTTTTCTTTGATTTATTTGGAATTTGCGGAGGTCACCTTTATTTAGAACTCGTGATCACCTTTGAGAGGTTTTAGCACTTGCCATGGGTTTCAGCCTTTGCTGTGAACTTGGAACACTAGGGGCTTAAGCTGTAATTTTTTAAAAGTTCCTTTATTAGTTCACTTTGGATGTTAATTTCCTAGCTGAAAAATATTTATTTCTTAAAAAGTCCTAATAACATTGATGGCATTTTGAAATTTCTCTGACATATCTGAAGAGCAGTGTGGTGCCTGTGTATAGAATTAAAATTTAACATCAGAATTACTTTAAAATGCCAAGACTTGAAAAAAGTCATTTTAATACTATTTACTGCATATTATAAAATGTCATTTTCCCCCTACTTTAATGCATTTCTTGAAGATTAACTTGCAATGTCAAGAATAATTTTACTTATGGGATAAATGGTCAAAGCAGGTACGCCTTGACTCAGTACTCTTAAAAATACCCCAAGGTTTCTCTCTCTAACCAAAATAGTCCAAATAAGCATTTCAGTAAAACAAGCATCACCACTGTGTCCCCGAGTTTCTGCTAAGAGTGACCCCTGATGGCCGCACGTTGTGTGCGGCCTCTCCGCAGCTGCAGGAGCGTGACTCCAGACGCCAGCTAAATTTTTCGGCATGGGCAGCTCCCCACAGAATGTCTCCAGACTGAGAACTAAGCTGAGGCCCCATGCCCGCCCAGGAGGTGAAAGGTATTTCTCTCTTTCTCTCTCTCTCTCTCTCTCTCTCTCTCTCTCTCTCTCTCTCTCTCTCTCTCTCCCCTCTCTCTCTCTCTCCTCTTCCTTGCCTGGGGTGAAGGGCGCGGTGACCGCCATATTATGACAACCACAGATGGAGTTTACAAGCTTGCAATGATCCAATACCTGGAAGAAATCTCCCTGGACTTAGTTGCTAAAGTACAGAAATCCAAAACCTCATATCCCTTCACAACAGGTCTGACTCTAGTGGGGTACTCCTAACAATAATAGTGAGGTTTGTGTTGAAATATTGAATGTAACCAAAGTAAATAGAAAGTGAAGTGAAATTTGTCAGTTACAAGGCGGGGGGGAGGGCAGGATGGGAGGTGTACTTTTTTATATATTTTTTTTTTTGGTGGTGGGATATGGGCACTGATAAGGGATGGTTATTTCAGCATTGTATAACTGAGACTGAAGCCTGAAAGCATTGTAATTTTCCACATGGTGACTCAATAAAAAAATAAAAATTAAAAAAAAAAGAGTGACCCCTGATGGTGCTCAGGGGGCCATATGCCGTGCTAGATCCATCAGGGGTTGGCCGAGCTCAGGACAAGTGCCTTAAAGCCTGTACTGTCTCTTCTGCCCAATAACTTATTTTTAGAAAAGTATATATACACATTTATGTATATATATAAATTTATATAAATACACATATAATGTATACACATATAGATACATAAAACACATATATAAATATATATAAACACATACACACATACATATTTTCATATGTGTCTGTGTGTCTGTTTTCGGGGGAACACACCCAGCTTGCTCCTGGCTCTATTCTCAGAGATCACTCCTGGCACAGCTGGGGTAGGGCGAACCATATACAGTTCCACAAATGGAGCGTCCACATGCAAGGCAAGCCCCTTCGTGCATACTAATTTTATCCCAGATTTTATCTGTGTACCGGGAGTTCACCTTCTACGCTAGCGTTACAGGTTAAACCACGCACAATCTAGTTTCTGTCCCTTGGAAACTGTTGGATTTCCTTCCTCACACTTTAAAGTCAGGCTTTGGGTGCGCCATAGATAATATTTGATTGTTAACTAGAGAACAGTCCAGCCGGTTTCCGCGTCCAACGTATCAGGGGAAGTTCAGTGCACACATAGTAGAAGTCAGGACGAGGAATTAACCTGTGCATCCCTTTCAACCATACTGGGCTTTTCTGAATTTATTTCTGCTTAAATGGGGTTTTTAATACCCCAGACATAAATGCTCAGCACTTCCATTTGACACATATTGATTTAGGCTTGGCTGTCAGCGGGCATTTGGGGGTCGGTGAGAGACCGACCTGCTACCTGCTCTTTTAGAAATGATGGGCGATGTCTTCGGTCAGTGCAGCTCAGTGTCTTCCGGACTGCAAGTGCTCGAGAGCTGAGTGAGGGGACCTATCTTCAGAACACCCATATCCCCCCCTCTTCGGGAGGCTGGAGCCCCAGAGTGTTTTTGGAGAAGGGAAGGTTTGGGTCGGTGAGGGAAGTGTCAGGGGTACTGGGCGGAAGTGTGAATCTGCTGCAGCACCTCCAGGGAAGCCCCTGAGGACTCAGCCAGTGAGCAAATGATGCTTTCAGAACTGGACGGGGCTGGCCACAGCCTCTCCCCTTCCAACGCCAGTTTCTGAGGGTCCCTGCTGTTCTCCCGGGAGCGTGGGGTTCTCTGACTCTGGCTCTCAGCAGTGCCAACAGCCATCTTTCTGAGGCCTGTGTCTCTTTGGGGGACACCTAAGAGCTTCGACTGGGGTTTCTCTGGCAGCCTGGTCTCCGTCTTGACCACCCTCCACCCTGATCCTCACCCAGGCTATTCTCACTAGCCCTGGTCTCAACCCCAACTTTCTCCAGGACCCCTATATGAAGAGCAGGCTTCTTGTTGATGCTGCTGAGGGCCCTGGGGGTGTCCGTGTCCAGTGATCCTCCTCCACCCTGAGGACCCATGGGGACCTCCATCCCTGGGCCAGTGGCTCTGCAGCTGCCACCCCCATCACCCCACACATCCTTTTCAGGAGGCTTCGGTGCTTCCCAGATCCCCAAATCCAATGCTGTGATATGGGCAATGTTATTGCCCCCTCTGTATTAGAGTGGGGTTGAGAGTGGAATGTATCTCCAGTGGTAGCACTGTCACCCCCATTCTCTGCAGTTAGGATTCATACTCGGCAGCCTTGTTGATGCCATTGTATGGGATTGGGGTTAGCACGTAGGAGTGGCTACGATTGCCTTCGATTGTAATAGTGCTAGAATGTGGTGGCATCGTCAACTGCATTCATAGTATTGACACATAGTAGTAAAATCATTCTCATTGTTGAGTATTGCTCTAAGTCTGTGGTGGTATCACTGCCCCTATTTACTTGCATAGAGTATCAGCACTATTACATGGTGGTATTTTAACTCCCATTTATAGGGTTATTATTAGTATATGCTATTCTTCTTACTCCCACTTTATAGGGTTGGTGTCAAGACCTGACGGTAGGACTCTTGCTCCCGCCGAGTGGGTTTGTGTTTGTAACTGAGTATGATGCATTATTTACTTTATTTCAAATGCTTTTTTATTGATTGAGGTTATGTGACTTACAATACTATGAGTGATGGTTTCTCAGTAATACTGTTTTGAGGTAGTATTGTTGCTTTCATGTATGGGGGTGTTATTGGTCCAAAGTAGTATCAGTACACTCATCATAGGATTGGTGTTGGTCTATGGTAGTGATATTATTGCTGTTGTATAGCCCCATTGTCTTTTGGTAGAACTGTTGTCCCATTGTCTTCTATTTTTTTTTTATTTTATTGAATCACCGTGAGATAGTTACAAGCTTTCATGTTTGGGTTACAATCACACAATGATCAAACACCCATCCCTCCACCAGTGCACATTCCCCACCACCAATATCTCCGGTATACACCCCCCTTTCCTACCCTCCCCCTGCCTCCATGGCAGACAATATTCCCCACACTCTCTCTCTACTTTTGTGTCCCATTGTCTTTTGGTAGAACTGTTGCTTCTGTTTGCTAGTTGCAGTGTGAGAAGACGTGCATTAGCACTCCTAGTTTGCAGAACTGGCATTCGTATCTAGCAGGATGAATAAAACATGTTTTGTAGTGAGGAGAGGCTTGAGAGGTTAGTTAACCTGCCCCTGACCTCACAGCAGAGGCAGGCCCAGAGCCTGATGGGAAATGTGGCCCATCTGACGCAAAGTGTGCCCCTCTCTGCATGCAGGGCAGGGCGTTCAGGACACAGACACTCCATTCTAGGAGGTTCGTGGGAGATTCAGGAGATTCTAGAGCATTCCATGAGGCCTATTCAAATGACCAAACCCTTGCCTGGTTTTCTGAGTAATCTCATTGAAATGTGGACATCACAGATAAAGGCTCATAAATAAGTTTCCCCATAATGTTCTTTTCTGCTGGTCTGTTCCTTCTGGGGCCCGGGAAAGAGCTGCTTTGCCACATGAGTGCCTTCTGGTGTTTGTGGGGCAGACTACATTGCCAAGGAACGGTTTGGCACCAGGATCTGAGAACAGCATGAAGTGACCAGGACTTGCCATTAGAGATGGGTCGGAGAATGCCAGCCCCCAAGCTCCCCACAGGCTAGAGCGGGGACCCCACTGCTGCTGGGGGCATGCCACCTTCCACACATGCCCCTGGGGGGGCATTCCAGGAACAGCCCGCCCACCCCCGCAGAAAACAGCAGCCCCCAACTTGGACAGAGACGTGTGTGACCCTCCCAACCCCTAGGGTCCCTCTGAGTAGTGTGGGTGTTCTCAGAGCTGGTGGCTTCCGTTTTTCCCGCCTCAGACCCAGCTCCTCGCTGGTACCTGTGTGTTTCTGTGCTGGGGGAAGGTTGGCCAGTGTCAGCCCCCACCCCCGCCGCCCTACCCCATCACAGGTCCACTGAGCCCTCTGAGAAAATACTTCCTGCTTTGGTTCTTGGTTGCTCTCACCCTCTCTCCCTCTGCCTCATCCTCTGCTCCCCTCCACTTCTCTCTCTTCCTCTTTCTCTGCATCCCTCCATCTCTGTCTCCCTCTCCTTCCCTTTCTCTCTCTCCCTCCCTCTCTTTTGCCCTCCCCCTCCCTCCCACCCCTCCCTCTCTCTCCCTGTTCCTTCCTCCCTCTCCCACCCTTTCCCTTCCTCTCTCCCTCCCTTCCTCCCTCCCTCCCTCCCTCCCTCCCTCCTTCCCTTTCTCTCTCTCTCCCTCTCTCTCTCTCTCTCTCTCTCTCTCTCTCTCTCTCTCTCTCTCTCTCTCTCTCTCTCTCTCTCCCCCTCTCCCTCTCCCTCTCCCTCTCTTTCTTTGTCCAGTGAGTAGACCTGAGGCTAGGGAGGGCACGCAACTGGGGTAACTCTGGGTTACAGGGACAGGACTGACTGGTGAGCTGGCAGAGGGGTCACGGAGTTATGTCTATGCAGTTTCCTGAGCGGCCCCCACCCCAGGGACCCAAGGCTTCAGAGGCAGTTCCAGACCTGGGTCTGGGATGTACAGAGCCCCGCCTGATGGAGGGGGGACGGGGGCTGCACCCCAGCCAGCACCAACTGAGCCTGCTCTGCTCAGGAGTCACTCCTGGCATGGTCGAGATAGGGGTCCCCATGGGGGTTCTGCAGTGTGGCTCCATGCAAACCAGAGGTGAGGGACAGTGGCCACAGTTAGGGGGACTAGGAGGTGTTTGGGTTCACACAACTGTGGGTGCTGGGAGGAGGGTGCAGTGGCTCTTCCTTGCAGAGTAGCCACAGACCTTTATTGGGGTCCCCTCCCCTGAGACAGAAGGACTGGGCTCACTTCCTCTTCCTCTCCTCTCCCTCTTATTCCCCTTTCTCTCTTCCTCTTCCTCTCCCCTCCCTCCTCTTCCCCTTTCCTTCTACCTCTTCCTCTCCTATCCATCCTCTTCCTCTTCCTCTACCCTCCCTCCTCTTCCCCTTTCCTTCTTCCTCTTCCTCTCCCCTCCTTCCTCTTCTTCTTTCTTCTTCTTCCTCCTCTTTCCCTTTCTCTCTTTTTCTTCCTCTCCTCCCCCTCCTCTTCCTCCTTCTCTCTGCCATCCCTCCTCTCCTTCCTCACTCCAAGAAGGCAACCTAAAAGGTCAGTGAGTTCAAATGTGGGTGGATGGAGGAACTCAGCTCCCTTCCCCCCCACCCCCTGGCCCCCACCCCCGCAGCAAACCCCTCACCTCTACCCAGCCTGCAAGATGGGGTGATTTTCCGGCTCCTGCTTCTGTGCTGCTCTCCCGTGTCCCTTCCTGGTCTCCATGGCCTGTACCCCACTGTCCTCAGGCTTCTCCCTCCCCGTTCCACAGAGCACCCCCAGCCCCCGAGTCTTTTTTCCAAATATTCCCTCCCTTTGGCCCACCTCAATCAAAACTCTCCTTCCCTGAGCCCTCAATTAATTAGATCTGATTATCTAATTAAAGGAATTCACACTGAGGTATGAATGAGGCTTAACCCTCCGGGGCTTCTACATTTTAAGAAAGGAGCCTGTTAACCCAAATGCCTCAACGTGCAGTGGGTGGTGGGGAAGAGATTTGGGGGGTGGAGGGGTTTCCTACAGACACCCACCACCTGCAGCTGCCACACCACCCCTGTCTTGGAGGGTTGGATGAGTTTAAACCGTGTGTATGTGTGTGTGTGTGTTGAGGGGGGAGGGTGGGGAGGGGGAGCTCAGGGGGTGATTCCAGGCTCTGGGCTCAGAAGTGACCACTGGAGGTTCCCAAGGAACCTTATGATTGGGATGAACCAGGGTCAGCGGGTAGCTGTGGCACCTCCACTTTCAAATGATCTCTCCAACCCTAAACACCTTTTTTAACCATCCTCTTAAAAAGTATTTTGCTTTGGGCTGGAGTGATAGCACAGCGAGTAGGGCATTTGCCTTGCATGCGGCCGACCCAGGTTCGATTCCCAGCATCCCATATGGTCCCCCAAGCACCGCCAGGAGTAATTCCTGAGTGTAGAACCAGGAGTAACCCCTGTGCATCACTGGGTGTGACTCAAAAAGCCAAAAAAAAAAAAAGGTTTTTGCTTCTACCGTGAAACTTTTGTTCTGATTCCAAGATGCATTCTGTTTTTAAAATCAGCGCTGGAGAGATCGCACAGGGGTTAAGGCTTTTGCCTTGCACATAGCTCACCCGGGTGCTGCCAGGATTGATCCCTGAGCTTAGAGCCAGGAGTCAGCCTGAGCACTGTGGGGTGTGCCCCCTCCCATTCTCCCTCTTTCATTTCCAGGAGCAACCTCAGGAAGTTCAAGACACTTCCCAGTCTCCTTCCACAACTACAGCTCAGTGTCCCTCTCTGGGGAATCCAGCTTTCCCTCGGCTTCCCTCTCTTCACCCTGATTTTTCAGTCCCCCCACAAGATGCTTTTTTCTCGAAACAGGAGAGCCAGAGGTCTTTGTAGCCCAGCCCTGCAGTGGACACTCGGCAGACAGCAGCAGCGCAGAGGCGTTGTGGCGAACCCTTTGAAGGCCCTTGTGGCAGCCTGATGGGATGCAGAGTTACACAGGCGTTTTGATTCTTGCCCGCTGCCTGATTGCTCGGAAGAGAAGTGGCTGCTCATTCCAGCAAGATCAGATGGGGGGGGGGGGGAACCTCTGGCACTGTATCCCAAAGGTGCCGTCCCACTGACCACTGCCTCATATTCTCCAAGACCGCCAAGTGGAGGTATCTCACCATCTCACCTGACGCTGGATTCGGACAGATAGATGCAGCCTGAGAACGTAGGGGCTGTTCTTTTTTTAAGACATGACTCAGAATTCCTGAAAATGAGAATCTGGACAAACAACATTTTTCATGGCCAGGATCGATGGCTTGATTAAAGCCCCTCCCTGATGCAATACTTATTTTTGCTCCGCTTATCATACTTCTGGCATCCCTCTCTCTCTCTCTCTCTCTCTCTCTCTCTCTCTCTCTCTCTCTCTCTCTCTCTCCCTCTCCCTCCCTCTCTCTCTCTCTCTCTCTCACTCACTTTCTTTTTAATGCACTGAAAGGTCCCGTGGTCTTAAATGCATGTTGAGAGGTAAGATGGGAAGAGGCTTGAGTCGAAAGGGGCGTTTCCTGTTCTATTCTGGGTAGTGGATTAAGAGAACAACCTTTTGTGAATTTTGAATGACCGTATGGCCCTGCCTCGAATTAATTACATTTCCCGGAGTGATAAGGAAAAAGTGCTTCGTGTGATAGATGATCCCGTATGCATTGTTGTATTTATACTAACACTTAGAAAAACAAGTGAGGCAGATCTTTCTCTAGCTCTGGTCTGTTCAGACGGTAACACAGCCAGAGGGGTACAGAGAGAATTCCAAACATGGGGCTTATGTACAAAAGCCAAATACAAATAATGCATTGGGAAGCAGTAAAAAAAAAAAAGTGATTAAACCTTTCATCCGATTATTTTTCATCTTGCATGCTATTTGCGTTTTCATCTTGATGTTTTGCTTTGTGGAAGCAATAACAGTGACATCTGGACAAGGCATTTGCCTGGAAGGGCAGGACTGGTTATCCTGGGCTTTGTTGCTGTCAGGGCCTGAAAATTAAAGTAGGAGCAATAATAACACAGCGGGTAGGGCATTTGCCTTGCACGCGACCAACCCAGGTTAGATTCCCAGCATCCCATATGGTCCCCTGAGCACAACCAGGGGTAATTCCTGAGTGAAGAGCCAGGAGTAATCCCTGTGCATCACTGGGCATGACCCAAAAAGGAAAAAAAAATTAAAATAGGAGAATCAGCCTTGTGGGGACTAACAAAAGCAGGTTAGATGGCTGGAAAGATAATACAGGAGTTAAGGTGTTTGTCTTGAATGTGCTCCCCTGAGCAATACCAGGAGTGACTCCTGAGTACAGAGCCAGAAAGAGCCACTGAGCATCACAGGGTGTAGCCCAAATGTGTTGGTTTTTT
This sequence comes from Sorex araneus, assembly GCF_027595985.1. Lineage (NCBI taxonomy): Eukaryota > Metazoa > Chordata > Mammalia > Eulipotyphla > Soricidae > Sorex > Sorex araneus. The sequence goes on along the minus strand of NC_073302.1, from coordinate 303,455,223 downwards.
TTTTTTGGTCTTTTTTTGGAGGTGGGGGTTGGGGAGATGGCTTTGGGGCCACACCCTGTGGTGCTTATGGTTTTTCCTGACTCTGCACTTATGGATCATTTCCTCGTGGGGCTTACGGGGCTCTATGGGCTAGCAGGGATCAAACCCACATCCACCACATGCAAAGAAAGCTCACTATTTGCTGTACTATGCCTTGGGCCCCAAGACTTATTATTTTGCATGTGTTCTGGAATATAGTGTAGAGTCTCAAACATATTTTTTAAGTGTACTCGACTATTGAGCTACATTCCTGAAACAATGATTTTTAAAAATGATGATGAAGTTCCACTATTCTGTTCTCATTGGCTCCCAACCATTTGTTTGCCTAGAATATCTGACCCAAGTGAGTTTTTGTTTGGGGGCCATACTGGGCCATGCTCAGGGCTTATTCCCAGCTTGGTGCTCAGGGCTCACTCCTAACAGAGCTCAGAAAACCAGGTTCCTCTGGATGGAACCCAGGGGCTCCTGCAAGCAAAGCAAGCATTAGACCTCCTGCGCTATCCCTTTGACTCCAAGCTGATTTTCCTTGGTAAAGCTCCAAATAAATCATTGCAGATTTTTTTTTCCAATTGTCCTGAAAATCTCTATTGTATCTGCAAGCTCTCTGTCATGCAAGGAACTTAACTTCTGAACCAGAAAGGTTTATACTTGCTTTTCCGAAATAAATCAACTGAGTACTGGCAGTACCAGCTAGGAGAGCTGGTCAGAAGAGAAGAGATGCAAGCGTTTCTGGAGGACATCGGGCTGGAGTCGGAGGCTCCACCTCTCCTTTTGGCTTGTTTTATTTTCTGTTGTTGCTACAGTTTCCAGTTGGGGACCATACTCAATGGTACTTGGGGAGTCCCTCGGGATACACAGCCATGCTCTGCGGCCCTCAGGATCACCTGGCATCTCACGCATTTGACACGTGCACACTATATCTCGAAACCCCCGTGCTAGGGCTCTGGTTTGGAATCAACGAACATAGCTGCCTTGCTGGAAGTGGAAAGCAGTTTCTCAGCCTTCTCCAGCCATGGTCGCTTCCCCCTGTTCCCTTCCTTTGTCCTGCCCTACCACTTAGCTCCCTAGCCTCATGCCACAGTCCCTTATTTATTCCCCTTGCATCCCAGTATACCGTGGGGGGCCTACCAGGAGCCATGTCATTCAGGGTTGAGACATACTCAGCATATAAAGCTAATGTCTTTGAGTATGATGCTTTACTTTACTCTTGTCCAAAGACACTTTGAAAAGTAGATGATGAGGGCCAGAGACATAGGCCAGAGCTGCAGCAGCAACAGCAGCGAGTGACCAGGGCTGAATCCTGCATACCAGCAGAGATGGAACCTGAGCACTGTCAGGTGGGTCTCTCCCCTACTCCCCAAAAAAGTCTATCTGGAGAATAAAGCAAGGTGTCTCATGTTTCAGAAAAAGAATGCTTGTCTTGATTCACGTTTTATTTTCTGTGCTCTATTTCTTTGTTTGCTCTAATTTTGATAGGATAGCCTCCTAGAAACCAAACCTTCAGTGTACTTGGCAGAGAAAGAAATTATTAGGTGAGAAAAATCGGAGTCATATGTATAGGTGGAGAGAGGGTAGATCAGATATTATTATTCTACCCTCTTAGAATTGTACCCTCTTTTTCTTCATAAAATGCCAATAATAGCGGTTACTTTGTTTATGAGCAAATAAATAAATGATAACTAAGATTGGGCGTAGCAGGCACCAAGTACTATTAACAGCATGTTCTGAGAGAGAATTCCAAATCAGAGAGATTGACTAGCAACAGAGCTAAGGGCATAGCAATAGGACAACAGGGAGGGCATTTGCCTTGCATGCAACCAACCTAGGGTTTGATCCCCAGTATCCCATAGGGTCCCGAAGCACTGCCAAGAGTAATTCCTGAGTGTAGAGCCAGTAGTGTCCCCTGAGCATCGCCAGGTTTTGACCCCCCAAACCAAAAATAAACAAAATGAATGCCGTGATCATTTCTTCTCTGTGCTTTTGCACAATGGGGGCTTAAAATAGCAGTTAACCCTGGCCAGGTCTCTCTTCTCTCTTTTAGAAACTCTTTAAAAATAAATAAATGAAAACTGCCCAGAGACTAAGGATTAAGGTGCTCGTTCTGCCTACAGCCAACCCCTAGTTTGGTTCCTCACCCCAGATGGTCTTCTGAGAACCATGAGGGATCATAGACCCTGAGCGGTTGCTCGGTTTGACCCACGACTACCCACCCCCAGTGGCCACCCCACCTGGATGTCACCCTCCTTTTCCGTGCTAGTCACCCCCAGCTGCTTTCCTGATTTCCTGGACCCGTGTGTCATCCTGCGATGGGTCACGCTTCCTCCAGAGCTTGAGCCTCACTGTGTCTGTCCTATAGGTGCTCAGACCAGTCCAGATCCAGATAGTTCCGTGATCAATTGCGTGATGCAAGCAACAAATAGGAAATGGGTTGGGGGTCCCCCAAGAAAAACTGAATGGTGCTCAGTGATTAGTGAGGATCCTAGGATCGGGGAGGAGAAGAAGGTCCCCTGAGCCCTTCAGTTCGTGCCGGGCTGGCCACACAATCAGATGAACACCAGACGCATCAGTCGGAGAAAGAAGCAACCTAGTTCTATACATCCGGGAACCTTCAAAGATGTGGGTTCCAAGGTCAGCGAGGAGAGAAAGGTTATAGATTCTGCAGAAGAACCGACGGTGGAGTCTGGGCTTCAGGGAGAGAGAAGGGGAGTCGCCTGGGGAGGAAAGAGGGAGTGAGAAAAGGAGGAGGACCAGTCGCCCTCTGATGACACGCTTGCCCTTGGATAACTTTCTCTGCTTGTTCTGGTTTTAAAAAAGAACAAAATTCTAAGTATGGGCCGTAATCACAGTTTGCGTTCCTCCAAGTAGCTAAGGCCATGCTTCGAGGTTTGTAGGACCCTTCGGGGGCTCGAGGATTAAGGCTCTTGCTGATCAGTCGTGATGATGGCAAATGAAATGATCCACAGGGCCAGGCAGCACCTCCTGGCGAGGCCTCTCCACATCCGAGGGGACCTGCCTGAACATCGTGGGAGGGGGTGCTCCGTGATCACCCGGGGGAGGCGTCTGCTCAGACGTGGGGGTCTGTCCTTCTCCAGTTCTGCTTCCGCCCCCATCCTGGACTTGGCACTTGGGCACAGTTTGAAGGACTTCATTTCTCCCTTTTGTCCCTGACCCACGAAAAGGCCTTCTCAGGTCCCCCTCCATGCCCTGTGTCCCCACTTGCTCCTTCTGCCCCTCCTGCCCCTCCTCTCAGCTGTTCTCCTGGGGTCCCCATCAGTCTCACAGGAAGTGGCACATCCGAGGCATCTTCGTTGTGCCCCGAAGGTCTCATCCTGTTATTTGCTGGCTGGTTTGCAGAACGGTTTTCCCCACCGAGCCAAGAGCTCCGTGAGGAGAGGTGGGTCTGCGTGCACCCCACTGCCGGGCACGTGCTGCCATCCAGGAAAATGGCCACGGGCCCTCGTTTAGGGCTGACACGAGGCAGAGTCTGCCTCCCAGGCAGTCTGGCACATGCTTCAGGGGTGGATGGTGTGGCAGCATGCTCCTTCCCGTTCAGCGCGAGGAGGCACATGGTTGTGTCAGGCTCACAACCTGCTTCTACACACAACCTTACCCAGAAAGTGTCCCTCAGCCTCACGTTAAACAAAAGAAGTCAGAGGGAAGAGGATAAATCTTGCAGGACCTAGTCTTATTCTCCAGAGAGGCGAGACAAGGGAGTAGATCGTCTGGGGTGAGAGCAAGCCCTTGGCTTGGATGCGAACCTCAGGGGACAGTGGGGAGGGAAGGGGCGGGCTCCGAGCAACTTAAGGACAGTGCTGAAGGGTGTTGGGCGCGTTGGTGGCAAAGGTGTACGAAACTTTGTGCATCAAAACCATCTACGTGAACATGGTTGTAACCTTGGAACCTAAGGTACAGTCAAACTTACGGTAGCGCCCCTCAGAGGGAGAGGCGGATGGATAATTCTGGAAAGTTTGAGCACTTTAAAGCAAGGTGGTGGAAAGCTTATAGGGGAATCAGAGAATGTCAGGAAGGTGGGGAAGAGAAGAAACAGTGATTGGAGGAAGTGAGAAGGGAAGGGTCATCTGAACAGACTATGGACGAGAGGTTGGGGGCAGCATGGTGGACACTGGGCCTTTAGCTGAAAGGATGATGGAGAGAAAATTACCTGGATTATCTAATCATCTGTGGCCGATTTTCACTTGAACTCATTTCTTTCAGTTATTGACATCTCCTTTGTCAGAATGAAAGAGAGAGAAAGAGTCAAAAAGAATCCATCAGGGGCCTTGGGGCGTCTCTTTGTGAAAAGTTCTGTTTGCAATTCGAAGTCATCTCACCTGGGCCCTTTCTGAGATGCTAAAGCTGGGTGCCAGCCACGTGGCATGGAATCGGTGTGGGGCAAGGAGAAGGCAGGCACAGGAAGCCTGTCACTCGAACCCAAGAATACAGTACAGGTGTGTGAGCAACTTAGGAGGGTAAGATAAGGAAACAATAGACTTTCAGTAAGCTTTAAAAAAATGAGAAGCAAAAAAACCAAGAATAACAGATGGTAACTGGGAGTTTGTCAGACAAGCCGCTTCTCTTTGCTGGTGCTAGGCGGGGGAGGTTGACATTTTACTGCCTATCAAGGTCATACAAATGAGGAAGGAACGCACCGTCTTGGAGAAATCTCTAAATTATAGATTTTACAGTTAGCAGGAACCTCAGGATAATTGAAACCAACCCTTTACTTCCAGAAAGGCAAGATGTTATTATCCCTCATTTCGGAGAAGAGCTGAGTAAATGATGCTGCATGTTGGGTTCACGTGACAGCAAAATGACTGATGACTGGGCATGCGACTGACGGGTGGTGGGTCCCAGATGGAAGAACCGGGCCCCAGTCTGCTATTAGGGTGGTTCCTCCGGCCACCCGCAAGCCCGGTGAGTGCTGCCCACGTTCCCCAGGACTCTGCCGACTGGCAGTGCTCAAGGAGACCATCACTTGCCAAAGTAGCTTCTCTCCTTTCAGAGAGAGGAGGGGAAGGAAAGACAGATGAAAGACAGGGAAGCTCAGAAAAAAAAGAAGGGATTGATGGAAGGAAAGAGGGAATGGAGGAAAGAGAAGGGAAGAAAGAACAGAAGGAAGGGGACCAGAGCCAGAATACTGTGGGTTAGGCACTTGCCTTGCATGCAGCCTACCCAGGTTTGATTCCTGGCACTGCATATTAACCCCCGAGCACATCCAAGAGTGGTCCCTGCACACAGTTCCAGAAGTAAAAACCCTGAACAAAGCTGGATATGGCCCAAGCCCTGAAAGCAGATGAGAGGAGAGGGGAAGGGAGGGCGGGAGAGGGGAGAGCATGTGGGAGGGGAGGGAGAAAGAACGGAAAGGGAAGGGAAGTGATAAAGAAGGGGGGGAGTGAGAAAAAATGAGAGGGAGGGAAAAAGATGGAAATGAGGGAAGGAAGGAAGGAAGGAAGGAAGGAAGGAAGGAAGGAAGGAAGGAAGGAAGGAAGGAAGGAAGGAAGGAAGGGAGGGAGGGAGGGAGGGAGGGAGGGAGGGAGGAGGGAAAGGAGGAAGGGAGGAAGGAAGGAAGGAGGGAAAGAGGGAAGGAGGGAGGGAGGGAGGAAGGGAGGGAGGGAGGAAGGAAGGAAGGAAGGAAGGAAGGAAGGAAGGAAGGAAGGAAGGAAGGAAGGAAGGAAGGAAGGAAGGAAGGAAGGGAGGGAGGGAGGGAGGGAGGGAGGGAGGGAGGAAGGGAGGAAGTGGGGAAGGGGGGAGGGAGGGAGGAAGGAAGGAAGGAAGGAAGGAAGGAAGGAAGGAAGGAAGGAAGGAAGGAAGGAGGGAGGGAGGGAGGGAGGGAGGGAGGGAGGGAGGGAGGGAGGGAGGGAGGGAGGGAAGAGGGGAAAAGGGAGAGAGGGAGGGAGGGAGGAAGGGAAAGAGGGAGGAAAGAAGGGAAGGAGAGGAAGGGAAGGGATGATGAAGGGAGTGAGGAGGGAAGGAGGTAGGAAAGGAAGATATGAAAGCATTGTGAGCTCTTCTCAAGGCGCAGAGCTGATCTTAGCACTCAGCCCTGGAGAAGTCTCAGTTTGACAGAAGAGCCAGCACATAGGGTCCGCTGCAAGGAGGAAGAAAGTTTTCCGCCCTGGAATGAGAGTGAGCTTTGACATGAAATAGAGAGAAGTATCTACGTCTCACATAAGTGACACTATCTGTAGGGAAATCCCGTGTATGGTTTGTGCTGTGTGTACCTTCCCAAAGGGAAAGTTTATACTTTACTTATTTTATTTTATTTTTATAAAGTTGTTCACAATATTTGATGACCTTTAATATTTGAACACCTATCCCACCACCATTACACCTTCCCACTACCATATTTTGGATGTTTCTATCCCGAACTCCAAACCCTGCCCCCCAAAGCAGAACTGAAATAATTTATTTTGTATTGCTTGTTATGAATAACCCACTGCAAAGGATCCAAAAAAAGGTTTCTTAGAGGAAAGTGTGTGAAGATTGTTGTATTTCACCCAGGAACCATTAAGCCCTTGTGTAAGAGATTAGTAACATATTGTGTTCTAGCAATGGAATTCTCTAGCAGGTCTGGGATCTTTGCAGGATTTCTGGACTGTCTCTTTTTCCCAGCTGCAAGCTCTTTCAAGATCCTGCAAAGCAGTGAGATTTTAAAAAATAATAAAAGCAAAAAAACCCACGATGGACTCTCCTTTTCATAAACTTTCACTGTCATTGTCACTGTCACTGTCATCCTGTTGCTCATCGATTTGCTCGAGGGGGCACCAGTAGTGTCTCCAGGGTGAGACTTGTTGTTACTGTTTTTGGCATATCAAATATACCACGAGGAGCTTGCCAGGCTCTGCCATGCGGGCAGGATACTCTTGGTAGCTTGCCTGGATCTCCGAGAGGGACGGAGGAATCGAACCCGGGTTGGTTGCTTGCAAGGCAAATGCCCTACCTGCTCTGCTATTGCTTCAGTCCTTTTATAAACTATTCAATGTAATGATGGATCCCTAATGAATGAACTTTCATTTGTGTGGAAATGACCTTTGATCTCTCTTAGCCTGGTGTTTTCAGCTGCTGTATTTTATGGAGGTGGGGTAGGGGGAGGGAATACTCTTTTTCTTGATTTGCTTTCTAATGTCTTTGCAGGTTAAACCTGTCCTTTATAAAGAAAGAGGGACTTGGTCCCGTGGGAGCGACAGAAGACTGTGTTGCCCTTGTCAACCCTCCCCCGTGTCATGGGGAATCAGTCGGCCTGTGTGTTCCCCTTCTCCTCTGCACCTTCCTCACCAAGGGACTCCCGCGTGCCCGGGAAGCTTTGCCCAGTTCATCAGACCCGCCCCCCCATTCATTTCTACACACCTGCATTTAAAAAATACAAGCTTAGGGTTTGAGAGAGGTAGTCCAGGAAGTAAAGCACTTGCCTTCCTTGGCTTGCGTGTGGCCGGCCAGGTCTGGCCCCTGCAGCAGTGCCCTGAGCGTTCCCAGCAGGGACCCTCTGAGCATAGAGCCGGGCATAGTCCCAGAGCACCTCTGGGTGTGAGCCTCAGGTCAAAGCAAGGTGAGCAACCCAGCTGCTAGGAGATGTACAAGGGTTAAGGCACTTGAGTGGACCCTCTGGGGTCCTAATTAGACCCCTGACACCATACACACCATACGGTTCCTCTCAAATCATCTGCTCTGGGGCCACCCAGAAAGCACTACCATGGGGTGGTCCACATAACCCCTGGAACTATAGGGCCTGACCCTCACATTGAACTCCAGGGCTGGTTGGCCAAGAATCACCCCAGGGGGCTGAAGCAATAGTACAGCAGGGAGGGTATTTGCATGTGACTGACCCGGGTTTGATTCCCGGCATGTCATATGCTCCCCTGAGCACCACCAGGAGTAATCCCTGAGTAAAGAGCTCGGAGTAACCCCTGAGCATCTCTGTTTGTGATTCCCCCCCCAACAACAAAAAAGAGAAGCACCAGGAGGAACCCCTGGGGCTTCTGAGCACTGCCATGGAATTCCTCCTTCCCCAGAACATAGCATCACTTTGCCAGTGTCGCAGCTCTGCTTGTGGTGGCTCCCGCTTCTAAAGCTATCCCAGACACCCTGGTTTCTCCTACAGCAGATGGGCTGTCCTTTCCCCTCCCCCCAGCCTAGCTGATGCAGGGGCCCTCTTAGAGAGACAGTGAGAGAGGCCGAGTCAGTTGAGGTGAGCAATATTTGACAGAAAATTTGACAAAAATATTGACAGAAAACATTGCTGTCAATTCTCAGATTTTTTCCTTTAATAATTTGTAAGTCATATAGAAAGATTGCACTCATATGTGGAATATAATGTAACTGAGAAGTACAAGTTGGCAACGATGCAACTTCTGGCAGATATCTCTCTGGACTTAGTTACTAAAATACTAAAATACAGAAACCCAAAACTGAGAGGCCGCTAAGTGTGGTCACTCGACCTCATACCTCTTCATCCTCAGCAATGGAAAACAAATGATCTAATGCTTCCTTTTCAGCAGGTCTGACTTTAGGGGAGAGACTCTCCAAACAATAATAGTGAGTTTTGTTGAAATATTGTATGCAATCAAAGTGAAAGTAAAGTGAAATTTATTAGTTACACAGGGGGGGGGCTAAGGGTGGGGGGGCTAGGGGCGTGGGGGGTTAGGGGTGTGGGGGGGCGGGGTGGAGCTATACTGGGATTCTTGGTGGTGGAATATGAGCACTAGTGAAGGGATGGGTATTCGAGCATTGTATAACTGAGATTTAAACCTGAAAACTTTGTAACTTTCCACAGGGTGACTCAATAAAAAATTAAAAAATAATAATAATTTGTAAGTCATGAATAATTAATTAAATAACAAAAAAGAAATGTACACTTAGGAGCATCTAGAAAGTTCGCTATATGGTAACATCCCCACAGAGCAGCCATAGAGCACACTGCTGGCTTCTTCACAGCAGGGATGGGCTGGGGTTTGGGCTTGGGTTCAGGGAGGGTGGTAATTTTGTTGTGGCTGTCTTGGATTTTTTAATTTAATTTTTTTTAATCACCGTGAGATACAGTTACAAGGCTTTAGTCATAGAGTTTCAGTCATAAAGTGCTCTAACATCCATCCCTTCCTCTGTCTCTGTCCTCTCTCTCTCTCTCTCTCTCTCTCTCTCTCTCTCTCTCTCTCTCTCTCACACACACACACACACACACACACACACTCAGAGGCCATTTTGTTTGGTTCTTTACCCACTTTCAGCACACACGGAAGGTTTTTTTTTTCTCTCTCTCTCTTTTTTGCATGAAGCTTAAGTCTTAAAAGGGGCAGAGCTAATACCCAGGGATGAGGAAGCTGAGTAGGGGCAGCTGTGAAATGCAGAAATGCAGTTCCTGTGAGTGCAGGCGGACGTCAGGATTAGGGTGTGTGCCCAGCTCCTTGGACTGTTGGCCTGTCCAGGGAAAGTGATGCTGCAGGTGGAACCGTAATGCTCCATCAGAGTGAGCTTTCAAGCTGGGCTTGCTTCGGGCACATCAGCATGTTAGTACCAGAGTGTAACCCCCGTGGCGCATGCTTGATATGTGGGTCACATTTTAATGTCTTCTTGGGGCATCCATGTTGGAACTTAAGGCTGACCTAAAAAAAGGAAAAAATTCACTGGGAAGATCCATTTTCCTTCCCAGGCTGCTGAGGTCTGTTGTCCTGCTGACTCTCTTTGTAGCTTTCGTGAAATGGAATTGGGATCGTTTTGCAGAAGATAAAGCAAGGAAGAAAATCCATCTAGTTAAAAAAAAAAATGCAGGGGTGGGCCAGAGAGATAGTCCCACAGATAAGACGCTTGCCTCACATGTGGCCGACCCCAGTTGGATTCCCCGGCACCTTATATGGTCCCCTAGTCCCCACCAAGGGCTGATCCCTGAGCACAAGAGAGGAGAAAGCCCTGAACACTTGCAGTGTGACCCAAATGTATGTGTGTGTCTGTGTGTGTGTGTGTAAATTCTGCCATAGTTGCTCTCCCTAAATCTTCTCCCATTGCCCTCGCGGCCTTCGGCGTCTTCCCTGTGTGTCATTTGAGTCCCCTTGTAAAATGAGAGTGAGCACTTCTGTTTGTGGGAGAGTCTGACTCCCTACGAGATAGCTTTGCTTTGATTGCGGTCCCATTGCCGCTGTTCTGAAAGTCCAATAGGTAACATGATGCTCGTTCATCTGCAACAAGGACTTTTCTATTTTCTTAGTATGGGCTGTGGAGGAGGAAGAAATTTGTGTCATACCTAAAGGTGCTCAGGGACTATTCCTGGCTCTCCGCTCAAGAGTGACCCATGGCACAGCTCAGGAGACCCCATCTGGTGCTGGAAATCAAACTCAGTAGACTGCGTGCAAGGCAAGCACCTTACGTGTTGTGTACTATTGCTCCGGCCCTTTTCCCTTTCTTGTTATTGCAAGTGCTAGGGATCAAGCCCCGCCTTCTCCCCACGAGGCAGACATAAGCCACCCCCAAAGTCCTGGTTTTCTTTACATCTGCACTATTGTCCTGTTTCACAAGGCGCTCTTTCCTTGAAAAAGTTAACTGGAAACGTCATTCATTTATAGCGAGCCCGAAGCAGTGATAAAAGAAGATATAAAACCGGAAGCCAAGAGACTGTTCTGGAAACATGTGATAAATTTGTATTTTATCTAATTCTAAAACAGAAGGCTAGCCAGGACTGGCTTGAGGTTTGGAGAGAAAACTGTTCCTCCGACAAGTGCATTTTTCTCTTGAGAGGGCTGCCTTGGGAAGCACACTTTCAGATTTCTGGGTTAATAAGAGCCCCTTGGGCACAGAGCACGGAGCTTGTAGTTCTGAGCACCTGAAGCAGCCGTGTACCAAGAAGCATCCCTCTGACTAATGGTTACTCCTGACCACATATCACCCTCAACCTTTCTTCTGTGTCTGTCATTTTTCCAGCTCAGTTGAGTTTTGATGTATCTCACTTGATAAGTCATCGAGGTGGAAATTTCATCACTCTTATGTGCTTTTTGAGTTTTTCCTCGTGTTTGTTTGTAATAGGTTTTATGGGTGATTAGTTATGTGAATTGTAGCATTTTCAGTGATGGAAACCTATCTTAATTTCACTTAGGAAACTGACTTCTTCCATAAATTCTGCCAGCCACCCTAGGTAGACACGGTCTCTCATTGACATACTGTGATCTCGTTGAAATTAATTTGCACATGTGCTTTTCATCACAACGTAGCTGGAACATTATTAGCTGACCTGATTTGCCCGCCCTCTCATGTTTGCCAGTCTACCTTTTCCACCCTGCGATTGCTCACATTGGTTCAGGATGGAGTGCTGACTCAGTGCTCATTGGCACTCTCTGATTTCAGAGTTTTACCAAAGCCCACTGAACAATATCATTGCCTAAGAGCTGTGCGTCTCTTACTTCTGCCCCCGATCACCTTCGTCTCTGAAGCGCTTGTGGAAAGACACAAGAATTGAATGATCCATTTGATTTTGCGTAATGTGACTGCATGGATTAACACAGTCCATGGTCCAGTACACAGAATCTTGTTGTACAGATCCGGAATTGAGCCCGTACTTTTGACTTAAGCAGTGATACAACTTTATGTGGATGCGTAGCTCACTTTCTCAGAATCTACATTTCCTTATCCATAAAACAGGGCTCATTGAAACAGAAAATGATAAATAGATAAAATAACAACCCAGACCATAGACCTGTTATGGAGATTAAATCAGACCCAACATGTGAGTGTCTAGTGTGTTTTAGCTGCCGACAGGAAATTCCCTGCAGTCACTGTTTGCAATATTCTCAACACCCCACGACTGTAGAATCCTCAGGTTAACTGTATGCGGTCATTTTTAATGGCTTTCTTTTTAATGGGATGACTTGTTCTTTTTTAACATGGATACACAGTGCATGATCATAAGGGGACCAGGCTGCTTTTGTAGATACAGTTTTGCCCTAAGAAGAGTCACATTCCCCCTCTTGAAGAGGAAAATTTGAAGTGGACTGGGAAGACTCTCTAGGGGACCAGCAAGTGAGGGGGGAAAAAGATACACAAATGAACTCCATGGAAGAGGAGAGTGAGAGATAGCCTGAAGACAATCCGATATTATCTTTTTCAAGGTAATCTTTTTCCTCTCTATTTAAGTGAGTGATCTGGTCTCCTCTGGATGCGGGGGCCCACAGCGTGGATGTAAATCAGGAAATGTTGATTACTGAGAGCCAACTATGTGCAGAGCACAAAGTACTTCAGAGGAGATTTTCTAGATAAACTGTCAGTTTGTTTTTGTATGGGGTTCCCCCTACTGTGAGCCGGCCCACTGTTCTGAAGTGGGGAAAAGCATGAGGAGTCGGTTAAACAGCTTCTCCTGTATCTCAACCTGCCATGATCAGAAAGTGTTCACCCCGGGGCAGGAAGGAACATCAGCGCTTCAAACTGCGTTTGGGGTTCCTGGTGTTCGTGGACACAGACCAGAGAGCCTGTGGGTTGGTGTGCATCTGTGATAGCCCCCGCCCCCCGGTCACTGGCCCACGCCATGCGTTGGCCTGTGTACCATGAATCATTCTGCCATACTGCCATCCTTTTGTCGGGGGATGTTGATATCGGTGCCTCCAAGACTCGGGTTGATTGGCCCTGGCATCCAGAAAACCAGTTTGTCCCGGTGAGGAACGCAGTGATGAGTAAAAGCCAACGCCATTGGCTGGCCAGTTGCAGAAACAGCTGGAACCTGTTAACTGAGCGGCCCAGGAGCGCTCTGCATTTCAAGCAGAGACAGCACCTGCCCAGGGCAGTCAACTGTTCACAAAATACAAGTCCTGACAGGCTGGAGGGGGAAAGAGTGCAATTCACCCAGATGGCTTTGAGGCATCGATTTCCGGTAGGAATAACGGTCTCATAATGGTGGATGAGTTTTCCACGTTGCTTGGAGTCTTTTATTTCTTTCACTGCACCGCCAAAATATTTCCAAGTCTGTGGAGCTCTGTGGTGGAGGGGTTGCTGAACTCTAAAATTAGGTGCGATCAGACCAATAACATGTTCAATTCCAGTGAGCTCTCCACGGGGACGTGGAAGCGATTTATTGTTCACAATCTATATTTTCAGTACTCTTCCATTCTCTGGCATTTTAGTCATCGTTTATCCACTTTTGCAACAAGACGTTAGCTTTTTGCCTGCCTTCTCATTCCCCATCGCCTTCCTTTGCTTCTGCAACTGTCGTGTTCTGCCTTTCAGCCTTGGCCTTCCGAGGCAAAACAGCTCCCTTCAAATGAGTAAGTGTCCAGACCAAGTCTTTTGTACGTGGTCTGGGAGAGATAGCCATCACAAAAAAACATTGAGACACCACAACGGCACCTATTTCATGACTGATTGTAAGGCTTGGAGGGAAGTTTGTTCGACAAAACATTCTTAGCTATGTAGTTTATTAATAGTCAGAGGCGAGGTATTTGTCATTGTTAACATCCACCGAATTTTGCATAGCTGATCAAAGTAGGTAAGATTCAAGCCGGATAGGGGGTGGTTATGAGACGAACTAAATGTGGTTCAATGGAGACCATCTTTCCTGCCCCATCTGTGAAGGATTCTGCAGAATCTACCCATGAGAGAGGGTCTGGGGGAGCCAAGCTTCTGCTCGTCAGGCAGTAGGGAGCCAGCTGGCCAGATCTCTTTTGTACCACAAGTTAGATAGCCCCGGCTTTCACACACCCAAGGAGAGGCGAGAAGATGCCCTGGATTCCTCCCTGGCATGGCATTGAGCCACCCTTATAGTAGAAATCCACGTTCCAATTAGAATGGCTACTGCTCCTGGGACCAAGTTTTCACAACTAGCAGAGCATCTCTGAAAGTGTTTGCAAATGGTTACATATTTTATTAGGCTCGTAGGATCATAAGCACATCTTCTAGATGTTTGCTGCTTAGAACTTTCTAGAGTCAGGTTGTCTGGATGCATTTTGGTTTTCAATAGGGGTCACACACAGGGGTGCTGGGTTAGAATGGGGAGATGGGGGTGCTCTTAATGGTACCCGGCCCTGTACTTTGGTACAGTTCAGTTCACAGCTTGGCAATCTGGTGTTAAGGTCTGGTAGTGCTCCAGGTCTCTTCCCTTCAGTGCTCAGGGACCCTCGTGGTACCAGCAAATGCAAGCTGGGGGCCTTGTACAGGCCAGTCATGGACCCTGCACTTGCTCCGTCTCCCCAACTTGCTGGATGCTTTTCTTATGGAGAGTTGAACCAAATATTTTTATGGGAGGTGACCTTCTCGTAATTCCAACTTTTTCTGTGTATTTTATTATTGGACCTATATTCTGATCCTCCTGATTTTTCTAACCCCCATCTTAGTGTTGCCGCCCCCTCTCGGAGACCCTCTGCCGAATAACATCATGATAAACTCCCTGTGTTAGGCGGCTCTTCATCTATTTAGTGCTCCGTGGGTTTGAAGTTGTACACGCAACAAAGGTTCTGTGGATAAAGCACGAGAGGCAAAAGGCATTATGTACATTAGTTGAAATTGGCATCATGTTGCCAAACTGTAATAAGCCTTAGGGGAGCTCCGTGTTGAACCTACTCAATTGAATGCTGCAATTTCCCATAACAATTTAAAAGGCCGGCAGGCATACTAAAGTCATAGCTGGATCTTTCAGTTAACACTCTGTAACATGACCCCAAAGTCTCATTTACATCACAGCAATTAAAATATATTCCACATTATATGTTTACTACTCTAAATCGTAGAAATAATCCAACACTATGCGGCTATTTTCCAGAAATAATCATGGAAATCTTTCTGTTGATAATGTGTTCTGTTCACCATTATAGACGTCTGTACCCAGGACAGTAGCGAGTAGGAAGGGAGGGGGGAGGGGGGCTGGTACAGGGGAGAGGAATGCAATCTAGGATCCTAAAAAGAAAAATATGGAGGAGGAGGAAGCATATAGTTCTTCACTTCCTGGGGACCCCTGTGAAATTGGGCTCAAAGGTTCATTCTGTCATAGGTGACAGGTGTCCTTTATGCAGAGTAATGACTGTCATCAGCATTAATTGGCCCCCCTACAGGTAGTTAGAAGTAGAGGGAGCAAAAATTAAATGGGCATTTGAATCATATATGTCCCAGTTGTAGAAATGCCACCGTCCCAGATTAGGTGACTGGTGCAAACGCCGAAGGGAATGTCTGGAAATGCTCATTGGAGGAGGTCCCAGCTCATTTGACAGTCCTTCTGGCCAGATGAAGTAGAACCCAAACACTTCGCTGATATCTGAGCTATTTTATGAGATGAATAAGGAAGTGAAATGATTTGTGGGGCAGAGTCAATCCTTGTCAAAATTGGATCACCTTTGGTCAAAAGTAACGGCCGTGTTTTAGTCTGGCTTTTCTTTCAAGACCCAGAGTCGAGATCCGCTGACCCCAAATTGATGTGGTGGTTTAAGGTTTACTGTGTGGCCACAGTTTATTAGCGTCCCTTGAAAGTGTGGTCCTTAACGGTTGTCTAGAATACATCATCGAGGTATGAAAGGTGGTAGCTGAGGTCCTGCCCTTGCCCTTGGCAGACCTTTCGGCGGAAGGCCACGAAACAGAATTTCTCCATCCATGGTGGCACTGTCTTTGTACCTGCTTTCTCTTGGTGGTTGGGAAGAACACTGAGAGAACCAGAGTCCTCTGAGAGGGCGACACATCAGTCTACCACCAAGGTCCAGTTCAGCCCCACCCTCAGATTCTAACTCCCCACACACAGCAAGAAAGAAAATGTTCTTGGTTGGGCTGTTTCAACCAGAGCTTTTGGGCTTGTGGTTAGCAGAGGGGTTGTTGAAGTATTCCCAGCAACTCTGAGCAGGGATCCTGGGCTGTAGACCCCCACTCTTAGTGGGCTTCCTCTGAAGAGGTAGGTAGACCTGCTCCTGGGCCTTGAATACCCGGCTCATACACTTTGAGGTAAACCTTTATCAATTCTGCACATGTTTGTCTTTATACTGTAACATGTTGGGGAAATCGATGCTCTGGCAGCATTTAGACCAGGTTGTAATTCTGGCATGTATTCTACACGTGTGCACATTCAAAGGTGTTGAACCTATCCAGGAGATGAAGAACCAGTATACCTCAGTCCAAGCTGGCACCCAGGCAAACATGTGGATACGTGACTTGAAGTGAATGGACTTGAAGGGAAATAGGTTTCACCCAGTAAACACCCCAGAAGACAGATACTCTGGCAAAGAAGTGAATTGTTCCTAAAGATTCATATTGCTGACTAGACCCACTCAGAACATGCTGGTTCTTTTGTCCACACCCTTAAGATTCCTAGGGCCAGAGAGATAGTACAAGGGTTAACATGGCCAACCAGTTTCACTCCCCTGCACCCCCTGTGGTTCCAGAAGCTCCTTCCGGTGCTGAGCAGAGAACCAGGAATAATAGCCCCTAAGCGTCGGACTTGGCTCCTATCCCCAACCCAGCGAGCTAAGAGCATGTCCCAGGTCTTTGGGCCACTAGGATCCTTGGACTGAAGCCAGAGCAATCCGGAATGGAGTGACCCTACTTGAAGGAGGGGCCATTGGACCTCTCTCCGTCCACTGCTCCCTCTGCCCTACCTGGGGAGGAGCTGAGTGAGCAAGGGTCTTCCCTCTACTTCACAAAAGAATTTCCTGCTATCTGAGCGCTGGGAGGAAGGTGCCTTTGGGCCATTTTGGTGCTTTTCAGACTGTGATGAAAATGATCTGGTGGACCGCACAGAGAGTATGTTTATGATAGTGATTTCGCCTGTGGGTGACGAGGCATGAATAACCGCAGTTAGCCTTTATTCTCCAAATACTTGTGGGTAGTCATCAGATCTCCACCTCGTTGTTACTAAAATAACCCTCACATAGTTCCTCCACACCGTGGCTGCTGCCTCGGCCTCTGGGCCCCCTAGAAAATCCTCCCACCTGGCCCTGTGCTTCCTCCGACAGAATTCTTTGCACCATACTCAACAATGAAATCGTTTTCTGGAATTAGTGGGGTGGGAACTGTTTTGAGTTTCCTTGTTTGCAGACAGCGTGTTTCTGCATCCACTCAGGCAAGTCCTAGATCCCATTCACATTTTTAGCCACTGCAGATGTCAAGCTCCTGCTTTCCTCTTCATAGGAACAAACTTGGAGCGTCTCTTTGACTTCTCTCCACCCCAACTTTTTCAGATTACTGAGCCTCGTGACTGGTAATGCTGACTTTCTTCGGGGATGTTGGACATTGCTTTTAATCCAGTGCTAAAGTCTTTTAGAACTTGGTCCTGTGTCACCTTCGTGGTACCTCCCTAGAAAAGAGATTGCCATGTGCATATTAAAATCAAATATAGGTGGGGTGGGAGGGCTAGTACAGTGGAAGAAGGTGCTCCCTTGCATGCAGATGACCCCGATTTTGTCCGCAGATTCACACTTGATCCCTGAGCACAGCCATGCAGAGCCCCTGAGCGCTGCAGGGTGTGGCTCCAGCCTGCCCCCAAATAATTAATTGGTTTAACTAATTATAGGAAACTGAATCTCAGAGAGCTTAAGTAACTTATATAAGGTCATAATTCACATACATCACAAATGGTGGAACTAGATTTTATTTTTAAATAGTTTTTATTTAGAGAAATTTACTTAAGAGAAATAATGGGGAGAGCGAGAGAAAGGGGGGAAAGAGTGAGAGAGAGAGAGAGAGAAAGAGAGATAGCACGAGAGATGTGTTCAATAGAGAGCACAGATTTATCCAGGAGGGAAATAGCCAAGAGAATACGTTTCAGGTAGAGATTGCAGTGGAGCTAGAGTTTCTACCACCAAGCTGATCATGCTTGCTTTTGTTTCACTGATGTTCAGTATCAGGTTCTTACATATATATATATATATATATATATATATATATATATATATATATATAAATCCAGTGTCACTGATGGTCAGGGCAATGCAAATCAAAATTGCACTGAGACAGCATCCACACCAAAGAATCTCCATCAAAATGAAACGAGAGGGGTGTCATGCCTTTCTATTGTTTTATTTCATGCAGTTCTCTCCTCCATCTAGATACTTGAAAACTTTGCTTTTTCTTTGTCCCCTTTGAGGAAGGGAGGGATGGAGAGAGGGATGGAGGGAGGAAGGGAGGAAGGAAGAAAGGATTGCCTGAGTGTGAAGGAGAAGTTTCCCACCATTGATGGGAATGTAAAGCTCTCTCCACATAGTGGCCATAATATAAACGTCTTCACATTTTTGTCTTAGAGGAACCATGCCTCAGTGAATCACTCTCCCTGATTCAGAGGAAGCAAGTCCCTATTGTTTTTTATCAAATGTCCTGGCGCATTCTGAATGGCCAGTGTTAGGTCACATGTCTCTCTATGAGCCAATCTCTGAGCCTCTGTGCAGGCAGTGCCTTAAGCCTGGGGTAGAAGTCAGCTCTCCAGCCTTGGAAACCAACTGGGGAGGTGCACTTAA
Organism: Sorex araneus; assembly: GCF_027595985.1. Classification (NCBI taxonomy): domain Eukaryota; kingdom Metazoa; phylum Chordata; class Mammalia; order Eulipotyphla; family Soricidae; genus Sorex; species Sorex araneus. The sequence goes on along the minus strand of NC_073302.1, from coordinate 303,436,795 downwards.
TTAGGGAAATGTGAGCATACAACTTCCCAGGGAGTATGCCTGCCATCACACAAGGGATACTCTCCTGTTCTAACTTAGCCAGAGAGATGCTGGACAAACCCTAGGAACTGGGGCTCATCCTTTGATGAGCAGATAATGTCTCCATGAGGTCTCATTTACTTCTGCCTTGTCTTTCACTGCTGAAAGTTGGAAAAATGTTCCCAGTAGACTTTCTTTTTTCATCTTGGTCTTTGATTTTTACACCTTTCTCATTCTTCACTTACATTTTACTTGCCCTTCACCTCTGCCTCCCAGGACTGTGAAAATGAAAATACCAAAAATCGTGGTATTTTCAACATGGCAACGGTTTTCACTGGGTCGGTTAATACTGGGTCTGTTGACATCTTGATGTGGTTTGTCAAATTTAGCTGCCATTTCTCTAACTCTCTCCTTTGTGGCAACTATTGTCTTGCTTAAATCTCCTTTATTATTAAAGATCAGGATGTATGGTCTAGCAATTAAGAAGCAGGCAGATTTGAAATAAATGTAATACCTTTATTTGAATTTGAATTCAGTTGGGCTCCATCCTGACGCTGTAACCTTGGAACCTCAGGCACCTCACTGATATCTCTCTGACTGGAGTTCTCACGGGTGACAATGGAGTTTATAATTCTTCCCCAGCCAGGATGCTGTGAGGATTAAGTGAGGTCATATATGTAAAGCACCTGGTGTATCTTAAGCACTCGATAAATAATCAAGATTCAAATTAATAATTCATCAAGGAGCTTTTACGTCCACTCCTCAGGAGAGGAATCTGCCCGGCACTTAAGAGAAATCAGCCCTTTCAGGAAGCGGCTCCAGGTACACAGTTTCCCAACAGTCACTGCATCCCTTCTGTGACATAGCTGCCATTGTTTTCAAGCTGTTGAGAAGGCTTGTTTATTTGTCTCTCATCCATCTCAAGATTTGAATCTGGAGTTGACACAACACAGATGTAAAAGTTAAGCAGTGTTCACAAATAATTGGAAGAGAAGCTTAGGAGAAGCTATTTCGCCTGACAACTCAAGGGTTGTCTGAGTCAAAAATCTGCATGTATTGATCTTGTTTTCTCATCAGTAAAAGGTGTCAGAAACACAAATGAGCTCTTGTGAAGGATCCAAATGCCACATGTAAAACATCCAAACCTGGCAAAGGGTTAGACTACACAGAGGGTTATGTTATTTGTGTGTGACCGTGGCTGGCACCGCCTCAGAGGTGGGTACGTTTGTGTGAAGGTAGAAAGACGTTCAATCGCAGCAGTACTCTAGAGTGAAATCAAAGTTGTCTGTTCGGTTGTTTTTAGCCATGAGCATCCAGGGCCATTCGGTTACTACCGTATCATCAGGACATGTCACTGTTCCTTTGATTGTTCTCTTGGAAGCAGACAGTGGTGCTGGCACAGCGTTCAGAGGCCTGGTTGGTGATGAGACACATCTAGACACAGCGGTGGCTTCTCCTTCCGGGCTTCGTCCTCAGCCATCATGACAATGGGTGGATGCATAGGTGCACATCGGCTGATCCGGCAGGCAGGTGAATTGGGAGATCAGATGTACACCTTCCCCCAGAGGCCTGCAAGCTGGGACGGCTGTGTTGGCTCAGCTTGATCGGATTCTTGGTGTCTTTGTCTCATCTATTCCAAGTATGAAGTGGCATTTCTCTCCCTAAAATGACCGTACCCTTGCTACTGAAGACAGTCAAACTATATTGGTATATACTGCTCTTCTGTTCCTATTGTCCCTAATTTTTATCAGGAAAAATAACAATTCACATTCTCTTTCAAGTGACTAGCTTTATTTAAGTCATAGACAATATTGCCACTTTGTATTAGTGGGTACATTAGCCTGATGATCCATATGTTTCTCTTTCTGTTTCTTTTGTGTATGTGTGTGTGTATGTGTGTGTGTGTGTATGTGTGTGATCATTTCAGTTTCTGGTTCCTTCTGCACATACATAGTTTGAAAGAATTTTTAATGATTCAATGAGATTTAAGCCACTTTTCTTCTGGCCTCAGGCACTGTTCTATATAATTTCTAATTAAAAATTTTCTAGTAGTCACACTTATTCAGTTAGCTATTTTAATATATCACTCTTATTTGTTTCATTATCTAAGTTGGCATATGTGCTGCCTTTGATAGAGCATGAAGAATGCTTTTGCATTTTTAAATAACCACCTTCTATTTATTACTTATAAAATGAGGACATAGCTCGATCTTTGTTCACATGAAAATGTTCGTAGTACAGTAAGTGAAAATGGGTCATGAAATCATTATAATAAATATATAAGTGGCACTCATATTGTCATAGACACATAGACATGCAAATGTACTCAGGAAAAAAGTCCAAAAAGGGGTGAAACATCAAAATATGAGGATGGTCAGTCAATTTTAGTTGATTTGTGCTTTGTAAGTTTCACAGAGGACAAATATTACTGTTCAGTTGTGTTGGAAGTGAAAGAGTAGCAGAGTAGGGGTGGGGGGTATTTTGTGGGAACCTCCTGTTCCGAGCCTCAGTGGATCATCCCCCTCACCCACCTCCTCCAACCCTTCTCTTTCCTCTCTCTCACTCTCCTTTCATCTCATCCTTGGTCTTCACCATTAAACTCTTTCACCTCTTCCTCTTCAGCATGCACTGCGGGCTCCTTCACTTCATCTGTTGTTTTGATTTTATCTCATTTTATTTTCAAGATTTATTTTTATTGAGTCACTGTGACTCAATAAACACCTTACAAAGCTGTTCATGATTAGGTTTCAGCCATCCAGGGTTCCAACACCCATCCCTCCACCAGTGTCCATTTCCCAGCACCCGTGTCCCGTATCTCATCTGTTGTTCTTGTGATAGCCCTTCAGCTTGGACTTAGGCCAAAAATCTGCCTCCCAATGTACCTGCTTCTGCTCCAGAATTTGACCTTCTTCGTGTTCCACCCAGGAGCCTTTGCCCTGTAAGTTGGTCGGGTCAGCGCCCAGTATAAACCCTCTGTGGTTACCCAGCATGGGTAGAATATGGCTGAGACTTGTGATCCAGTCCTGTAAAACGCCACACTGAGCCCTTGCCCTCCCCATGGTATCTTCTCATGCCTAATCTCCACAGCCCATTTTGGTTCTGGCCCCCAAACCCTCCGTGCCTCCAGGGTAGTTAATAGATGCTTCTTTCAGCCTGGGCAATCTACTGGAAACTCATTTGTTGTAACATATAAATATGGAAACTAGGCTAGGTTCTACGTTTTGTGCAGACCTCAGCTTGGGTGTCATTTCAAGGTGGTGATCCCAGTCTCAAATACACCCACCTTTTACTTTTCTCTCCCGATAGCATGTTTATATTTTATTTATTTATTGGGGGGGGGGGGGGCACAGACAGCCAACAGTGACCAGGACTTACACCTGGCTCTCCACTAAATGATCACTCCTGGAGGTGCTTGAGAGACCATACAGGGTGCTGGGCACTGAACCCGAGTCAACCTTTGGGGATTGAACTGGGGTTGGCTGCATGCAAGGCAAACATACTACCTGCTGTACTGTTGCTCCAACCGCCACATATTTATAGTTCCAGTGTATATTTATTTGTACAGTTTGCATTTTCTCTCCTCTTTTACAGTAAAAGAGGACAAGCATTAGGCTTTTGTTTATCTCTCCATCCCCAGGGCCTCTCTGCATGCCCAGCATCTGTGGCAAGCAATATGCATATTAAGAAATGAATGACCCCCCCCCCCCCCGCCCTCCCCCGAATTCCCTGTCAACAGAGGTAGATTCAGCAAATCATTGGCATTGCTGTAGGTATTCACCAGGTATTGCTGGTCTGGTTTTGCTTTGTTATTTTAATCAGTGTGACAAGCTCTGCCTTTTCATTGGTGTGTGTGTTGTGGATCATTTATATTTAATATGATCATTGGCATGATTAGAGTTCTCTTTTCCTATCGATTTCCTTTTAACTAATTTGTGTCCTTATAATTAAACATGTTTCTTGAAAGCAGCCTACAGTCCTCTATATACTCGAACATGAAAATCCCTCCAACTGGGTGCAGTGTTTATATAATTTATGTTTAATGTGATTATGGGCTTAGTTGAGTTTCTGTATCCTATCTTGCAGTGTATTTGTTTTTGCCTCTGTACTCTGTGTTCTTTGTTCCTCTTCTTCTGCCTTCTTCAGATTAATTTAATTTTTTATGATCCTGTTCCTTCTTTTGTTGGTGTGATTAGGTGTAACTGTTATTTTAATGGTCAGTTTAGGGTTTAAGATGTACATCCTTCATAGATCCCAGCCTTCCTTTATGTTATATCATACTACTTCACACCTGGTAGGAAGCTTTAGAAGAGTAAACTTGTATTTCTCTCCTCCATTTGTGCTACAGTTGCAGTACATTTCACTAGCCCATATGCTGGAAATGTCCCAATACATTGTTATGATTTCTGTGTGAGCAGCTCTCTATCTGCCTGAGTATTATATTTCAATGTGGTGAGACATATGTAATGCTCATTTAATTTAGAAAGACATCTGTTTTCCTGTTCTGTTTGTGAGAAGGCGGGGTAGCGGCCATCCCACAGCAGTGCTCTGGGCTGGGCTGGACTCTGTGCTCAGGGCTCACTCCCAGCCATGGCTGGTGTACCTTAAGGTGCCACGGATTGAACTGGGGTTGGCCACATACAAGGAAAGCACCTTAGCCCCATTACTATTTCTCCAGCCAAACAGCTGTCTTTTAGGGAGATTTAATAATAAGAAAAGATGCCGTATATGTTTAACTGTATTGCTAATAGTGTCATTTGTTCCTCTTCCCTGAAAGCTTCCTTTTACATTTCTGGTAATGAAATGTGATTAACGGATAAGTCTGAAAGGTATATCTGAAGGTCTAAAAGGCCATCTTCACTTTTGAGGGTATTGTAGTAGAGTAGCACAGGAGTCTATTAATTGTATGTTTTTAAAAATATTCTTAATTACTAGATAGACAGGGAAGCTTATGGATGTTTACAAACATTAGATACAAATTGTTGGTATCAATGATTTTTAAAACTACACAGATTTCTATTAAGATCATATTGCTCTGCAGTACAGAGGTTACTTTGGTTTGATCTAACTCTGATTCAATCCCTGTAACCACATGATCCTCTAAGCATTGCCTGGTTAGACCTTGGGGGCCCCTGAGCACTGCCAGAGTTAATTGGTTGTTCACTAGCATCACCAGGAGGGCCCCTGACCCCCTGAGAAATTCTTGGGGCCCCCCAATAAAAAATATATATACATATATATGTATATATATGTGTATATATATATAATCAGGTTCATCTCTAAAGGTATGGCTAAAAACATTTCTTTGGAATTAGCCGCCCCTTATGAAACTGCATTCATGTAAAGTTGTCTCTCCAAGCTTCAAAACCCATTTTTAATGTTGTATCTGAATAGAGAGTTTAAGCAGCCGAATGCCACCAAGTCCTTGGATGACCTTCTAGTTCATTCATTCATTCATGTACTTTGCTTGAGACTAAGAAGGAAAAACTAAATAAAACGAGCAAAGCCTTTGAAAACCAGCCTAGTGGTCCAGAGGCCTCTTATGGCTTGTAGCTGCACTGTTTTTCAAGAGCACTGTAACATTATAGCACTGTTGTCCCTTTGTTCATGGATTTGCTCGAGCGGGCATCAGTAACATCCCCATTGTGAGACTTGTTGATACTGTTTTTGGCATATCGATTACGCCACGCCACAGGTAACTTGCTAGGCTCTGCTATGCGGGCAAGATACTCTTAGTATCTTGCCAACCTCTCTGAGTGGGATGGAGGAATCGAACCGAGGTCGGCCGTGTGCAAGGCAAATGCCATACCTGCTGCACTTCAAGAAACTAATAAAATTTCACCCAATGAGCTTGATATTGTTGTGTACTTGCTGAGGACAATTCATCCAAAGTTTTAGGTCAATCTTTTTCTAATTGCTTTTCTTCTGCTTGCAAAGAGCTTGCTCACTGAGGCAGCGAAGGTCTTGTTCATTAAAGAGCTTTCTGCTGAGTCTCCACGCACTGACCTGCTTCCTTGTCCAAACTGTGGAGTCATCATCAAAGGGCGTCACAATTTAGCATCACTTAAGCAGCTGCATTTTTTCACCCTTCTCATCTTCAGCCTCGACTGTGGTGGATAACGTGCAAAACCGCCTTTTTGAAGTCTTGTTGACCCCATTGATCTCCATCACACGCAAACATTATAGTGTCGATTAGATCATGGAAGAGCTCCAACTATGGGCCAATGTGGAGAGACAGATGCAAGGAATTTTTATTGTTTGTACTCCCTGAGATCAGAATGTCTTTGTCTTTGATGGCACATTTGAATACGATAGCTTGACTTATCAAGCTCTTTAAAATTCTTTCACGAAGAAAACTCAGATGCTTGGTGTTATGGGTGTTCTAAAATCCTGTTCTAAAACAGGATATGTGTGATTACACTTTCATTACCAACTTATTAGCATTGGATTGGTATTGATATATACACGTTGGTAGCAGTGTGAGGATGTGTATTTATTGGTCATGATATGTGCTCACAGTATTATGCTTTAAAGAACTTATTGATTATCTAATTTGAAAGCTTATAAAATTAAAGCATGGATTTTCATGTAGCAGAGATTTTTGTTTTGTTTTGTTTCATTTTGTTTTGTTTAGGGCCATGCCTACCTTTGCCCAAAATTTGTTCCTAGCTCCATTTTGAGTGATCACTCCTAGTGAGGTGCAGAGGGGTTCTGGGGAATCAAATCCAGGTTGGCTGCATGCAAGGCAAGCTCCTTACCCAGCACACTATCTCTGGGTAACTAAGATAATATTATATTCAAAGTTTTACATTCAAAGATACGAAGAGACAATGGAAGTATTGAATGTATTCTCAAACTCACACTTTGCCCAGTTTTTTTCTATTAAGGGCCAGATAGCATTTCAGACTTCGAAGGTTCTCAGGTCTCTGCGTTAGCTTCCTGGAACCACCATAACAAATAACCACAACTTGACTGCTTAAAACAACAGATGTTGACTGAGGCTGAGGCTTGGTGTGAGATGTGTGAAAACTTAGTTTTGATCACTGACATCCCAAAAACACAGAACCAAAGCAGAAATTTAATTTTTTATTTACAAGTATAAGAAGTTTGAAAAGGAAGGTACGGGCCCTGCTCCTTCTGAGGTTATAGAGAAGAATCTCTTCCCTCTGTCTCTCCTCATTTGGCGGTCACCCCAGCGTTGGGCATGCCATGGCTCATCACTCCATCTCTTACGTGGCCTCCTCTCTAGTGTGTACAAGTGTCTCTACCCAAATATCCTACTCCTGTATCTTCTAAAGATGCTACTCAGGGAACCCATGATAATCAAATATCATTGTATCATTTACAATGATATTTGTATCATCTACAAAGATATCCAGAGAAGTCACTTTCCTGGGTACTGGGAGTTAAGATTTCAACACAACCTTTTGTAAAACATAATTTTATCCACTAGGATCTCTATTGAACTACCCAGTGGTATCTTGTTTGATTAGATCAGCCCAAGGCAATATGTAAATAAAGGCCTGTGCTGTCTTCCAGTCAAACTTTATTTACAGAAACAGGAGATGGGACCTGGTCGAACTAAAGGAAGCTAAATTACAGCAGGGGAAGATATAGTGCTCCTTTGCTTCAAGCAGTCCATTTTAAAAGTACAAAAATGCATACATATGTGTATATATAGCAAGGCTTATTTTAAAATAAATGTCACCTTCAGGCAAGAAATGGAACTTTGATAATTATTCCAAATCCCAAAGCTCGTTTTCTAAAACTGTTTGAATTATAATACCTGTTCAATTAAAAGCTTTTGGATGATCATTTATATATGAAAGTCTATATGGTCTTTTCTAAAAAGCGATCAATACTGATTGAGAAACCAGAGTCCACTGGATTCAAACATATTAACTAATCTACTAAATATAAACTCATAAGGGAAGGTACATTGTTATTCGTCACTCTATCTCCAATCATTGAAGATAATTCACTACATGGTAATCACTTCATAAATGGCTGTCTCAAACAATTTAAGTTTGTTGGAATCAAAAGAGTTAATTGATTTATTTTTGTTTTAATCATCTTGTATAGGGGCTGGAGTGATGTACAGCAGGTAGGGTGTTTGCCTTGTACCCGGCCGACCCAGGTTTGATTCCCAGCATCCCATATGGTCCTCTGAGCACTGCCAGGGGTAATTCCTGAGTGCAGAGCCAGGAGTGACCCCTGTGCATTGCCGAGTGTGACCCCCCAAAAAATATTAATCATCTTTTATAAAAATAGACTCTTGTTACTATTTCTAGAGATGAATTATTATCTTAAACAAAAAGGACAGCTACAATAAGAAAAATTAATATAATCACTATTAAAAGTATTGAAAGAATTATAAAGAGAAAACTGGAGGAATTCATAAAATTGGGTCAGTGAGAAATACTAATTTTTGTATATGTGAAGCAAGATAGTTTTTCTTGAAACTTATTTTTAGAGATTTGAGGGGAGAGAAAGAAGTGTGTATTCAGGAGAGAACACAGGCTTGTTCAAAGTGGAAATAAGCAAGTAAAGTACCAGAGACAAGCAAGTAAGATGTGTTCAAGGGAGAATGCCAGCTTGAAGAGCACGGATTTCTTTTAAATCAGGGGAAAAAAAGAAAAAGGTTGAGAGCCCAGTAGATACAAGGGCAGGAGGACTGCCCCATAGCTGGAAGTCTGCTTCATGAGCGAAGGGGAGAAGGCAGATGGAATAGAGAAGGGATCACTAAGAAAATGATGGCTGGAGGAACCAGTTGGGATAGGAGATGTGTGCCAAAAGTAGATAATGGACCAAACATGATGCCCTCTCAGTGTCTGTGTTGCAAGCTATAATGCCCAAACGTAGAGAGAGAGTATGGGGAATATTGTCTGCCATGGAGGCAGGGGGAGGGTGGGAAAGGGGGCTATACCCGTAATATTGGTGGTGGGAAATGTGCACTGGTGAAGGGATGAGTGTTTGATCATTGTGAGATTGTAACCCAAACATGAAAGCTTGTAACTATTCAATAAAATTTTTTAAAAAAGATAAAGTAAGTAAATCAAAGTAAATACCAACTGTGGACCAATCCTCCTGGCTGAAAGTGGGTAGAGGACCAAACACAATAGTCTCTCAGGTTCTGGTTTGCAAACTGTAAGGTCCACAAATAGAAAGAGAGTAAGATGAAAAGTGCCTGCCATAAGGGTGGGCTAGGGGAATGTGGGAGAGGGGGACGCGGGAAGGATATTGGGGATATTAGTGGTGGGAAATATACACCGATAGAGGGATGGTTGTTGGAACACTGTACAATCGTGAAAGTTTTGTGACTACATCTCACAGTGATTCAATAAAAACAATTTTAATGAAAAAAAAAGGTTGAAATCCAAGAATATACATCTTGTGGAAAGGTAAAATATTAGTAATTACAGCAGGTTGTTGAATAATATTATCTCAATATTATTTTAATTAACATTTATTTTGATGTTGATTTGAAAAAAAAAAGAATCTTAACCAAAGCTCTTGACAGAAGCCATGTTGATCATGGGGTGGATACATCACTTCATTTTAAGAGACATTTTCCAAGACCTGTCTAGGTTCATTGAGGACTTGATATACTTTTTTGTTTTTGTTTTGGGCCACACCTGTTGGTGCACAGGACTTACTCCTGACTCTGTGCTCAGAGATCACTCCTGGCAGGGCTCAGAAGACCATTCGGGGTACTGAGGATCAAACTCAGGTTGGCCACATTTAAGGCAAATGCCTTCCCATTATACTATTGGTCCCAAGGATCTGATGTACCTTCGTGATCCAACTCAGTTGCAAAAATGTGGGGTCCTCATCCAATGGTGAGGTACCAACCATGTATTGGCTGTTCGCTGTGTGACAGGGAAGAGTGAACAGGGAAGTAGCTGTCCAGGTCTTTCTACACCAGTGCTCTGGAGTTCTGTGACTCCTTCCCTCTCTTCCTCTAGTGGATTGGGAGGTAGCAGTTAGCCAGAGAAAATCTAGACTCTGTCACAGTGAGCCATAAATCGAGATGTGCTGGCACTTGGGTGGAAGCCGAGGCAAGATGGAGCATGAGATCAGCTGTGAGACTCAGTGAGAAGCGCGCTGATGACTTGTGGGGTTCTGAGGCAACTGGGGAGGAAGGGAGAATCCCGGGAGGCTGCAAGTGTGCTCTGCTGGCAGGAGGGTCTCTGAAGGGAAGCCACAGCCCCAAGGATGGGGCACTGGAGAGAAGACCCAGGGCTTCTGGAATCATTGATTGGCTCAGTTGATGGTTGAATTGCTGCAACGAGAAGTGAATATTGCAGAGAAAAGTGGGGAAGAGGCAAATAAAGAGGGACAAGGACCAGCCCTCCAGAGGCTTCAGGTGACAAGGAAAAAGGAGAACACATCCAGAGCAGGGGGACAGGCCACTGGCAACAGGGAAGGACCCTTCACATCGGACTCCTGAAGGCCCTGGGTCTCGTGCTATGAGGATGTTCTTGCTATCCACCCCCGTCCATCTAGAGGATTCAGGGAAAACAGTTGCTAAATGAAGAGACAAAACTTTTATTCCTTCTCGCTTGTGGTTGCTGCTGCCTCAGTCTCATTGTCTTCAGTGCAGGATGGCACTAATTAAATCTATTTTCTAGAGAAGAAAAACATATGTTGAGCAGCATAGGGGAAGGGCCACGGGGTGTGGGGGACAGGGGAGTGCAGGGAATTCAGCTTTCCATGTTTTCCCACAGTTCCAGACATCCAGGTTCTAAAAACGTTGGAAAGAGTGCCCTATAGCAGAAAAGTCTCTGTAAAAAAAAGAGCAACTGCATTTACATTGTAAGTTAGCTTGGTTTGCTCCAATGCCTAACAAAAGAGATCAAAAGAGGGGTTGGAGCCATAGCACAGCGGGTAGGGCATTTGCCTTGCACGTGGCCGACCCAGGTTTGATTCTCAGCATCCCATACAGTCCCCTGAGCACCGCCAGGGGTAATTCCTGAGTGCAGAGCCAGGAGTAACCCCTGTGTTTTACCGGGTGTGACCCAAAAAGCCAAAAAAAAATCAAAAGAGAAATAAAAATAGTATATTTTGGTCGGAAAGAAAAAAGGAATTTAGGGGGCTGGAGCAATAGCACAGCGGGTAAGGCATTTGCCTTGCTCACGGCTGACCTGGGTTCAATTCCCAGCATCCCATATGGTCCCCTGAGCACCGCCAGGAGTAATTCCTGAGTGCAGAGCCAGGAGTAACCCCTGTGCATTGCTGGGTATGACCCAAAAAGCAAAAAAAAAAAAAAAAAAAAGGAATTTATTTGTGAATGGAGCCAGAGCAATAGTACAGCGAGTGGAGCACTTGCCTTGCCTGCAGCTCGCCTGGATTTGACCCTTGACACCACACACGGTCCCACGAGCTCCAAGCACAAAGCCAGGGCTAGCCCTGAGTACCACCAAGTATGCCCCCCCAAAAAAGAAACAAAAATAAATAAATGCTGTAAGAGAGAACATATATTCTGTCATGGGAGACCCATTTGTATGACTTCTGCGTGACCTTTGATCCTTAAATCAGTGGTGGATGTGAGAAGTCAGAGATGCTAAAGTGGGTACCCACAAATGCATCCTCCACTGCGGATCAAGCAGAGTGTCTGACAGCCATCCCCCAAATGTTCCTTGCGAGGGGTTCCTCTCCTAGATGGAAGAGGACTCCCCTCATCCTGCCCCCGACCCCCAACCCCTCCTCAGCCTGAGCAGGATGCAGCCAACCTCGTGTTGTAATGACTGTTCCGTTGACATCCTGTCCACCTTTTCTATTTCCAGAGAGCCCACAGAGAATTACCCCCTGAGCCGTCCGTGTGCCCAGCAGGTCTGATGTTTGCACGGAAGGAATGGATGTCAAAGAGCGCCGGCCTTATTGCTCCCTGACCAAGAGCAGACGAGAGAAAGAGCGGCGGTACACCAATTCCTCGGCGGACAATGAGGAGTGTCGAGTGCCTACGCAGAAGTCTTACAGCTCCAGCGAGACCCTGAAAGCGTTTGATCATGATTCATCGAGGCTGCTCTACGGAAACCGAGTAAAGGATTTGGTCCACAGAGAAGCCGATGAATACTCCAGACAAGGTAGGTGAGCTGTCCCAGAAAGCAGGCACCGACGGGCTTACTTTGAGGAGCCCCTTCATTGATTACTGGTGTTGTTATTATCCGTAGTATTATTGTTGGGAGGGTGGGAGGGCTCCCGTCCTCTGGTTTAGATTTTGAGCTAGAATGAACAGTCTCTCATTTTCCAAAATTAGAGGTAGAAAGCCACTTTTTCCTAGGAAAGGGTTATGGTTCCTGCAGAGGACCCATATGTTTGTGCAAACACTTGAGACCCAGGTCTCTCGGGCTCCGTGGAGTCTCCTGAAGTCTCATGGAAAGAGCCAAGGAAGAGGGTCCAGGGAGATCAGGGCGTGTTAGTGAGGAAGTTCCTGCTAAGGAAGTCAAACGCATCTTGAGAGTTTCTCTCCTCCTTCTACGGCCGGATACCCCCCACCCCTCCCCCAGGCCCCCCATCTGTCTTTCCGCACAAGAGTCTGTTACGGAAGGTTCCGGTTCCTTTCACACGTGTAATCTGGGGCTTTAGCATGGCCCCTCCAACACCCTGTTTCCAGTAATAGAATCCATCTGCTTGGTCCGTCCCATAGACGTGCCGACCAGTCTCTCCGCTCTCCTTTCTGCCTGACTCTCCTATCAGCAGTCCAAGGGACTTCTGTCTCTTTACTTCACGACCCTACGCCAGCCGTTTCCTTGCTTTAAGACCGTCGTGCCTTTCAAACTGGGCATCCACTGGGCTAGTTTCTTTCTTTGCTAGCAGCCTTCCAACCTGGGCGTGCCGACAACTCATAACTCTGCTCCTCTGTCACTTGCATTTTGCTTCACTGTGTGCCCAGCTTCACTGGGCACCCAGCTCGGCTGCATTGCACTGTGCGCCCAGCCCTGCTCTGCCTTAGCCGACTTCATGATGGCGTGCGGGGAAATGAGCTTCCCAAACACAGAACCTCTCTGCCTTTCCCCGCCGCCTTCCAATACGACTGCAAGTTTGCCATGAAGCAGGAACCGATTCTGGCAAAAATCTTCAGGTGGGAAACCGTTTCAGCGTTGGAGTTTTTCCGAGTTCCTCTCTTTTCTGCATCGTGGGGCGAGATCTCTCAGTAGACGGAAGTCATATTGACTTGCCCCAACCAGTGTATGTCAAAGAAGACTCTTCCGAATTGCTTAAGAGAGATTTCCGCCCCCCACACCCCAAAGCAGACCTTATCAATTACAGGTGTTAAATTTTATTGAAGGGCACCCAATTGTTTCATCTTTACTGGAGGAGTGTTTTTCTTTTTTCAGGGGAGATAGAAAACACATTTGTTGTAAACACTCAAGGGGGGTCTACTTCATCACCCAGAGTGTTAACCCTTCACACTCCAAATTTTTATTCCACAGTATCCATGCAGCTAATGTAGTCAGCGTATGCTTTTCCACCCCTTTCAAAGTGGGGACCCAGTGACATGCATGCCGTCAGAACTGGTAGGAAGCCTTGGTTTGGGTAACAAAAATAACTGTCCTGTGACTTACAGGGGGGAGGGAGATAATACATTGTGGATTATATTAGAAGAAAGCCAGAGCGGCACATGTGGTCTTCCACACTAAGGGACCCCCCCTGCACCCCCGAGCTAGCATTGCATTTTGGCACAATTGAGCCCAAGCCCGCTTAAACAGGTTAAAAATAGCAGGCTGAGATTTTCACCTCCTGGGCGGCCTTAATCCACTGCAGACTGTTGTTGCTGACAAAAGGGTGAGAACATCTGTGGAAGCCCCACCAACACCCGAGTTCCTAGGGGACCAAGAATTGGGTCTTAGTCCTGGGTCCTGGGACCCCCAGAATGCAGAGCGGTCATAGGAGAGGAGAGGAACTGCCCCCGCAGGCAGAGGGACCTGCTGAAGGGGAGGGGGGCACATCAAGAAGAGCTTGAAGAGCAGAAGTGGAAGAAAAAGCCAAACTGCAGTGGAGATTCCCACCCCACCCCCCGCATAAATCTGCATAAATCAGGGGGACCAGAAAAATCAGGGGTAACTTCCTTTTCTACACAGCATAGTTTGGGGGAGGGATCGGGTCAGAGCTAAGAGAGTGCCCTGGACCCTTTTGGGCCCCCCCTCACCTGTCAGGATGCTGACCCTGGGAGGTGCCGGAAGCCTCGGACAGGCATGGAGCAGGGGAGGTGATGAGACTGGGGGATGGAGATGCTGCAGCCCCCTCATCCCCCATGATCCCTTTGTCCGTGAGCATGCGTGCGCGTCTGTTAGCAGACGGTGCTTGCTCCCAGGCCAACTGGAAGAGGGCTTCCGGCCTTTCTTTATATTCGAGCCCGCCCAATGTCCTCCATCCTCCTCTGTCCCTGATGACGATGTCGTGGGATGAATCACTTAATTGACACAATGTGCTTCCTGCCATGCTCTGCACATCACCCCCCTCATCAGAATGAAAGACGGGAAAGAGAAAGCGTAGCCAAAGGAGCTTTGAAACGTGTCCCAAAGATGCGCACTGGTTTCCCTGGCCCGGGGCATCTTTCAAAGTGCTTGTTGGCTTCCCTCTGCCCATCTTGGCTTGACACAGAAACTCCAACTCTACCTTTGGGGGACAGAGGTAGGCCCTTTGCAGGCACTTACTCTAGAATTCAGGCCTAGAAATCAAATGCTTTTATTTTAAGGACCGATTTGGCGACCTAGTATCAATTGATTGATAATTGATCTTAATTATGGTGTGGGAGGGCGGGGGGCGGGGCCGTTCAGGTATAGCTTCCTGAACTGGCAGGAGCCGGTGTTTGTTTCAGGGCCACATCCAGCAGTGCTCAGGGCTTACTCCTGGCTCTGCACTCAGGTATCACTCCTGGCAGTACTCGGGGGGCCATATGCGATACTGGGGATTGAACCTGGGTCGGCCACATGCAAGGCTAACACCCTAACCACTCTACTATCACGCTGGCCCCCAATATATATGTGACTTTAAAAAAAAAATTCTAGGGATCATATTTGATTGTGCTTGAGGGACCGTAGGGTCACGACCTCTTCCTTCTATGGTATTGGGGTGCATAAGCTGGGGATCAAATTCAGGGTCCCACACATGCTCATCCTCTTGATGCCACTCTCTGGCCCTTTTTGTTTCTGCTCAAGTCTGAGTGGGACTGGTTCTTCTTCTCTTAGCCTACCCACCTCTCTCTCTCTCTCTCTCTCTCTCTCTCTCTCTCTCTCTCTCTCTCTCTCTCTCTCTCTCTCTCTCTCTCTCTCTCCCCTCTCTCTCTTGTTCTTCATGTGGTTTTATTAGGTGCTGGAAATAGCTGTTTTTCTCAGCAGCTGCGGACATCCCAGTCGGTGTGATGGGGTTAGGGTCACTTGAACTTGTTTTGCATTCTTGGAGTCTAGTTTTCTTTGATTTGTCTTTGAAGAGAATCTAGCCCGTCACGGCTGAGACACGTGTCTTAGGTGACAGCTGCAGAAGATCACCCCCACAGCTTTAGAGCAGTGATAAAAGAAAAGGCATTGATTCCTCTGCCCTCCTCGAGTGCCTTGTCTGTCCTGGTTTTGGCCACACAGGGAAGTTCATGAGGCAGGTGGGCTCAGGGAGGGGAGCCAGGGTTTGGTGGGAGGGGAGCGGTCAAGGGGGGTGCTGGTAGTGTGAACCCTGCTGGTTCCCAGAGTCGCAAGCCTGGAAAGATGCTTCTTGACCTGGTCCTCATGGCCGGTGTTCAGAAGGCAGGTGGAAGCAAGAGTGGGGGCTGGGCGTTTCAGAGTTTTTAAATGAAACACAGAAAGTCCCATGTATTTTTCACGGACCAAAGGTGCAGGGAGGACTGTCTGCTTTTAAATTTGATAAACAGAAGGATGCTTTCTGCACTCCCACCTGAGATTACATCCACCTGTGGGCCAGAGAGAAAGGATGGTAGGGGTGAGGTGCTTGCCTTGCTGGCAGCCGACCCCAGTGGCCTCCCGCCTCCAGCCCTGCCCGGAGGGATCCCTGAGCACAGAGTCAGGAGGAAGCCCTGTGTACATCCCGGGGCGGCTCCCAAACAACAATAATCACAAACATAGCTATCTGAAATCTAGCCAGAAAATGAATAGGCAGAGAGAAGAAGGGAAGGCAGGTGTAGGTGCAGAGACAGCCATTTTCTGCCTTCCGGGTGGGACCATTTGATCTTGACTGAGGAGTTTCCTGCTGGTGATATTTGCCCTCTCTTCTGCATGGGGCCCGTGATACTGCCCAGTGCCCGATGCCCACACCACAACTTCTTCTCACCTCAGGGTGAACCTTCCAATCTGTCCATCGTCAGTTCCATTGTCATAAATGTATGGGGCTATAAATCCCAAATCCTGCTTCCTCCTGGCTGTACCATACAGAGGGACGGTGTGTGCCGAGCCCCAGTCCATCTTTGTTCTTTCGTCTTTGACACATATTCAAGCTGTGAGATCTTTCTTTACCAGATGCCTCTCTTGGGTAGAACACAGAGGCGGAGTCTCAGTTTGCTTGTACGTTTCCAGGTTTGGCGTGAAGGTGGGGTGGACCATGCCCTCACCCACCTATCTCCCAGCCAGTTCCTGGGACCAAGGGAGCTCCTGAGCTCTAGAATTCTCTTAGCATCCCGATCATTACAGCCAGTTGCAGGTGTAACTCCCTTTGGGCTAGGTGAGAATGAGCAATGGGATGAAGCTGACAAAGAACCTTGTGACTTCATGGGTGGCTTTCCAGAGGCGGACCTGCCACACCCTTGGTCCTTACTAGGTAGACGGGGGCTGGCAGGAAGCACTGGTTCTCCTGGCCCTGAGAGCAGGCGCGTTTGCTCCAGTGCTGTGACAGTTGAAACCAGCTGATGAAACCAGGACTGGAAACACTTGTCCTTGCTCCAAGTTTCTTGGTGACCATTCTGCAGAGACACAGCTGCGATTTTCATGGCGCCTAACACACCGGAAGTGCATCGGGTACAAAGCCAAGAAGTCAGGAAGACCCTCTTGACAGTGAGGAAACAAAGAATGGAACTAAGTAACGGAGGTGAGAAAGGACTTGACACCAAGTGAAAAAAATTCTAGGAAGAATGCCAATGAGAATCTGAGTTTTTCAAAGCTCCCCATAGACACAAGCAAGAAATGACAACAACCAAATGCTAAGAGGGGAAAGGCCACTATGTTTAGACGAGAAAATTAAAACATTCATTGACTAGGAGGGCAGTCACCGTTGAAAGCCAAATTAAATCATTTTGAAAATCAAGTAGGAGGAATAACTTGAAAAAGAAAATGAAGTTAGTGATGAAATGTAGAAACTCTCTCTCTCTCTCTCTCTCTCTCTCTCTCTCTCTCTCTCTCTCTCTCTCTCTCTCTCTCTCTCTCTCTCCCCTAAACACATCTGTGAACACTTCTTTAGTTGTATGGATAAAAGTATAAAAGTATTTTACAAGATTTTAGAGAGAAGAAAACTAAATCGCTTCTCTGGTACCTTACACATAAATTAGAAGTAAAGACTAAGGACTTTTTTAGCTGCATCAGTGAAAGCCAGAGGACAGAGGAATAACATCTACTGGGGAAAATCACTGTAGTCCATGGGTCCTGACTGCATGACGTTTATCTCTGAGTTCTCGTAGTGTAATTCGGGATGCAGAGACCTCCACACCCGTGCACAGTCTTGGGAAGCCCTCTGAAGCCAGCCAGTGGCATGAGAGTCACAGTAATGGGAATGGAAACAGTGATCTCGGTTGCCATTGAGCTATGGATATTGATATGGCTATTGTTGAGCCTCAGATGATTTCAAATGATGACGGCGGGACAACTGGAAATGTGTAGGACATCGTACTGAGGAAACATTTGAAACAGGCTTGACTAGTTGAGACACATCCAGTTGTCAGAGGAAAAGGAGAGGGAGAATAAAAGTCTTATTATGGAAGAGATTTCCTTATTAGAAGGACGTCACTGATAACTCTGCAGTTATACAGTAATCGATTTGCTCGAGCGGGCACCAGTCATGTCTCCATGGTGAGACTTGTTGTGACTGTGTTTGGCATCTCGAATACACCATGGGGAGCTTGCCAGGCTCTGCCATGCAGGCGGGATCCTCTCGGTAGCTTGCCCGGCTCTCCGAGAGGGTTGGAGGAATCGAACCCGGGTCAGCTGCGTGCAAGGCAAACGAACACCCTACCTGCTGTGCTATCACTCCAGCCCTATACAGTAATGAAAAGCATTTATCAAAAGAGGAATTTTAGGACAAGGAAGCAAATTATTGGGGGTAGGGGGAGACACAGCTAAGGGACCCACCTATGGTAGGCAGCTAACAGCATTCTGATGACTTTTGCAAAAACAACTCAGAGACAGCGGGTGAATTCCAGAGGCCAGGAAGCAACATGCCTTCCACATACAATGTCCTTGGTTTAATTCCTGGCACCAAAACCAATTTTTTAAAATCATGACAGACGATCCATACCATAAGATAGGAGAATTCAAATCTCTGTGAGTACTTGTTCTAGGAGGGATTTTTTTTTAAGCGAGAAGAAATTTTCTTAGCAAAATGTGATTGTTTCTAAGGAAAATATTATTAACCCTCAAATTAGTTCAAAACAGAAAGAAAGCTAGCCAGCAGCACTTCTCTCTGAAGAGATTAGAAAGGTGATTAAAAGGAGAAGCAGTGAAAGGAAAAGGTAGGTTTTTGGGTGAATTTTGCATAATCTTCAAAGTATAATTAAGCCGGTATTCAATAGCTGTTCAACACCAAAAAGGGAAAAGATGGAAAATACTACAGTTCTTACTGTGAAGCTGGCATAGCTTTAACAACAAAAAAATTAATTTAAATAATATGAAAGAGAAACTATTTAGACCTAAGTCATGTCTCAGTACGTGTGTGGAAATTCTAAATAGTTGCATACAAGAATCTAGCAGTGTATAAACTAGAGATGTGCCAGATCAAATTAACACCCAGTAGAATCTTTTACTTTGTATCAAGTTCTTTCTCACTTTCCATGACTAATCCTTGGTGATAATGTAAGGGTATTTCAATGGTAATAAATCTATTTGCAGAATTAGATTAATAAATCAAAGCAGGAGCACATGATGTTATCGGTAGCACTGCACTGTAGCACTGTTGTCCCGTTGTTCATCGATTTGCTTGAGCGGGCATCAGTAACGTCTCCATTGTGAGGCTTGTTGTTACTGTTTTTGGCATATCGCATATGCCACGGGTAGCTTGCCAGGCTCTGCTGTGCGGGGCGGGATACTCTTAGTAGCTTGCCAGGCTCTCTGAGAAGGATGGAGGAATCGAACCCGGGTCGGCCACGTGCGAGGCAAACGCCCTACCCGCTGCGCTATTGCTCTAGTCCTGATGTTATCAGTAGGTGATAAAAAGTTTTGGTTAAAATATAGAAAACCATTCCTTATTAAAATAAGACTCTCAGTAAAACAAGAAGGAGAAACAAACTTAAATGCATGTGTATGATAAGAAGATGAGTCAAATGCTAAGTTCCCAATCCATTTCAATTAAAATCCAGAACGTAAGAGCCCATAAGAATTACTCTGACAGTTACTATTGAAAACTGTTTCAGACAGTTCAGTAATTGCAGTCAGAGAAGAAATTATACAGTTGATATGTATATTTATAAAAAGCTGAAATGAGTGCTTTTGTTAAATATATGATTGATTGTGTATATACAAAAACCAGATGGCTCTCGAAGTAAAATGAGAGATTCAAAGTAAATTAGTATTTGGATGAATGCAAGATAAATATATAGACATCAGAGGTAGTGCGGAAAAATAGTTTAGGGTGGGGAATCTAGGTCTGGATGAGCTCTGTTTGAGTTTCAAATAATAAAGTTCGGATTTATTAGCTGAGTTGCAAGTTAGCTCTCCTGGCTCAGTAACGTACTAAAACAAATTAACTTCTCTGTGCTTCAACTTTTTCTGGTTAAAATCCTCCTAGTTTACAGCCTGTAGTTGGTGGAGAATGAAATGAGTGGGGAAACGTCTTAGAATAATGCCTGACACATGTTATATATCATTTAAAAGTAATTTTTTAGCTCTTTGGAAGCTCGAGAAATATCCAGCCACAATGGAAACAAGCACTGTAAAATTCTTTGCAGGGCATTTTACAAGATTGGTATGGGATCGCATATAAAGGGATCTATAAAGATTGTTGTGTTATTAAAAGACATAAAACCCGATCTGAATAAATGGGAGTCAAGGTTTAGAAATCAGGAGAATGTCACTTCTCACAGAATAAAGGCAGAGAAGTCAAGGCTTATTTTTAAGAGTAAAACAAAGTGATCTTAAATTTCATGTGGAAGACTAAATGGCTCAAAATTACCCAAACTTTTTTTTTAAGCAGTAGTGAAGACAAAGTGCCTTTAATATAGTTTTTAAATGCTACGGAGTCACTGCTGGCTCTCTGATACTGGGATAAAGACAAGTTCATCAGAGAACAAGGCTAAAATTTCAGAGGTAGACCCCAGTATATAGGGAAATGGAGCAGAAAGCAGAAAAATCGGGTTTGCTCTTCACTGGGATTTAATAAAATGGTGCTGGCACAACTGGTTCTCCATCTGCAAGAATTTAAAATTGGACCCGTATCTCTCAACATACTCAAAAATAAATTAAGATGGATTAAAGACAAATGTAAAAACTCAAGCATGCTCGAAGAAGTTAATTTGAGCGACTGAATAAAATAGGAATGGCTGGTGGCATGAGCCGCGGCAAGTGCCACACACAGCGTTTGAGTCCGTCGCCACGGGATTTTCTTGCAAACAAGAGGTGGGATGCGGAGCGCAGAGATTATCCAGATCCAGCGACTCCCCATCATTTTCTGCACTGCGTCCTGAGGCCCCTGCTTTGTCCCGTGCTTCCCTCTGCCCCTGTTCACTGCATTTCCATATTCCCGGTGGAAATGAGAGTAAGTGAGCCAAGGGGGCTGAGGTCTCCCCTCTGCTGAACTGGTTCTTTTTCCCTCTCCAGGGGCTGCTTCCTACAGCTCCAGCTCTTTTTCCAGAACTGTTCTTCTTGGCCACACTCAGCGGCAGGAGAAGAGAGAACACTTACTATTTTTGCTTTCCAGCTTTTTTTTTTCTCTCTCTCTCACAGACTAAGGAAAGCAAGGAAGGAAAATTAGTTGTGAAGGCACACTCCGGGCCCCTGGGGATTGTGTGGACACCCCAAGAGCAGGGCAGACCATTCTAATGGAAAGAGAAAAGCAGGGTGGACATCGACTTCCCTTGCTGGTTTCCCTTTAAAGCCTTTCTCTGTGTAAATAAAAACACCATTAGCAAGCCCAGACTGGGAAATATGTTTACAGTCCGTATGACAGAGAGAAGATTTTGGTATATAATATGTGGAGCCACTTGTACAGATGAAAAACAGAAAGATAAACAGCCCAGTGGGAAACTGCGTGGACGGACCTTTCACAATGGAGGGGACCCGAGTGACAAGAACGTCGTTGCTTTTTGGAGAGAGACAGGAGCGGATCAGCTGCACCCCAGCCACCAGGGTCTGCCCCCTCCCCCCGTCCCATGGAACACTGGGGGCAGCTCTGCTCTAAGCTCTGCTCTAAGATCCTCCCATCTCTGGGAGCAGCTGATGAATGAAAATAGTGAGGTTTTGTTTTAGTCCTAGTGGGAAACGAGAGATTTTCAAAGACAGGAGTTTCTACCTAGGAGCCAGACCAGAGCAGTATTTCCCAGCTGGGGGCCCCGGGCCAGAATATTTTTAGGAGGCCACGGTGAAAAATTGTGTACATGGGGGATCCACAGGACTAGGAGGTCAACCAGGATAGTGAGAGGGGTATGGGGGCAAATCACAGGAAGGGGGCCAGCTGCGGGGCAAAGTTGAGAAACTGAATGCAGCTCCTGGGATTCAGATCACCTGTGTCTTCTGTCCTGGACTCCTGCATGCTGTTCTCTGGGTGGACAGGCATGCATTCTTGGTAGCATCTAAATGTGACCCATTCCAAAGGGGAAGATTCTGAATGCCACTATGAAGTCTGGGTTAGGGAGAAACCACCTATTTATTAGGAGAGAAACCACCTATTAGGAGAGCAGAGAGAGAAATTTATGAATCACTTTGCTCAAACGGTTATTTAAAAGTTCTCATGAAACTATATGCAACAAAAATCTATTCATGGAATTTCAGAGAGTAAAAAAGAAGGAGGGAGGGGGTTGAAGGAGGGAAGAAGGAAGGAAGGAAGGAAGGAAGGAAGGAAGGAAGGAAGGAAGGAAGGAAGGAAGGAAGGAAGGAAGGAAGGAAAGAAGGAAGGAAGGAAGGAAGGAAGGAAGGAAGGGAGGGAGGAAGGAAGGAAAGGAGGGAGGGAGGGAGGGAAGGAGGGAGGGAGGGAGGAAGGGAGGGAGGGGGAGAAAAGGAAAGGAGGAAGGGAAGGAAAGGAGTGAGGAAGGAAGAAAAGAGGAAGGGAGGAAGGGGAGAAAAGGAAAGGAGGAAAGAAGGAAGGAGAAAAGGGAGGAAGGAGAAGAAGGGAGGAAGAAAAGGAAGGAAGGAAGGAAGGAAGGAAGGAAGGAAGGAAGGAAGGAAGGAAGGAAGGAAGGAAGGAAGGAAGGAAGGAAGGGAGGGAGGGAGGGAGGGAGGGAGGGAGGGAGGGGGAGAAAAGGAAAGGAGGAAGGGAAGGAAAGGAGTGAGGAAGGAAGAAGAGAGGAAGGGAGGAAGGGGAGAAAAGGAAAGGAGGAAAGAAGGAAGGAGAAAAGGGAGGAAGGAGAGGAAGGGAGGAAGAAAAGGAAGGAAGGAAGGAAGGAAGGAAGGAAGGAAGGAAGGAAGGAAGGAAGGAAGGAAGGAAGGAAGGAAGGAAGGGAGGGAGGGAGGGAGGAAGGGAGGGAGGAAGGGAGGAAGTAGAGGGAGAAAGGAAGGTAGGAAGGAAATAGAAGAAGGAAGGAGGAAGGGGAGGATAGTAACGGAGGAAAGAAGGAAGGGAGGAGAAAAGGGAGGAATGAAGGAAGGAAAAGAAGGGAGAAAGAAAAGGAAGGAGAAGAGGAAGGAAAGAGAGGGAAGCAAAAAGGAGAGGAAGGAAGGAAGGAGAGGGAAGAAGGAAGAAAGTAGAAAAAGAAAGGAAGGAGAAAAAGAAATTGAGAAAGGAAGGAAAAAGGGAAGGAAGGGAAGGAAGAAAGGAAGCAGGAAGGGGAGAAAAGGAAAGAAGGAAAGAAGAAAGGGAGGAAGGAAGGAAAAAGGGAGGAAGGAAGGAGAAGAAGGGAGGAAGAAAAGGAAGGAGAAGAGGAAGGAAGGAGGGAGAGGGAAAAGGAAGGAAGGAGAGGGATGAAAGAAGGAAGGGAAAGGAAGGAGAAGAAAGGAGGGAAGGATGAAAGGAATGAGGAGAAGAAGGAAGGCAGGAAAGAATGAAGGAAGGAAGGAAGGAAGGAAGGAAGGAAGGAAGGAAGGAAGGAAGGAAGGAAGGAAGGAAGGAAGGAAGGAAGGAAGGTGGGAGAGGAAGGGCAGAAGGAAGGGAGGAGAAGGTAGGAAGAAAGGAATGAAGGAGAAGGAAGGAAATAATGGAGGGAGGGAGAGAGGAAGGAACAAACGAATGAACAAATGAACTGATTTAGAAGCAGCAGAATATTAACTGAGGTTGGCTTTGGAATTGAGCCTCTGAGGGCCAAGTGCCAGTGATAGAAACAGGCCTGATTCCCCCGCACACGTGATAGTGGTCATGAATGGGGAGTCATGGGGCTTTGGAGAAGCCAGATGCAGCTTGTTAGTGATGCTCATATCCCAGCAGCTGACCTTTAATTCAGTATGAATTCCTTAGTCTTTCCAGTTTAATTTAGGGATGAAATATAATCCATGTGCCCTGATACCTGAGGGCATAGTAACCCCAGGGACTTGGACTCCTGACTTCTTGGACGTGTGACCCCCTTCTGGAACTCTCAATGCCATTCTGCTCGGCTTTGTCTCACGTCCAGTCAGACCTCTATGGTTGGGAGCAGCTCTGACATCCTCTGAGTTCATTCTGCAGACAAGGAAAACTGAGGCCCAGACTAGTCTAAATGCTCTCCGGCCAGTTGCTGGTGAGTTCCAGCAGCTGAAATGACCGGAGTCAAGCTTAGGAGTTGTCTACTCTTTCTTCCTGTCTAATTTCTACTACCACCATCCAAAACGCTTCCTAAAACCACAAGTAAAAAGCCAAATATGTGCCCGTGGCCTTGGGGCTATGCCTAGAAGTCTTAAAGAGGCCTCAAAAGGACTAAACATAAACCGGAAACTTTGATCCATTGGTTTTTAACAAAGGACTTAAAACTTGGATGGTACCTTTCAGAAAATGAAAAGACCAGCCAGAATCTGAGAAAAAAATCATTTTTGATTAAAAACGCTACATGTGGTTTAGTATATACATTATATGTTTTATATATATATGTGATATATGTTATACGTTGCGTGTGTTATGGACTGGAGCGATAGCACAGTGGGTAGGGCATTTGCCTTGTACATGGCCTACCCGGGTTCGATTCCTCCATCCCTCTCAAAATTCCAAGCAAGCTACCGAGAGTATCCCGCCCTCACGGCTGAGCCTGGCAAGCTACCCGTGGCATATTCGATATGCCAAAAACAGTAACAACAAAGTCTCACAATGGAGACGTTACTGATGCCCACTCGAGAAAATCAATGAGCAATGGGACGACAGTGTTACGGTGCTTATAAATGTTATATGTATGTTATTAGATATGTTGGATATGTTATTATACATATGGTATACATATTAAGCCATATGTAGCTAGAGATATTATCTCCCAAGCTAGGGTGATAGCACAGGTAGTGGTGAGTAGCCAGACCCTGGATTCAATCAGTAGTCCCCCCTGCCCCCATAATCCATGTTCCAGCACCTCGAAGCAAAGCCATGGATCCCAGGACACCAGCAGCTGCTGCCCCACCCCAATAAAACAATGAAAAACACCTCTGTTTGACCCCGCAATTAGTGCTCCCCACAAACATGTGAAAACTTGCTTCCATCCCAGCCTGATTCCGCCTAACCTGCAGATGGAGTCAGCAGGACACTAGGGACCCATGAACTGCAGCTGTGCCTGGGAGAGAGTAGGACCCAGTAGGACACAAACCCCGGCATGCTCAGCCAGAGACGGTCTTACAGACATTGTCAAGCGGAGGGGCCCAGAGCACTGACCGTTGGGTCCTGTTTGCTTGAAACAACAGAAATCAGACCCACGGTTGAATGCAGATTAGCCATGCAGGGGCTGGAGAAGTTCTCGGGACATGGTGCACGTGGGCCCCGGGTGATTTTGTTGGCGTTTGTGGTGGACTCCTTTGTAAGAACTCATTCAAGTGTCAGCTAAAGACTCATTTACTCTCCAATGCATAGGCAGTGCCCCTGAACAGTAACTATTTAAAAATTAGGCCTGGGCTGGCAAGAGAGTGCCAAGGTTAAGGCTCTGGCCCCGTGTGTGTGTGTGTGTGTGTGTGTGTGTGTGTGTGTGTGTGTGTGTGTGTGTGTGACAGACGCCCAGTTGGATCAGTGGCACCGTGTGGTCTCGTGAGCACTGCGGGGGGGGGTGATCCGAGAGCACCAAACCCTCCCCCCCAAATTATTTTATTTTATTGCTCGTTTGGGCGCCTCGCCCAGCAACGCTCAGGGGTGATTCCTGGTGGTGATTGGGAAACCATATGGGAATCGAACCCAGGACGGGACAGTCACATGCAAGGCCAACACCCTCCCCACTGTACTATCTCTCTGGCCCCCAAGTTAATTATTTTTAAAAGCCAGATCAGAGCATACAGTTTGCACCAGGCTGAAATTTCACAGGCACTCAGCTTGCCTTCTCTGAACCAGAACCACGTTCCTGGTGAAACCCTCCTCTGCTTTCTCTTCTAGGAAGGGCTGCATAAATGCATGTAGCCAGAAAGATCCCTGGGATATCAGGGATTGAGCCGAGGAGACAGCGGAGAGAGGACGTGGCACTGTGTGTGGCCCTGCCTTTTGCATAGTTTCATCTGGTCCTTTTTCACTCTTCGAGCCAGAAGGAGAGTTGGGGAGAGAGTTTCCTGGCGAAACCATTCCTAAAGTGACTCCTGACTTTTCGGTCTTTCTTTGGCTCTTTGTGCCAGAGAGGTGAAAGAAGGCCATTTCGATGGCTTAAACGAAGAACCAGGGAAGTGGCATGTGTTTTAGCATGTGTTCTTCCGGGTAGGCTGGGACAGATGGAAAAAATAGTGTCTGTCGCCCCTTTCATTGAGACGCTACCGTTCTGTGTTTCTTATCACCGGGCTTGCAATTGCAATGCCGTCCGTCTCATCTTTCCCTGACTCTTGCTCTTGGGGTCGATATTTTTCTAAAAAGTCATTCAACATTGAGACATACTGGAAATGTTAGAGAAAGAATTACATGCTAAAAGGAAAATAAAGGAAAATTTTATCTTGAGGGGCCGGGGAGATATATCTCCACACTTGGTGATACTCAGGGCTTGCTCTTTTTTTTTTTTTTTTGCCACACTTGGTGATACTCAGGGCTTGCTCCTGGCTCTGTGCTCAGGGATCTTGCCTGGCATGACTCAGGAGATCTTATGGGGTGCCAGGGATTGAAATCAGGTTGGCCCTGTGCAAGGCAAGTGCCTTACCTGCTGTACTATATCGCAGGTCCCGGAAAATGCTTTTAATTTTAAAAGACTGAGATTTGGTTTAGTCTTGGATGCCAGTTGGGTGACTAATGGGAAGAAATCCTAGACTTCAAAAGAAGCATGGCCAGATGGTCTGACCATTCAGCACTTACCGCTGCGATGAATCTCCAGTTAGACCCCAAACTTTTCATTTCCCCAGCCTCCCCCTCTCCCTTACCTCTGTCACCAGACAAAAACGAAAGGAATCTGAAATGCTGGGGCGAGCAAACGCCTCAGAAAACAGGGTTTTTGTGAGGAAGACAGAGCCTGAAATGTGGACCAGCTCCACGGGGCTAATCACCCCTGCTCCGAAGTTTATTACTTTTAAATATTAACTACTTAAAGTGATTCATTTGGAGATCAAAATGATTAATCCTGCTCAGTCGCTCTAGCTGTCAGCAGCGAGCTTAGCGGCTTTAGACGGTCGTGTTTACTCAACCCGAAATTTCTGTCCTTACAGACCCAAGTGCAGCCGCTTCATTTCTCATGGTTCTGTTATTCCCGCCTTCCTCTGAGTTCCCCTGCCTTCCAGCCTCCCTGCCTCACAGATATGAACAGTTTGGACCATTCAGCAGGCCAGCGGGGGTGGGGGAGGCGTGTCCTCCCAGCTCTGAGGCCAGCAGGCTTTTTAGATTAACACCCAGAAGGTGCCAGCAGATAGAAAGAGGCTCACATCCCTCCTCAGGGCTCGGTGGGGGGAATCCTTTCCCCCTGCTGTCTGGAGCCCCCAGCTTCCTGCTGAACTTATATCCGGTCCCTTGCCCCGTCACAAACTCTGGAGCCACGCTGGGAAGCGCTGGGGTGAGACTGCTGGTCCACGCCACATCACAGCCTGTTCATCCCAGTGTCTGCCGCCCGGTGACATGCAGAAATCAGCCTCAGTGAGGGAGGCGTGTTCTCCTCCGTGGTGTGACCTTGTTCTAAACGTAGTCACAACTGAGGACAGCCAAGAAACGGACTGAGAAAGAGTCCAGCAGAGAGGGTGCTTGCCTGGCACGCAGCAGCCCAGGATCTATCACCCCTGGCACCTTGGAGGTGAAAACCAATTGAGCATCTATCACCAGGAGTAGACATGGCCTGCGGTCTCTCCAGAGGAGAATCATGGAACCAGAAAAACAAGTGGAGTTCCTTCGAGCTGGGGCCAGGGCTCAAAGGGCCCTTGTACCAACTTTGCATGTGGGCAGTCCAGATTTGAGCACTGGTCACCCGGAGCCCCATCTTCCCTGGTGTGGCCCAGAAGTCAAAGGTGGAGGGGAATGGATGGAGTTACCGATGTGAGCATCCGTCGGGGTTAGGCTTGGAAAGATGATGCTCAAGAGAAGAAGTAAGTCGATAACGGAACATCGCATTCTGCAATATTGCGTTTGGAGAGAGGGGCGTGCTTACAGCTGATGGTGCTCAGGGCTCCCTCCTGGCTTTGTGCTCAGGGGTCACTCCTGGCGGTGCTGGGGGACCATATCCTTAGCGGGGGATTCAGTCGAGGATTCACAGAGAACACAAGTTCTTTAATTCTTGTTCTTTTCTACAGCCCCCAGGGGCTCTTTATTTTCCTTTGAAATGTCCCTCCTTGGAACACGGGAAGTAGGGTGGGGGGGATTCTTTCCTCCTGCCTTGGCCTTTATTACTCTGCTGTCTAGAGCCCCCAGTGTCCTACTGAGCTCATATCCGGTCCCTTGCCACAAGAAGAAGCCAGTTGGAGGAGACAGATGTGGACCCGTGGTTGGCCCAGGCTAGAGAGAGAGAGCGCACGAGGCAGGACAGTGCAGATGTGGGCAGTGATGATCATTTGTACCAGGTTGCTCTGGGGGCTGAGGTTAATGATCCTGGTGGTTGGGAGGTTGTTTGCATGGTTGGTGCATGTATTCCTAGGAGCCAGCGAGCAGGAGGTGTGCTCTAAACGGGTAGCTTGTGCATTACACCTTAATAAGGCCGCTCCTTGAAAGAGGAGGCAGTGAGAAGGGGGGAGAAAGGTGGAAAGGAGAGACAAAGGGAGAGTGAGAGGAATTGTAGGTACTGTAGTCATTAGTTCTTCATAGAATCTCGTTTTCCTATTATTTCCTTTCTTTTCCTTTTCCTTTCCATTTCTTTCTTTTTTGGCCCTGGGGTCATACCCAGCGGCACCCAGATCTTGCTACTGGCTCTGTGCTTAGGGATCACTCCCAGTGAGGCATTTGTGGTGCCAGGGAATCAAACCCAGGTTGGCTGTATGCAAGGCAAGAACGCTACCCACTCAACTATCTCTCTGACACCACCCCACTCTCTTTCCATCTCATACAAAAGAGCATAGATCTTGGTGAACACCCCTCTGCTTTGCACCTTTGAGAAGCTCTTCCATGTTCTGATCACGAGAAAAAAGCCAAGAGCAAGCCCTTTGTTCAGACCCCCACCTTTTTCTGAAACCACCGTTTCTTTTTTTCCATCTGCGTTGCGTGCATTTGTTCTCCTCCGCCTGGTCACAAATCCCTCACTCATATTTCCCCCCCTGGGAACCTTTCCAGATCATACAATCTACCTGGGTTGTGTTTTTTTCTGTTTATCTTGGATAGATTGTCAAATTTATGAGTGTCATAAAAGCAAAAGGCCTCTTCTCATCCAAGCTAGCTTTGCCCTTTAATCACAATGAATTTCATCCTCGGGTATCCTTTTGTCTGGCTACAATTTATCGTCTTGGTCCAGTTTCAAACTGTAACGGGAAGCTCTCCGGGTTGGCCCTGCTGATCACAAGGAACCTGCAAAAGAGAAAGGCTTCTGTGGTTCATCTTCGCCAAATATGATTAACACAGAGATTAGAGAAGCAAACGAAGGCAAATGCAAGGGTGCCATTGCAAAGAGCAGGCCTGAAGAAACGCTGAGAAGAAAGAATCACTGGAAGTCAGAGTGATTTGAAGCGAGATGACCACATTGTAAGCCTGGTCCAGAAGCATCTCTTCAGCCTTTCCTTGCCTTTCTCTTTCCACTCCTCTGGGTTGGCTTCAAGCAGCCGCCCAGGTAGCTCATCTTCCAGAAACCCTGAGTTATCTCCACCAGCTGCCTCTTCTCCCGATCTGGAGAAATCTTTCTTCTCTGCCTCTTCCCTTCATTTCTTTAAACTGCAGAAACACAGCACACCTTGCTAAAATGGGGCTGAGTTGTAAAAAAATCATTGAACAGATCAATTTATTCTAGATAAACAGCTAACTCACTCCAGGATGTGCATTTAAAAAAAAAGGGGGGGGTTGTCCCATTTGAAAAGTAAGAAATTTTAAGCACATGAGAATGAACAGCAATAGAATTTGAAGCACCAAACAGGTCTGGATATTTGGATATTTGGGGGTGAAGAGAGGGCAGAAATCAACATTGTTGGTTGTCTGGCTCTTCAGCAGGGATTTGACGAGGAACCTCTCACCATCCTCTAATCATACATTTTTTTTCTCCTGATTATTAATTACAATAGTCTTGGTGAGCTTGTTTTTAAAAAATTATTTCTTTTTATCCACCATGATATACAAAGCCAAGAGAGTTTACAAAAGAGAGTTTCAGGCATTTATTATTCCAACACGATACCCACCATCAGATCAGCGACTTCCACTAATGACCCAAAGCTAGATTTAAAATATCATTTTTCATGTCATAAATTAGCTTTTTTTCTGGGGGAATGCCACATGCTGTGATGTTCAGCACTCACTCCCAGCTCTGTGCTCAGGGATCACTTCTGGGCAGTGTTTGGGAGAAAATATACGGTGTAGAGGGTTGAACAGGGGTCAGCCACATACAAGGCAGGTGCTTTACCCTCTGTACTATCTACCTGGCCCCACAAATCAACTTAAAATCAAGGCATCATAGCCTGGAAAGATGGGAAATGTGAGCAGTGAAGGGACAAGAACGGTATGAGTAAGTGGCTTCAACTTGAGGGCATCTTTTACTCTCAGAAACAGAAGCAATCTTTCATTGGACGATAAAAAAATCTGCTGGAAACCTTGCTGCTTGCTCTCGTGTTCCTGAAATCTCTCTTTGAAACTTTCATTGCCTTGTTTCAGCTGTAGTTTAGGCCCCATAATTAACAACAGCATCAAGGATGATGTTTTGAGATACGAAGTTACTGTCCTTTGACCACCCCCAAAGTGTACCAGACAGCCCCCCACACACACTCTGTCCCTTCAGTCCCTTCTGAACAATCACTTCCTTCCTCCCTGTCCCCGTTCTGCCACTTCTCGGTAATCTCAGTTTTATGATCCAAAGGCGGAATGTTGGACCTCATTGATTAGCGTTTGTTCTCTCCTGAGAGTTTAGTACCAGGGCTACGGGGTGTTGCAGATGGCTATCGAGGCACTGTAGGCTCCCCCCAAGCCCCCAGCATCCCCAGTGGGGGCCGAAAAATCGAAAACAAAGAGTTTAGACACAGGGATGAAGAGGGCCAGATGTTAAAGGTGGGGGTGGGGGTCCACAGCACACCGGAGGGCTGGTGTCATGGCTGTGTATTCGCAAAGTGCCCCGTGTTTACATACCTGGATAACAAATAATAAAGATTGTGGTTTTCTGCTTTCTTTCACCTCATAGATTTTTTGCATCAAAATGAAAACAGAGTGAAAAGTCAATAACGTGGAAAATGTTTTAAGTTCCAGTTCAGAGATTAGAATGGGATTTCTGACTGTCTTTTAACTTCCCTCTGACTTTTCTCTGCCAGTCTTGGCAGCTCCCCAAATAGACAAAAGCTGCAAGCACTCTTATCCCTCATTTTCACCTTTTAAAAATAAGTCCCTAGTCTTATTTTGGAAAGATGATGATTGAGGGCAGTAGTTAACTGTTTTAAATATTTCTCCCTGTCTGCATTTTAAAATGCAACATATAAATAACAGAGGGTACATTCTTCCATGGCGATTTTGTATACAGCTGAGGACTGTTTCGTTTTGTGGGCCACACCCGGTGATGCTTAGAGCTTTCTCCCGACTCTGCACTCGGGGATCATCTCTGTTTTGGGGAAACATGCATGGTGCCAAGGATGGAACCCAGGTCAACGGCATGCAAGGCAGGCAAGCACCCACTCCACTCCACTATCTCTGCAGACGACATTTTAATTTAAATCTTACTTTTCTAAGTATCTTGCTTGCTAATTACTTAGAAGATACAGAGTATTGTTAGTTACAATACTCTGTCTTCCTTCATAAAGCTTGCCTACTTTCTCAGACCTCAAGGGCCTTGTCTGGGTTTTTTTTTTCCTCTCTCTCTCATTTTTTTTTCTGCTACTGCCTCTTTTTTATCATACATTTTGGGATTCAGATACTTAATCACACCTCTCTGATAAACCCAGTTTAATTTGTAGCTAATGGCAGTGACAGGTTTTAATTCGGTATGAATGTCATTGTTGGAATCCACAGGAAGTCTGACCAAGATAAAGCTGATTCCACTTCTGATGTGGCTACAGAAATAGCGCATTGACCCATATTAGTTAAAATGTGCTAAGGGCTAGAGATACGAACATTGTTCCTCCCCCCTAAGTTTGTTTTATTATGCATTTTGCTAGATTTATTTCCGG
Source organism: Sorex araneus (assembly GCF_027595985.1). NCBI lineage: Eukaryota > Metazoa > Chordata > Mammalia > Eulipotyphla > Soricidae > Sorex > Sorex araneus. The sequence goes on along the minus strand of NC_073302.1, from coordinate 303,404,663 downwards.
GAAGAGTCAGCCTGCTAGTATTTTCTCACGCACGTTTTATAACACCCGTTTTGGAAAAAATAGAATGTGTGTTAGTTCTTGTATCATGATGCTTAGAGTTCATAGAGGTAAGAGAAGGAAGGAGGAAAAGGAATGCTGAATAATAGAAAAGCTCTAATATTCTTAAAAGGTTGGGCTTCTCTGATTGCATCTGGGTCCATCCCTGTGGAGTGTTATTCTTCAGTGGGATTTTGATTCAGTCCCTAAATCTCAGGCTCTACCATGTCCACAAGAGTCAGAAAAATCAAACCACAGATCCCCATGCAAACATTTTACTCTGCTCATCCATGGTATTATAAAACATGTGAGGTCTCAGGAATAAATACGGGAGCAGAAAAGTCATTCATAACTGCAGTCATTTTAAAGTGTCACCTAATTTAAACACTTGGCTTTAAGTGATTTTAGTGCCATGAGTTTTATTATGCTCAATTTATTAGGGAAGACTTGAGGGGGTCACAGCCATTTATTTTTCAGGGGCCTGGATTTTATCATTAATTTTTAAATACATAGTACTCCCACTTTATTTTTAGAGTACACCTTATTTGAACACCTCCCCCCCCCAAAAAAAAGAAAATAAAAACACCTGATTTACAGTGATCAATACAGATATATTTCCAGGTATTTATTGAAGCCTGAGGTGTAGAAAGACAAATGACTGCAAAGGTCTGCTCCAAAATTGAGTTGATATGTGTGCAAACACACACACACACACACACACACACACACACACACACACACACACACACAGAGCTCCAGACACCCAGCTACATCCTTCTGCCAGGCCTTGTTAAAGGGCTGAGGCTACAGTACAGGTCCCTCAAAGAGCTGATGAGGCTAGTTCCCGAGTCTTGAGGAACACCTGCTTCCTTCCCCCCCAAATGTCATCTGCATGGGACACTGGACCCCAGGGACTAGAGCCCAGATGCTGAAGACCATGGCCAGGCCCACGGCTCTCACAAGCAGAGTAAACAGCATGGAAGAGCTAGAACTCCCTCTGGGCTGGTGTTCCCGGGGCTGCCCATCACTCTGATGGGGCTGCTGAGCCCCAACAGTGGACAGAGGAGCCCTGAGTAGTGGGGGTGGACGGAAAGCCCTGGGTGAGTCCCTCCCTCGTTTTCCAGAATGCCTTCCGGACCGCCCCCCTCCACAACCCGACCCCCGCCACCGCTTGCTCCATACCAGCCGTGCCTTATGGAAAATTCCAGAATGCTTGACTGTTGTTTGCTTTGGAGAGAGTCTCTCTCTCTCTCTTTTTTTTAAGAAGATAATTAATTAATTAATTAATTAATTGATACATGAAGTCTACCTCTCCACCGCCTATACTCACTAGCTGTTATATTTTCTCCCCCTAATTAGGACAGAATTTTACCCTAAGGCAGTTAGGAGTGTGTGAACCAGCAAGTCGAAGAGGACTGGCCTTTTGTGCGGAAATGGGGCTCCCCCACAGAGGTTACTCTATCAGCGCAGGGTCAGACGCTGATACTGAAAATGAAGCAGTGATGTCCCCAGAGCATGCCATGAGACTGTGGGGCAGAGGGGTCAAATCGGGCCGCAGCTCCTGCCTCTCCAGTCGCTCCAACTCAGCCCTCACACTGACGGACACGGAGCATGAGAACAAGTCTGACAGTGACAACGGTAAGTCCCGCTTTAAGTGCCACTTGGTTCCCCCGCCGGGTTCTGGTGGCCTGTTCTTCTCTTCTCCTTCTTCCTCTCCTTCCTGCTCCTTCTTCTTTGGGTCGTCATGGAGTCCAACTCAAGAAATGAATGTCCTTGGATCTTGCTTTTTAATTCCCAGTCTCCCCACCCTCCCTACTTTAGGGGAAGGGGGACAAGAATCAACATTGGGCCTCGGATGGGCTAAATGACGCAAGTGTTTTATGATGTATTTTCTGTAAGCTGAAAAAAAAATGTAATCATCTTTGGCATAACTCCCCCTCCCCCCCAAAAAAGAGCTATATCTTGGATTGTGTTGCCTGTTTGCCTGTGTGATGTCATCAAGCAAATGGTGATAACGGGCATCTCAGAGGCAGCTTGCAATCAAAGATGTCTTTGTAGATTTTGCTTGAAGATACCTCAAAGAAGTTGCAGAATCTGAGAATGGAAGAGTGAGTACACAGAATAGTTCATTACCAGGGCTCCGGTGATTGAAGAACAAATTTGATCCCGCTTTAAACTTGCGAGTTGATGAGAGCAATTGAAATCTTGGTCAAAGGGGGGGAGGGGGGAAGGAGCACGGTCTTTGATGTGCTTTGGGGACTGGATTATTATGCAATTAAATGCATGCACACAAAAATGAGATTTTAGCATATCCAAATAGCAGCAGTTCGTACGGTAAGAAAAATATTTTTATACATTATTAGGGGTTCCCCCTCCCCCTGCCTATTGCTAGTGCAAGATAATAATAATAATAAAAAAGCTCATTTATATGCAATAGTAGATTTAAAAGAAAACTTAATTTTTAGTCAGTGTTGCTTCTAGGAAAAATTGGAGCATCAGTACCAGCGTGCCAGACAATGAAAACACATTTCTCCTTCAGCATGTAATATTAACACTACGCTTGCTACTTTCATCTCATTATTAATGCCATGTGTACACGATGCATCAAAATACAACGAGGAAATTAAAATGGGAGAATTGCATGGCCTTTGAAAAGAAAGATGGTTGCTTTACTGATAAGATTTCATCTCTGTTATTTATTGAGCAACTTTGTCAGCCTTTGCTTTGTAACAGGAAAGCCAGTTTAGGGTCTGTTTTCCGTTTTCAGCCATGGGCCCAAATGAAGTGGCATCTAGAGCTTCTCGTCCCGTGGCCTAGTTTTGGCCATTTCCTTCTGTGCGTGCTAACGCCAGCCTCAAATCAATAAAAGCCGTGTTTGAGATAGGACATTCCAATGCATGGAGCCAGAGTGGAGACTAATTAATAATCAGCCCTCCCGATGTTTGTTTTGGGAGGGTCAGATTTGGAGGAGGCGAGCTGTAATACAGCCCCAAACAAGGAACAAAGACCTTCTTCGGGACAAAAGATTAGAATCTGGCTGCCAGCTTCACTTGAGCTGATCCATTCAGCTCAGTAAAACGTGTGTTTATATCTATTTTCATTGTGAATTCAGGAATCATTAACCTTAAGTACAGGCGGCTGGGCATAAACTTGGCTTCTCATCCATCCATCCATCCGCGTCTCTGCATAACACTGAGTAATGGCACATTCCACGGTCATATTACGATGTAGCATTTGGCATTTTATTTTGCTACAAGATAGGATATCATTTTTGATGGTTAGTGAAAGGAAAGAGAAGAGAAGAAGTTCGCCGCTGCTGTTCTGCTCATAGATTGTCCATACCCATATCTCGAGTCAATTTTTTTGCCCAGGCAAAAACCTTTGTAGCATCTCTCTCTCTCTCTCTCTCTCTCTCTCTCTCTGAAACAAACGTATTTTCATCATGCATCTCTACCGGCACAATAGAAAATAATCGTTATTATTTTTTTAAGATGCTCTATCTGGCAATTCTGTCCCACAGTGTATGCCTGGCATTTCTTCTTCTTCGCAGAAAATATAAAACTTCTAACTTAGTAACCTTCTAATAATGATCTACTATATCACCATGATAGTGAAGAGCAGGGCGTGAGGTGTGTGGATCTCCCACCCCACCGCCCTCTTTTGTCTGCCTGGATAATGATGAGCTTGTTCTCTGGGAACTGCCAAGGCCTGTCCTAAGTATTGACTAAGCAAGGAAAGTGGCAGGTTTTTTCTTACCTTTCTCCAAACTGGCGGTTGTGAAGCAGAATGAAGGGAGACAGGAAGAGGGCGAAAGGGCCTTGCCGCGAAATTCAGAACATTTGGTAGCATTTGTTGAGAGTAAACAGAGCAGCCAAGTGAAGAGGATAAAGTGTCAAAAACAATGTTTGTTGAGCTGGGCAAATTGATGCTTAAACTTCTGTTTACTCTTTCTCCAAGATTTGGCTCTGGTTGTTTTTTGAAACAACATTTTGATGGTCTAAGAACTCCCAGTGAAGTCAGCTTAGGAAAAAATTTAATAAGGGGCTAGAGAGATAGTACAGCAGGTAAAGCATTTGCATTGCATGCAACTGTCCCAGGTTCGATTCCCGGCACCCTGCCAGGAGTGAGCCCTGAGCACAGAGCCAGGAATAAGCCCTTAGCACTGCTGTGTGTGGCAGATCATAAGAGGATGTAAAATTGGTGAGACATCTATAAGAATACAGGATATTTCATAACTACTACACTATAGCCAGAGGAACATACCTGATTGATTTCTGAGTTTTTAATGTTTAGCTATGGAAGAGCCTGGCAAGCTCCCCATGGCATATTCAATATGCCAAATACATTAACAATAACAGGCCTCATTTCCCTGACCCTTAAAAGAGCCTCCAATCATTGGGAAAAACGAGTAAGGAGAGGCTGCTAAAATCTCAGGGCTGGGACGAATGGGGACGTTACTGGTGCCCGCTCGAGTAAATGGATGAACAATGGGATGACAGTGATACAGTGAATGCTTAGCTGAGAAGGAGCAGGGTTTCATAGAAACTAAACTAATGACAGTGAGAACTGGGGAGCTTCATTTGGGAAGTACATAGCAGATTTCAGAGTTTTGCATCATGTAATTTTTTTTAAAAAAAGATGATTGCTCGTTCTTCTGATATTAAAAAAAAAAAACTACCCAAAAACCTATTGTTCCCTATTTCCTGAAGTAAAACCAGACCAAAATTTATAATACATACCTGGTCTTCTAACATGTTTACAATAAAGTGTCTCAAAACTGTTGTATATTTTTGCAATTATTGCTACTTCTACTCAAATATTTCTAACATCAAATTGCAAAAATAATTGAGTCCAGGTTTTCTTTATTGTGCTAACCTTAAAAAGATCATTTGTTTTCCAGTTATGTTTTATAACTTTCTTTTTGGATGTCCATTATTTTTGCTGTCGAAGACAATTCCCTTTGGTCCTAGTTTGAGATGTATCTATGGGAGCTCTATTTTATCCTTTATAGGTCAAAACAAAAAGAACTTAAGTAACCTAACTCACCAAAACAGACCTAATTTAGGAGCCACAAAAGAACTTGTTTTCTTCTGGTTTAGCCTGGGAGTTTTCTTTGACTCTTTCCATTATTTGAATTAACTGTGAATAAGAACTGTTTTCCCCTAGGGGAGAAAAATGTTATTCAACTTAGGTAAATTATGCAAGTAGAATGCCTGATGTGCTAGAACTTCAAAGTAGAGTTTAGCTATTAAAGGGGATTAGGTTTCATTTATTTATTGATAAAGAGGCCAACAGTTCAAGTTAAGAAGGCGCTAGGACCCCCATGAGGCTAATGACATTTTGATGGGCTGATATTCTCAGGAAGGAAAAAAGAACATTCGGACCCCATCACATGTCTCCACATTAGGGGAGACGCCAAACAAGTGATAAACAATAGTCTTCTACCCAGCCCCATCTTCACTGACCATAGGGATTTGAAGAGGAAAAAGCAGGTTGTGGGGGGAGTGGGGAGTTGTCTCGTCTACAGCATTTCCTAGGCAAGCTCAAATGTTCATCTTCTTGCAAATTCTGGACCCGGGAAGTCCTTTCTTAGTAGATATTGATTGCTGTCATCCCCCCTTGGTCTCTGTGGTCCTCAGTCAGCTGCCTGACGCCAGAGCAGACCATGGAAGGGCGGTGACCGGGTCTGCAGAGCTTCTAGTGGGCTGTGGAGAGTTTGCCACATCAATGAGATGCCCCCAATCAAAGCCAGATCGCTGGTGAGGCTGGGGACCTGGAGGGCTGTTTCCCATCTCTGATGGATTGCTTCACGACCGTTGCCTGGATCCGCTTTCCACTTTTACAAGCACCTGATCTCAAACCTTTTATATAACTTCACAAAACTTTCATACAATGTCACCAAAACACAGAGATAGCATATAGTGGGGAAAATTCAAATATTTGAATATACATACAAAAATTGAGTCTGATATACCTTAATGTCTGATACTCTATGTTGTGTTAACTGTGCACGGTAGAGCCTGGCAAGCTCCCCGTGACGTATTCGATATGCCAAAAAAAAAAAAAAAACCACAGTAACAATAACAGGTCTCATTCCCCTGACCCTGAAAGAGCCTCCAGTGGTTGGAAAAGACGAGTGAGGAGAAGCTGCTAAAATCTCAGGGCTGGGATGAATGGAGATGTTACTGATGCCCGCTCGAGTAAATTGATGAACAACACGATGGCAGTGATACAGTGACAGTGATCTCAATCCCAAAGATCTCTTGAAATGTCCAGAACAAAGGACCCCTTCCCCCTCTGCCCTTAAAAACACCACCACCCAAAACTTTTTAAGATGGTTGGTGTGTGCATCTACACTGCCGCTCACACTCCCAGCATCCCTGAGCCCAGATCCTCCTTTGCCATCCTACAAGTGTGTGCGCCCAAGGAGAGCCTGGCTCTGGACTCACCCCAGTCTGGGTTCCAGTCCACCCCTGTCGGGCCCAAGGCGCTCCCCACTGGGATTACCTATTATTCCCGTTCCCATCGTCTCCATTCTTTGCCTTCTACTTGGTGACTTGTACCAACTTGGTCAAACTGTACCTGTTCTACGAGGTGTACCATTCTCCCACCTTCTGCCTGCCTCTGTGGCCACCTGGCACCCCTTGAAAAGCAACGCCCACCGACAGTAGACTGGCCAGGAGGCCTTAGCCACGCCACTGCCTCTTGATTTGCCACCTTCCGGTGGGCAGGAAAGGAGATGGTCTTGGGCGAGTCAACCATCCGCGTTTTGCTGTCTCCCACCTGGATGACCCATTTAATCTTCCAGGACTGCAGTTTCCAGAAGGGTGAAAGCAAGAGAAAAATGGACCAGTAAGTCTAGAGTTTGTCCAGGGTGGTGATGAGATGGACAGACGCAGTCCCCGCGGTGCCTGGGTGGAGGGCATTCCAAAGAGCCGTGCGCTGCTTCTCTGAGCCTGGTCTGTGTGTGGGGGGGGAGGGGAGAGCAAGCTCTCCTTCCGGACTGGTTGTGACCATGAAGTCTGGCCAGCAGGATGAAGGCCTGCAGAGTCCTGGCCCGTGGCAGGCCCCCTCTGCTGCGTGGCCACGCGGGGGTTTGTACATTTAACAGACTGGCGGGGAGGCGTGCTCTCCTTCAGCAAAGGGCCTGGTAATGGGCAGCCTCTGGAATGTCTGCCTCCCCTTCCTCCCCTCTCCTCTCTTTCTCCCCAACCCCACATTCCTTTTCATTTACTGTAATTAAATGGCTGTACATTGACTGGTGCCGATAATTAGGCGGATGGCAGAAGACTTCAAAGTCTTTCTGCGTTTCTTCCCCCTCCTGGCCAAAGGAAATTTCAAAAGTAGTGTTTCCCTCCCAGGCATGTTGCTTAGACAGCCAGTCAATTAAAAGGCAATTTCACTGATGCTCATCAGTTCACACAATAAAATAAATCATTCCTGGAAGGCTTTATTTCTCACCTGGGGTGTGAGCCAGGGACCTGATGGAGAACCTCGCTGATGCCACAGGACTTGTGAGTGATGCTCGGAAGGAAAGGCTAATTCGGCTTTAACAAAGGGCTTTGGGTATCCACTGGCCATTTTTAAGGGGACGAATAACAGTGCCCGAGTTCTGCTTGGTAGAACTCAAATCTAGCTCCTTGGAGGAGTCCTTTGAAATGGAAATTTTTTAAGTGTCTGCTTTGAGGGTGGAGCAAATTGGGAAGTTGAGTTCCTGACCTGCAGACAGATTCCTCCACCAGTGGTTGGAGGAGACATGTGTCTGTCCGCCACTCTGCAGAGAACCTTGGCTGCTTTGCCATCGAATGACCTAGACAGGCCAACATGTTCTCCGAAAGAGGGTACCTGATGCGACTCCATCTCTCTCTGAGCAGTTGTGAGCTGGCGTGAGACGGGACGTGGGAACTCTGATAGCTGTTCAATTACCCATTAATTCTAGGACTGTCGGGGAGGGACTGCCAGGGGCATTGAAGCTCCCTGTTATGTACCTACTTGGGTTGCGTCCAGCAGGGGCTCAGATGTCATTTCTCCCAGGGTGCTCTGCACAAAGAGGATAATAGTCAAGTTTCCTGAAGATAATTTGCAGAGCCGTGGATTATTTTTGCCTCACTAGCCTAGTTCAGTTCCTTCCACTCTGTCCATGAGCCTCGCAGACTACTTTGGAAATTGATTGTAGAATTAAGATGGAATTTCATTGCTGCAAGAAATAAATGGTATTTCAGTGTTATTCTAATTTTATGAGATTCTATTACACACACTAAACTATAGCTTGGATATAAATTCCATTAGGGGCATTCTTCTGGCATGGAATGGTCAATTCTGGCATGTTCTACGGCTGTAAATTTTATTTTATGTTTTAGGCACTCTGGGCTGTCAAAAGTAGCGAAAGTAATATGTTGGCGTGCTTATTAAATCAAACTCAGAATTAAAATGCTGCCTTGCCAAATAGAGTCCAATCATTTCTAATATATGAAAATAATTACATTGTCTTGATATTTATAGTTTACTCAGCCTCTTGTCATTCTTTGAGCAAAACTTTCGGTAGAGTCCTTTGAGCAAAGTAACTTAGAATTTAAATAAATTTTCTAAAACTAATGCGATGAATCTGAATTTAGAAGCCCTTGAAGACTATTACCATTGTTGTTTTCACTTCCACGCTTCCATACATTTATATTTCCATTCTAGGAAAATTTTCAGAACCTTTTGGCAGCTTGCTACTCTACATAAGTGTTGCTATTTCTATTAACTCAAATTTGTAAGTTTTGTTTTGTTTTGATTGTTCTCAGTATATGGCATGTATATACTATCTCTAAATTAGGCTATAGAATTAGAATTATAGTAAAGCTGTTTCCATTAATTAAGGAGCAGAGAAATAGAGAGTGGGTTGGGTGCTTCCCTTGCGCATGACTATCCCCGGTGTCAGATTCTATCCCCTGCATCCCATATCCCACATCCCATATTCCCTGCAGCCCTGAGTCAACCAGGAGCCAGAAATGACGCCTGAGGCTAGAGCCAGGAGTAAGACGTGAGCACTCCTGGGTGTGGCCCCTCCAAACAACAAAACAAATGGTTCCATTTATAAGTTGAAGCATAGCAGATGCTGAATCAGGTCTATTGGTAAAATTATCACTGAAATAGAAAAATTAAGTGTTAGAGCCACAGAATCTGGGTTTGTTTGCCGTTCTGAGAAGAAACCGAGCTTCGAGAACATTGTTCTTTGCAGTCACAGAAGCTGAAAACAAAAGAAAGTTTACGTGGGACTTTCCAAGATTGATTTCTTATTTAGCCTCTCAACTAGGTGTTCCCTCAGTGAGTCATGAATGCCAACTAGCGTACCAGCTCCCGGAAGAACAAAAACAAGTTATATTTAGTCTTAAACTCACAGGTTTGTTGCACCAACAGGCTTGTAGAGGCTGTGATTGTGATTGGAGCTTTTTATTTTTTACTTTATTTATTTTTATTGAATCACCGTGAGATACACAGTTACGAAGCTATTTATGGTTGGGTTTCGGTCATACAATGTTCCAACACCTGTCCCATATGAAATACTAGTGTATATTTCCCACTACCAGTGTCCCCAGTTTCCCTACCACTGCCTCCCCGCCCCCGCACACACACAAGCCCCCTCACCCCCACCTGCCTCTGTGGATTTTAAAGTACAAAGCCAGTCAGCCCAGCACAGGTTGTTACCAAGAGGGTTGGGAAAAGTGTTTGGTCTTGGAAGAGGGCAGTGGAACCCAGAACCTGTAGGACCCATAGAGTTTCAGGATATAGATAAAGCGGCAAAGAAAACAGTGGAAAATTCCAGTGGCTCTTCAAGGCACCTCAGCTGTTGGGTGCCTAGAGTAGGGTGTGTGTGGCAAGGAGCTGAGAGCGGAGTGTAGGCATTTTGCCCTAACCCTAGACAACTTTGTTCAGGGCCTTTGTGGCTCTGGTGAGCCATTTGTGAGACATTTGCCTGTCCATCGTGGGAGGCTTTGGAAGATTTTCCTGTGAAGGAAGATCATGCCCCTATTTATATTTTACAGAGTCTTGGGAAAGCCAACTAGAGCGTTGGCTGGCATTCCCACAGACCTGGTCCTCCACGCCAGCCCTGCACAGACTTCCGCTGCTGAAGCTGTGCCTGAGTGGGTAAATAATAGACTTGGTGATCCAACGGGAAAGCAGATTGGCCATTTAGCTACTCTTATAATTATCGAGCTGAGAAAACATCCAAGGTTGAACCGAGTCAGGAGGGGAGAGGGAGGCTGATTCAGATCAATTCAAGACTTGATTAGTTCATCGTTTTCAGCTTAAGGAGAAGGAAGGCAGGTGAGGAAACCATTCAAAATGGAAGACAGCAACATGGTGCCTTACCAGCTATTTATTCCAAAGTGCAACTGAGGAAAGAGGGTGGTAACTCCTGGGGAGGGCAGAGCGTGGATATATTTAGATGGAAAGCCATTTCAGTGTCCTCATAAAGAAAAAGAAGTCATAATATAGTCAAGAGAAGGTTGAGATTAAGAGCGAGATGAATCCTCTGGCCTCTGAGAGATCAGGACCCAAGGGCACCCTTAGACAATAAATTAAATTATAATTATAAATTTAGAAATTATAAACCGCTGTGGATTGCTTCAAACTTTCACAAGGCATTTTTCCTCTTACATCTTGTGTATGCAATTCATTTTACTTTGCTCCAGAAAATATCTCCTTTTAAGAGGTACAGTTCTGTCAACTATCGAAACCATAGCAAATTTCAAGTCAGTGGCTCTGGTATATATAAATGATATTTGATAGCATTTAGGACCCATGTGACCTGAGTCTGTGGTGGAAAGTTCTTATTCTTAAAGTGATCCTTTGAGAAACATAGTCTAGAGGATAGGGCACTTGCCTTTCATGTGGTCAATGCAGGTTTGATCCTGGCACCACGTATATTACCTGCCAAGAATGATCCCTGAGCACAGAACCAGGAATATGATCCAAACACAGCCTGCCTGGAGTGTCCAAAAGCAAAGCTAAACGAAACAATTATACTTTACATAAAAACGCTGAACATTCTTTAAAAAAGCACATACAGGGTCTAATGAAAAATTGGCAGTTAGCATCTTCGGAGGCTGAACTCATGAGATTGCGCCTAGCAGACAATTATATTAGAAATTCCTAGTTTTCTTGATTGTTGATTTATGTGATCAGGCAAATGTGTGTTCTTTGTTTGCTTTGGGGCCATACCAGGCAGTGCTCTGAGGCTATTCCATGTTCTGTGCTCAGGAGTGACCCTTGGACGTGCTCTGGGAACCACATGTGGTGCCAGAGATGTGAACTGGAGTCATTCATACGCAAGGCGAGCACCTTCCCTTCTGTACAATCTCTCTGGCTCCTTATATGTAATTTTTTAAAAATACAAAAGCGTGGGCTGGAGCGATAGTACAGCAGATTGGGCGTTTGCCTTGCACGCGGCCGACCCGGGTTCAATTCCCAGCATCCCATATGGCGCCCCCGAGCACTGCCAGGAGTAATTCCTGAGTGCATGAGCCAGGAGTAACCCCTGTGCATCGCGTGGTGTGACCCAAAACGCAAAAGAAAAAAATAAAAGTGTTTAAAAACTTTTAAAATAAAACATCAGTTTTGAATGAGAATCTATTCAAACGTTTAGATGCCATAGGCCATCGGCTCCATCAAATATCACAAATATGTGTTTAATCTTTGTCCTAAGGATTAAATTAATCGTGAGAAAATGTGTCGCTCACTGAGCAGATGCCCCAGGGCTTTGCACTAGCTATAGAAAACACCTCTTGGTTGTTGTTGCTTAAAATTAAAATTTATGTTTATATAAACACTAAGTTAAGTAGCTAGATTTGATTGTTAAAAACACTTGAGGCATCACCAAACGTTAATTACTTTTCAGGGGGTGGAGGGGTGTTTGACCACATTGGCCATACTCAGGGCTACTCCTGACTCTGCTTAGGGGTCACTCCTGGTGGGGTTCAGGGGACCCTATGTGGGCCTGGGAATCGAACCCAGGCATGCACCTTAACCCCTGTACTTTCTCTCAGGCCCCATAATTACTTTTAAATATACAAAATGGGACCCAAGCACCTGGCCAAAGGGATATGTCCAAGATAAATAGAAACAGACTATTTTTGTTTTAATGGTAGGTACTCCTCTCAAGGAGCAATTTGGAAACCTGTGGCTTTGTGAGACTGTTTTCAGACTCAGTGGGGTAATTGGTACAGCTCAAATTGCTTAAGATCAAAGTGATGAGCAGAAAGCAGGGTTGCCCTTCCCACTGGTTTTCCTAGGGATGTGAAAGTTCACAAAGAGAGATCTTAAAATTTTGACATACAGCAGATGGAGATTCTTAGGGGAGTTGAAAGTGCTTGAAGGAAATGTCAGTTGCTGCAGAAAATAAGTAGGAGACGTTCCCAGATAGTGCACTGCGTCTCGTGTATTGCAACTCCAAGACCGATGTCTGGACAGCAGGTTCAAAACAGGCTTGTGGGAAATCCCGATTATTTCAATGGGCCCATTTAAGAGTCGAAAGCTTCAGAGAATTATTAGAATATTTTAAACACGTTGTCATTATTTTTATTGCAGAGAGTTCACAGCCCAAGTACTATGAGAGATTTTCTCAAGCATGATAAAAATGGATCTTCAGGTTAAATGAACACCATTCTACCACAGAATGAACGTTTGCATCCTTCTTTCTATGTTTTATTTGATTTTTTACTGGTTTGGGGGCTATCCCTGGCAGTGCTCAGGGCTTACTCCTGGCTCTGCACTCAGAGATGACACCCTGCAGACTCAGCAGATCATATGGGGTGCTGGGATAGAACGTATGTCGGTCACATGCAAGGCAAGCATCGTACCCATTTTACTATTGCTCTGGTCCTCCGTTTCTGCATTTTAATTAACTGACATCGCATGTCCACTGGGCAGCATAAGGAAAAGGTGAATACTAATTTTGTTTTATTCAACATTTTTCATATACATAATTTTTTGTTTTTGTTTCCCAGCTCTTAACCCCCAGTCCCCCATTTCCCCTCACCTACCTTTGCCTATTTTCATAATTTATAAGTTAACACTGCAGCCCTCTTTTGCCTATTTTTCTCCTTATTAGATGGTCTTCTACAGTACTTCTTTTTCCTGTTGTGATTTATCATAATCTGTTAACCTGTCTCCTTTTGAAGATCTTGATAGTTTGAATTTCCAGCACTGTTAATTGTGCTGTAAATAACTGTGCCACGGGTGAAATCTTAGCCTCTAATTCTGTTTTCACCTGAGCATACATTCTTGGAAGTGGCATGTGGGAATCAGAGGGCATGTAGGACTTTAAACTTTTGATACACCCTGTCAAAATGCCCTGCCCAAAATACTTGTATCAATTTGCACTCCCCCCAGGAGCATTCCAAAAATGATGCTTTTTTTCTACAAGCCATTCACTGTCACTGCTGCCAGGCTTTCAAATTTCGGCCACTTGCTAGATGAGCCACAGTTGTGTCCCTGTTGTGCTTCTGTTTGATAACACATGTTTTCTTAGAGGTGTGAACACCACTTGTATTTCTTCTTCGGGAGACTCACCAGTCCATGGCCTTTGTCCATTTTTCCCTTGGGGGATATGAGGAAGTGGGTCTTTCGGGATGTTTAGAACTGAAGGGAGTGATGGGTTTCAGGCATATTGTCTCTGCATTCTGAGGGCCGATTTCTACGTTGCAATATTGCCCTTGGTGCAGACTTTCTGCCACTGGCCAGATGCGTGAGTTAGTTCCAGGGTAGAGGTGAATAGAGATGCCAGTTCAAGGACCCAAGAGCTGAGGCCAGTGGCACACTTAAAGTTTGCAAATTAAACAGGAGGACGCTGGCTGAAATAACTACAGACTTCTCCCGAGTGACAGTCGGGTACCAGGGACGTCTGCTTTTCCTGCAGCTCTGAGTAGTGAATTCATAGCTACAAAGTTTTTGTTCCCTTAATAAATAAATAAAGTCAGGAGTAGTAGCCGTGGGAAGTGGATTCCCTTTCCGTCAATATGTGCTCTTTGAAAAGACGCAGCAGGTCTGTACATCAAAAGAGAGAGAGAGAGATTTTTCTTATTGAATTGCAAGTGTATAATGTAACAATTGCTACATGTCTCATATGATAAGAATCTCAACAACCCTTTGTGTCTTTTTAGATATTTAGATCTTAATCTCCCCCAAAGAAGTTCCTGTTTGATTTGGTTGAGCCTATTTTTGATGCAAAGAAATTTTTAGAGAGACTTTAAACTATACTTAAGTCAGTTAAACTATTTGTCTTTGTTTTTTTATGAACTATTGATTTTTATCCCTAGAGTTAATATCATTTCTATTTCCTTCCTTTTTATATTTCTTTTCAAATATTTAATCCATTAAAATTTTAACGTAGCCCGTGATGTAGGAATTTAAATGAATTTCTTTCACACAGTTTGCTTTTGCAAATGTCACTTTATTTAATTAGTGGAGGCTTCATAATGTAGAATAAATATATACTGATCTACTTAAATTTCAACAATGCAACATCAATAAAAAAGTTGTGTCTTTAAATCTCTGCCCAGAAGTGGAACATGGATTATGAAATGCTTATATAAATAGTAGTTTTTCTTCCGTTTACTTTTGGCGTCACACCCTCCAGTGCTCAGGGCTCCTTGTGGTTCTGCTGTGACCACAGGGATCGCTCCTGGTGGTCTCAAGAGAGCATCTGGGAGGCTGGGGTTTGAACCCACGTGCTATTCCCCACTGTACTATTCACTCCAGCCCTTAAATAGTAATTTAAGATGCTAAATTCAGGTTTGGTCTTTTTTCTAGAATGCTAACAACATAGTTAGACATTAGTAGTGTAATTTATGATCATTATTACAGCTTAGGCAGCTGCAAAAAAAAAAAAAAAAGTGCTTTAGCACAGGGCCACATGGCTGGCCCCCGAGAAAGAGTTTAAAGGAATAGATTCCTGTGTTCTCTCTCGTGCTGGTAGGCTGAGTGATGGTAGACTTCGCAAAGAGAAAAGAAACATGTAGAATGCAAGGCCTCTAAATGAAAGCAACGGGGAATCTGCAGATGGAGAAGAGAAGAGCGATCAAGATTCAGAAAATCAAAGGTCTTGCAGAATTTCTAAAATCTCAGTGGGACTAGGGGGGTGGGGGCTTGGGGTTGGTGAAAGACATTTCAGTGGGCAGGAGAGTGGGCCCCGCGCAGACTTGGAGCAGCTTGAGAAGAGCTGGAGAGTCTGCAGGGCAACAAAGGTCCCATTGTGAGAAGGCCACCCTGTCTGGGGGAACTGTCTTGGGAAGTAGAGGAAGTTGAAATTGACAGTGAAATGGGACGACTGAGGAAGAACTGTGACTGTCGGCGCTTGGAAAGGGCTAAGGTCATCTCTGGAAAGTGTCAGTCCGGTCTTTGTCCCAAAGAAGGAAGACTTAGGCCATGCTAAACGGGTATGTCAAGACGAGCGTGGAATTGAAGGGCCAGGAAGGCGGTGGGAATGGAGAAGGTCCAGCCGAGACGGGTGTTTGTGGCAGGGCTGGTAACGTGAGGAAGAAAGATGAGGTGTCAAAGGTGGCTCCTGAGTTTTAAGTACAAAGCCTGAAAAACATATTGCTACAGTGGGGAAAGAAAAAAAAGGCGGAGGGAGCTAAATGCCGTCGCCTGCACATTTGTGTTAAATCCTAGTCCAGAAAAGTTGGTCTTGGATTGGTGGCAGAGTAAACAGTGTACAGATGTTACCCAAAAGCGTCAGTAGAGCCAGAGAGATAGTACAGGGGTTAAGATACTTGCTTTGCATTGCCCAGCCCTGGCTTCATCCCCTTTACTGCAGGATTCAGATGCGCTGCTGGGAGTGAGCACAGAACTGGGTGTGGTATCAAAATGTCCCCACCCGGTTATCTGCCATAGAGGCAGGGTAAGGGGTGGGGTGCAGGGGGGCAGATAATGGGGTTCTTAGTGGTGGATGATGTGCACTAGTGGAGGGTTGGGTGATGGATTATTGTAAGACAAACTCAAACAGCAAAGTTTTGTAACTGTATCTCACAGTGATTTTAAAAAATAATAAAATAAAAAAACATTCTGAATTTAAAAAAAAGTAATGTGGAGTTTATGCCCAATTCAATCAATGGCTGAATAAATAGCAGTACTCCTACATTAAAAAAAAAAAGTCCCTCCAATTTTTTTTTTTTAATGTAAAAGGAAGGCCAGAGAGATTATACAGGGGATGAGGCACTTGCCTTGCACATAGCTTTCCCTGATTCCACCCCCAGCACCGCAAATGGTTTCCTGAGCACTGCCAGTCCCTGAGAGCTGGAAATAGCCCGTGAATCTTGCAGGGGACGGCCCAACACTCTCCTCAAAATGGAGTAAAAGTAAACGTGGATTTAAGAGAATATTTAGTTGGGTTTTTATTTGTTTGTTTTGTTTTTGAGACAAGATAGAAAACACGAGCAGATTCCAGCACAGCCTCAAAGAGATGGAGGGATGTCTTCATGTTCCCTAAGTCCACCCTCAGACCAGAACTGGAGGCTCATCTCATGGCCACTGACCCCTGAGCAGTAGTCCAGGGAACTCCCCTCTGCTCAAGGACACTTATTTGTCACTCGCAGCAGGACCCAGAACCCGAAGGCCAGAACCTGAGGTCTTCCATCCCCACACATCATAGTGGCTTCCTGTGAAAGCAGACACAAGCCCAGCACCACACGGACCTCCCAGTTCCTCTCTTGGCACCTAGCATCACTGCAGCCATTATGAGGATTCGCAGTCGATCCCTGGGCGGGGGAACTGCCGAGCCAGGTTGATGCCGTCACAGAAGCTCCAGACATAGTCTTAGGAAGTTGTGTGTGGTGTTGCTTTCCAAGTAGAGGGCTCAAGCCTGAGTCAGACTAGAAGCTCGTGGGCTGCAGCCCTTCATGAGCCACATGGGGGACAAGATATGGCCTCAAGACCCTGGGCCATGGATGCTTTGACAGAAAACAAAAGTTAGTCTCTCTTACTCTTGCTCTTGTTCATGTTATAGATTCCAGGGTCTGGTCCTAAGGTTCCAGTTTGCTCTCACACATTGAATGAACTGGCTCTTTTTCTTTTTTTGGGTCGGGGGATGAGGGGTGGGGGTTCCCAAGAAGTACTCAGGAGGTCTGGGGAGTGGGTTCCATTGGTGATTCTCAGCCAGCAAGGCTGGTGGTTCAGCGGCCTTGGTAGATCTTCAGCTCGGCCGTGCTGGGGACACATGTGGTACTACTAGGGGAGGTTGTTGAACCCGGGCCAGCCATATGCAAGACATGATGACTCCACACTGCCCCCTGAGCTCACTATTTAATCCTAACCCATGAAGGACTTAGGAAGAAAGTCAGAAGGGGGTCATAGGTTACAGCATTTCCTCCAAGAGATGTTTTATTTCTACCTGTCTTTGCCTAGATTGTTCTGGAAGGGATAAAAATGGATGCAGAGAGGCAGTTTGGAGGGTACAGTTTACATTTCAGGAATAAGAACATTGCCCCTGTGCTGCCCTGGTCTGGATCCAGAATCCATCTTTTAAGTTGTTTGGAAATGAGGGGCCCAGCACACGGTCAGGCTGGAGAAATAGTGGGTAGAGCGAGAACTTAAGCTGTCCCTTCCTATTAACTACATTTCTCCTCTCTAGAATAGAAATTTTCACCCAGCCATATCGTCCCCTTCCGTTGAGATGACAGGCCATTGTTCCCTTATGGAACATTGGTATTCTCTCCCAATCTGTTGACTTCCCATGGTAAGTGTTATTATTCCACAGAGACATTTTTGAAACCACTAACTTTTTTTTTCATTTTTGTTCCAGTGATGTTTCCAATGAAAATTCCCTGGTATTTGGGGTGTGTATGTTGTTACCCTTGAGAATAACCAGGAAGAAAGAATGCACATGGCATAGAGAGATGCTCCCATAGGACCTTGCACCTGCTTTAGACAATCACACCATGCTCTATTTTATCGTATTTTACCAAGGAAAGTCTAAGGCTGAGAAATTCTGATTATCTGACTAAAAGTCGGACTGATGCTAAAAGCCAGGTTTACAAGCCACTCTCTGGTTTCTGTCACAGAACCCAAACCACGGTGCCCCCAGCTTGTTTGAAGACCAAAATTCAAGAGCAAGCATTGATGCAAAAAAAAAGGTTAATTCTGGTACTCCTCCCCACATCTGTGCTGTTCTCAGGTTCAGGGAGTGGTTTGTAGGGGCTGAATAGAGAAAGGAAGTGAGCACCAGATGCTGGGATGGGATGAGGGGTAGCGGGAAGGACTCTGACAAGCTTCAGGGACCTGGGTATTTTCTTTCCTTCCCCTTCATTTATAACTGAACCTGTTACATCATCACACATGCAGAGCATGAGAATATCCGTTAAATTTGATAGGTGAGGCAGGAGCCCAGAAGGAAAGTGATAAGATGAGGGAAATACATTTGTGGGGAAAAGGACAAATCTCTAATGCTTGCTCACTTGCGTTTCTAACCTCCACCATAGCAGAATGCTGCTGCTTCCTGTATGCAGTTGAGATTTCCAGGCAAGAGTCCTCTTCCCTTCACCACACTTACTTTTATGTCTCCCACATCACTCTGAGTTCTGTGTTGCTGGATTTGTTTTGCTGGTCTTACATCAAGATATGACCTGTCCATTTCTTAGGCAGCACTGTACTGACCTGGTGGTAAGGGCACTTGAGTTGAAGTGAGTAGAACAGATTTCTTCTTCTGCTTCCCTCATTACTTCGTGGTTTTGTCCCAGACAACTCACCCATTCTTTACGGATCTGAGTTTCTATAAATTGTGTCTTTTTATTAAATAATTTTTAATAGGCAGCATTTTCTCTTCGGTGAACATTAGAGACATAATATCACACTGTTTTCTCATGAAGAATTTCCCCAAAGAGGGGAATCACGTTAGGTTATAGAGGTTCAGTGGAGTGGAGCTAGGCAGCATTAAAATCTAATAAACCACCTAAAGGGGCAGGAAGAATTAGAGTGATTATTTGCGTCCTTCAACCATAATCCAAATTCCTTTTGCTTCTCTGTGTCTCATAACTATTACATCTACTCTGTGGCTCATGAATGCATGCAATGTACATTCTCCCCACACATACAAATATAATAGAAATGCTTTGTTACATTATTTTGACAAACATTCCAAGTATAGATCTCAGACATTGCAGATTCTTAAAATAAATCTCTCTCCAGTGCTGAGAGTTTTTATCTAAGTGAAGGTTAGAATCCTACGATATGATATGCTTTAAGCTTGGAAGATTTGTTGAGTAGTATTAATGAGGGAGATTTTTTTTTTATTTTAGTGAATACTGAACATTCATAGGAAATTGGTATTATATCTTTAATAGAGAAATTTAAAAATAAGTGGAATTACCTAAATATTTGATGGAGTGGGGATGGAGCCACAATTGGCAGTGCTCAGGACTTGCTCCTGGCTCTGTGCTCAGAGGTCACTCCTGGGGCTCAGGGGACCATACGAGGTCCTGGAGTCCCAACTAGGTTTGGCTCCAAGCAAGATAAACATCTTAAACCTTACACAATCTCTCCATCTCCAAACTCATCGCTTATAAAAGACAAACTTGTTTTCTTAAGCAAAGCAGTCAAGAACATTTTCTTTTTTCTCTTTTATGTACTTTTCAAAGAGGAAGATTGGGTTTGGAACATGTTGTTTTGTTTTATTTGTGGTCAGACTTGCTCTCCAGACAGAAATCGTCCTACCCCCACCGTTCCCCACAGCCGATTGTCTGTTTCTTTCTTGGGAGGCAACAGACTCTCCAAACACAGCCTGGTTCAGGTTAGCATTTCCTCAGGACACTGTTCCTGTTCGTTATCAGCTTGTTTCTAGGGGAAATGATCTCTGCAAATCAATTTTGCTCAATGTCACTTAAGGACCTGCCGGGTGATAGGGTGTTTAAGATCGTGAGGCCGACTGAGATCCCCACATGATCTTAGTCTTCTTCTCTGTCAGGAAATCTGGGGAGACATGACCCAGCTAGAGTGCTGATGTTTTCCCCCAGATCTACTGTATTTTTAAGAGAAATGTTACCCTGGAAGCGATAATCCAGCAGGTAGGGCACTTGCCTTGCACGTAGCTGACCCGAGTTCAATTCCTGTCACCCTTAATGGTCCTCGAGCACTGCCAGGAGTAAGCCCTGTGCACATGGCCAGGAGTAAGTCCTGAGTATTGTTGGATATGGCACTCCCTCCAAAAAAAAAAAAGACAAACAAAACAAAAAGGTTCTGATTTTTACCTCAGTTGTTGGATCAGAGAACTTCTTGTCATCTTTGTGGGTTTTTTTTTTTTTGCTTTTTGGGTCACACCCAGCAATGCACAAGGGTTACTTCTGGCTCATGCACTCAGGAATCACCCCTGGTGGTGCTCGGGGGACCTTATGGGATGCTGGGAATCTAATCTGGGTCATCCGCATGCAAGGCAAACACCCTACCCGCTGTGCTATCACTCCAGCCCCCATCTTGTCATCTTTTCATACTTGAAAAGCCAGAATGCTAGCCTGTGTTCTCAAAACTAATTTGGTTTACCATTTGTCCCATGATAAATTGATTCTCCCTCCTGGCCATCATCAGTTTTACTATTCACTGAGTTTTGTCCCAATTCAGAGTTTGTGTCTGCAGTTTACAGGGAACCTCAAACACACACACGTAGGCACACATCCTTCTGTGATGGAAAGAAATGGCAGAAACACTTCCCTTTTGCACAAAGGCATCTTTCACACCAATCATATACATCAGCAGCATGTTTAAAAAGATGATGTCTGTCCTCAGATTCTCTTCACTGGTGACATTCTCTTTTGTGATCCTTGGATTTGACTCAGATTGTCCACTATGCTGTTAGATTACTCTCACCATTGAAAAAATCCATCCCCAGCTACCTTTCCTTTATGTCTGCTTCTCCATGAACTTCTGTTCCATTCTCACTTTAGATCTCTCTCAAATATTTTGTAAAACTCTAATTTCAGAGCATTTATTTCCCACCCTGGATTACTGGATCCAGATTTTCTTCTCTCTTCTCCCTTCTTACAAATCTAATTGAATTGCTTTGCGGAGTGATACCTAATTTACTGTCCTGTTGATGGTGAACTGACCCCGCTAGCCTCTCCTCCCTCCTTTATCCTCCCTGCATCTCTTTGTAACTGGGGTATTCAAATGCAGGCTTCTTTCAACCTGTTTCCTAACAGGCCAGCGGGCGCAGTAAATATCTGTCTGAAGGGCTGACTTAGTAGCTTTCAAATCTGATTTCCCACACTTGAAAAGTCACTGCAGCTCTAAAGAAATGAGCATTTGAAAGGGAATACAATACGTGAGTTGATGAAAGCCTGCTAGGATTCAGTAATATCTGTCTTAAGCCTAGGATTCAG
Source organism: Sorex araneus (assembly GCF_027595985.1). Taxonomy (NCBI): domain Eukaryota; kingdom Metazoa; phylum Chordata; class Mammalia; order Eulipotyphla; family Soricidae; genus Sorex; species Sorex araneus. Next base: position 303,383,277 of record NC_073302.1, on the reverse strand, counting down.
TAATATCTGTCTTAAAAATATACCTTAGAACGTCTTATTTTAGTTCATAGCTGAAGGTCTGCTATAGGTAAATTATGCAAACTCTCATTAACCAAAATAACTTGTTATCCTTTGCAAAAGATGCTTCCCAGTGGAAAACTGCCATTGGGGACTAGAATGGTAACTGTCTTTTAGTGACCTGCTTTTTCCCCCTTCCCTTAATGGGTATAAATCATTAGGAATAAATTGTGTTCTGTCATTGGAGCCAGTAATTGGTGACATTTCCTTGTCACCATGGGATTATAAATAACAGCAATGTATGTCCTGTCAACAGATTCATTACGTTATGAAAAACATAAACCAGGAGTCAGTGTCTTTAACTACCCTTTGCATATTTTCTGTATTAAGGAGGGTGCTGAAGTCTTTGCAGATTCTTAAGGAAAACTCCACAGAACGGCTTTTGTCAACACAATTTCCAATTGTTTTCTTACGCCTTTGCGAATGTATTTTAATTCTTTTATTTCTTCCAGAATGCAAGAGTATTTTGCTCACAAACATATTTGATCCATATAACTGAGGGGGCTTATTTCCCCCTCTCTTTTGAGTAACATAAAAATGACAGACAGAGGCAGACCCGTGTAAACCGTTCACATGCGTTTAACCCTGGCTCAGGCAGGGTCCTGGGGAAATGATCGATATAAGGTCTTTCTTGACAGCTGCTGTCCAAAGGCGATGACCTGGCCTGTGCTGAAAAGGAAGCAAATAGTCCATTTGGAAGGAAAATGAAGGGAACCAATTCCTATCACAACTTGCTTTCTTGCTTAACAAATAAGTTCTCCCCACATTCTTTAGGATTTGTTCAATAAAGGTGATAATATCTCTCACTTTCAGAAGAATGGGTTTCCTTATTCTTTGCCTCTTTCAGATGAGGACAGAAAACTCTTACTGGGCTGGGAACTGAGAAGCCCTCTCTAACCCGGCTGGATACCCACCTCCCTCATACCCACCTAACAGGTGTCCCCTGATGGAGACACTGGATGTCTCAAGGCAGGTGGACAGTGGAGCTTGTCTCTCTGTCCTCTCGCCCAGTTCCACAACAGTTTAAAAACCAGTTGATTTCAGAACCACCCCCCCACACACACATCAAAAATATTGATATCTCAGTTTTCCTTACTTTGTTATTCATTTACTCATGCAACAGACATAGCCAAGGCATTATTCCAGATGTTTCGGGGGCAGGTGAGGGTGGAGGCTGCATTGCTGCACACCCACCGGGAAGCATAAGAATCTAGAAAGTATTCCAAAAGGTAGAGGTGCTGAAGTGACTGGCATGCTTCATGCTGTTCACTCACCTCTTTGCTTTGCTAAGAATTTCTGACCTTGAATTATCATGACTTCAGTCAAGACTGAAGTTCCACTGGAGCGATAGTGCAGCAGGTAGGGCGTTTGCCTTGCATGCAGCCAACCTGGGTTCGATCCCCAGCATTCCATATGGTCCCCCAAGTATTGTCAGGAGTAATTCCTGAGTGCAGAGCCAGGAGTAACCCCTGATCATCGCTGGGTGTGACCCAAAAAGCAAAAATTAAAAAAATTTAAAAACCTGAAGTTCCAAAGGCTCTTTACCTTCTAAAAATTAAGTTTTTCTTTATTTGTGAACTCATCACACCATTTTTTTGTTTCACAGTTCTGTTTGATTCTGAATTCAGCTCTTTCCCCTGGGAATTTCCCCACCCTTCATACTAACTCTCTCTCTTCCTCCTTCCTACTGGACACCTCGCACCAAAGTTGAGAACACATGTGTGGTGTTTGCATACCCTTTTTCTTTCACCATGGCAATCTTAAGATGTTTTTCAAACATTAAAGGCCCTCCGGGGTGATTTCTGGTAAAATATTATGAGTTCACATGATTTGCATTACATACTTTCAACCTTGGCAAGTAAAGTGATTTGTCCAAGTGGAGCACAATTTTATATATTTTTTTAAGTTTTTTTGTTTGTTTCATTTTGCTTTTTGTTTAGTTTTTGTTTAGGGGTGTGTGGCCAGGGCTAATTCTTGACTGCTCTCAGGGCTCAGTCCTTGCAGGCTCAGGGAACCCTATGGAATGCCAGGGATTGAACCCAGGTCTGCCACATATTAGGTAAATATGCTACCCATTGTGCTATAATGGCTCTGGTCTCCTTAATAGTGGTTTAATTATCACGTCACTCCCAGGATTTCAAACCCATTGCTTTTTCTTACTTTCCCTATGTGAAATGTTTCCATTGTACTTTCATTGAGTTCCAGCTGTTGATTGATTTCAAAGCTGTTATTGGATTGAAAAATGCCTTGGCTATGTCTATTGCTTGAATATGTGAAATTTATTAGTTTATAAATTTATATTTATAAATTATATCATCATCATCATCATCATCATCATCATCCCACTGATCATCAAGTTTCTCGAGTAGTCTCAGTAACGTCTCCATTCGTCCTAGCCCTGAGATTTTAGAAGCCTCTCTCTACTCATCTTTACTCGTCCTTTCCAATGGTGCCGCATTGGAGGCTCTTTCAGGGTCAAGGGAAATGAGACCCATCATTATATATATACATATATGTGCATATGTATATATATAATTATATATAATATATATAATTCTGTTTCACTGTCTTCCCCCTCTTTTCTACTTTCCTTACTAAGATCTAGAAATCCTTATTTCTTTCCTCTAATTTTTCTAGGTCCATAACTCCATAAAATGTCTGTTCACCAGAGAAAAACAAGTTGAATCAATGTTCTTAAGAAGATAAATTCTGTAAGCTTATTTTGCCAGTTATTTAAACACCAAACAGTCTCAGCTTCTTCTGCTTCCCCTGAGAGCCTTATGAAAACATTAGAATGGAGGTGTCTTCGTTATCTGCCATCCTGTGAACAAAACTACATGCTTGCTCTGTCTTTATCACTGATCTTGAAATGTGGATAGTCCCTCCTGGCTTACTCATGGAGGTGACAATCCTGCAGATTTCCCTGGCTCCCGTAAGTTCTCCCTTCCATGAGTCCCCATCACCCAAAGGACCACTTCTTCATCCCATATTCTGTGTCCCTTTCGTTGCACTCAACATGTACTGCATCCTTTTGAAATCACGTGGCTTATTTTTCTATGTTGGGCCATAAATGTCTAGAAAGAGGAACTGGGCTTTAGGGCTATGCAGCAAGCTGCCCCCAAAGGAGGTACCTGGTTCAAGTGCCCCAATGATCAAATGAATTAATGAAATGTCTGTAAAATTAGGCTTAATGATAGAAGTAGTTGCTGGAACAAACAGAAAAACTTGGCTTTGTGCAGACAAACATTTTTCTCTTCCAGTGGGAAAGAAGTCTTTGTATATCTGACCACCAAAATATTTTTTTAAGGAGTTCAGTGTAAAAGCGAGAATAGATGCATTGATTTCCATGACATACTGTTTTAATTAGAATTCAGACCATTTGTGGATCTCTTATTATTAGACTTGCGTTTGCTAGATTTTCTTCCCTAAGTGATTTATACACTTGCATAACTTGGAATTTTAAAGATGAAATTTATTGCACCCTGTCATTATATATTAAAATTATTTTCATAATCTTGAGTACTTTAATATATCATATGTTCTTATACATGTAATTTATGTTCAGCATTTTCTTTAGCAAGCTTTCTGCTACCATTTGGAGCACTTTAGAAATCAATATTGCAGAATACTATAAGGAGAAAAAATATTCTAAAAGTACTCCCCTGTGTTCCCATTAATTTGTTTATTATCAAGGTCTTTATTAGGAATATAGTAGCTAATGTAAGCCTATAATAAACAGAGTATAATTGAATTTTCAATATTTTGTCACCCGGGAGTAATTTTCTCCCAAGACCTCTGCTCCATCTTCTGACTAATTGTCAGCAGTTACTCAGTATCACCGCATTGATGTCACCACATTGCAAAAAAAAAAAAAAAAAATCTACCTGATTGCCTTTTACTTTAAAATATTTGTTTCGCGTTTTTGATATCTTCTCCTTATTTACCTCAGTTTTAAATATGAATTTAAGTGCAATAAATGTAACTAGGTGACATGTCTTGGAAACGCAAATGTAGACATAAGCGAAGATTTGTTTGAGTGGGTGGTGAGCAGAGTAGAGTTGGGGGGTCCCAAAGTTGGGAACAGTCACTGGCTGCCCCACACGCATAGTGGGAGGTGGGTGCTGACCCTCCCCTGCATTGTGTTTGTACTGTATTTTGGTCAGGGTCTGGGTTTTTTTGTGTTTTGTTGTTGTTGTTGTTGTTGTTGTGTGTGTGTGTGTGTGTGTGTGTGTGAATGGGATGTGCACATCATGGATTCTGATTTGCTGAAAAAAGACTTTAAACTTTTAGCATCTGCATTGCAAACCGTAAGGCTTAAAAAAATGAGAGAGAAAGAGAGAGAGAAAAGACAGAGGCCTGCCATAGAGGCAGGCAGATTGGGAATGGTTTTTTTGGGGGATGGGAGGAAAACTGGGGACATTAGTGCTGGGAAATGACACTGGTGGAGGGATTGGATGTTGGAACATTGCATGACTGCAGTGCAATCACGAGCAGCTGCATAATGCTCTATCTCACAGTGATTCAATAAAATAAAAAATTTAAAAGAAATTTATTATATTATCAGACATAAATGCAGAGAGAGAGAGCTCAGGAAAATATTGGACAAAGGTGGGTTGAGGGGGAAAACAAGCAGGTCTGGGGGTTGGTTAGCGGCTTCCTATTTAAAATAGAAATTCAGGGCTGGAGCCATAGTACAGCGGGTAGGGCCTTTGCCTTGCACACGGCCGACCTAGGTTCGATACCCAGCATCCCATATGGTCCCCCAAGCACTGCCAGGAGTAATTCTTGAGTGCATGAGCCAGAGGTAGCCCCTGTGCATTGCTGGGTGTGACCCAAAAAGCAAAAATAAATTAATTAATTAATTTAAATTAAATTAAATGGAAATTGAAGGTATGTGATTTATAATTGTATAATTGACATATGATTTTTCATTTCCTCAATCTGGAGTGGAAGATTTCCACCCTGGAGAAATGACTGTGTCCGCCCTCCCTGTGGCGTCTGCACTGCCTCCATCCACTCAGCAGAAGGTCCTGCTTTCTCCCCTCCCTTCAGAGCTCACGCAGCTTCGACCACAGCTCAAGTTTGGGGCCCTGCTCTTGTCCCCCACCACTTGTTACTAGGCCATCAGGAAGATGGGAGCAGCTGTGGCTGGACTCGGGATCTTCAACCTCGAGGAGCCTTGCAGGATTTGTCACACTTTCCTTGTTCGACAGTTGTGTATGATGCATTAGTTACAATTTTTCAAGTTTTTTTTTTTTTTTTGTGTGTGTGTGTGTGTGTGTTTTGTTTGGAGCCACACTCAGAGTTGTTCAAGTTTTATTTCTGGCTCTGTACTCAGGGCTGGCTCCTGGCAGAGCTCAGGAAGACCACAAGGGGTGCAGGAGATAGAACCAGGGTCTACCACAGAGACCCTCTACTATCACTCTGGCCCCTCAGTGAGTATTAAATTTGGGTCTGAGCACAATGATACATATATATCACCTGTTTGGAAAATCATGTAAAAATAGGATGTGATATATATACATATATTAGTATATGTATATATATAGAGAGAGAGAAAGAGAGAAAGAGAAAGAGAAAAAGAGAGAGAGTGTGTATAGATTTAAGCCCTTATAATTAGGAAGGAAATTTCCTAAAGAGAGTCTTTCTGGCGAGGGCCAGATACCCTGATAATGGCACTGGGTCATTGCCCTCATCCACTGGGTACCATCATTCATTGATTCACCTTGGCGCTGATGTTTGTCAGAGGATCTTGGAGGAAGAAATGTCACTCCGTGAGTCTGAGGGAGTGGATGACCGGGGATTGGACCGGGGATTCCAGATGACAGGCAGATGACAGGATTCCAGATTCCAGATGTCATTCTGCCAGAGCAAATGCACGGGCCAGAGCAGGCCCCTTGGAGGCTGGGGGGTAGAAACTGGGTCACTGGCTCACCCTGGGGATCCCGTCTTTGTCCACTATGTGGTCAGCTTCTGGACAGTGGGACACTGAGATGGAGGGTCCCCATAAGTAAGGAGGCTGAGGTAGGTCCCACAAGGCTTCCCCTTTCTCTGCCTGGGCATCTGCGGGAGCACTTCTACAGTGGTGAGGGAGCACGGCCCCAGTGATCAGCTTCTCCCTGAGGAGGCTTGTCACCCACACTCGCCGGGTCCCATCACCTGTCAGGAAAGGAACCGGCTCTGCAGAGGCATCATTCAGTGTGGCGTGGGGAGGCTCCAGCAGTGAGAACCCACCTCTGGAAGCTCCCAGCAGACTCATCCCATGAAACACTTCCAGCCAGAAGAGAAGGGAAGGATGCAGCACGAGAACTCGACGATGAAATAAACACCTCGCCCCCAGCCACAGCGAACAAGATCTAGCTCTGGAGCACCACGGCTTGGCTGGGGTCCAGCTGTGTTCTCACCGGGTCAGTCATCTTGGCCCACTCTCTCCTTCTCCTGGTGTCTCTGATGCCTCTTCCATAAATGGCCTCACCACGAGGCTTCAGCTCTTGGGGTGGTTGTGCAGGGCCCCGGGAGTCAGTACCCTGGGGACGGCACTTCTCTTGCATGCAGCCCGTAGGATTCAATCCCCTGCCAGGCCTGAACACAGAATCAGGAGTGAGCCCCCAGCCTGGCTGCATATGACCATCCCAGCCAAAATGAATTGAGATGGTTGCCTAGGTCAGCCAGCTGGCCTGTGTGCCCTGCTCCCAGGAGTGCGGGCAGTCGGTCACCCATGCATGTAACTGCATCCAAGAACTGGAGTTGGATGCATGGGAGCCTCCAGCATCAGGGAGCAGCCAGCAGGCACTGCGAGGCGGGGCTGTGTGTATGCAGAGGGGCTGTGTGTACGCAGCGCTGGCTGAGAGTGTGACTGGCTCAGACGCCCCCTTTAGTGAGGTGTTGTTCATCCGTGTGGTCCTGCTCGGTCTTAATGGGCAGTGCCCTCAGCCCCTGCAAGCCTCTGGGAAGGCGCTGATTTTGACCCTCTTCGGGCCAACACCTCACACCACCTGGAATCCAGTTGAAGACAAGAGATGCCCTGTCAGGACTCTGAAATCGCCCGCCTGGGAGCCTTTACTCAGCTCACAGAACCCTCCCCACCACCCCCCTCACCCCAGGACCTCTTCATTTCACAAAGGCCACGTCGTGTTCTTTGCCTTTTCCACCGGGAGGTGATGAGTTTACCAGTGACGCCATCGAGGTTAACCCAGGCCTTGGCCAGCGTCCCAGCAGAATTGAGCAAAAGACTTCTGGAAAGCCTTCGCTGACGCCCACCCACCCGCACACTGTCTCCTCAGCCTCCCAGCAAACCTCCTCAGGCCTGGCCCCTGGAGCATGGAGGGCGTTGACGGAGAGAGCAGATGAGACGGTGGGACGACCACGCCCTTGCTGCCACCATCAGTGGCAGCATGTGGACCTGCCTGGGTGTGGCCTTCCCGAGGACAGCGTGGGCTGGGCCCGGGGACGAGATGGGGCAGCTGTGAGAAGGCCTGGCCGCTACTGAGCCCAGTGTAGCTGGGAGCAGGTGCTTTTGACAGCGAGAAAAGAATTGGTCTGGGAATCCCCCTGACAAAGGGAAATCACAGAAGTTAGAGACAGAAGCAAACCTATTAGTCAATTCCCCGGCCCGAGATAAATTGATCCCCAGTGCGTACTACTGACTTCGTGGCTCTCCCGGTTACGTCTCTGTCAACATGGACAGGTGAGAGACCAGGGGGAGGGAGATTAAAGACCCGAGGCCTGGGGGCACTGGCCCGAGGAAAGATCCATGACTTTTAAAGCAAAATGGCCTGTGGACTGGGTGCATGAGAGACGGCTTGATTTGGGGACTACAGATGAGAGAGGGGAGAGTTCAAATGAAGTTCTGTGGTTATCATTTTCTTTCTTTTTTTTTTTTTTTTGCTTTTTTGGGTCATACCCGGCGATGCACAGGGGTTACTCTTGGCTTTGCACTCAGGAATCACTCCTGGCGGTGCTCAGGGGACCATATGGGATGCTGGGAATCGAACCCGGGTCAGCTGCATGCAAGGCAAATGCCCTACCCCCTGTGCTATTGCTCCAACCCTGTTATCATTTTCTTAAGCACTGAGGATTTGGGGAGCGGGGGTAGGGCTACATTCTCTGGAGCTCAGGGGTCACTCCTGGTTTTGTGCTCAGTAATCATTCCTGGCAGAGCTCAGGAGATCATAAGGGGTGCCAGGGATGGAACCCAGGTCAGCCACATGCACAGCAAATACCGCCCCCCCACACACACACACTGTAATATCGTTTTGTCCCTAGCACTGAGGATTCTTGATCCAAAGGGAAGAAATGTTCTTGTTAGAATTTTATCCTTTGGCGTTGAGTATTTTGGACGTTGCCAGACAAGAAGTATGAGCTTATTTTGCCATTCCAGTGCCGAGAGAAGCCTGAGATGCTCACGTACCTGTAGAACGTATTAAACAGGCAAACATATGGTGAGTTATGAACTTGGTGGGTCTGACTGACTAGCTGTGGTCACTTTAGAAGTAGCCAAGAGTTGCATTGTCCAAGACAAGATCATTTTGCGAGTCAAGTTGATTGAGAAGAATCAAGTGTACATTGGTTCTTGTTTGCCGAAACTTCACCGTGGGGTGAAGCAGAGATATCACTTGCATCACTTGTCATCCCGTTGTTCATCAATTTGTTCGAGTGGGCACCAGTAATGTCTCTGTTCATCCGTGTTGTGTGCTAGTGTAGCCCAATGGCATCTGCTCACTCCAGGAACACAAAGAGCCTCAAATCATTCATTCAGGGTCTTGACAAAGAAGTCTGACCATCTCATGGGTGGGCGGCCACACGGTCTTTTGACATCCCGTGAAATCCAGTCAGTAACAGCTCTCGTCCAGCAGTCATCTCTAAATCATATTAAGTGTCTGGCTCATCTGATTTTTCGATGCCTTGGCAAACGAGACAGCGTCCCTGATTTTTGATCGTCGACGGAGGTCGGAACTCTGGATTCCTTCTCTCACTTGAGTGAAACGTGATACTCCAAGCATAGCTCTTTCGAGTCCTCTTTGGGATACCCGAATAGAGTTCTCATCCTGTTTTCGTAGGGCCCAAGTCTCTGAGGCGAATATTAGTGGAAGCAGAGATAAGTCTAAAAAAAAAAAAGATACTAAGAATTCATCTGGTTTGAATTATGTGAAACTGGGTTAATTGAACTGACTGATATTATCATCACTACTCTGTGTGTGTGTGTGTGTGTGTGTGTGTTGGGTGGGGCCCTATTTCCAAATCAGAGACAGTCATTTTGTTGCCTGTTCATGTTCACATGGGTCAGGTGAGTGAAGGAATCCGTCTAGACCTCAGCATCCCTTGCACTCGTGTTGGTAGCTGGAGACTTCTCCAGGATGCTTTTAGCAGGCCATGTGCTCACGACCTTCCTCAGCCACTTGCTTCCTCCTGTTGGGTTTTCCTTTCCTGACTTCCTGCCCTGACTCTGAGCCTTCCTGACACTCCAGCAACCCAGACCCCTGACACTAGCCTCATCCTTCCACTCAACTCACAGTAGGCATCAAAATGCATGTGCAGGTCAGAGCCTTGACCCTGGAAGCCACTGGGCCCTTCGGAAACACTTTCCAGGAGCCCAGTGGGCACTTCGGGCACGGGGTCTCACCTCTACTTGTATCCCGAAGCCTGAAACCAGGTGAAATCTGGTATCAAGGTCTCTCCCTTCTCACCACGCCACTTCCTGATCTGGAATCCAAGACCTTAGACCCCAGGGAAAGGGAAGCGGGGGAAGGGTGAAGGAAGGGAAGGAAAGGGAGTAAAGGGGTAGAATGAGAGAGAGAAGGGAGAAAAGGAATATGAAAGGGAATGGAAGGAGAGGGAAGGAATGTGAAAGGGAAGGAGAGAGGAGGGGCGAAGAGAAAATTTAAGGAGAAAGGAAAGAAAGGAAGGGGTGAAGAGGGGGCTGGAGAGGAGGGAAGGCAAGGGGAGGAGGATGGAAGGGAGGGGATGGTGAGGGAGAGAAAGATGGAAGGAAGTTCAAGAAAATTCATTCTGATGCTGACAAGGTCAAGGAAGACTTTGTTCAGCACCATTTGCAGTGGCTTCGGATGAATGATGGGATGATCTAAGTGTGCTACTTGACCCCAAAGATAAAAGAATCTAGAAGCAAGGTTGGGGGGGGGCGGACTGCAGGGGGTCTGGACTGAGAAGAAGGGGTTGGGGGATGCAAGAGTACCCAGAGATATTCTGACACTGCTGTATTGGGCCACTCTGTGCCCTAGACTCAGCAGAGATGTGGAGATGTCCTGCTCAAGGAAGGCCGAGGACACAAGAGGGTGAGGACTGTAGCCAGTTCTGGGCCGGGGGCTACTCTCTGTCGCTGGCCTCTGCAGGACTGGTGTTCACTGCGCCTGGCAGGGCCAGAAGTGCACACACGTGTGTCACGTGCAGCCAACGCTGCTTTACTCCCTGGCTCCACACGTGCCTGGAACATCCCGGGTTTGACGCTGGAGGCCTCTTAAGTGCAACACAGCTGGACCTTGTGGTCACCAGCTCTGCAGGGCCTGAGCAGCTCCGAATTTTCTGTTCAGGGCAGCAAAGTCTCACCTGGAGTAACCTCCAGGGCCCCATAAGCATTTTGGGGAGCCCCACCACACACACACTCACACACACTCACACACACACTCACACACGCACACACACACCAAAGCAGCCCTGGAGATGCGGTTTGGAGGGGGCAGGGTAGAAGTGCAGAAGTGTGGGATGCGAAGTTAGACAAGGTCACACCCCTGCAGAGGGACATGGCACAGGGGTGTAGGTACTTGGGGCCGGCACACTGGGAGTGCCCGCTTGCAGGATTAGGAGCCAGCACCCCTGAAATCCTTTTTTTTTTTTTTTTGCTTTTTGGCTCACACCCAGTGATGCCCAGGGGTTACTCTGCACTCAGAAATTATTCCTGGCAGTGCTCAGGAGACCACATGGGATGCTGGGGATCGAACCCAGGTTGGTCGTGTGCAAGGCCCTATCTGCTCTGCCATCTCTCCAGCCCCTGCAATCCAATTCTGATGAGCCAGTGGTGCCTCCATGAAAAATAAATAAGGGGGGGCGGGGACAGGTCACCCTCAGAAGGCTCTGAGGGCCACTCTGGGCTGGACAGTCCGTGTTGGGGCTGGGGGAGGAGATGGTGCTCAGGCCAGGTGTCGGGGACCACCTGGGCTGTCCCGGCAGGACTCAGGAACCTCTAGAGTACGCCCACAGTGCTCAGGTGCTCAGGAGGCCGCATGCTGCCAGGGATGGACCCGGAGCCTTGAGCACACACAGCCTGAACTCTAGCCCTCTGCTCAGTCAGAATTTCTTTTTCAGGACAGTGTTGGGGCCGAGGAGGTCACTCCAAGGTGCACAGGCTTGGCATGCAGGACATCCAGAGCCACAGCACCGAAACGTCCCCCTGGGACCCCCGGAAGCAAATCCCAGCCCTGACCCAAATGCCTGGAGTTTAAAAAGCAGTTAAACAAGATTCTCCGGTGGTGTGACCACCTTCTGGATCTGTCTACACTGTGGAAGTGGCTAATTTGCCGGGGGCGGGGCTGGGGCTTGTGGACGGACTGTGATGCCCCTGACCTCACTCCCACCTCCCTTCTCCCGTGCTCGCTCTTCCGGGAGCTGTGTCCCTCGGCCATGAGAAAGTGTCTCAGAACTCGCTGGTGTGTGTCCTGTGTATCCACCCAGGAGAGATGTTAATCAAATGAAGAAACGTACACCACTCACTTGTGACATTTTCCTTAGAGCCAAAATTATAAGGGGAGGCAGCTAATGTGTTTATCCTCCAAGAAATTGGCAGTCAGGGTTTTCTTTCAAAACGTCTTGTGCTGTTCCGTTTTTTTTTAAGTTGGGCTTTTTTTTTTACCCCCTTGCTGAGAGTAGAAACTGTCCTGCCTCTAGCTTCCCCTGATCCGTTCCTTTGAGAGAAGCTTGCAGACAAAATGCAGGTAGACATTAATGAAGAGTTTCCTCATTACGTGTCTTTACAAACAGGGCAAACAAACAAAAAATACATCTGTTGCCTGTATGATTCCCCAGCCCCTCATTCTCCAACCTCCCTGCCCCCAAATCAGTTTGGGCTTCCAGAACCCAGGAACAGGCTGCAAATTAAGTGAAATAGAAGCCCGCTTTAGCTCCCTTTACATTGCTTTTAAAAACACCAGCAATGTTGAAATATTTGTGTTTTCTTTGCTGTCCTGCCAGCACAGACGGGAGGAGAAGCAGCGAGTGGATAGTCACCGTTCTCCAAAAATACAACGTAGCCTCTTTCTGCAACTTGAGACTTTGCAGCGAGGTCCCCCTGTCTCCAGGATTTCCTGCCGGCTCCCTCCTCTAATTACTCTTCCTTTTTTCTGAGGCTTTTCATAGCTCATCTCTTTTCTTCCTTTTATTCCCTCTTGTCTACATTCCTCGTTTCTCATCCACCCCCCTCTTTATTCAGCTACAAGGGTTTAAGACCAGTCTTGAGTGGCCAAGTTGAATGAGCCCCCATCTCCTGCAAAACTGTTCTGCAGAGTTTCTATTGAACAAGTTAAGCATTCTGGCCTCAGTGCAAGGAAATGGAAAAGCTAGATGGACACTACCAAAGACTTGTGCTTCATGGTGAGTGTAGCAAACTGCCCTTTGCCTTTTGACTCATTTTTAGGCAGATTAAATTATTTAGCTGCATCCTTTGTTGTAAGCACAAACACATCAGCAAGCATCATGGGAAGAAAAAAATCCTTTCTGCTTGTCAAAGTTAAATTCAAAATTCATCCAAACGTTCAATCAAGAGCATGTTGACTGGAGAATGTGTCCTTGTATAAACACTGGATCTATCAGCGAAATCAGGCAAAAGAGAAGTTGCATTGTGCCTTTTACAAAAATAACACGACTTCAGCAGAAATAAATTGGGTGACTTTCAAGTGTAGAGGCTTTTGTTAAAAGTGATTTGAAAAATAAAATGAATAGGAAGTGAGATGTAAACTATTTGAAATGTTTGTGAATTTGTTTATCCTTTTTCTCTGCCTCTAAGATGAATTGTTTCAATACTATAACTGATATCAATTGAGAGTGTCTTAAAATTATCAGTAGATGACAGGTACATATTTCTTAATTATTTCCTGGGAATCATGATTTTTTTCCTTTTGAAAGAATATAAATTGTTGTCATTCATAATACCATGATTTACAGTGTCATTCTAAGAAGATCCATGATGTGTTCTCAACTGCGTTTTATAGATTGTGTTCCCTTAGATCCTGTAACTAGGGAAAACAATATTTTCCTTTGAAAACCCTATCAAGAATATTATAAATTAACATCCTTCTTATGCCATAAACTTCAAAATCTCACTGTTGATCGACTAAGAGTGTCCGAAAGAGAAGGCCCCCAACAATGAGTTACTGTTGAGAGGAAATTGATCAGGCAATCAATCAGAATTCACAAAAGTGTCTTTGTGCTGTGGGCTTAAAATTCTTGTAAACATAGCACAGTAGGAGGTGGAACGATAATAACTGTGAATAGTCAACAACTTATCCCCAGAATACGCTCTCACAAAAGAGACCTTTGCAAGAGAGCATGGGCACTGTGAATGCCAAAGGGATACTAGTTTCATCTCCCAGAATTTTGTTGCAGGGGTTTGCATCTGCAAAGGAAGAAGGATGTCTAAAATGTGCACCTGCAAGGGGAGAATGGTGTCTAAAATCAGACTCTGGAAAGGATAATAATGATAAATGTGGGGGGAAATAATAATTTAGTCCTGCTTTGAGATTTTCTTCCTCTAATGTAAATATGTAAACATACATCTGTTTATTCTGATGGAGTGACAGTGAGGAGATTGTTATTAATGTTTGAGAAGCTTCACATCTCTCCATTTTCGGGATAACTTGGGTTGTCTTTTCTTAATTGCTCCCTCTTTGCCTCCATTCTGTTGTCTCAAGAAGACTCCACTTCTCTGAAATCCAGAACCGGCTCCCTACCAGAACTTAACACCCTCCCTCTCAAAGTCCTCTGCCAGGGCCAAATGTGACTTCTGCAAAACCTACTTCTGGTGTCATTTTCCTGCAAAAACACTTTCTGATCACGATGGGAAAGGTGTGATTCGTTGGTCTTGAGCAGTTCCCTGGACTGAGCTTTGGAGAATCTTGTGTTCTCATTTCATTCCCCAAACAGTGCTTTGTGTGCACATGTCTGAAGATTAACCACACGTAATGGGTAAATATTTGAGGGTAACACAGACTAGGTGCTTGGCAGGGAATTCCAAAGTTTCCAACCTTTGCTTCCTTGTCCTTCGCACACACCGTAAGATAGTGTCTGGGTAGGAGAGACAGGACAAGGAGGGAGGCACTTGCCTTGTATGCAGCCAAGACCCTGGTTCCATTCCCAGCACCGCATTGGTTCTCTCTGGCACCTCTAGGGGACCCCCCTGAGCACAGAACCAGAAGTTGCTCCTGAGTCCTTGCTGGGTGTGGACCCCAAAAGGTGCAGTGTTTCCCTGGAGGGTAACCCCCAAACCTGCCCCCATCCCATTTAACTTAGCAATATGCACTGTTGGAAATGAATGTGTCTTTTTTGGGTTTGGGGTTTTTTCTGGTGACCCTGGGTGTAGGAGGAGGAAATGCAGGTCCTTGAACATCTGGAACTGTGCTCTCACTGTGTTGTATTATCAGACTTTCAAATCTTACGTGTTGGTCAGAAATGAAATTGAATGTGAAACCCCCCCCCATTTCTCATGACTGTCCCTCCGTCTCCCAAACCCAAGGAGCATTTTGGGTTTTTTTTTCTTTTTTTTTTAAATTATTTATTTTTAATTAGTGAATCAACGTGAGGGTACAGTTACAGTTTTATACATTTTTGTGCTCGTGTTTTCCCCATACAAAGTTCAAGAACCCATCCCTTCACCAGTGCCCATTCCCTACCACCAGTAAACCCAGCATCTCTCCCGCCCTCCCCAGTCCCATCTCCCCCCACCCCACACTGCCACTATGGCAGGGTATTCCCTTTTGATCTCTCTCTCTGATTAGGTGTTGTGGTTTGCAATAAAGGTGTTCAGTGGCCATTGTGTTCAGTCTCTAGTCTATATTGGGCCCGCATCACCCTTCCCCCGCATGACCTCCGACCACATTTTACTTGGTGTTCCCTTCTCTGAGTTG
Organism: Sorex araneus; assembly: GCF_027595985.1. Taxonomy (NCBI): domain Eukaryota; kingdom Metazoa; phylum Chordata; class Mammalia; order Eulipotyphla; family Soricidae; genus Sorex; species Sorex araneus. The sequence goes on along the minus strand of NC_073302.1, from coordinate 303,368,092 downwards.
CCCAGAATGAGAGACCAGCCTCCAAGCCATGGGGACAACCTCCTGGTACTTATTTCTACTAATCTTGGGTGTTAGTCTTATAGTCTATTATTCTATGCTCCAAGGAGCATTTTGAAAGGGCTGAGAATTCGTGCCCCAGTGCAGCTGACCAGGGGGACCAAGACAGACAGTCGCCTGTAATCCAACGGATGAGGAAGACACTTGAGGTGGGTCAAGGGGCGGGGGTGGGGGCGATCGAGGCCACATTTTGTCAAGGTCTCTCTGCCTGGTCATTTTCGTCTGTGAGGTTTCAAACATCAGTGATCTCTAGGGCCCAAGTCATCAGTGGAGGCGGAAGAAGGTTCTCCATCCCTGCCACATCGTGAACATGTCAAAAGTCTTTCCCCCCCCCCGTCTCCGAAACTGGGATGTTTTCCAGCTTTTCCTCCTAACTCTGATCCGCATTGCTTATGCCAGCCAGGGAGGGAGGCCGAGATGAAAGTCCTAGTTTTGTATTTCAACTAATCTGATCTCCACCCAGCCAGTGCCTGCAGCCCCCACCAGCTGGCCTTCCCACCTGCCCCCCAAACCTCTCAGAAACTTGCATGCGGGCCCCCACTCGCTCTCCTGACTGTTGTAGCCCAAGTGAATGCATTTGCGCTTGGGAGAAAGAGAAGAGGTCCCAAAAAAAAAAAAAATCGGATCTCAGCTTGAGAGAGAGAGAGAGTAGTTCTGGTGATTGTGAGACCATTTTTCACCTGTCGGCCCAAGATAAACAAAACAAAGACTTTATAAATGTAAACCGATTAGTGGTTTCTTGCTCAGAGGATGTAACTTCAAGTGTCTCTCTTTCACAAGGGAGAAATCGGGTTAGTTCTGCAGCTTATTATTAAACAGCATCCGATCCCCAATAACTGATTTCCCTGTGTCCAGCCAGACCGTTGTTTCAAAGCGGCGTTGCCGTAGATGAGTCTGAAAGGGTCATTTTGTAAAGCCTGGGAGAAATCCTTCGAGAACACCCCAGCCCACCTCCCTGGGTCTGGTTTTATGTTTCCTTGACTATATTAGCATTAAACTCTTTAAGAGTGACAGGCTACAGTCAGCGGATCCCAGGTGGGTTCGGGGATCTGTCGGGCCAGCTGTTCCTTCGCTCAGATAATTCTTCTTTTGGAGATTTACAGATCCGTTGGCGGTTCACAGACCGTGGCGAGTCTTTGTACTGCCCGGGCCTGATGTTTAAAAGGAGCGCCGCTTAATAATTTATTAACTGCCCCGTTTCCTCTGGGCTGCATCTGTGTGTGATGCAATTGAGTCACAGTGCATTATACATGGGAAGAACTTAGCCAGAGCGGATTCTTGATGAGAGAGGCTGGGGTTGTGTGGCCGTAGTCTCTTGGGAGACCTCTTGTTGGTTTGCCTGGCTGGATAGTATGTGTGTGTGGGGGGGGGGGGGTGGGGTGGGGAGGAACAGCCCATTTTGCAGAAAGGAACCACCGCACTCTCTGTATGGTTCGCTGCCAGTCTGCCCGGGTCTGCCCTCAAGTTAGCCCTGTGTGGTAACTGACTGGGCTGCAGCTGCTTCTGAGCAGCTCCCGGCGTGTCCGTGGGCTCTGCCGAGGTTGCCTGATGCCGTTCCTGCAGCTGGCAGATGCTTCTTGTCTCCCACCACTCACCTGCAGAATCTTATCTGGGCTGATCCACCACCTCAGAAACATTGCTCTCTCACTCTTCAAAGCATTTCTCCATTGCAGGGACGGGGGAGACAGCTCAGAGGGCTGGAGGCTGGAGCACCCCTGCATGCGTACATGCAGGGGTCCTCTGAGCACCCCTAGGGTGGTCAAAGATTTTTGTCTTTAAATGAATGGGGTTTTTAAACATTTTTTTCAAAAAAATAATGTTTAATTGAATCACCATGAGAAACACAGTTACAAAGCTGTTCATGCCGTGACCTATTAGCACCCGTTTTGCAAACCATAATGCACAAAAGGAAAAGGAGAGAGAGCAGGAAGGATGGCACCCCCCCATAGAGGGAGACTGGGGGTGGGGGATAGTGGCAGGGAAACAGGTGACACTGGTGGTGGGAGATGTATACTGGTGGAGGGATGGGTGTTGGATTATTGTATGACTGAAACCCAATTATGAACAGCTTTCTAATGGTCTATATTGTGGATATCCAATTAAAAAATTTAAAACAAAGTAATATGGAGTTCATGCCCAATTCAATGAACTTAATAAATATCTGAATAAGTAGCAGTACTCCTACATTTAAAAAAAAGTCTGATCATGGTCGGGTTTCAGTCATACAATGTTCCAACACCCTTCCCTTCACCAGTGTACATTTCCCACCACCAATTTACCCAGTTTTCCTCCTGCCACCCCCCACTCTCACCACTCCCAGTCCTCCTCTAGGGCAGACACCTCTCTCTCTCTCTCTCTCTCTCTCTCTCTCTCTCTCTCTCCCCTTCTTCTCTCTCTCCCCCACCCCACACCTTGGTCATTATGGTTTGCAGTACAGATACTGAAAGGTTATCATATATATCCCTTTGCCTACTTTCAGCACTCAGTTCTTGTCCAGAGTGATCATTTACAACCATTATTATCATAGTGGTCCATTCTGTCCTAACTGCCCTCTGCCCGCCCGCCCCCCCACACACACCCATGCTTGTAGCAACCCTCTAACCATGGACCAGTCTTCCTACTTTCTGGGCCCTGTTTTTTCTGTCCTTGGATATTAGCCTCACACTATGTGTTCTTAGATCGCACAAATAAGTGTAGTCATTCTATGTCTATACCTGTCCTTCTGATTCATTTCACTCAGAAAGGAATGTTTTTAAAGGGACATAATTCCAATCTTCTTTGACTGTTAGGACACAGAGACTACCTTTTTTGGAGGCTGCTAACTGATGTCCCCTGCTTGTCCGGGCAAGTGCTGCCCAGAACCTAGCTTGCCTAGGTTGAATGCTTAGTCACTGAATAAAATATCAGAGTATGGCAGTTTAGTCCACACCCCAAGCTTTTGTTCGTATTTCTGGTATTTTTTTCTAATTGCACTTCACTATTGGAAGATGCTTTTAAAGTTTGGTCAATCTTATGTTTGCATGGAAAAGAAAGTACCCAGTAGAAACCTTCAGGTTAGGAAAAATATTACACTATCTGCTCCAACATACCAAACTTCTTCCGTCCCATTTCTTTGAATGGTTTCAAAGACATTGTGTGGCCCCCACGTGATACTTGGGGCCACACCAGGACTAAGACGGAGAGAGAATCCCATTTTCTATCAGGAAGAGGACTTCATTGACTTGTCTAATGTGTTTAATCAAGCCTCAGTTAAAACCAAACCGGAAAGTTCCAAAGCTTCCCGGAGAAGTTCCTCCATTTAATTCAGTAGTTGTTGAGTTCTCCTTGCAAGACACTGAAGGGACACTGTTAGGTGAGACTCTGTTCCAGCTCTTTGGAGACCAGCATCATGAAAACTCAGCTGACCAGCCCTTAGAAATGATGACCAACCCCTGGTCCCTCACTGGCCAACAAGTTCTCAAGTCACACACAACATTCATTTACAGGGATGGAGCAGCTTCCATAGAATGACTGGCATTCGTGATGACTGAAACTATGGCATCTTTTATTCAAAGGATAAGCCCAGTGCATGGTTGTGCTGTTTACTCTGTTGAAACGGGACAGGGAGAGTGGAAGACAAGACTCTCAATGAAGAAGTAACCTTGGCACAACCCGCAAACAGTTGGCATTGACAAAATGTCTGTGGACTTCTTCAGTGACGAGTGGCTCTAGATGTCTGGACTTATTTATCCTTGATCTAATTGGCTTCTTCTTCTACTGAATGGACAAACACTGAGTTTTAGAAGGGCAGTTGAGGGAATATGGGAGCTAGTTTATTTACAGCAATTTTGGGCCTAAGTTCATCAAATTGCTCCAGTGTTTTGTTCTTTAATTTTCAGAGGGAGGCTCAGGAGAATAGGCTGCAACTCGAGTTTTACTTGCTTTGAGTGAACTTTACTTGTAATTCAACGGCAAGTATTCTCCAGTCACTGATATACCAAATTGAATGGCTATTTTGTCTATTATGTTCTTTTATCGCTGGGATTTTTTTTTAAACATCACATTTTCCGTATAAGGGCTGTGGGATTTAAATAGTTAAGGGTAATTCTTCCTCAAGGCTGCTTTGTGTCATTATAGCCACCTGCTCTACCATACAGAGTTGAGGTAATTAATAAGAGACATTAACACGTCTGGGATCACTGGGGAGAGAAATCTGTTGACTGAGCTTTGACTCACAGTCACTGTTGAATTGTTCACCATCTCTCTCTTTCTCATCCAACTTAGGGTCATGTCTGCAAGATGAAATAAGTAGTAAGCTCCCACCCCAGTGTAACGTCAGTAGATGTCATGACATGTCACTGGAATATATTCAGCTCGGTGATGCCTTCAACCACCGATCCTTAGCCAGCACTGCAGGCAAAAGCACCGTGGGTACTCAGGAGAAAGGTGGGGATTGGAAATGAAGGCGTGGGAGGCCAGGGGACATGTGGGGCTGTGAATTACTCTGGAGGATACCTGGAGAGGAGAAGGAAGGAGACAGAGGGGGAAGTCACAGAACCTAAAGATATGTCTAGACTTGAATTTGGGGTGAGGATGGACAAGGAGAGGCAAGGAGAGAGCCGGGAACAGTCTCAAAGGAATACATTGTTGCACACACCAAGAGAAATTAATTTCTAAAGTAATTCTGAGTTCTTCCGAAGGCAGGAAGCTAGCAGGGAAGCAGGGAGAAGCTAGAAGGAGCTGTCTTAGCTATTTTTAAATGAAGCTTAACCGTGAATGAGAAGAGCTGTTTGCAGTGCAAAATTGAAGAAAGAGGAACTAGATGAGGATAGTTTATTTTCCAGGGATTGGTGAGATTCGTGAGAGTCCCTAAGGCTGAAGCGAAAGATTCAATGGGGGGGGGAAGGAATGCAAATTAAAGCCACAAGGAGCAACACCTCACACCTGAGAAAATGGCTTATGCCAAAGTAAACAGCGTGTATTGGGGGGGTGAAGAGGACCCTCTCACCCACCCCCCATCTACTCTGTTGGGGAGTGTAAATTGAGGCCACTGTTTTGGAAAATGTTTGGGGGCTTTCTCAGGGTGCTAAAGACAGAATTCCCACAGGATCCTACTTGTGAGTATTTGTCTGAAGACTGTCAAGACATTAACACACAAGGTTCCCTCCCCGTTCATGTTTACTGAAACATTATTCACCATAGCTAAGATGCATAGCTAAGATTTAAGTCACAGTTAAACTTCATTTAAAAATAGCTAAGACCCCCAAAAATCCCAGTGTATACATGACTGCGTGAAGAAGATGTAGTATATTTATGGCAAGGAATACCATTCTGCTATAATACTTAAAAAAAAAAAAAAACGAACATTTGCCACTCACAGCAAAATGGAAGGCGCTAGAGGGGATTATGCGAAGGGAAATGAGTCAGAAGGAAACAGATAAGTATTGGGTGATTTCACCCCTATGTGCCATCTTAGAAGAATATAAAAGTGATGAGCAGACAAAATGAAGTTCAGAGGAGATAAACCATGGGGTCTCGGATGTGGCTCAAGTGGTAGAGGACATGCCTGGCATGTTATGAGATCCTGGATCTGATACACAGCATCAGTCACCCCCAACCCCCCTCCCCCCAAAAAAGATAAACCAGTGGATATTCACAATAAAATTAATCTGAGATTGAAAGAGGGAGAGAGTGGAAGCAGACTTGGAGGGGCAGTGTGAATAGAAGGGAGGGGTTCTGTTTTTGTTTCAAGAAATTCGGGGGTGGGGAAAAGACAGGGAAGAATAAGAAATGGCAGCTTGCCTTCATGGGATACAAAACACTGTGGAGAGTGTTTGGTCTTAATGAGATCCATTCCCATCAGCGTACCCAGGGAGCATGTCATTAAAATTAACTAACAGAAAAGGACTATTTAAGTGACACTTCAGACTACTTGCATCTTTACATCTGAATCCTATTCTTACTAATTTCCCCCGCACTTGTTGACAAATTGTTAGGAGAGAGTGTGTTTAATGCAACGCTGCCTGTCATAGGAGAGACTTCTGTTGCTGAAGTAAAATCTTGATGGATGAAGACTGCTTTAAAGAAGTTAAAAATCTCTGAATGACCCCGCCACCATTCACAACTCATAAATATATGCATCTTTAGTCAGGCATAAGAAGAAGATAAGTAAGATAAGGCCAACATTTCTGAAATTAGAGTTTCAAAATAATAGGAGAGTTAGAAGTCTCTAAATATGTAAGCAATGTCTACAAATGATTATTCCACAAGTCAAATTTAATTAATCCCTATGTGCTGCCTAGAAAATAATCTTTTTACCTTGGAATTTCCTAATAAACTCAGTAATTAAGTTACAGAGTTGAAATTGACTCACACAGCTAATGGACTTTGCAGTTATCATATTTTCAAGATAGACAATTCCTTGAACTTGATCCCTGGCTTTGATATTATTTTTAAATACCAGCTAATACCTTGTTATGGATTTTTTTTTAGTAGACTGGTTAACAAAATGTCACCAGTCATGGGAGCTGGCAGGAAGTCAATGATGCTTTATCACGGGAGGATTGCTGGCATGTTCAGAGTCATACTCATGATACCTTGGGATCAGAGCAATAGTCCAGTGCAGCTGGCTTGCACATGGCCAGCCCAGGTTCCATCCTGGGAAGCACGTATGATCCCCAGAGCTCCGCCAGGAGTGATCCCTGAGTGCAGAGCCAGGAGTAAGCTTACTGTTTCTGGCTGCGGCCCCGAACGGAAAAAATATAAAAGTAAAAACAATACTTCTCATATGCATTCCATTTCCCCCTATGTTACAGAACCATGAGGATGTGCTGGCTTTGGGAGGTACTGACTCAATCATGGCAAACTTGCTATTACTATGTTTATGACACGCGAGACTTTGAGAGTTCTTATGTAGTGACCCAAAAACCCATGCCAGGACAGGAAATTTTTATCTTTTCTTTAAGTTATTATTATTTTGGTGACAGTCCCAGAAAAGAAGAGTTTATGGGTTGCACATGATGACTCAGAACAAAACCTACTAATTATTTTGGTGACAGTCCCAGAAAAGAAGAGTTTATAGGTTGCACATGATGATTCCAAAACAAAACGTATTGATTGAATGAAATAAACAACATCCTGGGACTATTCCAGCATTTCAAACAGTGCAGTAAAGTGACTAAGATGGAGGCCAATAGCTGGAAGGTAAAGACCCTTTACCTCCTTGTGAAACAATGCCCCCAAATGAGGATTGTGGCCTAATTTCAATTTCTGTTTCCCCAGAGGGGGCACAATCTGAGAAGAGTATTATTATAGGGATTCTGCAGTAGGAAGAGGCACACATCCCCTTGATTATAAAACAAAGCTAACATCGCACAATAATTGAAGAAGGCTTGCAGACAGAGACGAAAGTTAGATGAACGAGAAGCCACCACTATACATCGGGTTGACCCCACTTAGGTTGTGAAAACGTTCTGATCACATGCTAAAGGGATGCGATAAGAAGCAATTAACCACAGAGTCGGGGTGGAATGGATCTTCTTAATAACTGAAGTGTGGTTTGATTGCCTCTGAGGGCTGTGCAGTTTCAAAGAATTGTATGTAAGCTCTGAGGCACAAAATTTCTCCGCTTTTCATTTTAATCATTTATCTATTTTACTTGTTCCTAAACTCGAGATCATCTTATGTTGTCTTTACCACGGTTACTCGAAAACGTAGTCTGGAGAATCAAATTGATTTTTAATTATGAGTCCTTGATTTTAGACTTCAGATCAACGAAACGGAACCAGAATATTCTTAAAGCATAAACAATGGCTTGCCTAAATTCCCAGTTCTCGTTTCAAGCATTTGCTAATGTGGCATTGATCAATCTACAATTCCCAGACTGAGTGGAAGTGAGAAGGATATTGGATAAGAAAAAAAAAAAAATGCGTGCAGGCCAGCAAGATAAATTGTTTGGGTTGTCTTTTTGCAGGTTTGAGGTCACGATTCATTCATCTTGTTACTTTGCTATATCCCTTTAGTGACTTCAATTGCAGGATTAAATATTGAATGGTGGCAGATCATTCAATATACAGGCTCTCCTAGTTGGGCCTTAGAAGGCTTTCCGTGCTTGAAATGGAAGAGTGTGTCCCCAGAATGCCAAAGATAATCGTGCTGCTCATCCAGTCTGTGAGATTAATCCCTCAACAATATTATCAGACAATTCTTAACACATCGATTTGTCCGTGATATGACACTTCTGAAACAAATGGATAGACTAAGGAGTTTAGGACTCAGCGTGGGGACTTCTCTGTCGTCCTGCTCTTCTAGAAAATTAACCCATGAGCAGATTGGGCTAGAAATATTCACCGTTGTCCCGTGTTTGCCTTGGGGCTGAATTAACAGAGGACTCCCAAATAAGAAACCACCTACTGTTAAAATGTTTACCCCGGTGGCCAAATGAATAGGAACCTGGGGAGAGAGGAAGCTGCATCAACCATTTGCCTTGGATGTGACCCACCAGGGTTCAACCTGGCACTTCATGTGGTCCCGAGCCCTGCCAGGAGTGATCCAAAAGCTCAGAGCCAGGAGTCAGCCCTGAGCACAGCCAGCTGCAGAGCAAACAGTAGCCATACGCTTCATGAGCAACATTTACTCATGTAACTCAATTGTTTTAATTCTTTTTTTTTTACTTCAAAAAATTTTATTGAAATCATCGTGAGATATAGTTACAAAGGTTTCATGATTGAGTTTCAGTCATACAATGATCAAACAGCCATCCCTCCCCCACCAATGTCTCCAGTATCCCTCCCACCCTCCCCATCCCAGCCCACCCCCTGTCTCTATGGCAGACAACTTCCTTCTTACTCTCTGTTTGGAGGCATTATGGTTTGTAATACAGACACTGAGAGGCCATCGTGTTTGGTCCTTTTTTCTACTGTCAGCACACATCTCCCATCAAGCGATCCCTCCAACCATCATTGATCTAGTGACCCCTTCTCTATCCCAGCTGCCTTCACTGACTAAGGGACGGCGTAACTCAAATTTTATTTATTTTTATTTATTTTTTAATTAGTGATCACACATTTTTGTTCTTGTTATTCCCTCATACAATGTTTGAGAACCCATCCTTCTACCAGTGTCCATTCTCCACGACCAATGAACCCAGTATCCCTCCCACCCCCCCAGTCCCATCCCCCTACCCCACCCGGCCTCTGTGGCGGGGCATTCCAATTTGATATCCCTCTTTCCTTTTGGGTGTTGTGGTTTGAGATAGGGGTATTGAGTGGTCATCCTGTTCAGTCTCTAGTCTACTTTCAGCACGCATCTTCCTTCCCGCGCAGGATCTCCAATCACATATTACTTGGTGTTCCCCTCTCTATCTGGGATGACTATCCCCCAGCGTGTGAGGCCAGCTTCCAAGCTATAGAGCCAACATCCTGGTGTAACTCAAATTTTAACCACAGTGTGTATATGATGTTTGTCACGAACAGGGTCCTTTTGGTACAACTTAGCGGTGACTGGGGGTACACAATATTGCTAAAGCATGTTAGCTAAAACAAAGAACAATTAAACAATAAACAGGAGCATGACAGCACTAAATTGATCAACTGCCTAAGAATTTGAATTAGACCACGGATATTCACATTCCTTTTTTAGCCTGAGGTCTTCTGCCCCAAACATAGAGTTGAGTGTTGTTCCCCTTACACCTTTGGGGGGCTGCTTACATCCTAAGTCCCTTAAAAGGGAAATGACAATGCTAAAGGTTAAAAATGTGATATTTAGCCAAGAGACCCAAGAGGCTGGAAGGATAAATGCATATGCTTTTTAAAAAAATAAAAATGTTTTATTTATAAAACATAAAAATTAAACTTGACAAGAACCAAGAGGTCACCCCATTCCTCTCTGCCTGTGCATAATTATTTTATTTCACATGTGTCTGAAATGTCAAAAAGGCCCCAGGTGATCATTTTTCATGAGGCTTTTCTGAGGTTGCTAAAATCCAAAAATTCTTCAGGATGAAATTATTGGGGGTTGGCTAGGGAAGGGGAAGACTTGGCCCCCATTTCTCCTTCTCCAGCACCAGCCAGTTGATCCTCCCTCGATGAGGCCCTTTTACATCGTGATGATAATTCCGTTGTGCTCTATAAACAGTCTGTCCTGTGTCAGGCCCCCTCCACCTAAGCACACTTGGATTTTTCTCATTTTCTCATAAGTCATTCATTCTCTTCCTGTCATCACCTGGCTCTATCTCTGGCTTTCTTCCAATTTGAGCACATCTTGGTGGAGCGTGGGAGATGCCGGGTGTTGGGTTTCACTGTTGGGAGAAAGTCGGGTATTTCCAGAGACAGTATGAGAACATGGTCCTCCGAGGCAGAGTTTGGATTCTGTTTTGGCTCCTCACAGCTCGAGACTTTCATCTCTGTTTTGTAGAGGCGGGAGAAATGGCCCGACAGATGAACTACCTGCTAGCCACGCAGGAGACCCAGATTTGATCCCCGCCATTGGAGAGCCTCCCCTCCAAGAACTGCCCCTGAGCACAGAGCTGAGAGTAACCCCTAAAGTTCCATTCTTTCATCTCGTTTTTGACAGTGATGATGGTTTGTTTGGGAGTGCGGTGTTTGCCTCACCTGCAGGGGTGCTTGGGGTCCACTCCCAGCATGATGCTTGAGGGATGCTCCTCGAGCAGTGCTCGGAGGACTGTGCTGCTGAGGATCACACTTGGGTTGACCACGTGCAAGGCAGATGCTCTCAGCCCCCTGCCATCTCTCAGGCCAGCCAGGGTTTTAAAAAATTACACGTTGGTTTCTTTCTAAACTGCAGCTAATGCTAACTCAATAGATAGTTGTGATCCGCTTTATTTTTTTTAAAGTGGGGGTAGTAAGAACCTCCTAGTCAGGTGGTTCAATTCTGGGGTCTGATAGTGCTGGGTTGCTGACGCCCTGCAGTGCTGGGGTTCCCCAGGCCATCTCAGGCCTCCACAGAAACTCCAGCAGTGCTCAGAGGATGAATTGATTCCAGGTGTGGAACCTGATTGGCCACATGTAAGGCATATGAACTACCAGCCCCGGGACTGTCTCTTCAACACTGCAACGGTTGTGAATCCCAAGGAGATTCACAGTGGCTGGCACAGGGCAAGCAGTAAGAGTCACTCTTATGATTAATATGCAGATCGTACGCTGATATGCTATCTCAGTTGAGAAAAGCCGTCTTGTATAATCTTTTGTTTGGATTTCCTTTAGTAAAAGAGGTTTGTATTTGCCTGTGACTTCTTTTTGAATCCAATCTCGTTTCGGTTGGATTTTAGAAGAGAAATAAATCCTTCCAGTCAATATACAAATGAAAAAACTTTGAGATGAATAAAAAAGGAATCATGAAATCAGACGGATAATCAAAAGGCAACTGCAGGTGTATGAGTTAAAAAGGAAAGAATTCTCTGTGTGAGGATGGAGAAACGCTGCACGGAGCCTGACCCCCGACATCGGGCCCTCGGAGACACACTCTGAGCAAGGAACTGTGAGTAGAACAGGACAAGCCTCGAGTTGTTTAGACATAAAGAATATCAAACGAGTGGAAATGGGCGGAAGCAGAGCCGGGCAATGAAGAGGGAACTAAACATAGGCAGCAGAATCGAACAGTGTGCCCGAGACCATCTTAAGTCTTTCCATTCACTCCTTGCTGTCTTATTTGGGGGTAGGGCACACCTGGCAGTGCTCAGGGGCTACTCCTGGCTCTGTGCTCAAAGATAAATCCTGACAATGTTCAGGAGATCCTGTGTGGTGCTGGGGATAGAAACAAGGTCAGTCACCTGCAAGGCAAGCTTCTTCACGCCCATGTACTTTCTCGCTCTCTCTCTCCATCTCTCTCACTCTTCCCTTATCTCTCTCTATCTCTCCTTATCTCTCCATCTCTACCTTTCTCCATATCTCTCTTTCTCTCTCTCCTCTCTCTGTCTCTCTGTGTCTGTCTCTCTGTGTCTGTCTGTCTGTCTGTCTGTCTGTCTGTCTGTCTGTCTGTCTGTCTGTCTCTCTCTCTCTCTCTCTCTCTCTCTCTCTCTCTCTCTCTCTCTCTCTCTCTCTGCCCATCTCAGTTGCATTCAAGACTGAGGAATGTTGGAAGAATGCTCGTCAGGAGTGCAACAACAGCAGATGCTGGAACCAGAGTTTGAGAGTCTCACCCCAGCGTTTCACATCGTCAGACTCAGGGTCAAAGGGTGTCAGTGTTCACTGGGGCAGGACTCACTCACAGGCGTGTCCAAGCTTCAGGCTGCGCCTTGCCCCGAGTCTGATTCTGCAGGTGGGATGGCGCGTGGGACTGGGCCGGTGTAAGTGCCACTGGGCTGGACCTGCTTTGAGGACCGGTTTGCTCCAGCTTTGCTGTCTCCTGCAGTGGGGACCCCTAGCCACCCGCCTCCCCACTCCCGGCACAGGCTCTGTCCGCAGGAAGACCAGCACGCAGCCCTGCAGAAGGCCCCTTCACGCTGGAGACCAAGGTCAGCTAAGGTGGCTCTTCTCCCAGGACTGTTTGTTGTAGGAGCCCAAGGCCGCGCTCACATGGAGCATCTCAGGGCGGACTGTTGGACCCTGACGCAGAGTGTGGGGAGGGGAAGGGGGAGTCCAGAACGCCGGACTGGTTTCTGCAATAAATCACACAGTCACACAGTCGTGGCTCTGGGTAGCACAAAGAATGCCAGGAATGGGGGTGGAGGGTGCGGTAGGGCACACACTCGCACTCTGACACATGCTCTCACACACATGCTCTCACTTGCACTCACACATGCTCCCAAGCCCCCACACTCACAGGCACATTCCCAGTCACACATGTGCACACATACCTCATACACTCACACATTTAGAAATGTGCTCATTCACACCCATTCACAGACTCACACTCATTCCATTCACACACTCTCATGCTTGCAACATGCTCACACAAACACCCTCAGGCATTCACATACGCTCACACAATTTCATGTATGCACACATCACATTGAGGCACACATAGTCACACAAACTCAGATATACAAATTCAGATATACACAGCTTCACATTTACTCACACTCAGGCACACACTTATTTACACACAGCCACCCAAACACACCTTCAGACGTAGGCACATTCAAACACTCACACTCAGACATGGTATTCACACACAGTCACCCAAACTCACGTTCAGACAGACATACATTTTCATATATGCACACGCAGACACACTGCATTCACACGCATTCATACACACTCACACATGCACACGGTCACACACTCACGCACCCTCACAGCCCTCCTGGTCAGCTCTCCCCTCCCATGACCTACACATCCTGAACTCTCCCTGGTAATTGACAGCTCAGTCTGCCCTCCCCTGATTGATTAGCTGAGAGGGAAGGTTCTGAGGATCAAAGCCAAGCCAGGATCTTGAGGTCGGTGTTGCTGACACACTCACTGGGCTTCCAGGGCCCAAGCCTCATGCGGAGAATCGAATAAAATTCATCTATAGACTTGATTGTGGAAGGATCAAGTGTGGTTATCAAAAGGACAGAAATCCAAGGGAATTGTTACTTGTTTTTAGATTTTTTTCTAACGACCTGTTGGGCCACCAGCAGGGTTTGGGGGAGATGAAGCCCCTGCCTCCTGGCCGCTCTCTGAATCTGGCAACTCCTTGGTTCTTCTCAGTGAGCCCCAATCCCTGGCTCCCATCCGGGAGTGCAGATGGCGCATTGCCAACTCTCCGGCTCAGTTCCAGCCCGTCCTCTTCTGTCTGGGTCACTCTGGTTCACAAAGTCCAGCACTGTTCATCGATGGCCCGCTTACATTTCCGCTCTGCCTGATACAGGCAGATTAACAGGGACCCTGGACGGTGAATAACCGGTATTACATTGGGAAGATCATTTCCACTTTCGGATGACTTGACTAAAACGCTTTAACATCATTGCGAGCCCCCTACCCCCATCACAGCCAAACGGTCCCTAAAGGAATGTGTGCACTGCAAACATCAAATCCACACTGTGGTTACAACTTGAGTTATAGATGCAAAAATGTTTCTGATGAAATTTGCCATTGTTGTTTGCGGCAGACCCGGCTGTGTGCAGGGCTTCTTGCTGGCTCTGAACTCAGGGGTTTGGGAAACCTTGGTAGGACAGGGGAGAGAAATCAGCTGTGTGCAAGTATCCTCCCCGCTCTACGACTATCTCTCAGACCTCAACAATGAAATATTTTGAGTAGTGCAGATTCTCTTATATTAGAATATGTCTACTGATTTTTTTTGAGGGTCACACCTGGCGATGCACAGGGGTTACTCCTTTCTCTGCACTCAGGAATTACTCGTGGAGGTGCTCAGGGGATCATATGGGATGCTGGGAATCGAACCTGGGTCGGCCACATGGAAGGCAAACGCCCTACCTACTGTGCTGTCACTTCAGCCCCCCACTAATTTTTTTCCCATCTTTAAAATAGCCTAGGATCTGTTTCTTCATAGAATCTCCTGAAGATACACTTCTGAAGATAAAAACTTTAGATACATGAAAACATTTCCTGGGCACAAATACCCTAGGCAGAAGCTAGCACCCCCTCCCCAGTTTTCCTGGACTGGACATGATGTTAGCATTAACTGGCACAGAGCATAGCACCTCTTTCTGCGGGTTTTCTTTGCGGAGACTGAAATGTCTGCAAATCTCCTTGCTCCCACACACTTGGGCAAAGCACATTTTTGCTCCCACGTTTTCCGTGTCCCACCAGGGCCCATGGGAGCTGGACAGTGAATCCCTTGTGTGCTTTTTCTTCAAACTTTTCCTAGAAGATAGAAAATGGACTCCCAAATGCCATCCATTGAGGTGGCTGCTTGCAAGTTCTAGCAATGACACTTGTTTGTTGTGATGGTTGGTGGGGGGGGGGGGGGTGTCACTGTCAGAGGTAAGACGGTCTCGGAATGGGCTGGGCACCATGCCCCATCTCTCTTCCCTCCCTGAGCTTATTTATCAGTGAAATTCCGGAATTCTCTAGCACACCTTCACCAATGGTTCAGAAACCAAATCTTGATTCCAGAGACCCTTTACCTGCATGACTAGAGTCTCTTGGGCTAAAGAGCGAACAGCTGTTCAGGTATCAAAAATATTTTCTTTTATTTTCGGTCTCAACTTTTCCTGGTTACACATTAGAGACCTTATGTAATGTTTAATGTTTCAATTTACTGTATGCGCTTTCAGCTTTAGTATTTGTCATCTTGTTCCAATTTAATGAAAGCTTACTTGGCTATGGTTTTCGTTGGAAAGCGGAACACACGTACAGCTTTCAGCAATAATATATATTTTTCCTTTTCTTTGGATTTGAACAGCCTTCTAAAATTTTCTCTACTGAAATTCTGGCAGAGCTGTTTCTTCAACATTTGGCTGAGGGTTCGGAATGTTTTAAACATTTGAAGTGACTGGGATCAATTACTGTAACCTAAAATGGATAACCTTTAAGACACAAAGCCCATGTTTTTCTTAATCATCTCGTTACATGACATTTTTCTGTTTGTATATCGATAAAACACTGAATGTTGGCAAAATAAGGCACATTTCATTTATTTCCAAGTACTGTTGATATTGTATAAAGCTGCATAGTACATGTAACATTCGAGTTATTTTTAAGCTCTAACATCTTTGCCGATGAGAAAAGTAAAATTCAGAAGATGGGGTAAACTTGTAACAATTTAGCAGCCTAACAAAGTATAATAAATAGCAAAAATGGAGGATTCAAACTGAATCTTTCAAAAAAAATTTCCACAATGCCAAACATATTTCAAGGCTCTGCTTTTCTCATTAAGGGAGCTCCAAGAGTTTTCTGATTCACAATCTGATTCTGATTCTCACTCGGATTCTGTGATGACTGCATTTCCCCCTCTCTTTTTTTTCTACCAGAAAGTCGCTGACTGCTTCCTCTGAACTATTTATTTTGTAGGGGTTATGGAGTAATATCCTGTAATTTCTATGTATTGGGCGAATTTAAGACTGGCCTTGCAATTTCATAATGGAGCAAAAGGCATCACCAACCTGGAGATTTGACTTTTGATACGTAGGAATGTGGTACCACTTTGGTGATGATACCAAGTGGAAGTGACCCGTGACGGGCAGATGGCTGGAGCGATGGCGAGAAATATTATAGGCAAAACATGCCTACTTCTGCCTCAGCAGACTCTGAATCCATTAGCCCAGTCTTCTCTCAGCTTGCAGGTTTTTTTCCTCATTGTTTCCTGATGATGGATTAGTGATAAACTCCTGTGCAAGTTATTCCAGAGTTCCTTTGAGACCTTAACTTTTTATGAATGAAAAGGTCGTTTATAAGCGTTCTCTGCTGCTTCATTATTTTTTTTCCCATGGAATCGGGTTGTTGTGTATAATTTTGCGCTGTGCTGTTTTCTTTGAAATCATAACTCACCGTCCAGTTTTCCTGTCCTAATTATCTCTTGGCTGGCTGTGAGGCCCTTCCAGTTCCTTCATGAATTACAGTTAGGAAAGTGAGAGTCGAGTTCAAAGTTGAATTCGTTCAAGTCCACGCCAAGTCCCGACTTCGGAGGGCTAGAAAGCTTCTTGCTCTTTTTGTCCTCAATGACTTTTGCTCTAAGGACAAACTTGGTGCCAGATGTGTGGTATTTTATAATTACATGCTCGGCGCCTTCAGCCTCTTTCCATGGAGACCGTTTCACATCTGTTTTATCAGAATCACTTTCAGTTTATTTTTCCGGGCCCACAGATGAGTGAGAATATTAAGTCTGGTGCTGAGTCACCTTTTTTGCTGTGTTTCACTGTGAGCTTCACACCCCCTTACCTGTTCTAGAGCCCAGTCCCAGACAGTACCTCTCATCCCTGGGCAGAGCGGACATGGTCCCTATTTCGAACCTTGCTGTTTCGAAGGTTCCATCACAACATTCCCTCTGGCCGTGAGCCTGGTGCTGGGCCTCGTTCTGGTCCCAGATATTGGGGGAGGAGAGCTTAATAATGGATGGAGAAGGGAGTGTGGGAAGTGGAGGTGCAGCCCCGCTCACATCTGCACATTGAGGCCACTTTATCTGTTTACCTCCCCCCTCCCCTGGGCCTCTCCTTATCTGTCCGTGCAGAGAACACAGATATTGATTCCCCAAGACAAATGGCGCCATGTCCTAAATGGATGCAGTGGCCAGAGCTCTGTGATGGAGCGAGACCTGGTTCTTTGCATCTTTTTTTTTTTTTTACCCCTCTTTCATACAAAGGGTGCGGGGAGAGCTGGTCGTAGCCCAGGGCAGGGTAGGGCTGGCCTCTGACTCAGAATTCAGGGGCAAGTAGAATCACTCACCTTATTGGCTATCAGAATACACGTTCTCCAGTCAGCCACATAGTCTACAGGGAAGAGACTAGCTTTGGGTCCAGTCAGACCTGGTTCATACCTTGGTCCTGCAGACAGCCCTCCGAGCACTGCCAGGCGTCACACTTGAGCACAGAGCCAGGAGTGGCCTCTGAGCGTTGGGTATAGCTTTACGACCCTATCTGCACAATTCTTTCCGTCCTTTGCAGGAGGGAGCCAGCAGACCCTCCTCGGGCGGTGCCCCCTGCAGTTATGTCCCAGACGGCAGCCCCTGTGATACGAGCTGGCTGGTGTTTCAAGGAAAACAAGGTCTCTGTAGCTCTTCCAGGCTCGGGGGTTCTGCACTGACGTCCACACAGTGGTCTGTGCTCTGGGCCAACACAGCCATAATCGGCCGTAAAAATAAACATGTGCACATCCATGGCCCCGAATAAATCAAAGTGGACATAATGAAAATTTTCCAGTGAGCTTAAAAGAAAATGTGATATACCGTGCCTCGTTTCAGGATTGGGGGCATGGGGGGGGGGCGGGGGTAGGCTCAGTTTGCCTTGGAATTTTAATGTGGGTAGAACTTCTGTGCTCAGGAATCACTCCTGGTGGGGCTCGGGGGGCTATATAGGTTGCTGGGAATCGAACCCAGATCAGCAGTGTGCAAAAGAAGTGTCTTAACCACTGTCCTTTTTCTCCAGCCTCAGCCTAGGACATTCTTATGTCACCACGGGGAGGCGGCTAGGGGTAGGGGAGAAATGATGCTAATAAACTGTGTGAGTATTCTAAGAGAGAGAGCTATGATTTTTTAAAAGCTATCTGGATTTTCTTTTTATTTTTTTATTTGTTTGAGCGGGCACCAGTAACGTCTCTCATTGAGAGACTTATTGTTACTGTTTTGGGCATATCTAATACGCATGGGTACCTCGCCAGATTGTAAAGTTGTTCACAATAGTTCATTACCCATAATATTCAAACACCAATCCCATCACCGTGCACCTTCCTACCACAATAAGAGGAAAGTGTGTGAAGATAGTTGGATTTCATCCTGGAGCCCTTTGAGCCCGTGTATAAGAGATTGCAAGCACACATGTTAAACCAAACAAATGTGTGCTACTTTTGGTATATCAGTGGGCTAGAGTATAAGATGCTGTGGACGTTCTGTGTCACTCTCTTCCAGAGCTATATTTCAGAGATTACATGGCGCCGCTGGAGGCAGTTTGTGGGTGTGACTGCCAAGCTACTGGAAAACTGGGAAGCTGGGGGGAGGAGGCCCATTACCCCTCTGAGCAAGCTTGGAGATCATAAACCCAGGTCCCACATACCTGAGTTTTCCTGCAGGTTCCCCCGTAGGTGAGGCTCATCCGAGCCTATGGAGAGCGGCCTTGTGCATGGCTGTGGTTGGGTTCTGGAGGTTTTTGGCTGCCGGGGTTCTGCTGGGGCAGGGAGGGAAATTCAACCTGTTCCCCTCCAAGTATCCTGTGAAGACAGCCTGGCGTGGGGTCAGGACAGTCTCTGTCTCTGGATAAAATTTAAAAGACAATCACACCCTCAAATATAAAATCTACTTAAATCATAACTTTGTCTTAAGTAAAATGAAGCTTTTTTTTTTTGTAGGTGTGGGAGCATTTGTGGGACAGATCTGATTTGAGAATCAAAGGAAGCATAAACTGGCAGGGAAGTAGATAAGTGTTTATCCGGAGTGTTTGTCTCATAGGAGACTATGAGAATTCAATTATAGAAAGACTTTCAGGGGCTAGATAGTGCAGTGGGTAAGGCATTTGCCTGGCATGCAGCTGACCCAGGCTCCATCCCTGACACTGCTGGACCCTGCCAGAAGTGATGCAGGAGAAAGCCCTGAGCACTGCCTGGTGAGGCCCCAAAAGAAATAATAACAATAATAATAATAATAGTAATTTTCAGATTTGGGGATTCTCACTTTGGCACACATATGTTTTATCATAAATATAGGCACCAAACCTCCCCTCCCTCGACCTGTGGGGAGCCGCCAGACTATTCAATATTTCATCCATCTGACCCAGCTAGGTCTACCCGGCTGTTCAATCCATGGAAATGTGCTTAGTCCGGAGGTCAGTGGGTCAAGAATAAGATTTCTCTGGTAAGATACAGTGATTTATCCAGTGACTATCCTCGCATCATTCACACAAGCCAAGCAGGAAAATATATTTCAAACTATAACGATGGTCCAGCTGCAATAATATAAAGGTGGGTGGTAGATAAGGCTCGGCATCTGTCTTAGCAGACTTTAGACCGCTGGTGCTGGTGGCTGGTCCCGGCGCAGAGCCATCAACACAAATGCCAGGATCACAGCAACCCTCTGTTTGGTTTGATCTCCAAGTATCTATTGTGTTTTTTTTTTAATTTTATTTTGCAAGCACCCCTCCCAGCGATTCTTGGCCTGTCATGGTGGTTCAGTGCCAGGGTACCTGGGCTCTCCCAGTGATATATACTGAGTGGCCTTCTACACACGATAGTGCTTCAGGAACCAGGTGATGCCAAGGGTCCTGTGCAAAGTGAGAACCTTAACCCCCGGACTATTTGGTACTTGGTGACTCTGAAGCAGTTAGGGACAAACTCTGATGCCTGGGAGCGTGAAACGGAGTTAGATCTTGTACTGCACAACGTGTTATCTGTTCTTCAGAGAAAAAGATCAGCGTGCATCTGTTTTCCTGGAAGTGGTAATTGCTCTTGGCTAAGATAAATATTCTTACTCCTATGGGACAGTGAAGTTCTTAGCAGAGTTGTAGACAGTTGCAAAGCAGGTTCTTTTTATTTAATACATCTTTTCTTTTGTGTTTATCTTTGGGTTTTTGTTTGTCTGGGGGCCACGTTCAGTGATGCTCAAGGCTTACTCCTGCCTCTGTGCTTGGAGATCACTCCTGGCTATGGTCAGGGGGCCAGTTCGGGGCTGAGGATCAAACCTGGGCCCATCGCATGCAAGGTCAGGGCTGTAGATGGTCTTTCCAGCCCAAAGAGTATTCCCTTAATTGGTAGCTGAAACTCGGGTTTATTGTTGTGCTTCAGAATTTGCTCACTTGGAACTTTGAATCATCATCAAGACGGTCTGATTTTTGAAGTCTTGTTGCCCCCTTCTCGGCATAAAGGAATAATAACCAGATCCTTTACCTTAGGTCAGGGGAGCTATGAGACGACCGTGAGGTTTAGTACATGGCTAGGCCTTTCATGTTTCCACGTGTGACCTAAACTCGAGGAAAAGAAAAATCAGTTCTGTGAATGACTCACAAAGAGGATTCAGTTTCAACCTTTAAAGTCAAAAATACTAGTTGGGAATATGAAAAACATTTTTTTAATTGAATCACCGTAAGATTCAGTTACATAGCTTTCATGTTTGAGTGTCAGTCATACAATGATCAAACACCCACCCCTCCACCAGTGCCTCCACCAGTGCACATTCTCCACCACCAATGCCCCCGGTATCCCCCCTCCACTTCCTATTCCTCCCCCTAACCTCTATGGCAGACAAGTTCTCCCATACTCTCTCTCAACTTTTGAGCATTATGGTTTGCAATACAGATACTCAGAGGCCATCACGTTTGGTCCTTTATCTACTTTCAGCACACATCTCCCATCCCAAACAATTCCTCCATCATTGACTTAGTGATCCCTTCTCTATCCCAGCTGCCTTCTCCCCAAGCTCATGAAGCCAGCTTCCCACTATGGAGCAATATTCCTGGCTCTTGTCTCTACTGTCCTGGGGTGTCAGTCTCATATTATGTTATTTTATATGGGAATACGAAAAAACTTAATGCAGCCAAAAAAAGCTCTTCAGTGCTTTAAAAAAGAAATAATTGGAGTTTGTAGAAAGAGAAGCCAAGCACACAGCTATCTGCACTGTCCACGTGGCCTGCTGGCACTTGCCATGCCTCTCACAAGGAAACTTTTCCATTGCTCCAGCACCAGTGAAGTTAACTGAGCAAATCCATCCCAATCCCTGAGTCTGGGAGTGGCAAGGACAGGCTTGGTCTCTCCTGCCATTGACAACCAGGCCCGAGCGCCTGCCCCGGGCATTGGAGTTTGCGTTCAAACTGCAATGTGGAGAGAAAGCGTGTTTATTAATGACTGTTTTCCCTTCTCCCCAGTTCAAATGGGATTCCACTTGTGAAATCTCAGCCTCACCATTACTGTTGATTAGGAGAGTCAGCTTCCCACCCTGCCGTCTGAGGGACCTGGGGAATGTGAGCAGAACCAGGGGCCGAGACCAGGGCTATCCCCGAAGGCCCTTCTCTGTGTGGACACTTGCTAGGCAGAGGGAGTTCTCAACCCCCAGCAGAACAGAAAGACCTGGAAGGCTGCAAGGAACCGCTCAGGACATCAGTGGCCGCCTGCCCTGGTGTGGCTTTTGGGAAAGTGACTTCAAAAATCAGAATGTCTTGGTGATGATTCAAAGTTCCAAGTGATCTTTTCCCTTCTGCTGCCATTGCTGAAGTGGTACTGCCAAAATGAAGTTCAATCCTTTTGTGACTTCTGACCGGAGCAAGAACCATAAGAGGCATTTCAATGCACCTTCCCACATCTGTAGGAAGATTATGTCTTCCCCTCTTTCCAAAGAGCTGAGACAGAAGTACAATGTGCGATCCATGCCCATCCGGAAGGGCGATGAGGTTCAGGTTGTGAGGGGACACTACAAAGGTCAGCAAATTGGCAAAGTAGTCCAGGTTTACTGGAAGAAATATGTTATCTACATTGAACGAGTCCAGCGGGAGAAGGCAAATGGCACAACTGTTCATGTGGGCATTCACCCCATTAGGTGGTTATCACCAGACTAAAACTGGACAAAGATCGCAAAAAAGATCCTTGAACGCAAAGCCAACTCTCGCCAAGTAGGAAAGGAGAAGGGCAAATATAAGGAAGAAACACTTGAGAAGATGCAGGAATAAAGTTATATACAACTTGATTAAAAACTGTAAAAAAAAAAAGTTCCAAGTGAGCAAATTCTGAAGCATGAGAATAAACCCAAGTTTCAGTTACCAACTAAGGGAATACTCTTTGGGCTGGAGAGACCGTCTATGGCCCTGGCTTTGCATGCGATGGGCCCAGGTTTTATCCTCAGCCCCGAACTGGCCCCCTGACCATAGCCAGGAGTGATCCCTGAGCACAGAGGCAGGAGTAAGCCTTGAGCATCACTGAACATGACCCCTAGACAAACAAAAACCCAAAGATAAACACACTGTATCACTGTCATCCCGTTGTTCATCGATTTACTTGAGCGGGCCCCAGTAATGTCTCCATTCATTCCAGCCCTGAGATTTTAGCAGCCTCTCCTTACTCGTCTTTCCCAACGATTGGAGGCTCTTTCAGGGTCAGGGGAATGAGACCTGTTATTGACCTGTTATTTTTTGGCATATACCATGGGGAGCTTGCCAGGCTCTGCTGTGCATAGTTAATACAACATAGAGTACAGAAAAGATTTATTAAATAAGAATAACGTGTTTTGAAACTCTATACAACTTTGCTAAGAACCTCACTGTCCTATAGGAAAGTCTTTCAGCTCCCAGTATTTAGGACAGTGGAAGACACTGGTGGGAAAGGGAAAAGAAGGAACCTTCTGTCCAGGGGGCAGATCGCTCTGCCCCTGTCTGATTCACATTGTAAGAAGCCGGTGTGGGCAATTTTCTGTCTAGCGTGATGGTAAAATAGGGTGATTGATTTTTGATGTGTGAGCTCTGGAAATTAGTTTTATTGTTGATCCATGAATATCTCAACCTGGTTCGGTGGTCAGAGTTTCTCATGAGAAACCAAGCTCACATCAGACACGTTTAGTAAAGAAAGAGTAAATAAACTTATCAAGTTAGGAAACGAAGATTTTACATCCAGTCAGGATAGAGCCATTCATCTTTTCTTTTCTTTTTTGGAGGGGGCGGGACAAATCCAGTGATGCTCAGGGATTATTCCACTCAGGAATTCCTCCTGCTGGTGCTCAGGGGACCATATGGGATGCTGCCGGGGATCGAACCCAGGTCAGCTACGTGTAAGGCAAGCACTCTACTATGTACTATAATAGCTCCAGCCCCAGGATAGAGTCTTTCAAAGATAGAGATTCTCAGGGCCAGCTTAGTTTCACAGCAAGGAAATGTATCAGATGTGTCCAAATGGCACTTTTGAGGGAAGTCTGATCCTGTAACCCACCATAAAGAAAAAGCTCGGAGTAAGCAGCTCACATCCATTAAGTAACGTCATTGCAACAAGATAGAAAATGTCACAGTGTTTGTTCCTTTTTGTAACACTGTTCCCTGAATGTCTTGGTGCTAGAACCTGGTACCTGTTGAGTTGGTGCTGGAACCTCGTACCTGTTGAGTGAATGAATGAGTGAATGAAGAATGAATGAATGAATGAATGAATGTTATTACCTACTGGCCTTAGGTAAGAGGAAAGAAGTGGAAACTGAACATGTTAAGGCTCTGAAGATTGAGCCTCAATTTTTTTTCAGTTTCAATTCTGAAATGGTCATTTATCCAAATCATGTTGGGTAACTTTTTAAAAAGTCACTCCCGTGGGTCATTAACAAATGATGGGCTTTCTGCAATGGACACGCGTTTTTGTCATCTTCAGTTCCCTCTTTGTTCCCAGACCCACCTTCTCTTTTGTCAAAGAAGTACTGACCGTTAAAATTGGAATACCCATGCTTTTAACATTCCTTTCAGAATTGAAGCATGTTTGCTTGAGAGAAATTATCTTGGAGTTTTTGCCAGTGTTTATAGAAAATTCCTGCTCTTGTGCTTTTGTTTGTTTGGGGGTCCCACCTAGCAATGCACTGGGATGTGCTCAGAGCTTACTCATGATTCTGTGCTCAGGCATCATTCCCTGGTGGTGCTCAGGCACTATACACAGTGCTGGGGAATGAATCCGAGTCAGCAGCCTGTAAAGCAAGCAGCTTAATTCCTACACTAACTCTCTAGCCCTTCCTGTTCATTTTTATAAACCTGAACTACGGAGGTCAAATATATGTGTCAATCTGCCTTTGGAGATGGCCTCACCTGTACTCCAGGATTCATTATCTTAGACTCCTCTACAAGTTTCATTCTCAGTCTCCCTGGTAAAGGGCAGAGCTGGATGTACATTAAGATCCCATTGAGAAGCAGGAGTATGATATTGTCTGGGGCTTTAATTTCCCAGGTCTGGTTGTCAGTGAATGGTTGCAAGATTAGAAACAAATATTAACTTAGCTTTACTTTAACTCTCTCTTCCAAATCCCCCCAAAGAAAAGACACAATTTATTAACCATTCCTCTCATAAGAACTGTCATCTACATTCCTTAATAGATCCTTCCTTCAGAGAAAAATCAGAAGCATGAATCAAATGCAGGCAATAATAAGTAACCTATTCCTGGAAGTTTGGGCTTAAGGTTTGGAAGCTCATTGATCGAGAAGATTTTGATCTGCTGGAAAAAGTGTTAGGACCAATATTGTTTCTCCTGGGAAGTGGAAAAAAACACATTAATGAGGAGAAAACTGGAAGAATCAGTATGTGTCTTTGGGGAAGGGGAAAGGTCACCAGAATAAAAGATAAAGTCATCGCTGTGGTTGGTTACTATCAGGTAACGCTTGGGCGCTTCTTTCCTAATCACAGTGATGTGTGCAGATGCCTCGCCTCTTCACCCCAGACAGTCAGAAGCCCTGGTCATCGTCCCTGTGTCACCTCAAGATCGCCTCTTCTTGCACCCTGCTTCCAATTTCTCTCCATCCCTGGCGTGTTTGCCCGAACTTTGCCCTATAAGCTAGGGTGGAGTTGGCCTCCTCCCGTCAGCCTTTCCCTTCCCTCATGTTAATATAAACCCATCAGCTTTGTGAGAACATCTAGTGTGTGTCCTTCTGGCTTAACTTCATTTAACAGTGCCAGGCCCACTGAATGTGAACGACACGATTTCACCGTTCCTTGTGGCTGTCTTAGGCTCCAATGTGTCACTAGCCCATATTTCCAGGATCCGCTCACCTGCCACTGGACCCCTGGGTTGTTTGCACACTGTGAAACTGTCATACTAAGGGCCACAGTGAATGTATGTTTGCATGTATCTTTTCAAATGAATGGTTTTGCGTCTTGGCGAGTCAAGGCCAGGAAGTGGAATTTGTGGGTTCTGTGGGAGCTCTAGATTAACATTTTGGGGAAAATCTCTCTATGGATTTTTTTTGGATTCTTGTTTGTTTGTTTGTTTGTTTGTTTGGGACCACACTCAGTGATGCTCAGGGGTTACTCCTGGCTCTGCACTCAGGAATTACTCACAATGGTGCTCGGAGGGATCTTAAAAGATACTGGGATTAAATTCAGTCAGCCTCGTGTGAGCAAGCACCACTGTACCATCCCTCTATACTGTTTGTCAAGGCGAAGGTTCTATATGTATAAATCACTGGAGCCAACACCTGGCTCTAGTGTTTTAGATATAAACACAGTTGGGAGCATGAAACCTAATATTCCAACTGTGTTTGTCCAGGAGACAGGTTGGGGAGCCTCGGGTGATTGGTGGAAGGAAGCTAAAGTTGGTCGTGGGTTTACAGGAACATTGTATGCCTAAAACTCTTGGCAACAACGTCAATCCTGCCTGTGGGGGATCTTTGCTTGTTTGTTTAAATCCAAACTTCAAGAACAATCAAGCAGAAAATTCAAAATGAAATTGCCCTGTTGAAAACACTAAGTTCAAGAGCCATTTTTCACTGGGCTCACTTCTCATTGAAAGTTTGTGAGTTCCATGTCCCCAACAGGAGGCTCCATGCATCCGTCCATTCACTGGAGCAGCTTCTTCCTTAAGAATCCAGATCCGAGGGCCAGCAGTACTCCCCCCCACCACGAGTGCTCCCAGGAAGCAGCCCCGACCTTGTTCTGTGAAGTTGGCAGCACAGGTCCCCAGGAACTAGACTCCCCTCATCTGTGTTCTGCTTCAGGACACACATGTAAGGGGCCAGTCCCCCCCCCTTTTTTTGTTTCTGGGTCACACCCATCGATGCACAGGGGTTACTCCTGGCTCGTGCACTCAGGAATTACTCCATGCGGTGCTCAGGGTCCATATGGGATGCTGGGAATCGAACCCGGATCGGCCGCGTGCAAGGCAAATGCCCCACCCGCTGTGCTATCTCTCCAGCCCCTCCCCTGCACACTCTTGCTGGTTTGCATAAGGCCTATCACTGGGGGCAAAGGGAGCATGTATTTCTGTTTTTTATTTAAAAGAGTAGCTCATCTTTGCAAAAACATGAAGAAGGATGTTTGCCCAGGCTGTGCAAATGTGTGGGTCTTGTCTTCACCCCTTATTTCTGAATTGCCATGTTGTATTGCTGCGTGGAAGAAAGGAAGACATTTTCTTTCCATCCCCTTGATTGGAACTGAAATATAGTTGGAGTGTTTTCCTCTTGAGCCCTTAAAACAACACCCTACTTATATGTAAAGTAGGGTGTATGTAAGATAAGCAGTTGTCATTCTTTCTGGGTTTCTTTTTTTTTTTGGTGGCACCCCATGCAACAGTGACTGGGACTACTCCTGGCTCTGTGCTCAGGGCTCTGAGGGCTGTGCAGTGCTGTGGATGGAACTAGGGTCTGCTGCATGCAAGGCAAGAGCCTTAAGCCCTGCACTAGTCCTCTGGCCTCATTTATGTTTGCTTCATTTCTCCTTCTTTCCTTCGTTGCTTGTCCGTCCACTGAGAGCACAGGGGCCGGGGAAAGGAAAGAGTTAACACCTGTATCACTCTGCGGAAGGCTCCATCTATTATAGAACTCCGTCTATTATAGCTGGCCTGGACTCTGTTGCTCTGGTCAAGGGCCCTTATCTGCAGCCTATCCGTTGGGACTTTTCTTCCCACTCAACCTTTGCGATGGCTTGTCAGAGGCAGAGAGATTCCAGCTGGTTCCCCAACCAGCTCGTTTCTTGATAGTCACTAAGGTGATAACTAGTTGAGTGGATTTTCGGACCATGAAGCTGCTTCGTGGGGCATGTTGGACTCAGCGCTGTGTTCCCTGCAGAAAGGCAGGTGTGTGGTTCAGGAGCGTGTGCAGTGGCCTCCCTCTCCAGCCGGGTTCTAAGGGGTGTGGGATACACACTGATTCCCCCAGCTCTGCTTTGTAAAAGAAATGGCAGAATTGCATCTAAGCACAAACTTCAGTGCCCACCCCCCACCAGATACGCTTAGTCCCATATGGGGAGTCTGGAGAGGGGCCCAGGAATGTGCATTCCAATGAGCGTTCCAGCTGCCTCCCAAAACCAGTGCACTGGGAGCCTTGCTTTGGTGGATGGAGGAGGGGAAGGCTCTGGAACCGTTCCTTCTCCGAAATCCAGTGACGGAAAGGAAGCCTGGTCCTGGGTGTGATGCTGAGGGCTGGCATTAGAGCTCAGATGCTAATCAGCTTCCCGGTACAGACGGCGGCACGCGTGCACATATGGACTCCTCTCCCTGGGCTCTTCTCAGGCACCCTGGGCTGAACTGAACCCTTGGCCCTCAGCAGTCAACTGGGTAGAGCAGATATACAAGGACTGGGGAGATAGTCAATGGAGGGAAGGCATCCTTTCATGACAGAGGGTTTGAAGTGGTCCCCATGCACCATCAGACAGAGCTCCAACCCCCCCATGCAAATTTAGGTTATATACATGCTTCTCTAGAGATGCCTAAGCATGAGAAAATATTCTTGCATATTTCACAGGTGAAAGATATCTGTGTAATAAATAGAAAAATAAGTATTTCAGTGACTTAGCAAAAGACAAAGGAATAAATCAGTGAATGCTCTTGCACCTTGGGGAGGAAGAGCCCAGGAAGGTAGGATTGGTCTCGTGAGAGAGAAGGGCGTTTAAAGGACCCTCCTCTGAGCAATGCCCCCCCCCCCAACCAGCTTCTTCTCTGGACAAAAAGGCACTTCGCCATTGCTGGGAAGTACTGAAAAGAATCTTGGGGAGTAAAGATCCGGATGCTTCCATCTGAGGCTGAAGCAGCTGCAGCCTTGCTCACCGAGGCCTGAGCTAAGATGCTCTCTGACTGGGAAACTCAGTGAGTGAATCATGCTGAGACCTGATCTGGTTCTGTTTTGGGGGCTTGGGATTGGGTGAGGACAATCAGAATATCACTCGCCAGGGAGAGATGGGGAAGAAGGGGAGCTAAAGAATACAGAATACAGGCTGTTCCATGACTGTGTAAGCCCCAATTGCAAACCACGTAAATTAAATGAGCGTTAAGAAAGCCCATGAAATTATCCCACAGATTTCACTGCCTAGGAAGTAGAATTAAATAATTTTAAATAAAAATGTTTAAAGTGCTCACAGGGTAGAGGAAGGGATAGCACTGTAGCAATGTCATCCTGTTGTTCATCGATTTGCTTGAGCAGGCACCAGTACCGTCTCCATTGTGAGACTTGTTACTGTTTTTGGCATATCGAATACGCCACGGTAGCTTACCAGGCTCTGCCGTGCAGGCGCGATACTCTCTACAGATTGCGGGTTCTCCGAGAGGGATGGAGGAATAATCGAACCCGGGTCGACCGTGTGCAAGGCAAATGCCTTACCTGCTGTGCTGTCGCTCCAGTCCAGAGGAAGGAATACCATTTATAAAGAGTGAGAAACTCAAATAGCAAAATAGAACAGGAACAAAAACAGCATATTTTTAAAAGGACCCTTAAAAATTCTTTAAAAAATTTTTAGAACGGAAAAATTTGCTAGAAAGGAAAAACATGAACAATAAACTTTAAAGTTGACATCGCTGGAAGGGGGAACGGAGGAAGCTCATTGATAGTATCAGTTGGTAGTATCAGAAATCCAACCCGGGGCTGGAGCAATAGCACAGCGGGTAGGGCATTTATTTGCCTTGCACGCGGCTGACCCGGGTTCAATTCCCAGCATTCCATATGGTCCCCCGAGCACCACCAGAAGTAATTCCTGAGTGCATGAGCCAGGAGTAATCCCTGTGCATTACCGGGTGTGACACAAAAAGAAAAAAAAAAAGAGTAAAAGAAAAAAGAAATTCAACCCAAAGTGCGCAGAGAGAAAGCAAGAAGAAATGTGAGGGTGAGGGTGCAAGAAGCTGGAGAACAGATTTTGTATGTGAGAGCCCCAGAGTCAATCCCTAATGTCCCCTAGTTCCCCAAGTATCTCTGAGGCATGGCTCCTGAGCACTGAGGTGTGAGTAGTGCTCCCAGCACTGCTGAGAGTAGCCCTAAAGCCCAGTGAGGAGCAAAGAAACATGAGCAATAAAATGATGGGCTACAAAATACTACCCGTGGGAATACCAGTGAGAGAATGAATGAAATGGAATTACTGCAGCTTCTGTTTGAGCGTTTTCCGGAGCAGAACAGCATGAATCTCTGGCCGAAAGTGCGCGCCATGGACAAAGCATGCGCCATGGACAAAGCATGGGGGGAAAGGAGACGCCTTTGGTAACGAAATATAGAACGATAAAAATAAGAGAAAAATCTTACAGGAACCAGAAGACAAGGCAGTTTCTCTCCGGTGGCGCAGCTTAGAAACAGAAGCTTTCTTGCACACAGTAGCAGGAGACAAAAGCTGGTTCCAAAGTGCTTTGAAAGTGCAGAGAGAGCAAAAGAAATCATTTCTAGTCTTAGCTTACTTGCCATTCAAAGGATCTTTCACTCCAGCCCCTGACGAATGGGGGTAAATAAGCGCCCTTTTAAGAAACGTGGCTAGATTGCTTGTTTGAGGACGGGATGCAGAACCTTCCACCGTGCAGTCTTGTAAACATTAACTGGAGTAAATTTCTTAAATCACAGAGGTAACTGTGTCGGTGAGAGCATGTGCGGAAGGTTATACTACATTAACAGAGAGAGACAATCGTAGAAATGATCAACTCGAAATTGTCCTGTGTCCTCAGCTCACACAAAACTCCCAAGTTCAGTTGCTGGCAAAGTTGATCCTTACCAGTCAATTGATTAATTAATGTCTTCCGAGGTGGAAAGGGTGCAGCTTAATATTTTGATTTGTGCTACCGTGACTGAGAAGCTCTTAGTGAAATTTTGTGGCTCGTTGTTGTGGAGATGGGACTTTCTATTTTTATTTTCTGAATGTCAGACCTGACCAAGTCAGGATTTATTTCGAGAACAGTCCATGCGCTTTGCCTCCTCTAATTCTATGGAAGTATATCCCTAATTGTGTATGTTGTTTACTTTTGCAAAGTAAAATTTGCAAAATTTTTTGAAATAATTTTGGAAGTAGCTGCTGAGATTAATTTCTTTACAAAGGAAATTTCATTGAAATCTACCACATTTGTAAGTAGTCTGGGGAAGAAAAAGATACTTGCTTTGCAGGGGAAAAAATAGTCTTAATAACCTGGTTATTTCATGATATGTGTGCATCAGAGAGAAAAACAGCCTTTATTTTTTAAAAGCCCACAACTACATTTCCCAAAACTACCATAGTCGTTTGAGTTTGGAGCAGTAGTTTGAAGTACTTCTTTAAAATGGAAATTCTGGTTCTGCACTTGTATAGAATTGTAGTTCATTTATAAAACGGAGAATACTGAATGAACAGGAGGAAATGTATGAAATAAATCCTTAGACATTTTCTGAGAGCTCACTGTGGGGCTATTTAAAAGCTTTGCTATTTCCATATTGTATGAAATATTGATTCACGTGCACGTACGTGCATGCCTGCACACACACACACACACACACACACACACACACACACGTAGAGAACAAATCCACATAGAAAAAAAAAGTACAAATCAATACAAACCTTACATCTGCCTCTTTCTCCGTGACAGAGATGAAAGCAGTTCTTAGCTCCTCAATCTAGTGTCTACTTCTCTACTAATTTTGACCTTTTTTCATTGCCTAACTCATGAGTCAATTTCCTGCCTTGGACACTAATTGATGACACGTACCATTTCAAAATATTTTCATGCCTGTTCCATTCACTTTTTTTCTTTTAATAATCCTATGGATTTCTGATGACTCTTTAAAAGGAGAAAGAAGAAAGATCATCCTAGCATGCCCTTGTCTCTTTAACTATTTTCTATCAAGTTGCGGCGCATTTGAATACTTACTTGTCTTATCATGCTGGCACGTTTGTCTTTAATTCCAAAAGAGAATCTAGCATTTCAAATGTCGGAAATGTGCTATAGATTTTTTTTTTTGGCAGTAGGATAGAAGTAAGTTTGACTTTCACGACTTAAAAAAATATATAATGTTAGGACCAAAATTAGCATGCTGAAATTATTTTGCACTGAAATTGGAAAGAACTAATATACATCTATTATGTGCCATACCCACCCCCCTTTGACTGGCAGTCATGTTTGAACATTTCTTTTTTACTAGAAATCAACTTTCATATATTCATTTATTCCTTGGCATGAAAAGAGAAACCGACAAGGATGAAAAGCCCAAAAAAAATTGCATATAAAATGTTAAGTTAACGTAAAGTCAGATTCATCATCACGAAAGGATCATTTATCTGTTTTCGTAGATGATTATCAGTCAGTAATCTTGTATAAGCGTTTGCAACATCCAGTATGGGAAGAACTAGAAAGACTTAAACGATATCCCCGTGCATGATCACTTACTGAATTTTAGCAAATAATTTCAAAATGAAAACATTGGAAAGTTAGTCGTTCAGTCACAGTCTGATACGCTTTTTTTTCCCTCCCATGTGATACAGGACGGTTATACTAAGCAACTTGTAAGTCATTGAAAAGCAGTTTCATGGTGTGGTTGTCATCCCGAGACACCTTATAATAAATCCAGTCCCCCTAGATCCCCAACATACCATATGTTGAATTAATTAAACATAAAACTTTTAGCCATACTTAGAAGAGCATCAAGAAATTGTTTCTACTAAAAGGCACCTGGAGTGTCTGTTACAGAATCCCTATGGTTTCCTGCTATAATATTTGTGAAAATTTAAATATGATAGGATATAGATTGTCTTAATTCACACCCAAGAGAAGTGACTTTCTTCTCGTTGGGGTCTCCATTCAAACATCCTTAATGTGTTTTTATTTTCAACAGCTGCTTAATATGTTATTCAAGTTAAAATATGGTTAAGCTTAGCCATTGAAAACCTTTGGAGACATCAAGGAATGTGATATTTCTGACCAGCTGCAAAAATGGTAACCGCTTAGGGAAAGAATGAGCATAATAAAACAAAAAGGAGGCAGTTGGGGTATTAATCTTTTTTTTTTCTTCCTTGCATTTTCTGCTCATGTTGCTTTCTTTCTTTCTTTTTTTTTTTAACCTCTAATAGAGCTCTAACCTTTAAAAGTTCTTTGAATCCAGCAATTTTTCATGATCTGGCTGTCTTATGATTGTTTTTATTTCAGTTTAACATTTCTTCTGATTCACTACTTTTTTTCAAGGTATTTATGAGATTTGACTCCTGAGTTCAGCTGAGGTTAATAACTCATGATTTAAATCAGATTGTTGGATTTGACCAAGTTAGTACTCTTTCGAAGGTCAGTGCTGATCTCCCAAAGTAATTGTAACGAAACTGTTTCTTTATAAAATTTGTTGCATAATAACAGATTTGTCCATATAAGGTTAGGCAAATCATGTTCTAGTTAGCTCTTCTACCTATTAATATCATGGAATACCAATATATCATTGAAGGGGAAAAAGCTAGACCTACAATACTTTTTAAAATACCAAAATGCAATGTATTGTCTGCATTTACATCTATCTCAAATATTATGTTTTGATAGAAATTCTGTCACTGAGAATGGAATATTATTGATAAAATATTTAAGCCTACCATAGTGAATCTTCATTGTAATGTAGTACAGAGAATGTAAAACAATAGTGAATGAATCTTTAGTTTCATTTCTCATTAATCGCTGACATGTCTCATCTTAAGGTAAGTTCTCAGTAGTTAAATATAAAAATTATTATTGCCAAGGCTAAGAGGGAGCCAATTTTTTTCTTACTGTGGTGAATGGTTTGTATTTATATTGAATGATTTTTGTTGATATTTTGGGTGTGTTTTTGTAGGTTGCACCCTGTGGGACAGTGGTAAAGGAAATGTTTATTAAACAGTGCACCAGAACTAAAAAACATCAATTCCCAAATGATTCACTTTTCAGTAAGGGGCAAAAACTCGTACCCTATTTCAAGGGGGCGGAGGGAATGTCAGGTCGAATTTTCAAGGATCAATCCATAAAGACAAAAATAGACATCAGAATTTTTGCAAAGAGAATTTCCCCCACTAAATGATAATTATATTTTCACATAAAATCCTCACTGCTCAATCAAGCCAAAGGGAAAAAATTAGGAAAAGTCCATCACTTTGATATCTTCTTTATGTTTTTACCATAGCTCTTTGGAAATGTCAACGACTGAAGACATTCTTCGTGTTTTTACTAAATGTGTGATATCTGTTCATCTCTCTAAAATGAAGACTTACCTTTCAGAATTGAATGGATTCCATCAAAATTTAATGGATTCCTGAAGATTTGTGTGTGCATGCCTTTTAAATAGTCCTAATTTGGGGAAAAAAATATCCTCTATAATTTGGCCCTCAGTTGTAATAAAAAATGAATTATGCTATTATTTCCCAAACATTCATCTGTGCAGGTGCTAGCGTTAAAAAAACAAAAACATGTTCTAAGATTTGCGTCTGGAACAGATGTTTCTGAAAATACTGGGGAACAAAAGCCAGCCCAAAGAGGAGGGAGACATTTCAGTCCAAATGTAGCCTGTGTTGGGATTGCCATAGACAGCAAAGCTGCTGGCGAGAGGCAGGGCTTGGTTCTTCTAGCTCCAATTTTACTTCTGTGTTCAAATAGCAAGTGAGGATAACAAGTCAGGGGAAACACCCCCACATGGCGGGTTCTCCAGTAAAAGCATCATTGGTTTAACCACAGAATTCGTAATGTTCTTTGCTTATTTGGAAAGAGGGTTTCTGGAATTTGTTAGGAATTCACAGAGACAGTCCACAAGCCTGAATGGTGGTTGTTGGTTGCGAGAAGATTCTATAGCCTAGTTCCGGGGCTGGAAATGTCAAGATCTCTAGGGAAGTCCTGTCTCCCTGGGAGAAACATATTAGAATTGAAAGGATGAGACTGGCCAGATAGCACAGTGGGTAAGGCCTTGCATATATTTATTGGCCTTGCATCCCTGGCACTGCATAATGTCCCCTTAGTAATGCAAGGAATGAGCCCTGAGCACAGCAGCCTTGGGCGCTGCTGGGTGTAGACCAACAAACTTCCTACCAAGAAGATGATTGAAAGAATGTAAATCCTAAGGTTGATAGGGCCTTTCTGACTAAGAGCAGTGCCTCTCTTCCCCGGTCCTTGGTCCTGAGTCCTCACAGACATCTCACCTTTTATCCTTAAGGTTATTCATGTGCATCAACACACACACACATATATATATACATGTATATATATGTGTGTGTGTATATATATAAATATATATATATATATATATTTCTTTTTGGGTCACACCCGTCGATGCTCAGGGGTTACTCCTGGCTCCGAGCTCAGGGATGACTCCTGGTGGTGCTTGGGGGGGACCCTATGGGATACTGGGAATTGAACCTGGGTCGGCCGCATGCAAGGCAAACACCCTACCTGCTGTGCTATCACGCCAGCCGCAATTAACCAAGATTTTAAGAGGTTAATTTGCTTTTATCTTTGTTTGGGGGTCACATCCATTACTTCTGGCTCTGCAGTCAGGAATTCCTCCTGGAGGTGCTCTGAAAATCATATATGATGCCTGGAATTAAACCCCGGTCAGCCATGTGCAAGGCAAGTAAGTACACCTTACCTGCTATACTGTCATTCCAGCTCCGGCCCCAAGAAGTTAATTTTGTTTTTAAAAAACCTTTTCAATCTATTTCTGGACCACACCAGAAACGTTTGAGATGTCACAGCCATGTGACATCTCAAACGTTACACCACCAATATACCAAGAGTAGCATACCACATTTAATTGGGAGGTGGTGTGGAGGGTGGGGTAGACCTTTTCAAAAGTAAGTCTTCAAATCAATGCAGATAATTCTGAGGATGGGGTGTTGGGTAGGACTTCCCTTTACTTGTTTATTTCTGGTTTGGGGACACACCTAGCAATGTTAAGATCTTAATCCTGACTCTGCTCAGGGATCAATTCTAGTAATCCTTGCAGACCATATGCAGTGACAGGGATCAAACCAGGATCAGCTGCACACCAAGGCAAATGCATTAACTTGGCCCTACAAAGACATTTGTTATTAGTAGTAATCAATAAAATACTGAAAGTAGTATTTTTTCCTACTGCGAAGCAGTAAGCAACTAAATACTTCTGAGGACAGGGTGTTGGCCCTAGACTAAATGTAAATCAGTCACAACCTTCCTTTTACCTGCACCCTCTGCAGAAAATGGCAGCATCAGCTGCCTATTCAGATTAGATTAGTAGCGTTAAGACGTGGGTCCACCCAGTTGTATCTTGGAAGTGGTAGGAAGGCGATTGGAGCAAGTCTGTCTGAGGTCACTAACTTTGCTTTCTCTGCTCTGAGATCTCCTAGTTTGGATGAATTTCTAATTCTCAAGAATATGAACTTTGAAAGGCAGGTATGTAATGGTTCCAAGATGGGTGAAATTGTCCTTCAGTTGAATCTTTTAGTTGCCGTGGAATGAATTTCTACTGCACCGCATTGACTCAGTCCAGCACTGTGCCTTGAATCACATGGTGGGTGATCAAACCCAGTCATCTTCATGACATCACACACACACACACACACACACACACACACGCACACACACACCACACGTCTACTATCAGAATGAAGAGTCATTCTTGATTTTGATTTAGGAGGCACGACCTCTGGGATACCTCTGTGGCACAATGACTTTTGTCTGGAAGTTTCTAGGGCCTTTCAAAAATGACAAAGTGGAGCACAGGTGCAATTACTGCAGGGGAAGTGTTACTGAGATAAATCTGCTCAAAGAGATTAGACTCAGAGCAATTAAAGGACAACTTTAACTATTGACTGCCTTGGGGAGCGGGGTAGGGGGGGAATTGTAGATATGATTATTTTCCATTAACATTCTGAGGAAGATTGATAAGTGGCTATTCTGAGCTATCTTTCAAGGTGATAGTTCAAGGTGTTATTTGTTGTCAAACATGCTGAGTTTGAGCCTCAGCAGCAAATCAATTCATCAATGGGTTGAAATTCTGCTTTGCATTTGAACACTTAGAAGACCCTTGGCTCTGTGGAGAGATGAGGAATTTACACATTTCCTACACATGACTTCATCTTGAAAGACCCCGACTTCCCCTGTATCTTGGACTTTGAAAGTGGCCGAGAGGATAGAGTTGCAACAAAAACATATTGAGCGCCATAGAAGTAAATCTGGTTCTGTCCCCGAGTGTGGAGGGCTTTTTATCACCCGACAACTTGCAGAACAGCTTTGGGGAGGTAATGGTGCCATGCATGCTGTGTCACCAGAGAAGTAACACTTTTAAATGAAAAAAAAAAATGTCACAGACAAGTTAAAATCCAAATTTCAAGGAGCCGTTTTCTTGCCTTCCATCCTCCTGCAGTGCTCCCCCTACCTTCATTACCAGCCTCATGTAATTATTTCCTGTCTCCTCACTGGCAACCATGTGGAAAAAAAGTAGATGGGAAAGACATTAACCCCGAATGTTTCACAACTTTTTAGGCTCAGTGATTACACAGTGTGACCTACCTGCTGTAATGATCAACAGACTCGAGCCCTGGCATAACCCGCTCTTCTCTCTAGATCCACATCGCTTCCCTTATTTTTCTATCTATTGTCAGACTTTGAAAGCTAGCATAATTAAGACTTGTACCGTCCTGATTTTCATTTTGTGCTGTCGAGAGCATGTCTGAAAGAATCCAGAAGAGGTGAGTGCTCTTTGTGAGGATTGAGCCTCTGGCCATCATGTTTTTGTCGTGCTCTGAACAGGAGAGAGCAAGCGAGGAAACAAAACATGACCCAGAGAATCAAAGCAAACTCAGATTTTCTTCTTCCTCATAGGGATCATTTCTGTTTTCATGTTTATTCGGCTTCTTTCAACACAAAAGAAAATGCAGTGACATAGGAGGGGGCTGAGGGAGGGAGAAGAAAGTAATCAGACTTTCTAATCAGTAGGGTCTCACCAAGGCTTGATTTTGTGAGTAAATCAGCTGGCAGAAATTCCACCCTCCCCCATGAGCCCAGGGCTCAGAATGGACCTTTAGAATTCCTGTTGGCGGGGCTCGGGGTGGGGGCGGGGGGGGGGGGGCTCATTCTGGATTACCATTGGTTGAAGGTCAAATTTAAATGCCAACTTTGCAAGTCAGCTGCTGGATTTAGACAGTTGCCTGGGAAAATGACGTGCATAGCAGACTGGAAGAACGGATCCCAGACTTCCGGTCAAATATCCTATTTCTGCAAACTCCATCTTCCTTTTGATCCGTGTGAAAGTTGTGTGCATTCGTCCTGTAACACTTCTGAAACCAAGTACATACCTGTAATCCATGAAGGGTGCTTATTTATCAAGGGAGAGCTACTCTTTGAAGCTTTTTGAAACACATAGAAACTGTTTTAAGCTCTGAATGCCAAGCCAGTGATGGACTTTAGTCCTTTTGAAAATGGCACCATGTCTTGGAGTACAATTTCACATCTCCTCAAGGTACACGTTTCTTGTTAAACATACAGTATGTCATTTAATGTTGACTCAATTTTTAAAAACCCTAAAAACCAGAATAATGAACAGGTCACAGATGGGAAGGCAGTAGCTGCAGTGTATATACCGCAGATTTTACAGCAGAATTTACAAAAGTTTGGGCCAGATAGTATAATACATAAGAATTTGTCTTGCTGTTTGATCCCTATCAACTCATGGTCCCCTGAGCATTGCCAGAAGTGACTTAAAAAAAAAAAAAAACTAGAACATGTATAGAATATTTACTAAACAGAAATAAAGAAAAATGAGTATGTGTGTGTGCATGTGCACATGCATGCATGTGCGCGCACACACACACACACACACACACACACACACGAAAGAAATGACATCTTGAATTGAAGTGACTTCTTTGGAAACCAAACACCTTTATTTCGGTGGTATGATGACCTTGCTGTGGTACTTGATTTGTTGCCCTGCCCTTATCGGCTCTTCTCTTTCTACTTCTCGTGGTGGCTCCGGGTAACCTCAGAACCAAGTCCCTGCTGCCTTCAAAATTAATTATGAGAAGAATTTCTTTTCAGTTCAGACTGTTCAAGAATGCCTCCCGTGCAGGCTGCAAATTATGAAGTGTAAATTAGGGCATCACTGAGCAGGAAAGGTCCCAGGAAACCAATTTAAGAATTCTCTCCGGAGTTGGTGGAGACCTGGAAATCGTCCCTCATGAAAGAACTGGAAATTAGAATCCACTTGCCTTGCCTTTCCACCACAAATGAGCATCACCTATCAGGAGGGAGAAGGTGCTACATCTTTGAGGCACCAGAACCTTTTTTGGAATAAAAAAAAAAAATGCTGCATACAATGTAGTAGAATTCTTACTGCTTGGTTCAATAGTCATCACTGACCATTTATATGCACTGAGTATGTCACCTGTGTGTGGGCATTAAACACTCAGGCATCACACTGGAGAGATGCTGTAGCTGAGACAGTTTAAGTTTGGGGCTGGTGACAGACCTAGGAGAGATCTATTGGCCTAGTGCCTTGTTGTCAACTTTAAGTACCAGAGAGAGAGAGAGAGAGAGAGAGAGAGAGAGCACAGCGGGAGTGGGTGAGGCACTTGCCTTGCATACAGCAAACCCAGATTCCATCCCCGGCACTCTCCAGTGGTCCCCCAGGCCCGCAAGCAGTGAACCCTGAGTACAGAATCAGGAGTTAGCCATGACCTCAACCCAGCACAAATTAATTGAATTAAATGATACAGCCTCATGAGATAGGAAACCTAATGTGGATTTAAAGCACTCACTTTGCATGCAGATGACCCTGGTCCCATCCCCAACCCTCCCTGGCACCCCACGCTCAGACACTTGCATTGAAATACTGTCCTGGCAGAGTGGACCCCAGCTTCTAAGCATGCTCGAAAGCTATCCTTCTAGCCCCCAGTTAAAAAAGAAATAATGTGGCCTCAACAATTGCACTGACATTTCAAACACTCCTCTATTCTCCATTTCTTTGTTGATGTATTATTTCTTTACAATGCTTTTTTTTTCTTTTTTTCTTTTTGGGTCACACCTGGAGATGCACAGGGGTTACTCCTGGCTTTGCACTCAGGATTACTCCTGGCAGTCCATATGGGGACCATATGGAATGCTGGGAATCGAACCCAGGTCAGCCGCATGCAAGGCAAAATGCTCTACATGCAGTGCTATTGCTCCAGCCTCATGCTGGCGTCTTTGACGTCTGTTAAAATATATATGCAAGGGATTGAAGAGATAGGACATGCTTGCCTTACCTGAGGCCGACCCAGATTCAATCCCCAGAAACCCATATTCCTACCACAGATTCCTCTGTCCCTCTCAAGAACCCAGCAAGCTACCGAGAGTATCCCGCCTATACAGCAGAGCCTGGCAAACTACCCATGGCGTATTGGATATGCCAAAAACAGTAACAACAAGTCTCACAATGGAGACGTTACTGGTGCCCACTCAAGCAAATCGATGAGCAACGGGACGACAGTGCTACAGTGCTACACCTCTTTGGGATTTCAGAGCTACCATTTCCACCCACGTCTATGGACGGAATCTCCCATATCTACGTCCAAAATCCCAGGGCCAGCCCATCCCTTAAGACATCCCTGGACCCACCCACTCCACCCAGGCACCCTTTGCCTTCCAGGGAGCCCCAGAGTTTTCATGAGTCAGAGAGTTTGTGTTTTGAGCTCTTTCTTATTCACAAAACAGATGGGAGTTTTTCAGATGTGATCAGGAAGATTGCTTTTGAAAATCCCTTTTCCATTCTGTCATAGAAGCTCTGGGCCTGGAGAGTGCCAATTCCCTTTGTTCAGTGGACAGTTTTCACTTAACCACTCAAGCCAATTGCGTGTAATTGCTAAACGATGTGATTGGGGGAGGTCCACATGACAACAATTACGCATACAATTCAATTAGCAGTAAAGGAGGAGGGTGGGGTGCAGACTGCCTGAGGAGGAGGGGGCGCAGGAGACGGGCTGGCTGACAAGTGGCAGTGCAGTTTGGTGGCGGGGGAGGGGGGTCCTTCACAGCTCTGGGTGTGCATGGTTTGAAGGGATCTACAGGCTCATTGGCCAATGCGAGGCCCAAATTTATACCATATTTCAGAGGTGACTTATCAAGACCATCTGTTCCACTTTGTCCTCAACCAGCTCTTTATTCCTCCTTTTTGCCTGTCTGCTTCTGTTGTGAGATGAGTCACTCTCTGTCCCCCCCCCTACTTTGCATCAGTGAGGTTTTAATCCCAACTTCGGGGCACCCCCTCATCTATTTTTTGTTTTGTTTTGTTTGGGGGGCACACCTGCTTGTGCTCAGGTGTCATTCCTGGTGGTCTTTGGGGAATCATCTACGGTGACAGGGATCAAACCCATGGTGGCCTCGGTCAAGGCCAGTGTCCAATCTCCTGTACTATCTTTCTGGCCCCTGGCCCCCATATTCTCATCAGTTGGGGTTATGACAGTTCTCAATGCACATCACCTTTTTTGGTGTGGGGAGTTTGGGTCACATCCAGCAGTCCTTATGGTTATTTTTGGTAGCGTCAGGGACCATGTGGTCTTGAGGATTAAACTCAGGCATGCAAAAGATGTGTGCTTGGTTTTGCAGTTCCTCAGGTCCCTGTACAGAGAATGTTTATAGAGTGTCATCAGAGTATCAGTATGTAGGGTGCACTCTGCAGTTGTGGAGAGAAACTTCCGTCTCTTTTCCCATGCATTTGGGGGAGATCATTGAACAGAAATTTGCCCTTATTGCTTCTCCTTGGTCCTTAACTTCCTTTATTGTGTCACCCATTACCTCTTGTTTGCTTGGTTTTTTTTTCAAATTTTCAAAATTTGAATTTTCAAAATTTGTCCTCTCTTACCGCTCTGGTGGCCTTTCATAGTTCCTTCATTGTGTGTGTGTGTGTGTGTGTGTGTGTGTGTGTGCCTATCTGTCTGCCTGTCTGTCTAAAAGAAACTTCTTCTTCCCTATAAGTTGAGCTTCAGAATTCTGCTGAGATAGGATGAATTATTTTCACACTAGAACTTTGGGGAAAGAGGTGAGAAGAGGGACAAAAAGGAAAATGTTAGCGAGTCCTTGGTCACATCTTGAATCTTCCAGATCCTTTTCTGTTTAAAGAGGTTCAAGTTTAGTCCCCAATAGCTCTGAAGACATGAAATGCATTATATGAAAGTTTTTACAGCTGGGATCAATATGGCTGCGTTCTTCTTTCTGCCTCTTTGGTAATGTCCTGTGTTAAGGATGTCATATGCTGAAAAATTGTGCTCACTCCATAAACTTTAAAACTGGAGTCAACAAAGCTTAGTGAAATGGTAAACTGAAAGTTAGAAATCAGTGATGCATGAGAGAATAATACCACTGTAAAATACCCTTGTCTAGATTCTATGCAAAGCTTCATATGTTCATACCCTAAACTTAAAAATGGTCCATTTATTTTTAAAATGAGAAACACCTGTTTATTATCAACTGTAACAATATGTTTAATTTTAGGAGAATCCTTTTGGCAGTTGCTAATATGCCACATTAAGATTAAGAATAGTTTTAATATATTCTAATGGGCTACTTATAAAGCACAAAGAAATATATTTAGTTATTTCTCAGATTGCTGTTAAATTCAATGCATATTCAGTGGATACCTTTCACTGACAAGAGTAATTATTTTGCCAGATGGCAATTAATGAAAGAAAAAGAATTTTTCACTGTTTCATCACTTTATCTTATTATGTTCTATCACTCAAGCAAAAAATTAAGGCAGGATTATCAGTGACCCACACAAACTTTTATAAAAGCAGTTTTCTTCTGTACAAGTTTATGACTGTTAGAACACATGAGGAAAAATGAAAAGAAACTCTATAGGTAAATAAGCTAAGTCATTC
The DNA here is from genome assembly GCF_027595985.1 of Sorex araneus. Lineage (NCBI taxonomy): Eukaryota > Metazoa > Chordata > Mammalia > Eulipotyphla > Soricidae > Sorex > Sorex araneus. The sequence goes on along the minus strand of NC_073302.1, from coordinate 303,325,817 downwards.
AGCATTGAGGATACTGAATTGGTCCAGTCTTCAATACTTCACATTGAAGATTGGACCATTTTTTCTTAAAATGTCCTTGACTACAATATAAAAGTCATATGTAATTAAGTAGAAAAACTAGGGGAAAATTAAAAACCATGTTAAAACTGGTAATTTAGGGGTAAGAGATAGTACAGAGGGTAAGGCATTCGCCTTGCATGCGGGCACACCAGTCTACTCCCTGGCACCATGTAAAGTGCCCTGATACTTCCAGGAGTGACTCCTGAACATAGAACCAAAAGTATTCCCTGGGCACTGCCAGGTGTGACCCAAATTTCACCACCCCGGGGGGTGGGGGGCGGGGAAGAAAACTGGAACTATTTGAATAAGTTGAAAAGCAAAATCATACTTAAAATGTTTCAGATAAATTTCATGTAAAAATACCTTAACGTGAATCTTTCCTGTTTTGTTTTGTACAAGTACTTCTCAGGGTTGACTCGGGCTCTGTGCTCAGGAATCAGACCCTAGTGGTGCTCAGGGACTTATATGATGGAGGGATGATCGAACTGTGTTCAGCAGGGTGCAAAGCAAATGCCTTAACCCATGTATTATCTTGCGGGTTCGTAATGAATTTTTGATGGAAATTCGCATTTTCATCTTCCTGGGAGTTGAGGCTTTCAGTGAAACTCACTCCTGCCCTCCCCCCCTCCCCTGCAGTCTTTATCCTTAAACAGCAAATATTGAAGAAAGTTATTTTGCCTGTTGATTTTGCTTCATGTTGACAGCTTAATTGCTGTTACCTCTGATTCCGATTGTGGGGGGCTACACCCAGCCGTGCTCGGAGATTATCCTTGGCACTGTGCTCACTGTTGCTCCCTGCATGCTCAGAGGACCGTGTGGTAGAGGGGAATCAAACTCAGACCTCCTGCATACAAGGCATGTGCTCGGCCCTGTGAGTTATCTCTTCAGCTTCTGGGTCTAATTTTTTTCTAATGTACATGGGGAAAAAAAAGAAAAGAAAAGAAACAGCTTAGGGATGTTCAGAGCATATGTTTAATCTCTGCTGTGAGAAGATTTACCCCCAATTTTGCCCTGTTCATTACCTTAAGAGTAGTAGTGTTGGGGCTGGAGCAATAGCCCAGCGGGTAGGGCATTTGCCTTGCACTCGGCCGACCCAGGTTCGATTCCCAGAATCCCATTTGGTCCCCTGAGCACCGGCAGGAGTAATTCCTGAGTGCAGAGCCAGGAGTAAACCCTGTGCATCGCTGGGTTAGACCCAAAAAAAAAGAGAGAGAGAGTACTAGTGTCTGGGGATCAGAGAGATAGTACAGTGGGCAGAGCATTTGCCTGGCACACAATTGACCTGGCACCGTGTGTGGTCCCTTGAGTCCTACCAAAAATGATCCCAGAATGCAGAGTCAAGAGTAGCCTCTGAACACATCTGGGTGTGATCTAAAAGCCAAAAAAAAATGTTTTTTTCACTCTTTTCTTTTTTTCTGATATGGTATAATGTAAAGATTCATGAGCTGTTCCTCTGAAATTTAGTGCTCACACATTGATCCTCACTTTGAGATTTTATGAGAATATCCATTTCTTATATTACTCTTATTAGTGAAACTCACCCAAGGAAATAGCCAAATAATTCATTAACTAGGTTTTTTTTTTCTTTTTCCCTCACTCCACATTAGCTTTTGTGCTGTTTAAATAACGACTTCAGGGGCCAGGGAGAGCTCAGAAGGCTGAGTCCTGCTTTGCGTGCTGGATGTCCAGGCGCTGTTCTCAATACCACATCCTCCACTGCACACCGCAAGGGTGCTGAGCTGGATCCAGCCCCCAAACACTGCCTGATATGGCTCCACCACCCCAACAGAAGTCAAAATATTAAAAATACTGACATCAGGTTTAAAAGAAGAGATGCATACATGAACCATAAAAAAATTAAAAATAAATAAATAAAATTATTTGAAATTCAAACTAAAAAAGTATATATTGACATCAGAAAAAAATTTACTTTTTCAATAATTCGAGGATTAAGTTTATCTCAATTATAGTCTCAGGAGTAATCAAGGAAGATGCGCTTTTGTTTCCATTTCTAAAATAAAAAAAAAAAGAGTTAAATCCTCAAATCACCCAAATTATTCTGCTCACTTAAGACAACCATGAGCAGTGTTTGTATTTCTTCTGTATTCCAAATGCTGAGCTTGTGTATGTCATATTAACCTTCTCAGTAAGGATCACAAGGCTTCGGATAATCTCCTGTAGCTTTGTCATTTATGTTCTGTCAAACATATAAAACAAATCTCGGTAAAACATTCCATTAGGAAGAGAGAGGGGTCGAAGGACTTGCTTCCGTTGCGGTATGTACTGTGTTTTCTAGAGTCTCTGATGGAACACAGATGTATCCAAGTGCCCACGAGGATGGCTCATCGTGATCACGTTGATCCTTGGTTAATCTCGGACATCCCAGGGCTTCCACTCTTTCAATCAAAAGATATTTGCCTTCTCTGGCTAAATGACCTCCAGTGAATTGGCAACCAAAAGTTGAATTAAAGACGCTCGGAGTGGAACTTGAATATCATGACATTTCTACAGTAGTTTTCTCATACATTTGTTTCTGAAACACTCCAAAGGTAATTTAGTTCAGGACATAAGGTATGCTAGGGCAATCATCAGGACCATATTTACACAGGTTCTGAAAATTCATTCCGGGGGACAGTTTGTATTTTGCGATTTTTTTTTCTGCATTGATCAATTGTGTATTCCCTTAAGAAAGTCATTAGTTGCGTGGGTCACTTTCCCCACGCTCTTGGTTTGGAGATTCATTCAGAGCATAGGATTCTATTTAGTTTTGAAGGTTTGAGCTTGAAAAACAAATGGAGTCCAGATTCCCTTTACAAACTATAAACTCCGGGGTTGAAGAGATAGGCCACCTTGCATGCAGCCGATCAGGGTTCAATCTCTGGTACCCTATATGATCCCCTAAGTCTGCCAGGAGTGATCCCTGAGCCCTGAGCTAGGAGTCAGCCCTGAGCACAGTCAGGTGTGTCCCAAAAACAAAACAAAATCATAAAATCCAAGGATAATGGTTAAGCACTTCTGTCCCAGTCCTTTGCAGAAATAAGGAGGTAACATAAGTGATTATGAAGGGTAGTAGAACTCCTAATGGTTCTCCAGCACTACTCCTGGCTTGGTGTTTGGGACCAGTCCTGACAGTGTTCTGGAAACCAAATATGGTACCAGGAATCAAACCTGGTCTTCTACAAGTGTTACAGCCCATTAAGCTGTTTCTCAGACCTCTGAGTATATATTTTTTAAATCATTTTTATTGTTATGTCAAATATCTCTGAACCATTAGAACTAAACTTTTGTCAGAAGTTATCATTACAAGGGTATTATTTTAGTCATGAATGCATTTTGTGGTAAACTAATAGCATTGGGGAAATATTTAACCCTAATCTCAGTAACAACTTAAATCTTTTGGGTCAGATCATTTTTCTCCACTAATATCTTTGAAAACCTCTTATTATCTCATTATTTGATCTGTGAAGTAGTTTTCCACTTTTCATAATTCTGAACCAAAAGTGAACGCATTTGTGAATCACATACATTTACGTGATTCATTATTCATCTTATAGAATAATCCCCGATCTTTCATCTAGAAAGTGCAATACCTCCAAATCCATTATCTGTTGAAAAATATTGATTTTCCAAACATGTTTCCAAAATATTTGCCTTTCAGTTTTGCATATTTGTATTTCTAATTTTCCTCCCTGCTGAGGCATCTGTTCACTGATTTCTAGCTTATTTTCAAATTTCTTTTTGTGTTACTGTTTAGATGTGCTTTTCATAGCCTTGATATGATGGGTAATTTCTGTAGATCTTGTGGATTTCTAAATCCTCACTTTAAGAAGTAGACTGGTTTCCCTTCATTTGGTGAAGAAATATTTTAGCATTAAACAAAGCCTGGGTTGTAACTCTTGTTTTCCAGAGGACCTGCAGCTCGATAAGCTATTGAAATCACATTTGCAGTCTTTCTGAAACTGTATTTAAAAAAAAAAGTTTTAATTCCAGAATACAGAGAAATCACTTTATCCGAGCAAGAGGGAGCTTTTGTTTGTTTTAGGGAGGGAGAGTCAAACTTGGAGAAGGACTTAACCATTGGGAGAGGGAGGAAGCTGGCCGCCTTGGGACGGAACACTTCTTGGCTCGCTTTTCTGCCCCAGAATTATTATTCATTAAGGTGAAAGTCAGGCTGTGGTTTGGGTTATATGTATTTTCTGTTAATTCACTTAAAAATGCTTTCCTTTCATATGTAGTCCCTGCAAATGTTCAGTCTCCCGGATAATATATGTGCCCATCTTTATCTATGGGCTATAGAAAATGACAGAGAGAAATATCACTTTGTGCTAAAAATAAGCTTATAGTAACACAGAGGTCAGTCCTGAGTCAGATGCTACATAAAACAGACTGGCTTGTGAGCCCTGACATCTCCCCAGAACACAGAACTGCTGCATTTTCATATTAAGAGGTTTTGGCTGAAGGAATTCAGACACATACGCAGTATGGCCCTAGAAATCTTGCCAAGAAAAGTTGAGTCTAAAATGTAGGGGAACGGATCCAAGAATAGTCCTCCAACATGTTGCATTCATTACCCGCAGCTGTGTACATGAGAAGTGACTTGACCCCATCTACCCAAACCCTACCCAGAGCTGTCACTTTTTTTTTACTTTCTTTCTTTTATCTTTTCTTTTCTTCCTTCATCTTCTTTTCTTTTCCTTTCTTTTTTCTTTTTTTCTCTTTTTTCTTTTTTTTCTCTTTTTTATTTTTTTGGGGGGGTCAACTTGCTGGCCTTTCTGTTCACACACAAAAAGAAAAAAAAATGTGATTGACAGATGGTTCTGCCAAACATTTTTCACAATTGCAAAAAGAATGCGTGCTAATGTATTTGCCATCAATTCAACACGTTTCAAAAGAGCCGTTTCTGGTCAGATGAGTTGTTGTGAGTAAATATTAGCCAAAGGTGTGGAGTAAACCAACCTGGATTCCCAGAGCTGATGGGTCTAACATTTGGGGCTTTCAGAATGGAAGGATTTAGAGGAACTTAGGCTACCTAGGTGATAAGGAATTAATAGACACTTGGCAAAGAAAGAGGAAAACAGAAATCCATTTCAGTATGCCTGGAAGAAACCAATGTCAGTCAGGAGACATTAGAACTGTTCCGTGGGGGTTAAGGGAAGTAGAGCCAGTATTCAAAGATGCCTGGTATTAAACGATACTGAATGCTCATCTTCTAGTTAGAACACTCTTTCTGCCCCTGTCTTGCCCATTGCTACGAACTGTTCCTTTTCAGTTTAAATCCAGATGCAGCCTCCCAAAGTCAGGAACTCATCCACGGGCTCTAATCTCCACACAGAAGATTGGACAGAGCTGTTCGATCAGCCTATTTCCTAGATGCTGACCCTGCCAATGTTTTTGGTTTATTTATGTATTTATTTTTTGGTGGGGATGGTGGTCAGTGAGTACATCCATTAGTTGGAACCAGTTGTAGGCACGATGCCATGAAGCCAAACAGGGATCTGGTAGAGGAGTCTTTGGAAAGCTCTGGATGACTTATGTAGCCAATATATGTTTTGGATTTTTTTTAAATAGTAACCAATATATTTTATACATTTTTATGTACTGCCTGCATTAGATTAATAAAACATTTTTAAATAAAGACTGCATTTTGAAATAAATAATTTGGCTCTAAATTTTCTCATCACACAAAAGAACACTTCACCAGAGAGAAGTGTGTTATTCCAAGGAAAATAATACAGGAGATGATTCCCACTGTCATTTTTCTATGTTGAATGGCATCATTCTATTATTGAGGGAATCCAATTGTGATATGATTCCTGTTTGAGTAATTCTAATGGGAAAAAAATTATGTTATCTCTGTACAGACGTGTGGCATACTAGGATAAAGATCCAATATTTTCCAGCACTCAGAAGAATATTCAGTTTTATCTTTTTACCCAATAGATCCAGAAGGAACTTCTTTCCAAAGATTTTAGTCAGCACTGCTATTTTGTTTTTGGTGACAATTTATATCCGGAGATTTTTGTATTTCTGACATCCCAAATGGGAATAATCTTTGTATTTTCTAGACTCAAAGAATATCCACCAATTCACACACTTTGTGGCAGATATAATGTTACTTCTATGCTCTCCCAATTTTCTAAAATCAGGGGAGTTATAGCAAAAGCATTATTTGGAAATGTTACATGCTAAAAATGATTGTTAATTTTATTTCATTTTTATCACTTTTAAATCAATGCTTAATTGTAGTCCGTTTGTTTATTTATGTGCACATATATGATTTGCACAAGAAAATCCTCCTACATGTGACATAAAGGAGAATGTAGAGGGCCAAAGCAACAGTACAGGGGATAAGGCATTTGCTTTGCACGTGCTGACCCAGGTTCAATCCCTGGCATCCCCTATATTTCCGAAGCTCTCCAGGATTGAGCCCTGAGTGCAGAACCAGGAGTAAGCCCTGAGCAAAAGGGTGTTGTCCAACCTCCCCTTTTCAACTCCTGGTCAGGTAAAGCGGGAATGCTAGAGGTAGAAATGCTTCAATACGGTTTTAGCTGAAATGGCACCTACATTTTCAATCCCTGAGACCTGAAATTTTTAAGAAATCATTTATCATCTAAGATGACTCATTGAATTGAACATTTCCATTAGGGCCAAGGGGTACAACTATTTTTGCTTCACCAATTCAAATCAGATTTAAGTGCTTCATTTTAGATTTCATTCTAAACCTTTATAGCCATAGACTCAAGCGATCATTTAATGGCTACTCTTGTATTACCCCTGGTAATTCAGAATTTGCTACCGATTCGATTAAGGTCAACCTATTTTACCCCGTGCTTCAGTGTTGCAAGAGATTGTTTTGATATGGCCTGTTGGCTACACCCTGCGGTGTTCAGGGCTTACTCCTGGCTCTGTCCTCAGGGATCACTCATGGCCGCGATGGGCAGGGGGATCATATAAAACGCTAGGGATCTAACTGGGTTGATTGCATACAAAAGAGAAGCTTTCTGCATGCAGAGTCATTGAACAGAGACTGGATTCCTGCACATACTTCATGTCTTCCACTTTACTGGGCATCCCCTTTCACAAATACTTCCTTTGATAAAGTTTTGTTACACTCTTCTGTGGTATGTGACAGTCTTTCGTTGAGTTGTAGTTAAGTTAAAGATTTTATGTATTGATCCTCTTTGGGCTAATAACATGAAGTCTTTTAAAGGCAGTCCAGTCAAGGTAATGAGAACTATGCTTGTGATATTTTCTTAAGATCACGAATATAGGCAATCATCCATGGCATTCAACCATGGGGCACAGGAAGCTTGTAGGGTGGGAAGAGGAATTATCTAAGATAAAAAATACAATGAGGGCCAGAGCCGTACTACAGCAGGTAGTATGCTTATGTTGCACATGGTTAATCTGGATTCAATCTGACACCTCATATGGTCCCTGAGCCCTGCAAGTACACATCCTTGAGTGCAGAGAAGGAGTAAGTAAACCTTGAGGATTTCAGGGAAGGAAGAAAGGGAGGGAGAGAGGAGGAAGGAGGGAGGGAGGGAGGGAGGGAGGGAGGGAGGAAGGGAGGGAGGAGGGAGGGAAGTACACAAATTTTAAAGGCAGAGCAGAAATAGAAGCTGCCCCTTCTTTCCTGCCCAAGACCAACTGAAGAGTTTGGAGGTTATCTCTTTTATTTTTTTTAACTGGGGTAGACATGGGGGCCACATCCTAAGATGTTCAGAGGCTGTTCCAGGCTCTTTGCTCAGTAGTGACCCTTAGCAGTGCTCATGAGACCTGATGTGGTGCTGAGGATCCAACCTGGGAGAGAGAGGAAGGGAAAAAGAGAGAGGGGGGAGGGGGAGACACATTTAAGCAGAGCAATGGGATCCTAAATCGGTGAAAAGCAGGGGGGTATCTTAAAGGAGAAATTGCATTGTGGAGTTCAGGATGGGACTCGAAGGATTGTCTTAGATTTGTCGCCAAGACACTAGGAATCCCACAGGGTCTGAGCATGGAGGAGGGAGGGGACCCAGCACGGTCAGTCAGATGCTGGCATGCCCAGGAAGGCTGCAGCGAGCTTTACAAGCAGGCAGGTTTTCAAGGGAAGACGAAGAAAACTTAGGCACACAAGGAACTGTGCCCGAACTGTAGCTCCTTCTGACAAACTGGACCATGGGGAAGACAGAGAGCAGGGAGGAGGGTGAGAACCATGCTCACGTGGGAAACATTTTTTGAAAAGGAAAATCCAGAGAGAAATATGTGGGATGGGGCAGTCGGTTGCTGGTACCATCCGTAGAGTTTGATGATGATCCTTTATCCATTACAGAAGAGGAAAAAATGTAGAGTATTGGATGGGGGTTCTCAGCGCTGGGGTCCCCATAGGAATACTTGACTGACTGGGCCAACAGTGCCAGGGATCCCCCAGGTTACCCTGCCGTGCTAGAGGTTTGCAGGGCAGCCCGGGGAGGCATGATGGGACGGGGAAGGCGTGCACCAGCCCTGTACTGTCCCTCCAGTCCTTGTATCCTTGAGTCTCAAATCCTTTGTTCTCCCTCCTATTTTCCTTGAAGTGATGAAATTGAATTTCAGAAATGAGGTTCCTCTTGAGGTCCACGAGAGAAAGGCTTGGCAATACGTTTGGCAGGCGACCCGCAGAGCAGCCAATGAGGACCCTCACCCGAGGGATGGTGGGGGCTCCGCTGGGGTCAGGAGCTGTGGGCAAAGCCTGGGGCCTGGGAAGATGAGGCCAGTCTGGTCAACTACAGTGCAAACTTTTTTTTTTTACTGGCATCTTTTTTTTTCCTTTTTGGGTCACACCCAGTGATGCATAGGGGTTACTCCTGGCTCTGTGCTCAGGAATTATCCCAGGTGGTGCTCTGGGGACCATATGGGATGCTGGGAATCGAACCCAGGTCGACCGCGTGCAAAGGTAAACGCCCTACCCGCTGTACTATCACTCCAGTTCCATGCTGGCATCTTTGATGTTTGTTAAAATATATATGCAAGGGATTGAAGAGGTAGGACACACTTTCCTTGCCAGATGCCGACCCAGATTCAATTCCCAGAAACCCATTCCTACCAGGAGTGATCCCTGAGCACTGAGCCCTGAACACCACTGGGTATGGCCCCAAAATAAAATAAAATACATATTCAAGAAGAGCCTGGGGATCAGGAACAAAGACATTTTCTGACATGTCCATTTCTTTAAGCAGGTCTTATTTATTGGTAGTTAAAATAAGCAGCACAGAAAGTAGATCAAACATGATAGTCTCTTAGTATCTGTACTGCAAATCATGATGCCCCCCCCAAAAAAAAACAGAAAAGGAAGAGCCTGGGGCAGAGTCGAAGGATCCCACAATACCAGATGCTGTCTTCCATTCAACTTTCTTTGGGCCTTGGAAAGATGGGCATGGCGTGGGAGGGGGCATATCACAATCAGTGCTGGAGGCTTTGCCAGTTCCTTGATTTTTCTGGAAGGGGTGACTGTGTCAAGGGGAGACCATTCTGCCCAGGAAACTGCTCCGTTTCCATTGCATAGTTCAGTCTCTGCAAACAGTTGTTCACTACTGTTTTCCCCAGGGACACTGTAGGTCAACGAGGTTGTTATTTCCCCTTTCAAGTCAGGACTTGTGCGTTGGTGGTGTTATCGCTTTTTCTCCTGGCGAGCAGGCTTTATTCTTAGATGAGGGAGAGAGGGTTTAATTGCCAATGAAAAGAAAGAACCAGGACCCCCCCGCCCCCCGAGCCATGGGACCTAGTGGGAAGATGCTTTTACAGATGGAGCCAGGGAAGCTGTTTGTAATAGGAAATTGAGACACAATGTCTCTGGCACGTTCCTACGAGGAACAGGACTGGCATAGGCTGAACAAGCAGCTAACTGCTTGCCTGCCTGGCATCCGTGGGCCTGAGAAAGACCCAGAAGGAGCAGCTGTCAGTCAGGGGGATGTGAGAAAAATAGAGATGGAGATGAAATGGGATTGGAGTAAAGGCAGAGAAGCGAATTCCAGAATTTTCCAACATCTCCTCTCAGGCAGAGGTAATGTCTGTCTCTGCAAAGCGTCTTGACTTCTCTCCAGGAGAAGACAGCAAATTCACAGCCGCTACAGATAACAGGAGGGGCCAGAGTCGCTTTATTTATTTATTTATTTATTTATTTATTTATTTATTTATTTATTTATTTATTCATTTATTTATTTATTTATTTATTTACTCTAATTGGAAGAAAATTGAATATAAGTTTGTATTTTCCTCCTTGGAGAAAAAATCTTCCTTAGCCTTTAGGGAAAGGAATAAGGTAGTCAGTTCTAGACATTCTTATTCAAAACTGTGAGGGTGAGGGAAGGTTGTAGGTGGTGTTGATTTTATCTGTCCCCTTCTAGTATAATCATATGAGTTAAATGTCCCATTAAGCTTTTGTTTCCCAAAGCAGGTGATACCACCCAGGAAAGCAGCGGGGAGGGTGTTTCTGGAATGATGGAGGGTGAGGGGCAGAAGGAACCTTTGCATACAATTGTGGGGTACTTTCTTTCTGCCCGTATGATCACATATGTTCTGAAGCCCTAAGACATCACATTTCATAGAGGGAAAGAACAGAGACATCAGATAAGTTACAACTTTTTAACAAGGTCATACAGCCAACTGGGAGATCCGTGTTCAGCCAAGCCAGATCCACTGATTTCTAGAAAAATCACCACAAAGTGGAAAAATCCCTGAAGAGTAGATTCTGATGTTGCTTCCCCGGTTTCAATGTATTTTATTCCCTTCAGATCTTTTCACCTTTTCAGTGGGGTCTAGTCAAATCAATTAGAACAGAGACACAAAGATTCCTGCTTAACTGAATGACAGCTGTGAATTTTCCTGACACCCACCGCGATAATTCATGTTGTTACTAAGATCCTCAGCATAATCACCAAGCTTCAGAAAGAGGTTTATTTGTTTGTTTGTTTTGTAAAATAAGTGACTGCCTATAATAGGGGACTTTTCCTCTCTGATCATAAGTTGTAATAACCTCACAACCTAATTTAATAGCTCTTTAGAACTTGGAAAATTCCTCCTTTCCCCATCCTTTTGAAAATCTACCAGAAATATCTGGTCAGGCAAAGTTCCCTGACTGTTCATGCTGTCTGTTCTGGCATGAATTCCCCCCTAAAAAAGTAGTTACTCAAGAATATCTTGAAGTTTTCTGCTTAAGCTCATGTCACCAAATTATGGTGTTAAAGTGAAGCCCTGATAATTTATTGATTTAATGATAAACATCATGAACAAAATTCAGACTCTAGCTTGCCCTGCCCTCATTTTAAAAATTGATTTGAGTGATCATGTTGGACTCATCATTGATTGAAGATCTTACAAGGGCCACTTGCCCACCAAAACTGTGGTTTGGCAAATTTCTGTGGTCACTTCTGTCTCGAAGTCCTGTTGCCAGCAGGGATCGTAGGTTGGGGAGCATTTGTAGACTGTGTTGTCGGGCTCTTCACATGGACTTTTGTCCTAGTGTCAGACCGTGGCCTGCTCTGCTCTCTGGAGGGAGAGTCGATTATATAAGTGCCCTTTTTTTTTGCCTCTCACTTACTCTAGATCTTGGAAAGACCTAATTCCCTTTGCCCTGTATCTTCTAAAAAAAACTGTTCCTTACTGTTGTTGCTCAGAAAGTGAAAACCACCAAGACTAGGCACACTACCACTGGGATCTTCCTTCCTTCCTCCCTCTCTCCTTTCCTTCCTTCCTCCTTCCTTCCTTCCTTCCTTCCTTCCTTCCTTCCTTCCTTCCTTCCTTCCTTCCTTCCTTCCTTCCTTCCCTCCCTCCCTCCTTCCTTCCTTCCCTCCTTCCTTCCTTCCCTCCCTCCCTCCCTCCCTCCCTCCTTCCTTCCTTCCTTTCTTCCTTTCTTCCTTCCTTCCTCCGTCTCTTCTTTCCTTCCTCCTTCCTTCCTTCCCCCTTCCTTCCTTCCTTCCTTCCTTCTTTCCTTCCTTCCTTCCTTTCTTCCTTTCTTCCTTCCTTCCTCCATCTCTTCTTTCCTTCCTCCTTCCTTCCTTCCTTCCTTCCCTCCCTCCCTCCTTCCTTCCTTCCTTCCTTCCTTCCATCCCTCTCTCTCCCTCCTTCTTTTTCCCTTTTTATCCTCTTTTTGTCTTTATGTTTCTACCATTTTCCTCTTTTCTTTCCTTTACCTCTCCTCCTTTCTTTCTCATTCTTTCTTTCTCTCTTCCTTCCTTCCTTTCTTCCTCTCTTTTTATTTCCTCTTTTTTCTCCTCCCTTTTCCCCCTCTTCCTCTCTTTATCTCCTCTTCTCATTATTTTTTTCTACCTTTCTCTTTCCTTCCCTCCTTCCCTGCTTTCTTTCTACCTTCCTTCCTTTTCTTCTTTCCTTTCTTCCTTCCTCTCTCCCTTCGTCCCTCTTTCTTTTCTCTTCTCATCCTCTTTTCTTTTCTATCTTTCTACCATTTTCTCTCTTTTCTTTCCTTCTACCTCTCATCCTTCTTTTCTCATTCTCTCTTTCTTCCTTTTTATTTCCTCTTTTTTTCTCTTTTTCCCCTCTTCCTCTCTTCATCTCTTCCTCTCTTGATCTCTTTCTACCTTTCTCTCACTTTCTTTCCTTCCTTGCTTCCTTCCTTTCTTCCTTCCGGCCACACCCTGTGCTACTCAGGGATTATTCCTGACCATTCTTGGGGGACCATTCAGTCCCAGGGATCAAATCCAGGGCTCCCTCAGGCAAACAATCTCCATCCCTCTGAACCACCTACCAGCCCCTCTTCTTATGCTTTCATTTTATCGTTCCTACTTTCCTCTTTCTAGAGAACTTACATTGCTTTTTTAAAAAATCATTGAATCACTGTGAATTACAAATTTACAAAGTTATTCATGATCAAGTGTCAACACCCATCGTTTCACCAATGTCTCCTTCCCTCCATCTAGGTCCCCAGTTTCCCTCCCACTCCCAGCCTGCCTCTACACCAGGCACGTTTTTTCTTTTTCTTTTCCCCTTCCAGGCTCTGTGGTTTCCAATAATGTTAGTGGTAAGATATCATGCGAATCACTTTGCCTCCTTTCAACACTGGAACTCAATCTTAGGGACCGGGGTTGCCCCTAATCAGACCCTAGACACGATGACACTGACCTCAGGTAGAAATGTGCCAGAAAGAACAAAGCCGTAGCTGTCTTTCTCCAATGGGTTTTAGTTTATCAATTGTATTTCATCACTAATTATTATTATTATCATTACAGTATCAGAGATAAAACTCAGGGTCTCCACATTCAAGGCATGTGTTCTGCTGCTGAGTCACATCTTTAGTCCCCTCCAGGGTACTTTCAATAAAGGAAGTACTGTTTGCTATGTTCATTTTGTTTAGGGCAAAACTGCCTTGCCCAGAGAGGACTAAGGAAGGTCTTTTCAAGGTGTTTGGGCAAGATTATTGGCGTTCAATCTGTGTGGGTCCTGCTCTAAAGCTGTTGGCCCTGGGTCCAGGGAAATGGTTTATGTGGCTTGAGCCCGGGCCTGGCAGGTGGAGATGCTGACAGGAGACCACGGCACAGAGACCACCTAAACATCTCCACTGTGGCCTGGTGACCCCAGCATAGCTGCACTGCCTCACCAGCCAAGTCCCAGTGAAAGTGCTCCCAAGGCACAGCTGAGAGCCTCCCAAAAACACTGAGAGGAAAACCCTGTTGGTGCTCAAGTTGTCTCCGTTTCCGCCCCACCTAGTTGCTTTTCACCTGCTGTTACCTCTGGCATCCCCCTGCCCCCCCCCCCCACTGCCATCACGCCTGTAAAAGTCATTCTCCACCAGGTCACACATGGCTCCTCCTGTCATGTTCAAGAGTCTTGTTTCAATCATCCTCAGTGTGACTCTGAGACACGCAGCCTAGGACACGCCCAGCTCCATCCTGAACTCTTTGCAGACTCTCTCCCGGGAGCATCCCCGCTATGCCACCTCAGAGCTTCCCCTCAGTGTCCTGGATCTCACCTTCTTTATTCCTTGGTGCCTGAACATCCCTTGTGGTTCCTGGAGGTAAGCAAAGCCCAAGATTCAAACCCTTTGCTTTCTTTGTCGGCTTCTTGTCTCTGAGATCTTGTCTGCCCTCCAATCTAAGGTGTCATAGACATACATGACAGAGAGCTAAATTTCCTCTTTCTATCTCCAAACTCTGAGCTGGCTCGTGCCCAGAGTTCTCTTCACATTGCTTTCTTTCTCTTTGTCTTCTAAAATCACCTCTTCTTTGGGGATCTGCAGCCTGAGCCAGATACCTCCCCAAGGTTCTCAGCCTCACCCCCCACCGCCCCTATAAAGGAGATGAAGAGAAGAGACATGATAATGACGAGAGACATGAAAAATAGACCCAGGAGGGAACACTGGAATAAAATAAAGTAATAATCATAGAGATTATTTAGCATGACAGCACGGATCTGAAGGGAAGATTTAAGAATAATCGTCTTCAAGTATGTGAAGAGCCCTTACTGAGAAAATGATGGCCAGCTGCTCCCCATTTCTCCTCCAACTTGGAGCAAGAGCCATTTGGGCATAAGTTATGGCTTTTGAGATTCAAGTTTGAGACTTGCAAAATAGAATTGCCCTTGGGAAACAATGGAAAGGGCTGTGATGGATTGCTTGAAATGAGCATGGCAGGACAGGGCGTTTGGGGGGTTGTTTTTTTAATAGATTCTTCTGTATCTGGGCATTGAGAAGCATTTGATCCACCGAGAGCATGGATTCAGTTCATGTCCTGTGATACTATCACATGATTTTAATATAAGAAATACGTGTGTACATTTTTTTTTGTGGTTTTGAGAATTAGTGACTTCAAGCTATGAATTAGGTTCAATTGCAATTTAGTCTCCGTCTTGGAAAATGTTGGTTAAGTTAGGATAGGAGTGTGTGTGTAAGTGTGTGTGTGTGTGTGTGTGTGTGTGAGAGAGAGAGAGAGAGAGAGAGAGAGAGAGAGAGAAAGAGACACAGACACAGACAGAGAGACAAAGGGAAGGAGAGAGAAATAATTACAGAACAATTGGAATAAAATAAACGATTGAATCGTTTTAATTAGGTAAGCAGTTTTTCACTATGCATTATTCATTTGCTATGTTGCTTCCAACTGCCCCTCCCAAACCAATACTTATTTAGTTAGTAAGTGTCTTTTGCACAAAACACAGAGCTAGATGCTGGGGGATCCAGAGAGAAATGCTCCTTCCCTGGTCTAGGGTTTGAAAGGAGTTCCAAGGAGACCGGCAGCAGAGCGTTCTAGGACAGAGGGGAGGAAGGGTGGTCCGGGCCAGGCCCAGTGAGAGCATGGAGGGGACCATCTCACTTTGCTTGGTGGACCAGGAGAGGTTTGATGGAGAGCCTGAGTGATGGACCACAGCATGAGCGAGCACAGTTGGCCAAATAGAGGGAGAGATGTTAAACATATGCTTGCATCTGAAGTGACATATAAAAATAGACACTCAGCCATAAGTTGCAGTCACAAAATGTAAAACTGCATTCAGGCCTGTTCTATGGGACTGTGTCATGAAAACACTTGAAAATTTCATTGATTATCCAGCGTTTTTCGGTGGAGACACCTTAAACCGTGCTCAGGAAATGATCACGGTACCTCTTGGGGGTCTTTGAAAATGCTGCTATTTCACACTTATTTTATGAGGAGGGTGAGTGGGGGTGATGGAGGCACACAGAGCTGTGCTCCAGACTCTTGGTTATGTGCTCAGGGATCCCTCCTGGCGATGCTGGGGACATCAAATGTGGTCCTGGGATCAAACTCGCATCAGCTGCATGCCAGGCAAGTGCCTTTTCCTCTCTGCCCTCTCTGGTCCCCTGACTTCACATTGTGAAGCCTAAGTGTAGAAGTTCACACAATCCGTGGTCTGGTCACCGCAGGAAACATTTGACTGTGGTAATTCTAGCCTCCGAAGACTTTATCACGGGCTGATTCTTGGTGTTTAAGCCAAGAAAAGGAAGTATTTACCATAATGTGGCTAATTCCAAAGCTCCCTGACCTCACTGTTGAAAATTTTACTGAAAGTGTGTTACTGAGCACAAATACCAAACTGTCCTATGGGGGCACGTGCGAATACCAGATGGATGGTTACTAACCAGTCGTCCAGATGAAGAAATTGCTTCCTAATTAAAACCAAGTGAAGCATTTTTATTCAGAACCCTTCCATTTCTTGAACATGGACTGTCAGAGCAGAGCCTTCAAAGTCTCCCCCCAACCGACCCCCTACCCCATTGTCTTCTTCTTTTGAAAACCTGAAAAATAAGTGGGATCCCACTAGATTGCCAAGCATGGCCAAACACTGCCATCCCTGGGTGGGCCAGGGAATTAACCAGGCATTTTGCAGCACGTGTCCAACATGGCAGGGGTGAGTAGCTCTTTGGCATCTTGGCCGTTGTCTACCCTTACTCCTAAAACGAGGCCTCGTGCCTTACTGCCTCCTCTCACGTTGCCTCGAGACACCTAGTGGCTTGATTTGGACCCATCAGCACTTGCTCTGTGCCCCATTTCTGGTATCCATGCCCCCAAGCTAACTCTTGCGGGCCATCTGGATTTCTCCGTTGGCACTGCCCTCTGCTCTGGTCCTGTTCCCAGCACCAGGTAGGAATTAGCTCCTTTGTTCACTTCCTTCCCTCCCACTTGGATGCCGGCCTACATAGGGTTGAGGCTAAGCCTTTTGGCTAGAGCGTATAGCTTGATTGCTCCCTGCTAAGAGTCCAGATCACAAGCCTGGCCATACTACAGGGCACCCAGCACGCTCTGACCCAGGGTCACCCACATTAGAAGCATAAGAAGGGGTGAGTTGAAATCACAAAGAACATGACTGGAGATAGAAACTCAGAGCTTAGGTCTTCATCATGATCCTGATTTCTGCCAACATGTTTGTGAGTTTGGTGAAATAACCAAACACCTTTCAACCTTTAGAAGAGAATTCGTGTGCTTCTAAACAATTGTGCATTTGAGTTATTTCCGAGAGTTGTGAAATAAATAGCCATCCTGTGGGTGGATTTTTCTGTCGATTCAATCCAAGAGGTGCCCAATATTTTACTGGCCTTTTAGATATACTGTAGGCATCTGTGAAAAATTATAAATTGGCTCTTCTTACGAGGCTTTGTTTTCAGTGCTTTATTTCTGCTCCAGCATAAATTGATAGTTGAACTCTATCGAAAAAAGGATCCAGAAATTTGATTTTAAATACAGTTTTATATCAGTTTATAACAGAATGTGCAGAGCTTTTAGAGACTTACATGCTCCAGATAAAAGAGTAGTTTGCACAAGAGAAAACTTTAAAATTTTATGCACCATGTGTAAATCAAGTAAATTGCACAAATATGAGGTACCAACTGATGTCATCACGCTGCAATTTTGGCGACATTCAATGTTTCTTTGCCATGTTTGTTGTTTAACAGAGAAAAAGGCCTGAACATAAATACATGTATAATTTTTAAAACAAGCTCAATTCTGGAGCGTGAGAGACTCCTGCTGACCTGCGAATGTTGATGAACAGTTCTCCTGAACCTGAAGAGGACACAAGGAGAGACATTGTTGTCCATTTAACACCTAAAGGGGACTCTGAAACACAGGGAAGTGAAAGGACCAGCTTCTTCCATTACCTGTCCCCAACCGCAGATGATTGATTTTGAGAAGTGATCATTTGTCATGTTTTCCCACCCCTTGACCCATCTGCTTTGAAAGTGAACCACACACACAAGTACTCCTTTGCCCGACCTATTTGGTATTAAGGATGTAGTGAGATGATTTAAGAGTCAGGCTCCAAGCTGGGAAAGCGGAACTGCTCCGAGAGTTGACCCTCAGAGGCTGTGCATGTGAAAAGTCCTAAGCCCTAACCCCCACACTGGTGCCCCACAGCCCGCCACCCAAGCCTGGAGCTAGATGATACTCCAAAACCAGCCCAAAGGAGAGCAGGCTCAGAAGCTGTGCTAAGTTTAGGTTCTGGCACAGAGAATGGTGTGGTCCACTCGCAACCTTTCAAAGCTGTGAACTGAGATAATGTCACTCCATCAAAGGGACTGTGTGGAAATGTTGTGTGTTAAATGCTCATAACAAGGCCATTTTATTGAACCAGTTGGGGATAGAATCCTGGTCCTGTAGAGTTAGTTTAAGCATTTGATTCTGTATCAGCATCTCTGACATTACGAAGTCGGTGCTTAATTTATTAGCAGGGAGATGATGGTTTCAGTTTGGGGTCAACTCTGATTCTCAACCCCCCCCCCCACACACACACACCCTTTAAGGCCCTTAGCCTAAATAGAGAGAGAGATTAAAAATCTCCGAATAGGAAAGCTAAGCTGGTGCTAGTTTCAAGTAACAGCTCATTCATGGACACTCCCCACCCCCAAATATAATTTGCTTTGATTTGGTTTGGTTCATGCATTTTTAAAAGTCTTCCTTGCGGTGTAGAGTCATTAGGCATTTATGCCTAAAGAACTGAATTCGGTTATAAGTAAAATTCATTTAATAGTGAGTCGGGTTCCATGCAGTTATTTATTCACAACATAAAATGGCCACATAATTCAACGTATTTGATAGTGTCTGTTCCTAGAGCTGCAGGAAATTCTGCAGCTCTGAGAAAACGAATGCTTAAGCTATAGACAGCATTATCCATAATGCTAATTATTCCTGACATCAATATGGCAAACTATAGTGGAGGAAAATAGAAGTTTAATGGGTGCCTTATTATATGACTCTAGGACTGCTGTATTTCAAAGATGGCAGATTTAATGCATGGCTGGGCGTGGCCCTCAAACCTGGGATCTTTTCTTGGGAAGATATTTATGGAAACCAACCTTTACTTCTCAGCGACAGAAAGTATTTCGAAACCCCGGCCTCTCCCTCTGGCTCTTGGGCAGCGGTTGCGTCTGCCACTGCTCAGCTGTGCTCAGAGTAAGCCCTTGATTATTCTCAGGGGACACTGTCATTGTCCAGTTTGAAAAATAATTCGTTTTCGAATCAGAAAAGGTAGAATTTAAATACTAGACATGTAGGTTATCCCATTCCAGTCTGATAGCCAGATTCACCTCACCTGTACTTGGCATTATTTACAGATGGGCTTTGCTTGATTAGCATTTTTAATTGGAATTCTAATAAATGCTATCAATCAGTGACCAATCTGCATAGCATTTATCTAGGGAAATGAGCACGCCAAACTGCAGGCTTCTGGGGGTGGGTTCATCTTGACTGAAACAGTTTTAAGCTTTTAAAACCTTTCGCTCTTCCATGAAAATCTTCGTCTTCTTATGTCTGAATTCAAACCCAGATGGCTTCAGCGGGGTCACGAGCAACCCAGGAGTACGCATCTAAAAGGTAGACCATCTCCCAGACCCCCAAATCCTGGAAGATTCTAACCCTGTGTATTTAGTTCTTCTAAGGTTTCCACTGAACACCACCATATTCCGGCCTAAATAGTCATATCATGTTTAATTGCAATTATTTCAGAGACACCCCCCTCCCCATACAGCCCCCAGGAGAATCGTGTAGAAAAACATCACCATCATCCGTGAAATAGTAAGACTTCCAGGATATAGTTTTGCTTAATAGCTTAAATGGCTTTCAATGCCCCACAAAATATCTATTGTTCTATTTTTTGACCCAATTTTACTAAAGAGCATTTTCAACCCCCTGAAATCACTTCGAAATTTAGACTGTGTCAAAGGAACGTGGAAATGATTTCTACAATATCTTCATAATGTCCTAATTAAAGGCTGAGCAGATCGATCATCCAGGAACGGTTTGACAGGGTGGTTGTGATCATCTTGTGGTACTAGAGCATGTTTATGTGCTAGGATTTTCCCAGGGCCATTGTTCTGGAAAGAAGAGAACACGGGGTGTAAAGACTGTGCCAAAACATGGGGGAGATCAGACATTTCCTTGTCTGACAATGGATCTGTTTGATGGGAATGCAAACTGAGAAGGAACAGGCAGTATCCACCAATCAGTTAGGCTATATCCCCGGTTCCTAAGCATCAGAGGTAAAATTTGGGAGGTGGGGTAGGGGGTGGGGGCGGGCTTGGGGAAGAGATCTGGGCGGCAGAGGAAAAAGCAATTGCTGTTGCTAAGTCTTGGGAATGAGGACAGAGTACAGCCTTCCTGGGTCTTGAGGAGAGAAGGAGAGAACATGGATCTTCAAAGTGTTCATCTCGGGCTTGTTTCTATGTAGGCGATATTCGCGTATCTGAGAGCAAATGATGGTTTAGAGAGACAAGGTGGATGGATATTAATATTGTAAGGCGCACCTTGTTTTCTTGTAAAATACTTATTAAGGAGCCGGATGAAAACATCTGTCACTCAAAAAAACATCCACGGCCACTCCGGCCTGTTCAGTACTCGGGTTAGTAGAGGAAGAGGTGTAGACGGAATGTTCTAGAAGAAAAGAGAGGTTTTTTTTTTTTTTAAGGGAGACTAGAGACAATGCCAAAAAAAAAAAAGAACCCTAAAAATAAAATAAAATCATAATGATCAAAGTGGAAAGTGGATCAGCAAAGAGGGAGGGGAGGGAAGACCATTAAAAAAAAAAAAGGAAGTGCTGCAAGAATGAAGTGATGAAGTGGCTCCCATTAATTGAAATTACTGACAGTCGGACCTGCTGGGAGCGATTCCGGGTCAGGCTTGCTGGTCCCGGCGCATCATTTCGAGCCGGCTCGGGTCTCCGGCTGCGGGGAGGGACTTCTTCCCGCTCGTGGCGTGCGGTCCAGGAGGTCCGATGCGGCTCGGAGCAGCCCCTCGGCGCCCGGGCACCCCGGAGCCGCGGCCAGGGGGCGATCGATCGGGGCTCGGCCGGTGCGCGCCGCGTCCCCCCAAGCCCTCCGCGCACTCACGCCCGGCCGGTGCCGGACTTGGGGTACCCGCGACCCCGCCCCGCCGCCTCGCTCGCCCCCCACTCCCAGGGCTGCCCACCTTTCCCGAGCTGCGGGTGCCTGGAGTTGGACGACTTAGTTGGGTGGGTTGTCGGGGAGCTGCGGCGGCTCCTCGCTTGCCGAGTCCAGCGTGCGTCTGCCCCGCCTGGAGCCGGCCGGCGGGTGAAGAAACGGGGACGCGGGGAGAGATCGGGACTCGTTCCTGGGCTGAGGGGTGGGGGGTGGGAAACGGGGGTTCTCTTTTGTGAGCCCAGGTGGAGCAAACATCGCTTTGGAACCAAGCCAGGCGCCCCCTAAAGAGGGGCTGGGAGCGGGGGTGATGATGGGGGGCAGGTGGGCACCCCACCTTGGCGAACCGCTCTCGCAAGCTGTCTGGTCTTGCCAGCGAAAGCGCGCGCGTATGCGTGTGTGTATGTGTGTGCATGTGTGTGCGCATGTGTGTGCATGTATGTGCACATGTGTGCGTTTGTGTGCATGTGCGTGCGTTTGTGTGCATGTGTGTGCGTGCATGTGTGTGCGTGTGTGTGCATGTGTGTGCATGTATGTGTGCAGTGTGTGCATGCCCGCGCGCCTGTGTGTG
The DNA here is from genome assembly GCF_027595985.1 of Sorex araneus. NCBI lineage: Eukaryota > Metazoa > Chordata > Mammalia > Eulipotyphla > Soricidae > Sorex > Sorex araneus. The sequence continues at coordinate 303,304,341 of NC_073302.1, read as the reverse complement.
CGCGTGCAGCCCTCCCCGCGAGGGTGTGTGCGTGCCCCCCCCCGGGGTGGGGTGCTGGCCCGCCGGGCAGCTGCGGGTCCCCGGCGGGGGGCGGGTCCGGCGGCGTCGGCGGCGTTGGCGGCGGCCCGGCCGGGCGCGAGGGGGTTAAGCGCTCGCCTTCCCCCCGGCCGGGTGTAAACAGACGGGCTCAGCCTATCATGTCTGGCTGCCGCGCGCAGCCGGAGCCCCGAGCCCGGCGCTGTAACACGATCCGCTCCAGACCCTGGCAACTTGGCAGCGCCGGGCTCGGCTCCGCACGGCCACAGCGAGGGCGCGCCGCGGCGAGGTGGGTGAGCGGGGCGCGGGGGGCGTGCGGGGCGCACGGGGGACGCGCGGGGCGCACGGGGGGCGCGCGGGGGGCGCACGCGGGGGGCCCGCGGGGTCCCCGGCGCCGGCGGCTCTCCCCGCTGGGCGCCGGGTGCCGGTGCCGGCCGGAGCGTCGGCCGCGAGGTGCCGTTTGCCTGGTCTCTGGGCGCGTTGCAAGCCCTCGCGGGGCCCCGGCGCGGGGCCGAACTTGGGCGCGTTCCGCGGTTCCCCCTCGGCGCCGCGGGGGCACAGGGGCGCCTTGGGCGTGCGTCTGGTTGTCTCCGAGTGTCTGTGTGTCCGTACGTGTGAGTGAGCGCGATTCGGAATTCGGCGGGTTCATTTTCATTTTTCTTTTTCTTTTGGTTTGCAAAGGATGTCGCGGTCCTCTAGTCCGGGAGGTAAAGGGCGTCCGTGCCGGGCATTCGGGGACTTTGGCGAGCTTGCTTGGGTGCCCTGGTGGGGAGCAGAGCTAAGCTGAGCAACCCCCCCCCCCTCCGAGAGATGAGAGAGAAAGAGAGAGAGAAGAGAGAGTGAGACTCAGCTCCCATCTCTGCCTCGAGCTTCAATTAACCAGCTCTTGGGTTGCGCGAATTGAAATCCATCATCCTAATTGCTTGATGGGGGGCTGCTGCAAGTGGGGGGGGGGCTAGAATAAAACAGCAGCTCGCTGATTGAAAGAGCAGGGTGCTGGGGGTTTTGTGCTTTTTTTCGTGCCTTTTTTTTTTTCTTTCATCCTGCGAAGTACTTCAGTGTGTGATGGGGGGAGTGGAGGTGCTGGATTGGTGGGGGCGCTGGAGAGGGGTTTCAAGCAGTGCGTAGTGGAGAAGCAAATGCAACTTTGCAGTCGGGCTGAGAGGAGGTTCCTTTCTCCCCGGGGGCGTGTGGAGGAGTTGGGGGTGGCCGGGTGCGGTGGGGGTGGGGTGGCCGGCGCACCCGGGGAAGCCTTGTGCAAGCGCTTAGGTGCGTCTTGCAAAAGCCCCCCGAGCGGGTGGCTGTGCAGTGGCCGCTCTTGGGGGGCGGTCGGGGGGTGAAGTTCCCCTCTCCGCCGTCCTGCGTGCAGCAGCGCGGTCGCCCCGGCGGGCGGCTCTATCTCCGATAGGATCTGTGCAAAAAAAAAAAAAAAAAGCTCTGCGTCTGTGTCACCGAAGTCATTCCGTCTTCTGAAAGCCCTCGTGTAATCAAATTCAGTGCCTTAAGATGGTGTCGCTGAAGATTTGATCCCCTTCCACTGAAGTGGAAATACTTTCAGTAATTGAAAGCAGATTCCGTCTGGACTTGCAAGCAGCCAAGGTTTTTCATTTTGCAAAAAAATCAACCTTTTGTTCTCCGCCTTTCCACGTCGTCGGCGAGGGCCATCCAGAGACCTCGGTGTGTTGCTTGCTAATTGTTCCGAGGAGTTCCCCAGGCAGGACCCGGCGATTGGCAAAAAGTCCCGAGAAGGCGTTTCGGAAATCACAGCGAACTTAGCCTCGGTTGGAGATGGCCAGGGCCAGACTCTTATCTGCTGTCTGTGCGGCGCGTTAGGTTTTTGCCAGCGGCTTCCCAGGCAGTTAAATGCAACTAGCGTGTTGAAAACCCCAGCTAGAGTCCATCCGCCTTAAAAGGTTTGAGAAAGAAAAAAAAAAAAAAAAACTTGAGAAATTTTGGAATGAGTTCCCCACCCCCCCACCCCACCCCCCATTTTTAGCTGTGCTTTTTCCAGTTTGAGGATGCATTTTGAAATCAAGTGCGAAGTCTGTTTCATTGAAAGAGATTCGGGATTTATATGCTTGCTGTCAGAGGACTGAAACCTCCAGAAATAAATGATTGCAGTTCGTTAACCTGGAGCCTCTCTGATCTTTGGAGGTTAAATGTTTCAAGGCTTTAATCAGGAGGGGGGGGGGGGCGGGGAGCGGGTGCCCTTGCCGACTGAAATTAGGCTTCATGCTAGATAGACAAAGAGGGAGTTACTTGATCTCTCCTTAGCTGGCAAGATAGAGAAGAATGCTGGGAGGTAACTGTGCCGGCTGTGAAGTCCACATGCTTTGTGTAATTTGCAGGAGAAAGTTAGGAACGCTGGAAATCAGTTAGAGATCCCAGGAAAGTAAGAATGCAGTATTCCAATTTTTTTTTTTAAGGATTTCTTTCTTAAACCTGTTGTAACTGATTATTAGTGAATGGACAGATTACAGAGTATGAACAGGGCAGATTAATTTCTTCCCAGATATTTGAGGGAGCTCTGTTTTTACCTCTTTTCTTCCGATCGTTGCTCATTTGAGCACATTCAAATAAACCAGAAGTGAAAAACTTGGTTCTGATTTAAATGGCATTCTTGTTAACGTTTTTCCCGTGGAAGTCCTCTTGGATAAAATCAATATTTAAAATCTAGGCAAACATTTAAACTACCAGATCTTTTTACTGCATGAGGGCTTGGAGGGAGGGAGGGAGGAGGGTCATGTCTTTTTCTATTTCAGAAGCCCAGTCCAGGGCATCATAGGTTTTAATTCTCTTCAGAGATTTGGATAAAGAACAGCAACTTCCGTGGACTCTTCCAGATGTCTGAACAGTGATTTTCAGTGTGGGATCCTTGTCTAAACATCTCACGGCACTCTGGTTGCGGCTTCCATTTACTGTTAGTTTTTATGTCCTTACAGTTTCTCACTTGGTAAAGGGATTGCACAGGATTCTGTCATCTGAAATAATACATTCAATTTATCACGGGACTCCTTTCTTTCATAATGGAAGTGGCAAAGGAGGCACTGTCTAAATACAGTGATCTTGATAATTAATGCCATAAAATAGATTAAAATGCTGTATTCCAGGTATTCATTTCCTTAAAAGGACCACCAGTACAGCGTTGCTAAGCACCCGTCACTACTGCAAGTAACACAAAATGACCCAAATTAAAGAACCTGTTCTAAGCTGTATTCTTGCATTTTCTAAAGTGCATTTCAAAAGGTTTAACAAGACTCATTCAATTAGTGAAGGGGAAAAAAGGATCTATTTTCAGCTCTGATCAGCAATGAAAAGATTGGGCTTTGGAAGATCAGTCTTTGAGTGTATCATTTATTTTGGTTCCTAGACTTTGAGCAATTGTGCATAAAGAATTTCTCACCCGTCACCTTTTCAACAACCCAAACATAAATGCTAAACCTAGGCTGGCATAATTGTTTTAAATGGTTACCCAAAGGAGGACATTTTTATGAGATTTCCCTTCATTAAATAATTTTTTAAAGTTTAAATTTTATACTTCGGTTGTATGTTATTGCTTTCCAGCAGATATTTTTTGCTCTACAGATATGCACATGTGTGCGCACACACACACACATACACACAGAGCCTGTTTGTACATAGGTCGTTTAAACAAAGGAGGGCAGAAATGATTCCATCTCACCTTGAATGGGAATGAATACTTTAGTCTGGAGCACTGGCAAAATGGGATGCTTTCCTATCAGGGTGTTTGGTGGTTGGGAATTCAGTATCAGGAAGAAGAAAGTGATGGATCTTAGTGGGTGAGGAAGAGGGTCCTTTTGGGGTCCGGGCTTTGGTTAGACCTTGCTCTCTTAGACCAGTTAATCACCAGTTAGGAACTCTAGGCTGAAAACCTCAGCTATTGTTTTCAGAGTATCCAGGTGTATCACATCTCCAGTGGTTGCCCTGGTACTTAGCCCGTACACCTGGAGGCACTGATGAAAGTTGTGGGACTTGCAGGAGGAGGAAGGACTAGAACAAGGGCTGACAGGAAGGCTTGTAGCAAGGGTTCCCAAAATCCAGGTCATGGTTGCTAGCAAGGTGTTGGCTGAATCCTACTGATCCCGGCAAATCTGCAGGACCCAGTCATCAGTCCAAAGCGCTTCGCTGACTGTCAGCCTATACCAAGCGATTTCATATCCCCAGACACTGAATAATTTGAAATCAATGAAACATTTAAAGTTTTTCTTCCAAAAGGGGATGTGTGACATTAGCAATTCATTCTCGGACTTACCAGGTTGTTTGCCTTTACCAGTTACTCCTCCTAGATAATATGAAATACAATTGTTTGATGCTTGTTACAGTTTTGTTTAAAGGAATAGTTACTGTATCTCTAAGGTCTATGTCCTAAATTAAAGTTCCTGTTAGGTATTTGTTATTTTAGATAAATCAAGGTTGTTTTTTTTTCTCAGAAAGAATTAGAACTTGACATGCTGACATTTGCAAGGATTTATCAGGTTTGCAATGACATATATTTTACTATTTAGGAAGCCAGTTAGTTGTTTTAACAATTGATATTTAGATAGCCCTCTGAGGCACGAGTTTGTTGCTCAGTTTGAGATGCACCGTATGGAAGTTTTGGAATAACAACTTTGAAATTTCACTACCTTGGGCTGAACACAAGAGCAAGCTCCTCTTCAGACCCTGAAAAATAATACCCTCCCCACCTCAGGGGAGAAGTGAAGTCAGTCCGAATATCTGCGGCGAGCCCACCTTGATGACAGAACTGGGAAATCACATATTAGTGTTTCGGAGAAAAGGAGTTTGCAAAGGAGTGTCTCTCTTAATTGTTATTGTTCCCATTCTCTGTGTTAAATACTGTTTTACTTGTCTTGAGTGTTTCGAAGGCAGAATGGAATTAGAAAGCACACCAAAGTGACTAATATAGCACCCGGGTAGATAAATACCTTTTTCTCCGTATATATGTGAAGCTTACAAAATTCTGTTGGGGGCCAGAGAGATAGAACAGTGGGTAGGGCTCTTGCCTTGCGTGCAGCAGACACAGGTTTGATCCCAGGTACTGGAAATGGGCATACAGTCCCTTGTACTCAGAGCCGGAGTTAAGTCTTGAGCACAGGCGGGTGAGGTGCAGGTCCTCCTCCGCCCAGCGTAACTGCTGTGTGCAAGTTGGAAGGCGTTTTTGTCTGCATTTGTGTCTTCCCCAAAGTCTTAGACAGTAGATGGCAGATGGACCAGAGTGTCTGCTGTCTGGAGATCTTTGAAGTCTCAGAACCCCTTTTAAAGCCTTTCTGTGTTTTTTTTTTTTTTAAACTAAACCAAAAATACCGTATATAACCAAGTTAATGGCAGTCACCTTTCCTAATTTTTTAAACCTTTCTTTTCATTTCCTTCCAGCTCTGGCGTTCTGTGCTAGTGGCTGGCACTCCTAAAGCGTGTCTTTCAGTTCTTGTGATGGGGGGAGCAGAAGTCTCCTTCATTATCTTTGTTTGTGTGTTGGGGGGAGTTGGGGGGGGGGGAGTGGAGATTGTGTGGTTAAATGCATTATCAACTTACAGAGCCCAGACTCAGCTTGGGGCAGAAAAAGCCATTTTGCCATTTCATGCCTGCCTCCTCCACTCACTTCAAAATCAGACAGATTTTTATATTCTCCTTCATTTTGTTTTCAAGTACTTATTCCACCCCCCACCCCTGTCCCCCAGGATGAAGTCATCCAGGGTTCCGGGTGAGCAGTTCCCCAAGTTGGTTCTCAGGGGTGGTAGATTCCCCTTTCTGTGTTTCTCTCATACCGTGATACGTATGGGGGCTTCCTTCATTAAAAATTAAGGTGATTGGGCAGGCTGACCGTTCTGTATTTGCTTTTAAGGATCTTTTAATGATGATGATTAGTCTCTTTGCAGAGATCTGCTCTTCTGCTTCTTTCAAACGGTTTTTCAGCTATTAAGAGGAGAGGCGTGCCAACCTCAATTTTAGCAGTGGGAATAATGTTTGTTTTAACAAGTGCCTAAGTATGTTTACTTGAAGGTTATTCAAGTCGTAGTAGTTCTGCTGCTTCTGCTCCCGGTCGGTAGTCACTTACCCTAAGAAGTTAAAACAGAACCTGAAGACATTTTTATTTCTTCAATCGGTGACCAGTATCTTCCCGGCAGTGAATTTTATATCGACTCCCTCAAAGGAGAATTCTTGCTTAACTGTTTGATCAAGCCTTGCTCAGTACTCGGAAGAGTTTTATCACACACTGTACAGGATTTTCTCTCTTTAGGAACCTTGGTTAAAGCAGTTAAGTGAAGAATACAAGATTTTTTTTCGGTTTCCATAGGCCGTCAGATGTGGACAGAATGAATGCTTCGCCTCTTAGCAAATTCTTGTTGTTGCTATTAATCATTACTAAGTCCAAATCTTATCATAAGGAAGAAAATTGGCCCGTTATCAAAATACCTAAAATATTACCTCAAACTTTATCAGATATCTTATCACCATGCTTATGAATTATGTAACACGAAAGTCCAAAGCCCTCAGAATCACCAAAAATAGTTCTGTCAGCAGAGTCAGATTTTCTGGATCTCGGAGGATTTATTCCTTTAAGGACTTTTTTTATTAAATAAAATTAAAATCATGGAGTCAGAATCTGTTGGAAACGCATTCTATGTGTTTCTCCCTCCCCCCAAGTTCTCTCTGCCTCTCTCAGAGTGATTTCAGTAGCTTTTCATTTTTGAAACTCCGTTATAATTTTTTTTCAGTTCAGGAGTGATCTTCCCAGCTCAAGACTGGGGACCCTGGGATGCTGGGATTTGAACCGGGACCTCTGCTGCAAAGTCCTCGCTCTGGCTCTTAGTGCTGTTCACAGGCCCTGTGGCACCAGCCTTCACTCCCACTTCCCCTCCTGCTCGTTGGAGCTGATGTTCTGTGTCCTGACGCAGCTTGCTGCCTGCCCGAGTGCCTGCCTGGTTGTGCCATTCCGATAAAGCCCCCAGTCCTCTTAGCCCCGTCCCAAGCCTGCCCCTCCCACCCTCTCTCTTTTGGCTGCCCGTGTTCCCAGGCTGCTTTCCTTCTGCTTCTGTTCTTTGCTAGTGCTCTCCAGGCCCCATCTTAGCCTCTTCTCAATTTTTGTTTTTTTTTTTCAGTTTGGGGCCACACCTGTCTGTGCTCAGGGCATAATTATTCCTGGCTCTCTGCTCCCAGATCACAGTTGGCGGGCCTCGGGGAACCCTGTAGGGTGCCAGCAGTGGAACCCGTGCTGGTCACGTGCAAGGCTGGCCCCTTGCAGATCTTTCCAGAGCCCCAGGCTGAGCTGGCCCCTCCCTCTCCATTCCCAGGGCTCCTGGTACATGTTGCCCACAGCCCGTGCCCCAGTCACCAATCAGGATTGCTGACATGCCTCCCTCCCATGAGGTGGACAGTTCTCTCGGGTCCCAGCTGAGTCTCACTTCATCTTTGCATGCCACACCAAGCGGACATGGAGAAAATAGTAGGCATGCAGTTAGAGGCGCACATCGGGTGTGTGTGTGTGGGGGGGGGTGCTAATCGCATGACAACAGTCAATGTAATTTGCTCCCCATGATGGAAGATGGTCTTTATGAACATCATTTATTTCATTGTTCCATGTCAGGGTGTAATTATTGACTTAGGAGCTCACGAGAGCTGTGGAGTCCCCCTCTCACCGGCTCTGCGTGTAGGGGCCCTCTGGATTTGGTGGTGCCCCCTTCTCTGAACACATTGCTTCGTTCCCTTCCCACCGGGCGCCTCCCTTTCAGAAGGAATTTCTCCGTTTTGCTTATGGGGGAGTTGGGACTTGGCAATGTTAAGGGAACTGAAATTCCCCCCCCTCACCACCCCCCGTATTCCGTGGGAGAGACTGTGATTGCAGCGTCTGCTTCCAGCCTGCACTCCTGCTTGTAAGAATAGATTTATCTTGTAGGGGTTTGGGGGTGCTCACAGAACTGTGTGGTGCCAGAGCTAAACCTCAGGTTCCAACCCTGTGAATCCTTTCCTCGGCTAGAGAATGTGTGTGTGTGTATGTGTGTGTGTGTGTGTGTATTTTTTTTTTCATTGGCTGCCCAGGTACGCATCATATTCTGTCTTGTTGGATTCTTTTAAAAGTCCCTCTGTTTGGATGTGCTGATGACCAGGGGTCTCACGTTGGCTGTGGCATGTCAATGGTCACACATTTAGTTGCCCCATGGCACTATAGTGCCAGTGCTTCTAACTAGCCCTGCTGTCAGGATAGCACTTGGCATATGGGGTCATGCCAGGATCACACTGGCAGCATGATGCCTACAGGGTAGCTTCTGAGCCTGCTGACAGGTCTGGGCCCCAGGCATAGTCTTGTTTTCTGTGGGGGTCAAGGGTTGGGGCCACACCAGCTGGTCTTCTGGGGCGGATCCTGGCTCTGTGCTGGGGTGGGCAGCACAGCCGCAGGGCAGGGGACCCTACGTGGTGGGTATGGGGGGTGGCTAGGTGGCGTGGCCTAGCAAAGCAATTTACCTTGCCCCCTGTACACTCTTTCCTGCCCTCTGGCCCCTAATTTTTAAGGTAGAATATCAGGTTTTTCTCTGGTCATGCTTCAACATCCATTTCTCATTACTCTTGTCATCTAACAGCCAAAATGAATGAACTGTTATTACAATTTTTGCATGAAATAGGAAAAGTTCCGAGCGCAGACTGTTCTTCAAGCTGATTTTACCCGTTCCATTGGTACGTGCCTCTCAGAAAGCTCTCTGGCCTCAGACCTTATTTCTTTGTATTTCCGAGATTATTTTTTTCCCCAGAAACTAAGCTCCAGTGAGGCATTTGGGTAGAACCATGGGGTTGTGTCTGCACCAAGGGCTTTGAAATGTGCTCTAGTTCAGTGACAAAGTACACTCAGTGTGATCCAGAAAAAAAAAATAAATTGCACTAAAGTCGCACAACTAGGTGTATTCAAGCATGAACATGTTAATGAAGGTATTGGAGGGGGAGGGCCTTGCCACCAGTGCTAGGGACCCATTTCAAGTCCCCAGAGCCACCAAGGCCATCCCCAGTGGTGTGGAGCAGCCATTCTGCTAGGATTGAAATCCAGGACGTCGCACGTGGACCGTATGGCCTGAAACTCGCACCTCGTGAGATCTCTCGGGAGACCAAAGCAGGATGGATAGATTCTCTAGCGCTGATGGTTTGAAGCAAGAGGGTTTTCTTGTTTTGCTTTGTTTTGTTTTTTTTACAGGGAGATAGGGGCAGGGAGCATGCCCTGCAGTGCCCAGGTCTTGGTGCTCAGGAGGGACCCCTGGCAGTGCTTAAGGAACATGAATAGAGCTGGAGATTGCAGCCAAAGACAGAGGGGTACAAGGCAAGCGCCCTCACCCCTGTCCAATCTCTCTGGCCCAGCCCATACACTTTTTGCATGGGAACGGTTACTAGGGCCTAGAACAGGGAGCAAGTAGGTAGCACATTGATCTCCTTGCTCCCTGTGGAATAGATGAGCGTGGGGTGACTTCCAGGAGGTTCATCTGGAAGGCGAGCGGACTACGAATGCAAAGTGTGTATCATCCGAATGTCAGAGCCCTCTCTTGTGACTGCATTCTGCCTTCAGTGTAAGTGCCAGGTAGGATTCGGTTTTGACTTGAGCCCTCACTTTGCTCTACATCCTCTTGACTGCTGAAGACTCGAGGATTCTACTGTGCCGTTTCTTGTCAGTCTTGTAACCACTGAATGTTAGATATTTTTATATGGCTTCAAGGTCATTGATTTTATTTCTCAGCAAGTACTTATTGAGGGACTGTGTATTTAATACTTTGTGTGTACTCTTATTCTTTATGTACTCCTTTTTTAATTTTCCTTCAGTGAACCCTGGTCATAAATGATCAACTCCAATGACTAATGTCCACTCCTTGATTAATATCTAGTGATGTTCAGCATCATTGATTAGAAAATTAGTAGATTATGCCTTTATTGACACTTCTATTCCCTATTTAATGGTTTGTTTATTTAATTGATGGCTAATGCCTTCGCTAATAAAGGCTATTAACACATCAAAATGGTATTTATTGAACCTGGCAAAATGATAAATTATGTTTGTGTTTATTCCTTGTGCCTAAGGCTGTAATCTATTGTTGGTCTTGGTTTTTGTTCTTCTTTAATAGTTGTGGCCTGCTAAGAACAGCTTAGGAAGTTATGTCAGCGGTGGGTGAAACCATTACCTGCTGGTGTGACTTTGGAAGAGTCATTCACTCTAGAGTAGGACATGTAAAGCGGGTCAGTGCCTCAGACGCTGGGCTCTTAGTACGGCTCCATGAAATTTCTTCTGTTTATTCTGCATTCTGCGGGGGACGGAGAGGGGGTGAATTTAAACCGGAAGTGGCAGTAAACAATACAATCAAATGTATGTTTAGATATTTCACTTTTAAATCCTGATGCTTAGCTTATTTTTCCATACTATTTATGCCCATTCCATTGCAGTACCTTAACCCAAATTACTTTGAAGCCCCTGGTTTTTAGATTGAGTTTTATTTGCACGGCATATAAAAACCCTTCTTGTTAGATAGGCATATATCATTTCGAGCAAATAGCAATTTAGTTGGTTTGATTATTTGCCTTTCATCTCAGGCTTCACTAACCAACATTTGTCTGTTTCAGAGAATTAGATCTAGATGCAGAGAGCTAGTATTTACCACAGTTAAGTATATTTCACAGGGCCTTTCCAGGAGAAGAATTTTAGGGTAATATTGAGAAATAGATGGATCAGCTGAAAGAAAAGTGGTAACTCCTGAGATGACCACTTTGCAGAGAGTACTATTTGGATGAATTCTCGTGTTTTTAAGAATTAAGTGGCATTATCTTTATACATGCTAAGATTGAGGACTAAACCCAACTGAACTCCTGAATAGGCAGAATAAGTAAGCTTAGAAATTTAGAAACTAAAATTACATTTATAGTTTTTTATGTCCAGTTGTTTATTTTAAGTGAGTCTTAGCCCGATTTCAACTACTAAGATCTGCATCTGGTAATATGTTGGATTTCTCTAAACTGAATGTGATTTTTCACATGCATCTTACATTTCATACAGAAAGTAAAACTCAATCTTCATTGTTATGCCTCCAGTCAGAAATAGAAATTTAAAGTGCTTCATCTTTCATTGGTTAAAAAAAAAACCCATTTTCATGCTCAGTTATCACGATAAACACCTGGTTTATTAAAATGCTTATTAATAGTATTTATTCCATAGTGCCTCTATTTTTTGTGAGCTTGGCATTAAAATTGTAAACTTACAAGAATACCTTTCTACCTGGATTGAGGGAGGACATGGGTAGAGGCAAATCTTAAAAGAGCTTTAAAGTATGTTTGTGGAGGAAGCTGAGGGTATCTTTCGGTTAAAAAAAAAATCTCTATATTTTATAACACTGCCTGCCTCAGCTAGCAGTAGTCAGATCGCTTCTTCGGAATGCAGAACGAGTCTTAAACTCCCGAATACAGGCACCTCCTGGGAATGAGACCCTGGGAGATTTGATGAGCCCCTTTGGTGTGGAAACGGAGTCCCAGAACCCAGACCAGTCAGCTGGAATGCAACTACCCGTAGGCAAATCTCTTGCCATGGGGGGGGGGGGGGGGTAGGGGGGCGGTGCAGAGAATCTTCTGATTTGAATGAAGGTAAATTTGAGGCCACGGACTGAATTCTCTCACTCTTCTTAAGTTCACCCAGAATCCGTGTCAGTCTGCATTCGGCAGCTCTGTTTAGGAGAATTCGTCTATTGTACTTCCCCCCCTCCCCATTTTAATGATTTCGTCAATCATCTAGCTGATGAAAGAAATGTCAGTGTCGGGGCCCAATTTCAGTCTGCCAAAATCGGCGGCGGCCTGGGGAAAAACCTGCTCTCCTGAAGGGCTCAGACGTTCACTCGCCGTAGAAACAGAAGGATCCAGAAGTTGATGGGCTTTTGCGATCTGGACACTTTCGTGTTGGCGTTGCCTCCAGATGGTTCTGGGAGTACGTGACTGGGCAGAATGGCCACATGGTTAGCTCTCAATAGCATTTCCTTCCTTTCCGAGGCCTAAAATTAACTGCCATGTATGACATGGTTTCTGCATGTTACTTCTCACCCAACCTCTGCTTCCCTTAAATAAAATGACAGGTCCGTTGCATATGTGTTCTCATGAAATTACTCTTGAGTGTTGGACCCCATTTCTATTAAATAGGATATATTTAACCCTGTAGTCACTGAGCTCACATCACCCTCTTTTGCTCTGACTGGTAGCGCAAGTTTTTTTTTCCTGGCTGAAATCAGAAATCAATACATAATATTTAATGTATTTAACACTATCTTATTTTAGGACTTTATTAATTTCAGGAAATTCAGCTTGTAAATTAAAAAATAAGAATTCATTCGGCACTTACTGAAAATCTACCATATGCCAACTGGCGTGCTCTTTGTAAACCTCTGCCGGGTGCTAGAACATGGATCGTATCTCAACTGCCGTCTCCTCCTTAACATAAATACTTCCTCAGTCATCGGAAAAGTGTTGGTTCTCCAAACCAGTTGTTTTTCTTGAACTATTTGCTATACCTTCACAGTCCTATTTTATAATGGCCTTCCCTCTCAATCCCCTGCCTCTTCGTCCCCCTTTTCACTTAAAAAGGGGGGGGGGCATTTTCTTTCTTGGGCATCTTGGCATCTCTCTATCTCCTGCTTTGAAATCAGAGGGCCACAGCAAGAAAATCCTTGGAACTGTATTCTCCTTGGAAGGAGCAGGATTGTGGACAAACAATAGAGAGAAGGTCTTCCAGAGGGAAAGACACCAGCAAGGTTTTTTCAAATATGCACTTAGTGAAATGTGTTTGAAAGGATACAGCCGTTTGTGCCCGGAGCCATAGTCCAGTGGGCAGGGCACTTGCTTTGCATGCAGTTGACCCTGGTTCAAACCCTGGCACTACATAAGGTCTCTGCAAGCACCTAGGGAAGTAAGCCCTGAGCATGCCAGGTATGACCCAGCCCCTCTGTTGATTCCCATGAAGCTCAGGAGAGAGAATTTTGGAAAATGAGGCTTGACCTGGGCATTAAGCTAGAAGGGTTTTGTATTCACACACCATAGTAGCATCCCAGTCTGGGCTAGAGTCACAGGAGGCCAGGGGTGGGGTAGGGGGGAGGGAAAGTGAAGCCTGCAGTGACCTCCTTTCATTCCCCTCCTTTCACTTCCAGTTCAGGACTTGCCCTTCCGTTTCTCAGATCCCACAGTTCCTCCATGGGAAGTTTGGGGAGAGCAAACGCCTGGGTTCACTCGGGCCACCTCGGGGCCCGGGACGGTGCTGGAGCCGCAGGCCCACCCTCACTTAGCGCTTGTCGCCTTGGAATGACGCGAGCTGAAGTGACTTTTTGAGTTTGGATGGCCAAACGTGTCAGCAGCCAGCGTAAAAATTACAGCTGACTCCCAGTGGTTCTGCTCCGGACTCGACACGCTGAGCTGGCAGCTCGGCCTGTCCATTAGCATGGTTTCTTTCCTCCTTGTCAACTCGGCTTCTCACTTCATTTCTTCCAGCAAATGATTGCCACAGACCTTGTTTCGCACAGACCCATGGCTGCCTCCCCAGAGCCCGACACAGGGAGCTTTCACGGGCCCGTATCATTGGCTAAATGATTTATTCGGTTCCCTTTCTCGCAGGGCAGACCCAGGATGCCTGACTCTTCTTTGGGGGTGGCTTGCCGGTTCTCATTTCGGCACCTCTCCTTCGCTCCCAGAACCCCGGTTCTCACACTGCCTTTGTCTGACAGGGAAGTCCTGACACTCTCTCTGTCTTCGAAGATTTCAGTGGCGGGTGTCATTCGAGGAATTCAGGGGTGGTGGCCGAGGTCCTGTGAACTTGTGTGGTTGAAGTGTAGTTGAAATCGCATTCATCCGGTTGGAAACAGACGGACGCCTTGAAATCCACTTTCCATGTTTCTGTGATGGTTGAATCGCACAGTGAAACCAATCTAAGGATATTGTTGTGTTTGGGTTGTTGGTCCAACCCCCGCCTTCTCTCCCCCCCTCCTCTCTCTATAGTTCTAAGAATTTCAATAACTGGCTTATTATTTTGCAAATGAAGCACAGAGAGACACAAATCAAAGTGTCATTCTGTCTGATTCTGTGACACCACCTTGACACAAGAGGCCACATAAGTAAAGCCATTGTGTGAAGCCCTTGCAGGGACCATGAAAGGGTCCACCATTATTATCTAAATTTGTCACAGTGCGCATTAATCCATTAAACTGTTGTGAATATGGTGTTTTACGTTCGGAGGCCAATACAATTGGTGGAGGACAGGACATTTCATCCGCTTATATCTTCTTTGTGTATTTTTTTTAAATACTTTTGTTACATAAAAATCACATCACAGAGAACAGAGGCCTTTGCTCTGGCTAATCAGATATTAAGGAATAAATGGTTCTTTGGTAGATCAAGAAATTGTCACAACTTTCGTAAACATTCATAATTGTCAGTGAATCATTAACTCTCAGAGTTAGAGATGTTTCCCTCACAGTTCAAAGAATAAAAGCTAGAAACACTCTACTCCCGAAATAATGAGTTTCTCCCAAATATGAAATATTCATCTGCGATTCAAAGAAGTCCTGATATTAATATAACTTTGTGCGGATTGAAAACTTCTTAAGGAAGAATTTGCAATTCATTTTTCATCTTAAAGTGGGTTTTGCCAGCACTAAAATATACCCCCAGCTCATGCTGAACATGGCAAGAACATAGAGTCCTAAAGGGTAGAACTTAATATTTTATATTTTAATAGTTGTAAACTTACAGAGTTAAAAAGCAAGATTTTTATGTGCTGCAGAATGAGGAAGATTCTGTCTATGAGAGCTTTGTTTGGTAATCTTTGTTGTACTTGTTTTCAGCTCTGCATCTTAATCACCTTACAACCATTTAACAGTGTTTTGTACATCTGTGAGCTTAGTATGTTTGCATTTTTGCTTGTTGAAATGGAAGCTTCTTGAATCTGAACACCGTCGCCTCCATCCCCACCACAGTATCACATGGCCAAGTGTGTTTGTTCTTTTGATGCTTATCCTAGGGAATAACTAGGCTTTTCTCTTGAAGGGCGCATTGGTATAGTTAAGAAAGAGAATTTCTGGGATACTGTCACAGGGGTTTTGAAGTGGGGCAGGGAAGGGCATGTTGCTAAATCATTCTTAGGAGAGTTAAGTAAAAAGTCGATGTCACCGATTAAAATTATTTTCCGACATTTATGTGTCTCAAGGAAAGAGTTTGAATTTAGTAAAATAATAATTTTCAGTGGTTTTATGTAAATTGCTAGAAACACTGAAACATTTTGGGGGCACATAAATATTTTTGCCAAGATGTTAGGGTTAGAAATGATTCTTCCCAGCGATTTAAAACAGCCATACAGTGCTGGAGTAGTTAATGAATACTGAGCGCTTGCTATATGTCTGGCATTAATATAAAAAACTTACTGTATAGAAAACCAAAACAGTTCTTAAAACACTGTGGCACTTAATAGGGTTTTACCATTTGCCACTTCTATATGGAAATCACTGTCATCCCGTTGCTCATTCATTTGCTCAAGTGGGCACCAGTAACGTCTCCATTGTGAGACTTGTTGTTACTGTTTTTGGCATATCAAATACGCCACGGGTAGCTTGCCAGGTGCTGCTGAGCTTGCCAGGCTCTGCCGTATAAGTTTATTTTTAAAAAAATGTAGAGAATCTCTTCCTCTGTTTTTTGTGTTAAAGGACAGGTCTCGTTTCTGTTTTCAACTTGGCACACTGGGGACAAAACCGGTTCATTATTGCATTCAAAACCATAATGCTGTTGAGCTGAGTTGAAACCAAAAGACTGACACTGACATTTAGGACAATAGTCATAGGCTGGCGGCTGATGACTTCGTTCAGTTTTTAGCTTAAGTCGACAGAAAATTGAGGAAAGAAAACAGCTCACGGAGAAGAAAGGAAGGAGCTTTCCTTATCAGTTGACAAACTCATTCCCCTGAGACTGTGGTAAAGTGGGACTAACCTCAGGCAGAACCTTCTCCCAGCCCCCCTCTCCCTCCCCCCCTCCCGTGGGAAGCTACAAGTGTGTATGGGGGGAGGTGAGTAAGAGCACACTCCCCTTGAAGGCGTTGGTGACACTATTTATGGTGACATCTTACATCTTACTGATGCCTCCATCTCCCCCGGTCCCCAGCCTGCTTTCCTGGTCTCATCATTCATTCACCTGAGAGCTGTCATTGGCATGAGGACCCACCCCAACCCTATGACCCATCAGCTAAGGAGACCCGCACAGGCCCAGTGTCCCAGGGAGGGCCTGTCCCCAGCATCTCGGTGGCCGTCGGGTCGGGAGAGAGGCTCTCAGCAATGTAGAGGGAGGTGGAAGGTGCTTTCCACGTTTGCTTTTCCACCTCGCAGTAGGTTTCTCCGAATTCGACATTTCCAGAGTTAGCAGGGAACCTCCCGTTTCACACCCTCAGGACTGACAAGATATTTGCATCTTCCTGAGCCAGAGAAAGAGTTCCATAGATGGGGCACACACGCTGCACGCTTTCTGTGCCGGAGGGAGGCCTGGATCCCGTCCCTGAGCACTGCTGTCGGGCGAGGGCCCCAAACAGAAACCAAACACAACCGGGGGCAGTTCCAGTCAGAGCCTCAGAGACACGCTCTTGGCTCCTCAGTCTCAGGGACACGGAGATTTTGTTTGAAAGACTTTTGTATTTTCAGAATTGGAAAAACTGGATAGAAACAGAAAAAAAGAAAAGAAAAAAAACGGTTTTGACTGCCGAAGGGTAGAGAGTGTGGTTTCTGGCTCGCCGGCTGGCAGCTGTGCAGCCCCGAGCCCGCTGCGGGCCTCAGTTCTCTCAGGGTCTGTGGGGCTGGACATTGTTGTCTTTCAGCTCCCCTGTCAGTCTTCAGCGTGGAAACTATTTTTAATGGCAGCGACAGCAGCAGCGTGGCAGAACGAGCTGCAGCTCCACAGCTGCTCTGTAATTAATTTTTTCAAAAGCGACCCTTGACATTTAAATTGTGTCATCAACGTCTCCCCATGGACCAGAAAGGAGTTTTTTTGGAAAGGGGGTGAAAAAAAAATCTGCTCTCTCGGAAGGAAGAAGCCCTGAACGATTGTTTCTCGGGCAGGGATGTCTGGGCCAGGGATTTCAAGAGGGTCGCCCTCCTCGGACAGGACGGTAACCCAGACACAGCCATCGACAGGTCGGTGCAGCCCGAGGGCAGCTTTCAGTGAATTGGACATGGGGGATGGCTGGCGATGGGCATGTCCTCCCCTACCTGGCTGGGCGGGAGCCTGTGAGAAACCAGCATGTGGGGCCCAGCTGACGCCCAGCCCTGGACAGCTGCATTTTCTCCCTTCCTCACAGGCTGCTTCACTACCTGCTTCCCCCTGAGGGGGATGTGGTCGGGACTGTGGGGGAGAGGGACGGCTACTCTACTCTTACTTTGTTTCACTTTATTTGACTTTACTAAGAATTTTGTTTGCGTTTCAGTTCTGTGATGTCTGTCATTTATCTCAGACTTCTGTTATTTGTGATTTTTTTTTCATCTCCCTTCTTTTTTGGGGGCGCAGGGGGGGGGGCGGATGATCGTGCTCACACTTAGCTTTGGTGCCCACTGTGGGCTCTGGGCTCCTGTGCGGGGGTGCATGAGCACATTTTGAGGGGGGCAGAGTGATAGTACAGTGGGTAAGGCGTTTGCCTTGCATGCGGCCAACCCGGGTTCAATCCCCAGCATCCCATCTGGTCCCCTGAGCACCTCCAGGAGTAATTCCTGAGTGCAGATCCAGGAGTAACCCCTGAGCATCATTGGGTGTGACCCCAAAAGAAAAAAAAACTTAGAATTTTTTTTTTTGGTGTGTGTGGGGGCAAGTGGGACATTCAGTGGGGTGCTCATACATACATGCATGTACACCAGGGTCATGCTTTCTGAGTGCTGCATTGCCACATTCTTCTAGTGGTGGTGATAGCAGTGGGGAAGGGGTGTCCCCTCCCCTTAGGTTCCTTATGCATCCCTGAATGCAGGGTGGCTGGAAATTATATGAACAGTTGTGATCGCAGAGGACAGAGCTGCCAGGACCATGCTGGGCACATGGGGGAGGCTGGGATTTGAACTCAGGACCCCGTATGCTTATGGAAGGCAAGTGCTCTGAGCCATTGTCTCCATCATCCAGGCCAGGGGGACAGATTGTAAATTTCTATCTCTCACATTCCATTCAGTTATTATAGTATCTTAGTCAGATCATCTGGGTTGTTAAACTGCTACAGGACAGATATTCTGAAGCCTGTATGTTTTGTCCTAGGACAGTAACCTGAATGTTCCAGCAGGGTGTATTCATGAGGAATATTTTAAAGAATGACAGATCTGGGGTCGTTTGGCTTGAGTTTTCTTTCTTCACCTCTGTCCTCCCAACCTTGACTTCCTCTGTTAAGTGAATTTATGGTGTTTTTCACTTGGAAATGAGTTTGAAACACGCAGCTTTTATTTGGTGGGGGGGGAGGAGTGGGGGGGGGGTCCGGGACTGAACTTGGGGATGATGGGGGTTCTCCGTCTATACAAACATACTTCCTAACAGTAGTCAAGGTCATTCCGTTTCTGGAACACTCTTGCCTTTTGAAACAGGTTTACCGCCGAGAGGCACCAAATGAAAGCATCAACACATTGCCTCATTTCTTCACTAGAAACTCCACAGCTCGTCCCTCCGTGGAATCGGAAGCCAGGCTGCTGGCCCGTTTTCCCCTGAAATTAAAATCCCAGTAGATTTGAGAGTGGTTGGATTTTTTTTTCCTTTTCTTTTTGCATTCTGCCAAGCCAGATAGCAAGAACAAGGACCAGAGGTGTGAGTTTTCAACATCCTAAATAATGACTCTAAACACCTTTAAGAAGGATTGCTAGGAACTAACTAGTGGCTCTCCATTTTCTTAACTCTGAGATCTTCCATTGTCCATTTATGTAAATAAATAAAGGGCAGATAACACCCCTCCTTTCTAGCGTACATCGGGGCTGACCCGAACTCTGTTCTCTGTGGAAGCATTTAAAAGGAAACTCCGTTTTCCATGGTCTGTCTCTCTCCACTCTCCCCCCCGCCCCCAGTTGTGTTGCTTTGTTTGGGAATAAATAAGCCAACTTACATATTAATTTTAGTAGGTTTCCCTTCAATCATCTATTAGGCTTTGTACCCACAACTTCTTTAATTATTTCCCAGGAGCCACTAAATAAATTGAAGACAAACAAACAAATAATCCTCAGAGTGTGTATGTGTGTGTGTGTTAATTAGCCTATTAACATTAAATCTTTTTTGTTTCTAGTAATTATAGTCACTAATTTATCTGTGTTTTGATCTATTGACCAATTACTTTGTGGTGTACAAAGGGAAAAAAAATCACTGTGTGGGTGTCTAAATTACGTGATTAAAAACAAAGATCAGTGACTCCGGGATCATGGGCTGACTTTTGGATTTCCGTTCCATATTTCCCTAGAAGGGTCATCAACTCAATTGAAAAATTTTATGTTTATTTGCGCAAATCTCCATTGAAGCCGTTTCTAATAAGGAACGTTTGCTCTTAAATATTGTTGACAAGCATCTGAGTTTCCACATAAATGAATTTCTTAAAACCAGAATAAAGAAACCAGCTCTGTTGGGTTTAGTATTAAGCTCAGTCTCTGCATAACCCAGTTTTACCATTTTACAGTGGTCAAGTAAAATGAAGACATTCATTGCCATATTTCCTATTCACCTAGTTCATATTTCATAGACTGAAATGAAAAGAATGACATTTCAAAGAATGAAAGGCGTATCTAGATCATGAGGAATCAAGGGAGTTTACTATATTTTACTCTGGACATAGATTATTATTGGTGGAAAGATCTAGAAACAACTCCTAGATCCATCCCCAGTAATCTCTCCGGTATATGAGGGTTTTGTGAAAGTAATGGCTTCAGCACTAGAGGAAATAAAATGACTGTCTTGTCTCTCTAATGTATCTGTAATATCCTGCTTCTCACACACACACAAGTGATTTTAATAATGTTCTTTTCTTTTCTTTCATATGTCAGCTTTTTCAGCACATTTGGAAGAGTTCGTACACATGGAAATTTTTATATTACAAAATATACAACTGGTAGGACTGGGCCATTTTTTAGAAATGAGTAATGTGGGGTCCTAGACTTGAGGAGATTTGTCACGTGGCCACAAATCCTCCTTTTGCATCCTTGGGGGGAAGGTTGGCGTTTAAGGACTTGAAAGCTTTTCACCTGCTGTAGAACTGACTTCATCCTGGGCTTGAGCTCATTTTCCCATTTCACTGTCCTGGGTGATTTTTTTTTCAGTGTGGTAAAAGTAACATATAAATGCTCTGTTGTGACTTTGTTGGCATCAGAGTATTTGAAGTAAGCAGATAAATACAGCCTCTAATGTGGGTAAATCTGGAGTTTTGAAAGTTTTCCTGGAATGCAAAAAATTTTTTCCTGTGCAGTATCTTTAGTTTCCTGGGGTAATCCACAAATCCGACTTAATCTGCAGAATTTGAGAAAAGTAATCCCATAATACCTGGTCTCAGGTCTTAAGGCATGGAACACAGTTCCTTTGGCTGTGTGTCCTGTAGGCCACCGAGTACTTCCTGCATGTGGTCAGAACACGGAATGTACATTACATGAATATTTATAGAGGGAGACTTTTTTATTTTTTGCATTGTGGAAATTGAACCCAGAGCCTCAGACATGCAAGGCCTGTCTATGGAGCATTTAAGTGTGGGTAAATGGAAGGGAGTGAAAAAATCCTTAAAGTGGATGAAAGAAGAAGGTGTGAGGGAGTTGAAATCACCTTTAGGTGATCTTTGCTAGAAATGAACATTAAACAGTCTGGGAAGGACCAGGGAGCTCTGGAGCTTTTGAAAACATAGGCCAGGCTTACTGGTGAGATTGGCTGGCTCCCTGAGATGAGGATTTAAGAGGTTCTTGCCACTGAGTTGGGAAACTCTCAGCAGTGGAGAGCTGCCTCCAGCAAAGGTCCCCAGGAATCCCCTAGGTAAATTGATTCATGCTCAAAGGAAAATGTTACCATTTGAAAAAGGCAGTTAGAGAGTTTGGGGCCCTTTACATTTGGAACAGTATTTGAAGTGCTTTTGCAGTGGAGAGATCCTCCCATATGTAATGAGCTGTATCTCTCAATAACAATAAAATTATACTTGCCTGGAATTATATTTGCATTTGTTGGCATCACTATATTCTCACCAAAATTTTAATGAGCAGTGAAATGACCAAGGCTGAACAGTCAAGGGGGAGATGCTCTAAAACATGCTTAATTATCATCAGTACAGTTCGAACTCAGGATAATGCAAAAACCATTCAGATAATTTAAAAAAAAAAAAGATTTCAAGATCCTCTGCTAGGTGTTCCCTTCTCTATCTCCGCTGCCTTTTCCCCCAGCATGTGAGGCCAGTTTCCAAGCGGTAGGGCAGACCTCCTGGTCCTTATCTCTACTACTCTTGGGTGGGGTGGTGGGGGATGGGGTGGGGGTGGTGGGAGGGATACTGGGAACATTGATGGAGGAGAATGGGCACTGGTGGAGGGAGGGGTAAAGGATCACTGTATGACTGAAATGCAAACACAAAAGTTCATAAGCTTGTAACTGTACCTCATGGTGATTCACTAATAAAAATTTTTTAAATAAAAAAATAAAAATAAAAATTTTTTTAATTTAAAAAAAAACATTTCAAAGTGGTCCTCTACAGTCAGAAGAATAACTGTGGCTATATACTATGATTTTCTCCCATATGTTAGCATTATGATATGCCAGGCTATTTATTGTTTATAAAATATTTGAGAAAATCTCATTCTCCTGACCCTGAGAGAGCCTCCAATCGTTGGGAAAGATGAGTAAAGAAAGGCTGCTAAAATCTCAGGGTTGAATTAATAGAGACGTTACTGGTGCCTGCTCGAGTAAATTAACAAACAGCGGGATGACAGTGATACAGTGATGGATTTTAGAGATAGTAATGGACAGAGCACATAATTTATCTTAGTCACTTTTTTAAGAAATGAAAGTCAGTGGCCAAGAGGCACTCAGACTTAGGGTACTTGCCTTGCATGCAGCCCACCCCATTTCCATTCCAGCACTGTATATGATAACCCAAGCATCGCCAGAATTCTTTCTTGAGCACTGAGCCAGGAATAACCCTTGAGAAACCGCAGGTTTGGGCCAGCCCATACCCGGCCTCCCAATTAAGGGGGGCCCTTTTGTTTTCAGACCGTCGTTGTTGCAAGCTGAGCACTTGGGGGCTGTGGTGTTGAAGCCAGCATTAACAGTATTGGAGGTCCCAGTCGCTCAACAAAGATGTCCTGAATAAAATAAAGCCCTCCCCGGGGCATGTTTTTGTAACTGGAAATGATGGAGCCTGTCACATCTGTGGGCTGGTGTGAGGAGAGAATGAGAGACAGACCAACAGAGACAAAGCAAAATCGAAGGGGTGCAGGGGAGGGTTGAGGAGGGGAGAAAGGAGAGAAGATGGAGAGAGTGAAGACCCATTCCGGTGCAATCAATGCCTTTCTCTGGATTTGCCTTTTCTTACCGTTTTTTCCTGGTAAACCTTTTCTAAAAGTTAAGCGCGTGTGATTCCTTTCCGGTTCTCAGTTAAGTTACCCAAGGGGAGGTGGGCAAAGAGGTGGTGGAGTTTGGGCTCTCTTTTTCATTTTAGAAATGTAAAAAAGGTTTGTGTGAGGAAATCACAATCAGTCTCCGTGAGTTCTCCTCTGGTTCGTGCTAAATGGTGGATAAATGGTGTCACTGCCTTCTTGTTCTGAAGTTCTTCTTGTTCTGTGTGTTTCTGTTCCACCCCTCATCTTTAGAGGAGTCCTTTCTGTGACCTATTTCTCAGACTGTTCTAGTGTGTGATTTACTTTCTCTTATTAGTAACTTCTGCCCTAGACTTCGTTAATTCCTCTGCTTGTTTACTTGGCTGTAATTATGGCTGGTAATGTGTTCTCAGACATTCCTTTGTCCTCTTTTTTTCTGGGGGGAGAGGGGAGGAAGGCTGTCCCTTTTTAATCGTTATCCTGTCTACATTTGGCGACCTGAGATTTTTTTTGGTTTGTTTTATACATCAACAATAACAAAATTGCAAACGTTCGCTACTAAGAATCAATGGCCAGTTCACTTATGTTCTCTTGTCTGTTTATTTTGGAGTGGGGATAACACCAGCGCACCCAGCGGCTTCCCAGCAGTCTGCTGCTAGGGGACAGAGCAGTTTCCTGGGGGGACCAGGTGAACCCCAGACCTCCCTGGGCGCCCCCTTTGGCTCCTCTCCAGTTAGTAATTTACAGTAAAGTCTTCAACAGTAGGAGATTGCACATTATTGCACTTTCTGAAGCCGTGTTTATCTTTCCAGCAGTCCCCCCCTGCCGAGAGCATTTTGTTTTAATGCAATTTGCCTTTGTTCTTGACAGCCCCTGACAGTCCGGGTCTGTGGGGCTCTTGGGAAACCCTGTACCCATATACAAATAAGCACTGAAAGAAAATTCCTGTGGCCACAGAGCATGGAGAAAAGTGTCCATTTTGAGGTATGTGTGTGTGTGTGTGTGTGTGTACACGCACACGCACACACACACACTGTCTGTAGCACTGTTGTCCGGTTGTTCGTTGATTTGCTTGAGAGGGCACCAGTCACTATCACTGCCATCCGTTGCTCATAGATTTGCTCCAGTGGGCACCAGTAACGTGTCCATTGTGAGACTTGTTACTGTTTTTTGGCATATCGAATACACCACGGGTAGCTTGCCAGGCCCTGCCTTATGGGCGGGATACTCTCGATAGCTTGCTGGGCTCTCCAAGAGAGACGGAGGAATCGAACCTGGGTCAGCCGCATTCAAGGCAAACGCCCTACCCGCTGTGCTATCACTCCCGTCCAGAGTCAGCAGAGACTTGATCCCAAACCAGATAGTCATGTTTCAGTTTTCTTTGAAAAAAAAAAGAATTATACAACATAAAACGTGCTAGACTTGTGGGCTGCAGTACCATAGGTAGGGTGCTTGACTTTACAAGGCCAACCCAGGAGCAATCTCCAGCATTCGATATGGTTCCCCTGAGCATGGCCATGAGTAAGCCTGGAGCACTGCCAAGTGTGCCCCCCACACAAAACAAAAACAGACAAAAAAACAGAAACAAAAAAATACCAGAACAAAAGTATAGCTTGGAAGGGTGGCTGGGAATGTGAGTCCAGGTTCCATGGAGGGACAAAGCAGATTCCATTGTTCACTTTTCTTGGGTTCACTGAAGTCTGATGTTGGGTCATTACCTGTGGTTCGGGTTTGGGTTCAGACTGTTTTAGAGGGAAGGTCAGATTTCCCACGGGACTATTTCAGGACTCGTTCTTCAGGCCGCTGCTGTGGGGACAGGCACAGCTAAGAGGTGACAGCCTGTCCCCACGACTCCACTCCTCACGGGAGGAGGGGTCAGCCCTGTCTCTCCCGGGGTTCCCCTGTGAGAGCAGAGCTCTAGAGTCTTCTACAAAGCTCTAGAAGCATTTCAGGGGTTTTTTGGTTCCTTTTTTAGTTTGGCTTTTGGGGCCACACCCAGCGATACTTGAGGCTTATGCCTGACTCTGAACTCAGAAATTACAGTGCTCAGGGGACTGTCTGGGATGCCGGGGATCGAACCTGGGACAGCCACATGCAGGGCAAACACTCTCCCTGCTGTGCTGTCACTCGGGCCCAAAGCGTCTCTGTTTAGGCAGACTTGCTGGAAGGATCTTTCTTCCCCACTCGGCCACAGTGAGCAGGCAGTGGGTCTCAGTGAAACTTCCTTCACCAGGACCATCCTGGGCTCTCTCCGTGCCAACTTTCCTCCAGGATCGAAAAGCTCTGCATCATTTCAGTTGCTGTTGGGTGCGGCAGACACTGCCGCCGTCCTCTGTCTAAGCTGTCATCTTTCTTGGAAATTAAAAATGAAGCCCCATCACGAACAGCATGAGAGATCACAGTGCCTCCAGCGAAATTCTTCTTTTAAAAGATCGTCTTAAAGATGTACCAGGGTTTTTCAATGGATGGAAACCCAACGTCCTGGGGAGAGGGCTGGAGGATGTGTTGGGCCGCTCTTGGCGAATGTGGCTGCCTTACCCGATGGCTGTGTTTCAATATGCAGTTTCCTGCGAGTTTCAGTATGCAGTCTTACTGCTTCACAGAAGTTTGGGGGAATGGGTGTCTCCCCTGTGATGAAGGTACGGGGCGTTGGTAGGTTTAAACATCAGAGCCAAATGCCATCGTGCCAGAGGAAATTCCGCCAGTGCTTTTCCTTTCACCCCACTGGCTGCTTATTGTTCACAGCCCTCACATTTCACCTCCATGCGTGAGCCCGCGCTTCGTTATCCTGTTCATAAATTTCACTGCACGTAAGTGACAAGTAGTAGCAAGCCCGCACTTAGGGATTTCATCTTCGCTGACTGATTCATCAGGCATTTTTCCCTCCTCTTGTCACAGATGGTTTTAATGCCTGTCTCTGTTGAGCGGTTGCTCAGATGTGTCCATCTTCACTGGAGAACCAAGAACTCGGAATCTCTCCAGTGACCGTGATCATGGGCTTCCTTCCAATCAGGGCGTAGGTGGCACGGTCTTCTTTAGAATTTGCTCTGTATGCCTTGCCTCCTTTTGGAAATTTGAATTTGTGTTCTGGTGTATGTGGGATATACAGGACGGTCCTGTTTTTATAAAACTTGTTGGAGTAGATTTTGTATAAAGCCCTCAGTATAACCTCTATATGTTCTGCTAATAGGTAGCTGATGGGACACACATTTGACTCATTGAGTGCCAGCTGGCTCCCTCAATAGCTGGACAGCCCGCTCAGATTTCTAAGGGGGGTGTTCAAAAGGAATGCCTCTATTTGAAGTCATTTTTGTCTTTCTCAAAGCTGTTCTGATGGGGAAAAAATTGAGGTTCCCTTTTCCAATCTCCAGTCAATAAAACAGATGGTGTGGTAGAAATTCACGCAAAAGATTTAAACTCTTGAGGCTGGGAAGGGGAAGAAATAAAGTTTTGAAGATGAATTTGGCAAATGTATTGTTTTGTTTCTATATGACATATCTTGAAGATTTAGAAAGGGTTGGAATAAAAAAGAAAGTGTAGTAGAAGGGAAAAGAAAATTTCAGTGGGCCAGAGATATAATATAGCAGGTAGGGCATTTGCATTGCATGTGGCTGACTGAAGTTTGATTCCCAGCACCCCATATGGTTCCCTGAGCTTGCCAGGTGTGATCCCTGGGTACAGAGGCAGGAGTAAGAACTGAGCACTGCAAGGTGCTCAGAAAAATAAGAGAACTTCAAGAGCTCACCATTCACCTGTCAGCACTCATAAATTACATATATATATATATGTACATGTATATATGTCCATGATTGAATGCACAGGCCTAGATGGACTTTTGATTTCTTAGCTTCTGTTGTGCTGATTGAATGCCCGTGCTTTGCCAGTGTTTCTTCCAGCCCCTTGGTATCTGCTGCCACAGGGAACATTTAAGTCTGACAGTGAAAGCCACGCTATTTGCTCAGATCAAACATGTGGTCGGATTTGTCAGTGGGATGAGATTGTGTCACAATGAATAAACTGGCCAACGTCAACCTTCTCCTTCTGTGCATTGGTTCTGACCCTTTCCTGGAATCTTCTGGAAGGTTCCTAATGCCCACTGCTTCAAGCATAAGTTGTTTCTGAAGACAAGCCCCCGAAGAAGTGTTTCTACCAATACCTCCTACAGTGATGTTCCTGCACTCAGAATAATATGTAGAAGAAAACACATCAGCAAAATGTGTGTGTTTTTGAAATGTTTTATCTTTGCGACTACAAGCGTTAAGAAGTATCTGTAGGTGAACAGAACCACTAGCATGATGGTTTGAATACCTCGCTTTTCTTCGTTATTCTTTCAAAAACATCTTTCATTTGACCCTGGCTGCCTCTCAGAGAGCGAGTTTCGCGTTGAAATGAAATTATTTTGCCAAAATGTATGTAAAGAGAGGGCAAATTGGCCTTGAGATGCCATTGCTCATTCAGCAGTTCCTTGTTAATTTCATTTCTCTTCATTAATCTTTGTTTTGCTGCCTGGATTTGATCGACAGCTGATTTCCAGGGGTTCCCTTCAAGAATTAATTGTAAGCAAGTGAATTGCTAGAGAATCGTATTGTCTTACTAAATGCCTTCATTCTGACAAATGCAAGAAATATGCCACCAGAAAAAAAAAAAAACGTGTTTTGAAAGCAGACCTGCCCCATTTTGTGGGTGTGTGACTTGGCACTCAGTCTTGGAAATCCGCAGTGGAATTGCCTCTGGGACGTGCGGTTCAGATTTTGCCCGCAAACCAGCACACAGCCACTCTCTGTGGCAAAGTGGAGGTGAGGGCAAGGTTTGGGGGACACACTTAGAGGTGACATCAGCTTTGATGATGGTGACATGGTCCATTTTCATCTGAACATAAAACATCCCTGTCTGCTGTCCACACACACAGCCCTGCTACGGTAAGTGGTTCTTCACATGTTCTTTTCTAGTCTCAACCCACCGTGAAATATCCACCTTTGAGCACGTCGCACTGAGGCGGGGAGAGGATGGTGTGCACTGTGTGGTCTCAGGAACACCGGGGCTGACTATTCAAAAAGTTTGGGTCCAGAAGGAAATGTAAAGACCCTTCTCCCCCACTCCTGGACAGAAGCAGCCTTTGCCCCTTCACCAAGGCCTCTCCTAAGTATCCGTGTGTGCAAGTTCGTAACGACGTTGTATAAAACAACACAAGTAGCCATACCTGCCATTTGTCACTGGTGCTTCCCAGTGATTCCCAAAGATTAGTCACTACGACGTGCCAAGACCCCTGCCACCAGCCTGTGTGTCTCCATCCTGCCTCCGACTCTCCTCTGACCCTCTGTGGCCCTCTGTGATGTTCTCTGTGGCACTTAGGACCTGCACTCCTAAGGCTGCCCAGTCTGTTGGCCAACGAACGGTATTTCTTTCGGTCCTCTAAGAGAGATCCAGCAGATCACAGTAGCTCTCCTCTGACTCTAGCCTCTATTTGAGATTGTCTTAAAATCGCATGTTTTATAATCTCCTCTGAACATCCGTGCTGGTGACAAGAGAAAAAACGTTTTAAGAACAAAGCAAAGATAGTGGAGCAGAGAGCCATGCAGCAGCTCCGAGCGAAGCCTGGGACAGTGGGACAGCCAGGCTGGTAAAAAGCCAAAAAAAAAAAAAAGTGAATTTCGCGTGGAATTGTGTGCGATGTTTCTGTCATACCCATGGTGAACTTTATACATGTTCATAACTTTCCCCAGGTTCCTTTTGCGAGGAATGTGAAATATCATCCTGAGCAGATCTGGATATTAATTTGATTTCTCCATTCTGTGGAATCTTAATACCTTTTTATTCCTTCGGAATTTACAATGTTAGAGAACATCAGAGACAGTTCTGCCAAGCTTTCTTATAGGGCCTAAAAATAACCAGTCTCCTAATTAAAGAATTAGTCAACTATTCTTTAATGTCATGTGGAAAATATTTAGCGAATATTTCGCTTTTCAAGTCACTATTTTAGTGCCACTTCAACTGTTTAGTGGTTGATGTACAATGTTGTACTATTTCCAGGCTGCCTGTGTAGCTCTAAAATTTGACTTTCATACATAGAGTTTTCTTTGGTGTAATAATTAATCTCCTGAAACGAAGTGTGGCATATGGTGTAAAATTTTACTGTTCTATTTTTCAGTATCTTTTTATAGCCCCTTCTCGTGCTTAAGATCACACTTTCAGCTTCAGAGTAACTCACTCTTTGCCACAAGAGGGCAGTAAAAAAATTGGTGTTAATAAACACATTGTAATATTTAAAAAAAAAAAAAAAAGACTTGCACTTTTTTTTTCTAGACTTTCCATCCTGATCAATTTATCTAGATGTCTGTTTCTCAGACAGAGAAGTGACACAAACCTGGGTAAAAGTAACCTGCCTATCTTTCTAGATCATAATTTTGAATGTTGGCGCACTTCTTTTGTCTGTGGTATATTAAATGTTAAGATTCTCACCAGTGTTCTCACAAAATTTCTAGGAAATTATGTTTTAATACAAACATTTCTTGAACACTGGGGGTTATTTTAGTAGTTGAAAATCTTTACAGTTGATGGTGGACTAAAGATCATTGGATAGGTTCTCATTGGCATTTTAGTGACACGTGTGCTTTGCGTGGGCATTTGTCTAATGTTATAGGTTCCCATTTTACTGAAGTTGGAGTTACAAAGCTAATGGTTCAGTAAAGCAGAATAATTTGGAGCCCCATACTGAACCATATTTTTCAGTAACTTAATATAGTAAGTGTTCCCTTTAGTGACAGACAAGAAAATATTCTTGAATCTTGAAAGCCTAAAAATTTCTGTAATTTGGGTTGTTAACTGCTTTCTGATTCAGAGGTATGTGAAAATTCTCCAATGATAACTAAAATCTTCTCTTAAATCTTTATCCCTGTTATCAGATACCAAAGACCACTTTACAGGAATGATTCAGTCTGTTTTTATGCAACTTTGACCTCTCCATCATTTCATCTGTATGGATTTGAATTAATTCATTTGAAAATTACAAATGTATCTATCACAGTCAGTCCATCAGACCCAGACCTCTCCAGTCCAAATAAACTCGGGCTTATGAATACTTAATTACTAAATTTAAAAGGATTGGTGTCTTGTTAAAAAAGCAAAGCTTAAGATATCAAATGTGCAATTTTGAAGAAATGAGGAGGGCCATTTGTTTTTATTAAGCTGGGATTTGAATGTTTGAAGAAAGCATTGAGGGAGGCATTTCTTTAGAAATTGTGGTAATCATCTTCATTTGTAGAGTTGAAAATATTATTTTTTACCATACTCTCATTCTTTATAAATAAACACAGGAGTCCATGCTTGAAAGAAAGGGTTTACTTTATGTGTCTACTGATAAATTGCTCTTGGTGATTTTTCAGCCTAGGGAGAATTCTGCATAGCTCCAAAATTAGAAGTAAGTGTTTTTGATCTCTAAATGGGGTATCATTTTCTTCTGATGGAAATACCAATATATTGATTTAGGACCGCTAATATACCAAAAGCTGTTTTGTGATGCTATTTGGATTCTTTCAAGATAAGCAGAAGGATGGAATTATTTTTTTAAAAAAAAGTCTTTTATCCTGACATTTTTGCCTGTACATTTAAGAAATAAATTTTAAGAGAGATGAAAGCAAAGAATAGTGATTTTTAAAAATAGAACCTACCTTAGTACCTCCTTGTGTGGCACTATAGTTTGCCAGACATATTTTAGTATATTTTCAAAAAAGGACATCAATGGTTATTCTGTTTCAAGAAGATATGCTCTGTGTCACGGAAGAATCTCTGAAGTGTTTTTTAGACAATTATCTTCTATTTGAGCTGTGAAGAAGATTCACTTATTTCACCCATGTTAATGTTCTTTGTGAAGTGGGTACTAAAAATAAACCCACACCCAATAATAATTCATGAAATAAAATCTGTAGCATCTGGAGTTTTACAGTGAATTGACAGAACAAAGTTTCGCTCTCCTTGTCTCCGAGTCTAGCTCTTCACCCTAGGAGCTAGGGAGGCTGTTAACACAGTTATTTGCTCAAATTTCCTGGAGATACAGCAAAGATGGTCTCTAACAATGTTTATCAGAACCACGATCTGCCTTCTGCCAAAATGTGAAAGGAGACTTTCATGTTGGAACACAGTTCCCAAGTTTGTTTACAGGCCTCATGTAATTATTACAGAAGCAAATGGAGTTTTGACTAACAGCATTTGAAATGAAGTAAAATAAAATTTAATAAGTTAACATCTAAAAATACGAATTTAAGGCATAAGCTAAAATCGGGGTTCTAATTGTATTTGGAGACTGATATCTTTAAAGATATTCAAAAATCTTAAGTATCTGTCAATTTTCTTTTACTTTTCAAAGTTTAGGAAAAAATTCTAAGCACATAAATATTCGGTGAAATTTCCTTTGGCTTCTCATTTTAACTCTGGTTTCACGTGTGAATTTCCTGATATAGAATGAAATCTGGATCAGAGACTACAGTGTTCATGACAAATCTCAGCTGATATCTTCGTAGGTTATTATTACAGAGAGTAGATTCATGGAGGGACTTTGAGATGTAAATTTAGTCATTTTATTGATTCTGGAAGATGCAGTAGTTGTAGAACTTTCTTTTCTATTAAATATTGGTCTGTTGAAGAACAATCCTGCTTCAATAAAATCACTGTCAAGAATGTTTCCTAGAACTTGAGGTTGAGAAATTTTATTTTTTCAAAGTAAGTGAATATTTATAACGTAAATTGTGAAACATGATCAAAGGAAGTGTTATTATTTTCTGAATCGAGTTTTAAATGACACAGTATTAACAAGGAGTCAAAAAAATCATGATAGAAACCTAAAATTCAGATAGATTTTATCTTACATTTTGACAATAAGAAGACACTGAAATCTCTATTCTATACTTCATCTTTTCTGAAATTCTGTTATTACTAACATTCTTCAGGTTTATCTTTTCTGTGGTCTTTAAATGACTTTTTGGTTCCAGATTTATTTGTTATGCTAGGTAGACCCCCAGTTTTGTGCTTGTTATTAAATAGAAGCCTCATCTATTTTAAAATATAGCTGTGATTTATTTCTAACAATATTTCAGTGATTTTTTTTTACTTTATAAAACATTGAAAAGATGATACTTACTTCTGTGATTTATTCTCTCCACTCCCTGGTTGTTTTAATAGGGGGATAAAAACATATCAAAGAAGCACATTGTGGGGGTAATTTCTGTTAATAGACACAGATATTATAATTTAAAATACATTTTCAAATGCAGTACGACTTGAAATTACACTTTGGCATGTATCTATTGATCTAATTATAAAAGCTGACAGTTACAAACTGAATTTTATTAAATACTGCATTTGAACCAGCAGGATTGTGCCTATACAATAGTCAAATGACCAAAATAATATAAATTAGGTAGTTTTCTTATGAGTATACTTATCTAGCAGTACTCATCAAAATATTGATTTGGGAGGGTAATTATTGTTTTACAATGAA
The DNA here is from genome assembly GCF_027595985.1 of Sorex araneus. Lineage (NCBI taxonomy): Eukaryota > Metazoa > Chordata > Mammalia > Eulipotyphla > Soricidae > Sorex > Sorex araneus. The sequence goes on along the minus strand of NC_073302.1, from coordinate 303,272,265 downwards.
TTCATCATTTTGCTACAGTATCACTTCCGAGTTTATGGCTCTTACCCTGTCAGAAGAATGAGAACATAAGCCTAATGAATATGCTTAAAGTCCATCCTAGAGACTTATTACATATTCTTAGGGACATCATAATACATGCATTTTCTGTTTCTTCTGAGGGTGTGGACAGAGAATATTATTTGACAGTGTGATTCTTCCCCTGATCCTGCAAATACTATAGTTCGTTAATTATGTCAATAGGATGCCACATCGGCAAGGCATCACTGCTCCTTCCCTGCTGCCTTCATCCGAGTTAGAAAGAATAAAGGCCCTTGCTTAATTCCTGGTACTTTTGCTGGGATATTCGGCCCTGCCCTCTGAAAACACCTCACGCAGGCTTCAGTCGTCCGCAGGGTGGGCTGGCATGATCGCCAGAGCTTTGCATTATTTGAGAAGCCTGCATTCGTGGCAGTTCCTTTCAGAAACCACAAGTGGATACTACACAGGAATCTGATCTATTTTTATGGTCTTTTCCCCGAGAGGCCTCCCTTGTAGCCTATTACGGTGCACTTAAAAGAGGTCATTACGTTGAAATCAGAAAGAATCCACAGAAGAGGCAATCCTCACTGTGAATTACCTTGGGAGCTTAGGTTCATCTCGAGCCCATATGTTCAGATTTGTCTTTCCTACAGGTCCCACACTTAGGAGTTTTCACTGAAACGTAACAATGCAATCCCGATTCTTCCACGGGCAGCCCGTGCAGTCAGAAAACAGAAGTGCTCTTGAGGTGAGGTTTCTGAGGCATCGCTCACGCAGGGCTCTGGAATGCGTGGTGCATCTGAATTCCCTCAGCATGTGAGGGTTGACTGGCTTTATCTGGTGATGCCATTTTTAAGTGGGGCTGCAGCCTTGCGGTCGGCTCCATAGAGCAACTGAAACGTGTGTGAATGTGTGTCTGTGTGTGTGTCTGTGTATGTCTGTGTGTGTGTGTTGGGACCCAGCTACTTGGTGTTCCTTTGTAACCAGACACCTAGTACTAAGGCTTTGGGATTAACTTCTTGGTTGCTTAGACATTCCGGCCACTTGGAATCCAGTGCTATTGTTTTCCAGGGCTCTTTTTTTCTGCACCCCATAAAGCAGTGGTGTACCCTGGTCATTCACACCCTGTGAGTCCTGGATGATGAACTTCTCCTGAAAGGGATGAGCTTTGTGGAGGGGGGAATAAAAAAAGCACATCAGCAAACGTAGATCAAACGTAGATCACAGTGCCCACGAAGTACATGCGGAGGTTTGGAACCATGCTTGGTCTCACAAGCACTCCCGTTCTAGCATGCATCTGAAGGGTTGACTTGGATGGGAAACCAGAGTGTATGTAACAGGGAATAGGTGTGCCAGGTCCATTCCAAGAGCTCTGCATGGGTTTATGTGCTTAGTCCCCTGCCTGCAAGGTGTTTCTAACATCACCTCCCGTTTCACAGGACACCAAGTGCTCAAAGCTCACCCCTTGGTCTGTGGGACCCAGGAGACATTTGGGGGTGCAAGCACACTGTACTGTGTCTTTAGCCCTGGATAATTTTTATTTTTTCATGAAAGTGATAGAGTTCCTTTTGCCTAGTGGCATCCTAGAAAAGTTAACATCGCCAGTGATTTCACAAACTATTTTTAATGCCCCCAAAAGTCACACAAAAGATCATGTCCAACAGACCTATCCACCGGCTTATAACCACACCCAGTTTCATCCCTGATCAGAAATCAATACAGGTAATCGGCTATCAGCAGTTTCATCTCACACAAATCGCAGGCCCGTTTTATTTAGTGTTCCACAGTTGGCACGAGAGGTAAACAGTAAGCTTCACAGCGAGGTGGGATTCGATGTTTGAGCGATGTGGATTTTCTGGAAGTAAAGGATTTTAGTACTTTTAGTACTTACCACGTAACTGTTCTGGGGTTCTTCTGTGAGCCACGGGGAGACAAAACCTTCCCAGCCCCAGGAGAAACGTTGCCGTTTTGAGCATGGCACCAGTCATGATGCTGCAGTGATACAGGAGTGGGCAGGGATGCAAGGGTGGGCTCCGGATATACTCCCGGGAGGGAATTGTGCGAGCTGAGACTCAGCAAGGAAGTGAAGTGACGGGGCATGCAAGGGCTGGTGTTGCCGAAGAAACAGCATGTGCAGAACTGGAGAGCATGGGGGAAAACAGCTCAGAGATGCAAATTGTGTGGGAGTGAGAAAGCTCTCCAAGGTGGACAGGGGAGAGTGATTGGAAGGCATAGGAAGCCAAGATGAGAAGTTGGGACTTTTATTGGGAAGTTGAGGGATTTTTAGGCAGTCACTTAAGAGTTTTGATTTTTTGTTTGTTTGTTTGTTTGTTTGCTTGCTTGTTGGCAGTGCTTAGGGCTTACTCCTAGCTCTGCACTCAAGCATCACTCCCAGCCAACTTGGAGGATCTGATGGGGTACCAGGGATCAAATGTGGGTTGACTTTGTATTGGGCAAATGCCTCACCCTCTGTCCTATCCCTCTGGCCCATAAAACTTATTTTTAATACAGTTAATAAACATTTCTCTTTTTAAAAAAATGAAAAGGGAACCATGTTTTGTGGCATTCTGTTCCTGTGAATTGGTTTCATTTGTTTGATGGTGGGACGTCCATCTGGCAAACATTAGCCACTTGAATAAATGAACTCCCCAGTTACTGGGAAGCAAGGAGCTTTGTGAACGGGCTGGCCGGCTGTGTCTCCATTCTGGGAGGGCTTGAAGTTCCTGGTTCACGGCTGTTAGTCACTGACATAAACAACCTAAATTAATGCATGCCAGTCTCAGAAAGCGGCTCCTCTCGAAAAGAAATAGACGGGAGCCACAGAAATGTCGCAGGGTATAAGGCGCTTGCCTTGCATGTGGCTAACCTGAGTTAGGTTCTCCTGTGGTACCATAGAGACACATATGATGCTCTAAGCACTGCTGGGTGTGACCCCCCCAACCAAAGAAATGAAATAAAAAGGAAGAAAGGAAAGGAAAGAAAGGAAATAGGTTGATCAAAAAAGCAAGTTAGCAAATGTTTGGGTAATAACATTTTTATTACCAAATTTTTCTGTAAGCACCCAGGATCGCAAAAGCTTCTGTGTGTGGGGGGGGTGGGGGTGGGAATAGGAGTATGGAACTTCCCTAGGGTGTGTTTTATTTCAGGAGACCACACAGAACTTCATAATACAAAATCAATGGTGTGTTATTATTGGCAATATTATTAGCAGAACTCTGGTTTTTCTTTTTGGATATTTCAGTGCCCTTATTAACTATGCCCACTGAAGAGATTGATTCACAAATATAGTTTATGCGTCTGCCAAGCGTGTGTGGACTGGACATGCTTGTTTTTATTATTTTTAATGAGATTCAAGGGATTTATTCAAACATTTGTTCTCAGATCCTAGTAGGCACACACAGTGGGTGTTCCATAAATATTTATTACGACCATTGATGCCATGTCATTGTAGTGCTAACAGGGCCCTTAAATCATTGGACACAAGGTAACTAGGATTCTAAAAGCTGGTAGGACTGAAATAGGAAATTACTTCAGGAAGTGGAAGGAGTCGTGATGGAGACCTGCGAGAAAGATAAAGATTGGTACAGATGAGGAAATCAGAGTGTCTTGGCAAAGAGGGCCAGAGCTTCAGGCCCGCAGAGGAGGGCTGTCTCTGCAGGGAGTCGGGTCCAACGCTCACTTGCATCATTTTGCTATTGTTCTTTTTGTTTTTGCTGGTTCCCAAACAAAAAGTTTTCAGGGCTGCCTTCTGAGTCTGTGCTCAGAGATCAGTCCTGGAGAAGCCAGGGATGGAACCCCGTCTGCCACAGGCCTGGCAAGTGCCTGACCTGCCTGCCTTACTGCCTTCACTGCATTTGATCTGTAAGACACAGAGGCGAGTGTTTTTGTTAAAAAAAAAAAAAAACAAAAACGAATTTTTAATCGCCAAGGGTGGCTTAACTAATTACAGGGAGGAATGAAGAGTTGTGATACAGAACGCTGTCCCCTTGGGGTAGTCAGTTGGATAGTGTTCTCTTTCCTGCCGGAAGTCATCCATGGTCTAAAAATGTCACCAGCCAATTAAGGAAGGAAATCATATCACTTCCAGGGGAAGTGAGAAATTGGCTGCCACTGACCAGGTCAGGGTAAGGGTGTCAGAGAAGAGAGGGGACCACAGCAATTACTTAGAACTGAGGGAGAAAAGATTTCAAGAGGAAGGTTTTGTTTCTTTCCTTTTTTTGCTTATTGCCTTTGTTGGTTTGGCTTTGGTGGCTGTGGGCGGGAGGTAGGGGTTGGATTATATACCCTGTGATGGTCTGGAATTGTTCCTGGCTCTGTGCCCAGGGGAACCAGGTGCGGTGCTGGGATTCAAACCGGCATCTCATCCACCACAGCCACATGCAAGGACCTTTCCTCCTGCCCTATCTCTTCAACCCCTGAAAAAGGTTCTCTGTATGGCCCTACATTCAATGCTAATAGAATGGTGATTGGGACATTTTTCATTCCTAAATGGGACTAGTTCTGTAACTGTAATTCAGTGGTTGAAAGATGGTTTTGTACTCATGCCTTCATTTGAGGGGGATGGAAGGGACACACCCAGCAATGTTCAGGGGTTCCTAATGGCTCTGCACTCAGAGATCACTCCTGACAAGCTCAAGGGATCATACGGGATGCTGGAAATTGAACCCAGATCAGTGGTGTGCAAGGCAAATGCCCTACCTGCTGTACCCTCCAACCCAAATGCCTTTGGTTTTTAACTGAATTTATTACTTTTTGGGAAATGATTCTATACCCTTTTTGCACAAATTGTTTGTGGACATAACAGCATTGAGTTTCTTGATAGTTTCTGTGTTGTTCAGTAGGTTTCATCTTTGAGGAAAAGGGAGACTAAAATTAGTGAACTTTTGTGGCCCTGTCTTACGTGGAAGAGCATTTACAGTGTTCCTTAATAACAAAAAAAATTTTTTTTAAACACAGGTAGTAGAGAGGGATAACAAGGAAAACTCTTTCAAAATTATTTAATGTCTTATTCTGTGTGTTGATATGTTCAGTTCCCTAGCCACTCTCTCATATTTACCAGATTAAAATTACCATCACCTAAAATGGTGTGGAGTAGAAAGTTCACGCCAGTATTGGCTTTTTCTTACCTATTGACTAACTTCTGGTGATTGTCAAGTTAAACATACAGAGGTTGTGTGAATCTGGAGTTCTGGGAAAACTTGCCGAATCACAGAGTGGGGCCCAGTATAAAATATTTAGACTTTAATAAGAAAGAAAAAACAACCTTGATTGAGTTAAGTGTGAGCTGGAAGACTGCATTGTGGGAATGATTGATGCTTTTCTCATCACATATAGGAAACTAACATCATTTCACAAAACCTTGCCTTACCACTTACAGATTATCCAAACTTTTTTTGTAGTTTAGAAGCAGTAAATTCAAAGCTGAAACATTAGCATATCCCACCTACCCCGCGCACACATATCCCTTTTCTTTCTGATTTTGGAATTGGAAACCTTTTTTAATTTTGTAGCTTTGTAGCATACAACTCTCCAAGAATAGAGCTTTCTGCCTATTTGGAGTCATTGAATAGTTTATATATGGGGAAGGACGCCCCTGAGTTGAGCATGTCCTGTCACTGAGGGAGTAATCGCCCTCTCTTGCTCGTTTCTTCCTCACTGACACAAGCACAGATTTCCAGTTCTGATCCTTCGGGAATCTCGAGAGAAGGAGAACAATCCCTTCAGTCTGTTGCTCAGCACAGTTCTGAGGCAGAGTTCTTTCCTGCCCCGGTGCGGTGTCCAGTCACGCTTTCCGCCAGTGAGAGTGGAGGGTGGGGGATGGTCCTGGCAGGATTCAACCCTCAGTAAGAGACAGGCATGAGAGCAGCAGCTGAGCCAAGCGAGTACTGAGCAGAGTGACACAGTCATATTCACCCCAACTTTGCTGATGTGTGTGTTAGGGGGTGGTTCACCCTGACTTTGTGTGTGTGTTTGTGTATGCGTTTCGGGGTGGGTCATCCTTTGTGTGTGTGTGTGTTTGTGTGTGTTGGGGGGGTGGTTCACCCTTACTTTGCTTATATATGTGTTGGGGGGTAGTTCACCATAACTTTGTATATGTGTATGTGTATTGGCTGGTTCACCCTTATTTTGCTTGTGTGTGTGTGTGTGCTGGGGAGGGGTTTCACCTTTACTTTGCTAGTTTGTGTGTGCTGGGGGATGGCTCACCCTTACTTTGTGTGTGTGTGTGTGTGTGTGTGTGTGTGTGTGTGTGTGTGCTGGGGAGGTAGTTCACCCTTACTCTGCTTATGTGTATATTGAAGAGTGATTTATCCTTACTCTGTGTGTGTGTGCCGGGGTGGGGGTGGTGGTTCACCCTTACTTTGCTTGTGTGTGTGTTGAGAGGTGATTCATCCTTACTGCATGTGTGTGTATCTGTCTGTGTGTTCTGGGAGGTGGTTCACCTTTACTTTGCTACTATGTGTGTTATGGGGGATGATTTATCCTTACTGTGTGTGTGTATGCGTGTGTGCGCTGTGTGGTGTTTGCCTTTACTTTGCTAGTATGTGTATGTGTTGGAAGATGATTCATCCTTACTCTGTGTGTATGTGTGTGTGTGTGTGTGTGTGTGGCTCTCCCTTACTTTGCTTGTGTTGTGTGTGTTGGGGGGTGTCCACCCTGTGATGTTGAGCAGCCGTGGCCCCCTTAGGCCAGGGCATGTTTGGGCTAATGTCTGGGGTGTGGCATGACTTATGTGGCACCCTCGAGGCTCTGCTCCTCACCCGTTCCCATTCGTTTCCCATCCCCTCCAGAATGGACACGGCTGGTGATGGTCACGGGTGTGGACTCGAGCCCACGTACATGAGGGTCCGAAATCAGCATTCTTCCAAGAGGTCCCTTTCCCTCCGCAGTTTGTTTCTTCCCCATTTCTGTCACCTACGGCAGACAGGGGTGACCCCTACACCACAAGGGCTCAGTGGGATTTGCTTGGGAGCGGGGTTACCCTCCCCCAGCCCATCTTGCGGGGGTTGATGACAGAGGGAAGGTGCTGGGCTTGAGCTCTGCCCAGGCTTTCCTGTCCCGCTTGCTCTCAAAATGTCTGATAATGTCCCAGTATTACAAAACGTTTGACCTTCTGAATAATCAGCCCCTTTGATTATTTCTGTTTGAGGGCTCCCATCTGCAGTGCTCAGGGCTTCCTTCTGGCTCAGAGTCCAGGCCTGGTGGGGGCTCAGGGGCCTACATGGGGTGCCAGGGTTTAAACCCAGGTTGGCTGCATGTGAGGCCAGCGCCTCAGCACCCGGACTCTGTTTGTCCCTCTTTAAGTGTGTCATGAGCACATGAAGGGTCCTTCGGGCACCAGCCCAGGTCTGCTCAGCCTTATGCCAGGGAGGCCGCTGCCCTTGCTAGTGTTGGGAATATCGCATGCCTTCTCGTGGTTTTCTCCTGCATCTTGAATCACACATGGTACTCCATGTTGTCTTTCAAGTGCTCTCTGGCTTTTGCCCTGCTGAGAGACGAGTTCTCCAAGCGCCTGTGCCAGGCCGTGAGTTCCCGGCATCCTCCGTCTTCAGTGTGTTAGTGTCTGATGAGGTCAGAGTCCAGGAGGACCACGGGTGAACTCTTGAGGGCTCAGGATTTGGGCTTTTGCAGGAAGGTCCTGCAAAGGGGGCAGGGAAGGGGGGGGCGCGGTGTTCAGTGAGAGCTCGGTGGCTCTATCGTGTGTTTTCATGAGAGGGGAACAAAGAGGTGGCACGTTGTTTAGCAGTGACTTTGTGAGGGACGGGCCCTCTGAGGTGGTTCCTGGGTGCTCCTGCATAGAACATGGAGTTCCCTCCCAGGCAGCCGCTGTGCTTTTGACTCTCGCCTTGAGCTCACCTGCCCTTGGCGGGGAGCTCCTGGCCTTCAGAATTTCAGTTGAGCTGCACACTTAGCATTTCCTTCAACCTTCCCAGCCATTGCGAAGTGGGCCACGTGTCTCCTTGTGGTTTTCTCATCTTTCCAGGGTTGGATTCTTAGGAGAGAGAAGGACAGTGTTGGTTGTGGGGGAGGGAGGTGTGGATTTAATCCACACAGACCTAGGAGGTCCTTCCTGGCTTGTACTTTAAGACGATGCTCTTGCAGATCTGCAAGAACTTGAAGTTGTAGCGACTACCTTGTCAAGGCTAGTTCATTCTGCCCATGGTAATTCAGGGATGTTTGGTCAAGCAAGATTTATGCTGAGGTTTTCCTTTGGATGCAGTGTGGTTAATATTAACAAAGAAATGTGGAGTCAACTTCCAGAGAAAAATTAAAACTTTCATCCTCAAATGATCAGTGCTGGGAAAATAGTGTAAATTTTGGAAGATATTTATTTGTAATGGTTGTGTGTAGGGCATGGTGGATATTTGGGGATTTCACTGAGTGTTTGTTGCTGAATATCACTCCATTAACACTATCTGCTGAATTTGATGACATGAAAAATTTAAAGGAATTTGTTTCTGGGTATGTATACCTGCACATAACATATATTTCTTTCTTTCTTTCTTTTTTTATTTTATAAGTTATCTCACAATATGTGGTTACATTTAATATTCAAACACCAATCCCACCACCATTATATCTTCCCACCACCAAGTTTGGGATGTTCCCTGTCCCAAAACACAACCGAAACAATATATTTTGTATTGTCTGATGAACAAATATTTCTTTTTATTTTATTTTATTGATTCACCATGAGATTTAGTTACCAGCTTTCATGTTTGAGTTACAATCACACAATGATCAAACACCCATCCCTCTACCAGTGCACATTCCCCACCACCAATATCTCCAGTATACCCCCACCTTTCCCACCCTCCCACTGCCTCCTTGGCAGACAATATTCCCCATACTCTCTCTCTACTTTTGGGCATTATGGTTTGCAATACAGATACAAGAGGTTATCATGTTTGGTCCTTTACCTACCTTCACACAATTCCCATCTCGACCAGTGCCTCCAACCATCATTTTCTTAGTGATCCCTTCTCTATTCCAGCTACCTTCTCCCCACCTATTCATAAGACAGGCTTCGAACTATGGAGCAATCTTCCTGACTCTCATAGCTACTGTCTTTACCTGTTGGTCTCATGTTATGTTATTTTAACTCCACAAATGAGTGCAATCCTTCTACATCTGTCTTTCTCTTTCTGACTCATTTCATATAGCATGATACTCTTGATGTCTATCCATTTATAAGCAAATTTTAAAACTTCATCTTTTGTAACAGCTGCATAGTATTCAATTGTATAGATATACAAAATTTCTTTAATTAGTCATCTACGAACAGATATTTCTAAGGAAAACTAATGATGGAGTAGAATGGAACTTTTTAGAGGCAGTAAACTGACCAGATTCTCTTCTGTGACATTCCAACTATGATTTATTTCCTGATACCTGTCTTTGTTTTCAGATTTGGAATCTGATTTTGGGGTTGTTCTTGTTCACGCTTGCCTCCTGGCCCTCTGTCTGGTTTAGATGCACCGAGTATTTCTGTGGATGGTTTTCATCACATATTTTGTTCCTGTGGAAGTGGTATGTCATGTTTTCAAAATCTTCAAGGCCTGCACTGAAATTTGTGCACCTATTTGTGAGATGTTCTGTCTTCCTGATTCCCCACCATCTTTTTTATTTTGGGGGAGAGGGACCTGGGGATGAGGGCTGGCCGTGCCCTGGAATATTCAGGGGCTTTGCTCAGAAGTGACTCCTGGCAGTGCTCTGGGGACTGTCTGTGCTGCCAGGGATAAAACCAGGGCCAACAGCATATGCGTCCAGCGCCTGACTCTGCTCCACTATCTCTCTGACTTTGCATCCCTTCCTTTTTATTTATTTATTTAGCTTTTTGGGCCACACCTGGCGGTGCTCGGGGGTTACTCCTGGCTCTGCACTCAGGAATTACTCCTGGAGGTGCTCAGGGGGCCCTATAGGATGCTGGAAATCAAACCTGGGTCAGCCGCATGCAAGGCAAATGCCCTCCCCTCTATGCTATTGGCCTAGCCCCATTTTTTTCTTTTTCTTTTCTTTCTATTTTTCCTTTTTTTTTCTTTTTATTTTCTTTCTTTCTTTTCTTTTTTTTTTTGTCATCTCTTCCTTTAAAGGTGAATTGTAGTCTCTTACTCCCAAAAAGTGTCCGGGAAGTTCTTTGTTGGTGCTTTGAAAGGGTGGCAGATTTTTAACTCGGGATTCCATGGGGCCCACTGACAACATGGCAGGCATCCTGTGCTGATGACCCTGTCAGCCGGGACTGCGTGGATGTGGATGGAGCGATTGTTCCTTTGCCTTTGCTTCCTGTCTGGATGCCTCTGGTCCTGGTGAAGGCTCTGCAAGGCTGAGAAGCCCAGGCCGTGGCCAGCATCCCGTTAATTCTCAGAGAACATCAGTGTTCTTTCAACCCAACATGGTGAGGCAGTGGGCGGGGAGCGTGGGGGATTCTGGCCAGTGGGGTTCTCGACAGAGCCTGTGACTACTGAAGCATTCCCTGCAGATGCCCGCATTTCCTCGGCCTTTCCCTTCCATTCTACAGGACACGCCACATTTCTTTGTCGCTCTGTTAGAATCGTGTCCACCTCCCATCAGGCAACACGCTGTCCCCGACTCTCCTTCCTGAGAAGGCGTCTTTAGCATCCAGCCGCCTGTGCTGCCATCCCAGGGAAGAAACTTGGGTTTTGATTCCAATGATGAGATATACGGTTCGGTGTCAAAAAACTGTCTTCCAGTTGACACAACAATCCATAATTTATATGGATTGCCTTAAAAATTAAAAGCCAAAGTCAATTATGACTAATTATGATGCTACATTTGCTTGAGAAGTTATTCTATCCTTTGGGATAAGGGAAGTAATATTCATGTCAGTCAGGAATCTTTAGCTACAGCTTCCTGGTTCTCTCTTAAGAATTTTTCCCTTTTGTTCCGTGAGACTCCTAAGCCACCGAAAGCCTGTAACCCGTTATTTTTAGAACTCGGCGTAGTAGCTCGAGTTCATCACTGCACATCGGTTCCTATTCTGAACTTCTGATCCGTGCCAGGTCCTCGGAGAGGTTCCTGGAAGTTTTGCGCCACGACTGCTGAATCAGTCCGAACTGAATTTTAAATCATGCCGGAGGAAATAATAGTAACCCGCGTTACCTCCTTGCCGTGCCGATTGATGCTGGTTTCAGATACGCCGTAGAAATTAAAAATGCAAAGCCTTGCATATTCATTAAGTCCTGATTTCACGAGGCTCAGCATTTTGTGTTTGGTTTGGTTTTCTGCAAACGATATGGAAGCCTGCCTGGTTGAGCATGTGCTAAAAGGTGGCAGGGAAAATCGCCTCTTTCCCTGCGGTTGTATGTCATCCAGAAAGGTGCTCGGGCTGCTGCCTTCGGCAGCCAGTACGTTTGCAGAAGTAGAGAAGGAGCAATCGTTGTAGAAACTTCTTCCAGCATGGAATGACGTTACAGGTTAATAGCCGCCTGGCAAGCTGTTTACAGGGCATATGCTTGAGATCCGTGTGGGGTGGGTGGGGGAACAGAACACAGACACTTTTCCTTATTGGGGGTGCCACCTTAAATGGGGATGAGCAGTTTAAACATTAAGGGGATACATTTCGCAAAACAATCAACTGCAGCCACCTCATTGTTTGAGTAATAATGTCAGGTATTCTTTCTATCCATCCATCCATCCATCCGTCTGTCTTTTAGGATTTCATTTTGTCGGAAGCTTTCAAAGGGTGACCACGTACATGTGCCAATGACAAAAGCTCCTTGTAACCATTCAGAGCATGCTTTATGCTTCCGGATATGGGATTGTAAAAATCCTCTCAAAAATGACATCCGAAATAGCATTAAAACACAATTTCCTTTGATAAGGCTTTAAGGCACTCATAGAAAAGCGATACCACTCTGAGTGAGATGGTGTCAGCTTTCTGCGATGTTGTGTTGCTCAGAACTGACATTAATCCATTTAGGGGACGAGGGGCATTTATTTTCCTCATGAAGTCATTAAATACCATTATTGATTTCTGTTCAGTCGCTCAGCTGGTACCTCCACTTTATGATCATTATATCCATGATTGCTAAGTCTTGGTTTCGTGCATGTTAAATAATAGATAGTATTCTATTTAACATTGGAGTTTAATATACAGTTCCAATAAGGATTATGACAAAGAAAACTTCCGTAATTGCTCACTAACCAAGATGCTGCTTACCCGAATTATAAACGTAATGCTTGTGTTTAAAATGTGTAAATCCCCTTTCATCTTCCATACTGGGCCTGTGGTTCAGCAGTGGGGCACTAACCTGGCATGCATGAAGTAGTGGGTTCAGTCCTTGACTCCGTAAAAGGGAAAAAAGAAAAAAACTAATGACCGCCTATCCTCGGTGAATGGTTTACTCCTCATTTATCTTCTAAATTAATAACAGCTTGTAAACAAGAAGTGTGGATCTGTTTGATATTTCTTTTTTTTCCTACTGCCATTTTAATGAGTTCTATCATTTGGTGTTTTCTGGCTTTTTTTTTTCCCTACCATGTAAATGGAAATAAAAAGTAATTACCCAGATTCCTGCTTCTTTAGTGTAGTAAGCCATAACTAGGGGAGGAAGATGGAAAGACGACCATAGACCACACTCAATTCTGGAAATATCGACACTACTAAATGGTTTTTGTTACGCAGTTCATTTTGTTCATTTGTTCCCTTAGCAGAAATGATGTAGAGCTGATAGTTACACATTTGCTTGAAATGATTTGGTAAAAAAAAAAGAAAGAAAAAAAACAGCATTCTATTTTGTGATTTTTTTTTTCATTTTTCTTCCATTTACTTTTTTAAGATCAGTAGTAATTTTATTTTAAGTTTTGGTGGCCACATGCAGTGGTGCTTGGGAATCACTCCTGGTGGTGCTCAGGGGACCATATGTGGTGCCGGGGATCTAACCCCAGTCAGCCATGTGCTAGGCAAGCACCTCAGAATACTATTCCTCTGGTCCAGTTTACCCCAGCTCAGGGGATTATTCCAGGCAAAGACCCTTGCTGAGGTCCCCATTTCCTCAGTCTCTTCAATTCCCTGACCCAGCCTGTGGGAATTTGTTTGGGGAAAGAGCAGCTTCTGCCTGGTGAATTGTTCTTGAAGTCCGGGGGTGGGTGTGTGCGAGCGCGCGCGCGTGTGTGTGTGTGTGTGTGTGTGTGTGTTGGGTGAACCACCAGGTTCATTATTACAGCAGCGTCTTCGGAGGAGTTGCAGGCTCAGCATTCTGTGCTCGGCTTTTTGCCTGGTGCGGAGGGAGCCTGAGCGAGGCCGTGATGCTAATGAATGATGACAAGCCTTTTGCCTCTCAGGCAGAGGCTCCCACCTGCCTCCTCCAAGACACAAACGTAATGGAAGCGGCTCAGACGTGCGGGCTCTCGGATGACACCCCCTTAAGTGCTCAGCCCTGTTTCCAGGCAAAGGCTCGGGGCGTTGTGAGGCTGCACGTGGCAGAGTTGAATAACCATCTCCCTCCCCAGGCCTGGGTCGCTTGCCACAGGCGGATCCAGGCCCGAGGCTACTGGCATGGGGGGGTGACATTCTTCCTTTTCCCTTTAGTCCTGGTGGAATGCCCAGCCGGCTCGTCCTGCTCATCCTCGGGACTCACCGGGAGTGGAGGATGCATTTTCCTATTCATTGCGCTCGGCTGCTCCTGGCAGACAGACATAAAACTGAAGCTTTGGACTGGCCACTGCATCAAGGAGGAAATCTGGGGAACCGGTTCTTTAGTTTCATTAGTTTCTTTGAAAGTGACAGTAGCTTCCTCCTTTATCATCCTCGTCAACCACTAGCTCCCCCGCTCGGAAAAATCCAAGAGGATGTTAGCAGAGACTCGGGATGCAAAATGAAGACTTTGCCTGTTTGAATGAATGTTTGGGAGAAGTCAGAAGAAAGTGTAGGATGTCGTGGTGAGTTATAGAACGTTTGGGAGATTCCCCTCTGGTTGTGTGGCTCATTATGTTAAACAGCCGAGCTCTTAAGCTACTGTAGTTTTGGTTTTTATGTGTATTGGCCTTCATTTGCTGAAATGCTTGAAGTTCACAGTACTAAAGTCATTTTGAAAACGGAATGTAATTACAAAGGTATCTTATGCTTACCAACAGCTTTTTTGGATCAATTTAATTATCATTACTTGTGGATACTGTAAATTGAATATCCCTTCCCTAATTACATTAAACTCCGGGGTTAGCTGCTTAAACATCTAAATGAGAAAAGTTCATCCTTTGCTATAAATAGGAGAATTGTTCTCTTATTTAGACTGACCTTCGAAGCTAAGCATTTTACACGATATTGTCAGGTGAGCATTATAAAGACAGTCCGTAATGAGATCTGTAATGAGGAACTAAGGTATAATGGCCCTTTGGAAAAGTTAATTTATTCAGCATTTTCTTGTTGCACGATGGAATTAAAGTTTGGGTGGATAGAAAGACCCTCCCCCCAGTTTTTTTAAGGGGCCAGACACACTGTTCTTGGTTGACTCATTTTCTACCAGTAGTTTGAAGTGGTTTGATATTACCATTCCCGCTTAATGGACACTTCCGTAAAAATAGTGAATTAGTCTTGGCCTTTTAAACAGAGCTAATTTATTTAGGGACAAGGGATGTTATTTTGCCTATTTTTCTCCTTATGCCCCTCTGACACAGATGATATACAGGAATTTATTCAAACCACATTAATAGAGGGGTTGTTTTTTTCTCCTCTGGGTGGGGGGGAAATGCATTTAGACACCTAAAAACAGGAACTATCTTTTCCCATTATGGAAAATCGGCCTTTAATTAGTGAGTGTGCGTGTGTGTGTGTGTATGTGTGTTATCTCTGTTATCTGTGTGTGTGTGCATCTTAGATTAGTATTGGTTTTCTGTTCACTTCAGGTGATTCTGTGCTTTGTAAGAAAACTGAAAATGTTCCAGAGATTTGATTGATTCCTGCATCTTAACACTTTTTTTTGCAGGTTTTCCTGCTCTGCTCCTAGCTTTGGCTTTGTTCTCTTTCTTCATTGTAGCAACATGAACCGCCCCTCTTTGAGCCTAAAAACTTAAAAAGTATAAGTGTGACAGTGGGTTTTGCCAGAATGCTACCTAAGAAGCTCCCAGTGCTGTCATGAGTTATCATAAAATTTGTAAGTTAGGACAAAATGAGCCTGCGTATATTAGGATCTGAAGCAATTTCTGGGGTGACAAAGGAGATTTTTATTGGACAAATACTGTGACTGTCATCCCATTGCTCATCGATTTGCTCGAGCGGGCACCAGTAACGTCTCCATCTTGAGACTTGTTATTACTGTTTTTGGCATATTGAATACGCCACGGGTAGCTTGTCAGGCTCTGCCGTGCAGGCGAGATACTCTCTTTAGCTTGCCAGGCTCTTCAAGAGGCGTGGAGGACTCAACCCGGATCAGCCACATGCAAGGCAAACGCCCTACCACTGTGTCAAATAGCTAAAAGACATTGATGGGCAATGCCCAGGGTTGAATGTGGATCAGAAAATAC
This sequence comes from Sorex araneus, assembly GCF_027595985.1. NCBI lineage: Eukaryota > Metazoa > Chordata > Mammalia > Eulipotyphla > Soricidae > Sorex > Sorex araneus. The sequence goes on along the minus strand of NC_073302.1, from coordinate 303,256,767 downwards.
TGGCATGTTTTCTGGACTGTTTTCTAAGGGGTCGCTCTGTGGCATGCAACAGAATCTAGAAACGGTACAGATTTGGTAAAAAAATAATTAGGGAACAAATAGTTTTGGATTCTGGGTCTTCCAAAGCAGTTGGGAGTACACTGCATTTGTAGCTGCTTGAAAACATTTCCACCACTCTCCACATTCCATGTTAAGTTGTAGAAACTTTCGTCTGGTGGGCCATTCAATGGCTAAAGGAGAATTCTTTGGTTTAAGTACATCTATTAATACCCTTTAAAAACAGTTTCGCAAAAGTAACAGGCAAGCCGTTTAATGGCTTAGGGTATGAAATTGACTGTTCTTACAAGTGGCAATTTTCTTCATCCATTCAGACTTTGGAATTACATTTCTGAGAACCCACCCCACCGGAGGCAACCCATATTTTTACAAAACAGGAAGCACCTTCCTGCCTCTTAAGACAATTAGAGCCAGTTGCCAATGGTATTAGCCCATTGGCAGTGTTGGGAGTGGGGATACACCCTTTGGTTCCAGAGCACTGAGAGGTGGGGGTTCTCATCACTTGGTTTTGGTATTTGCTGATGACTTTCGAGGTGTCCTGGGCCGGTCACTCCTATGATAGTGCCGGGGATCATAGCAGTATCTCCATGAGTTACCCTGATCACGTGGGGCAGTGCTAGAGGTCAAACCTGCATTCTTGGGGCCCTCAAGGCAGACATTCAGCCACTGAACTACATCCCAGGGTGCCCCAGTATTCAGGTTTTGAAAAAGGAACCTTAGAAAAGCTCTTTTCCAGCTTGAAATGGCAGTAGGGCCAGAATCCAAAAGAGTAAAAAATAATTTTTTCAAAGCAAGGCTCTTACATGACTTCTGGTTTATATAACCATCAAAATATTTTTCCTAAGTGTCAGAAGTAGTTCTGGTCTGTGTCTGAAGCTGCTCCAAGGAGCATGAAATGCAGAGAGTGAATACTTAAGGAGCCGAGGCATAATAAAGTGAGCCCAAGCCTCTTCCTGGAGTTGATCAATGGACGATTGTGTTCGTGTGTTTACTGAAAAGGCATGGCGGCAGATCATCTTCCAAAGACCACCTTGAAAATGTGTCTTGCTAGGGGCCTTAAGACTTCCTCACAATCCTGGGCCATAGAGACAGACAGCCCAAGGGCTGGACCTCAGGCTTTGCCTCTCTGGAGGCCTGGTTTTGAACCCTAGCACCACATGGTCCCCTGAGCACTAAACTGAGAGTAACCCCCGATCAACACCACATGCAGTTCAAAGCTCCTTCTAAAAGTACGTGGCAATTCATTTTTCAGCTTCCGTTCATCCTTTATATGCTACAAATGGGTCCTGAGTAATTACATTGACCCTTGCTCCCTGTGTCCCCTGCTGAGTTATTATGTTGACCATTGTGCCCAAGTTCCCTGCCACATCTATGTCCTTGTCCTTTTTTTTTTTTTTTCAGCCAGAGCCCAACAATGAAGCTTCTCCATTCTTGGATGATTCTTAGTGGACCAGCCCCCAAAGCTACTTTACATTTGTACTCCTGAAGCTATATTTCAAGTTGATTTTTTTTTCCTTTGTATTTCTGGTCCCAAACCATCCTTATACTGAAACTCACACCGACTTAGCCAGAGACTCCTGTGCCCAGGCAGTTGTTGACTAGGAAGGAATGGGGACCCAGGGGTAGACAACTGTTGTTGGCTGCTAGTGGCTTCCTGCCGCTGCGTTCCAGGCCCACCCTCATCAGATTAACGCTACAGTCAGACTTGCTTCTCTACAAAGCATCAGACAGTGGAACCGAACTTCACACTGCCCAAAGTAGCTTTCTCTAGTGACCAGAAAGCACTGCATTTGCCTTGCTGTTGCTGTTATTGTTGTTTGGGCGGTGTGCTCAGGGATCACGTGTGGAGATGCCTGGGGGACCGTTGGTGAGACTGAACCGGATCAGCCATGTGCAACGCAAACACACAATACTGCGTCTCCAGCCAAAGCATTGCATTTTCATCACAAGCTCTCTGTGTAGGAACTGAGTGTGAGAAAAGTTTTTTAAAATGGCAAACACCTGGTAGTTATCTACAAATAGAAGAGAGGGTCAGTCTTGTATTCTTAAAATATAAAGAGCTTTTACAAGTCAATAAAATAGACACAGTAGGGAAAAAAATGGAATAGAAAATGCCCCATCGGTAACTATGGACCTTGGGGGAAATGCCCAGAATTATTAATGGCAAATAAAGGTGAGGACTAGAGAGGTAGTCCATGGGTTGAACCACTTGTGTTGCCCATTTTAACCTCTGGCTCTGTTATATGGTTCCCCCAGGCACAGGAGTGATCCTTAAAGAACTTGCTGGTGTCGCTATAGTATACTTTTGGTGGCATGTTAACTGGTGAACACTTTAGCACAGTTTGATGATATAAGTCTAAAAAATTTGAGTACATGATTTAGAAGATTCTATTTGGGCCTCTAGGAATTTATGCTAAGTAAATAGTTTGGGGAAATGTGCATGCAGGGTTGAAGAGAGAGGACAGCAGCTAGAGCAGTGGCTTTGCACCTCGCCAGCCCACTTCAACCCCCTGTAGCCAACCCATTTCAACCGCCTGCACTGTATATAGTCCACGAGACCTTCGGGAGTGCTTAGCTCGGCACAGAGCCAGGAGTAAACCCTGAGCTCTATAGGATATGCTCCCGCCTCCAAATGCTTACACATGTGTATTTTTAGAACCATACACGCAGAAGGGACTGGAGCGATATAGCACAGCGGGTAGGGTGTTTGCCTTGCACGAGGCTGACCCAGGTTCAATTCCTCCGTCCCTCTCAGAGAGTATTCCGCCCGCACGGCGGAGCCTGGCAAGCTACCCATGGCATATTCGATATGCCAAAAACAGTAACAACAAGTCTCACAATGGAGACGTTACTGGTGCATGCTCGAGCAAATTGATGAACAACGGGACGACAGTGCTACACGCAGAAGAGAAATTTATATGAGCACACACAGCTTGCATACTTGAAACGAACAGTGGCCAGGTATAAGGGATTGACTCACACAGGTTAACCTCATTCCAACTTTGAAGCTCCTTTACCCCACCCAAGGGTCATCCGGCACCTTTTGTCTTCCTGAGGAGTAGATCCAAATAATACAATTCTTTTGTGTTCAAGAGTGGTACCTGCTATATTTAGTGACATTCTTAGCACACTCATCAATATTAATTCAATGAAGAAGCCAGGAGAAAAAGAAAAATGAGAGAAAATTCAATTTGAAAGAGCTATTGAGACTTAGAAATTAGTTATGTCTAAAAGCAAAGGATTTTTTGTTGAACACTGTGTCACATATAATTAACCTTTGCAACTTATCATACTATTACACGATCTTCGTTTTATTAACAGGGTGGCTTATCCAGACTCTAAATATCCAGTATTGGGAGCTTTGTAAGAGCAAGTTGGGTCATATTTTCAGATATTTGTTCCTTCACAAATGATTTTTAATTAATCTCTGTACATAGTATAACGTCCAATGAATGACTCACTAAAGACTAAAAGACTCGTTAGGAAAAAAAAATAACTTCTTCATTCCACCCCGTTTCTATATCTAGAGCAGTGATTCTAAGCACAGCTAGACATGTTAAATTCGTCGTATTACCTAACGTGCCATTATTCATTTATTCATCCTAGATCTTATCTGTAGACATCAGGTAACAGGATGATACATGGCAGTTTGTCTTGTCTTTCCCTTCATCCTTCCAGCAGGTTTTATGGGCTTTGGATTTGGCATTACATGGACGTTGTTAACTTGCAAGGCGGAGTTGGCACACCGGTTATCTGAAGTCTCCTGCAGAGCTTTGTCTTTTCCTTCTTGGCCTCAGATGCGATGCCAAGGAAGGAAATCTTGGCCCCCTGGCAGATCCCAGCCTGTCCCTTCTCTGCCTCGGCATTTGTGTGCTGCTGTGTGTGGGATTCTCTGAGCCTGCTCGGGCACAGACATGTGAAGATGCTGTCCTCGGCTGTCTCTGCTCTCCTGGGGCCCGCACTGGAGGGTTGTGCCCCCACCTGGCACCCATGGGAGCCTTGCTGCTGGCAACTTTGTATCAGGGGTTACATACTGTGTGTGAGAGAGAGACAGAGAGACAAAGAGAGACAGAGACAGAGAGAGAGTTATTGAGTTATTAACTTTGCTCCAGGAGTTTTGGGATTTCATGATGATGTCCTGGGGAGAGGGACTCAATAATGAATGTGTGTCTCTGTGTGTACACTGTGTTGCCTGCTCTGTGTGTGTGACTGACTATATACTCTACTCTGTGTGTATATGTGGCTATGTATTTTTTACCGTCCCCACTTTCTGTTGTGTAAGTGTGTGATTGTGCATTCATTCCCTGTGCCCTCTATGCTGGCTATTTTGTGTTTGTGTGTGCGTGACTGTATGTCGTTCACTCTTGATAATATTGTGAGTGTGTGTCTCATTCACTCTGCTGACTATTTTGTGTGATTGCCCTGTGTACCTTTATATTTGGAATCTGGACCCAACCTCTGGATGAGGTTTTCTAGGTCTTTTTCTTCCATAATTTCCCTCCAGTTTCTCTGACTTCTCTTCCTGGACTTCCCATGTGTTGGGTATCAGATCACTTTCTTAATTCTCTCTTGCTTTTTTTTATTCATATTTACCACTGTGAGTTTTTTTTCCTGCACTGTCCGAGATTGCTCAGAATTTGCTTTTAACACTTCTGTGAATAGTTCACATTACTGTTTAACATGCAGGAGTTTTCACAGCGTGAAATAGTTATTAGACCAGAGGGTGTTGTCTTCACACTCAGTTTTCTTTTTGTTTGTCGTGGTGCTGGGAATCCATCCCAGGTTCTCTCTCATGCGTGATGAAGCTGTTCCACCCAGCCGCATCACTGGCCTGGACTCAGCATTGTTTGAGCTCTGAATATTCTGATTTTGGGTGTTGGTTTCTGTTTCTTTTCTCAGTGTTCACTAGTTGGGGTCTCCTTCGTGCTAAGATTTTCCCAGTCATCCTTAGTTGAGTTGTGAGGTTCTAACAGCGGGTAGGGAATCTTTAGTGTTGGGGGTCTATGCATCAGTGTCCCCACAAGGACCCCTGGGCTGCATTTGAGCTCCCCAACCTGGTAGCATTTGGAAAAGGAGCCATTAGTGATGATCAGGGTTGTGTTGGGTCATGAGAGTGGGGTTTTTGTGATGGGATGAGTGCCCTTCGGAAAAGAGGGTGGTCTCTGCCTTCCTTCACGTGAGACTCAAGGAGATCCGAGGACACCTACCTTTCTGCCAACTCCTTGATCTTAAACTTACAGACCCCCACAACTGTGCAAGAATGAATTCCTTTTTCTTACACATCATTAGTGGGCAGCCCACACTGACGAACATACATGTGTTAGAGGCTTTAACTGGGGCACTTTACTTTCTATGTAGGTCCTTTTAATTTATTATTTTAATCTGCAAGAACAGGGGGGCTTGGTGGACACATCAGGTGATGCTCAGGACTTACTCCTGACTCTGCACTCAGGGATCACTCCTGGTGGGGCTTGGGGGACTCTGTGCAATGGTTGGGATCAAACTGGAGTTAGTCATGTACAAGGCAGATACCATGGCCAAAACCCGGATCAGGGTATCGGGAAAATGCAATGGGACCAGGAGGGAAGAGAAAACTGAATGCGCTGCTGCTCAGTATCGTAAAGCTCACCCCCCCACTTGCATCAGATCTTTGTTTGAAGAGCACTATCTCGTGAGCTCTCGCCTCTCGAATGGCTTCCTTTTTTTTTGAGTTTTATTGCCCTCTCACTTCCGGTTCCCCTTGGCCCATTGCTTCCTGCCACTGGACTCCAACTGTGTAACTGTCTTGATCACTGTAACTATTTTGATCATTGTTGTTTCTCCATCACCTAAGAAAGTGCCTGACACACTGGAAGTGCTCGAAAATCATGTTGTAGATATCTAGTGCTCTCTTCCTCACCTAGGAAACGACTCTGTCTCTCCCCCATTCAGCTGATTTTCTGTGGTTGGGTCATTTCCCGTAGTTCTGTAGTCACTCTGTGCTGGACCCTGGACTCCATTCTCCCTGACTTTGAGCCTCCTGAACTTACTGTTGTTTTCCAGGTTCCTCCCCTCCCCACACCAAAATAGGAGATTAGGTACTTCCGTCAATCAGATGGGCCATCTTTAACCTGAAATCTGACCTCTAAAATTTCTGTGATCACACTGACTGGCACTGCAATTCGCATTTACTGGGAAGCCTTCGGTGAAGCCGCATTTAGCTGGGAGCCTTCGGTGCTATGCACGGGCATCCATGTGTTCAATGAAGAGCCAGTGCTGAATCTGTTGGCTTGTTCTACAAACCAGCACTCAAGACAGAGATTTGATGGGGATGTTTCCAACTTAAAAACCACCGACTTTTCGAGGCCCTCTGAAAGCTAGAGCGTTCAACTTAATCAAGCGAGTAGTATTGCAGGATTATGTTCTGGTGGCTGGGTGCTCCTTGCTCATCCCGAATTTTTAAAAACAGAGAGAGAGATAGAGGAGAAAGAGGGAGAACGGGAGGGAAAGAGAGGGGAGAGAAGGAGAGACAAAACAGAGAGAGAGGGAGAGAGAAAGAGAGAGAGAGAAAGAAAACAAGTGAACAGCTGCTAAGGTGCTGGTCTTACACTTGCATGTGGCCATCCCAGGTTTGATTCTCAGCATTGCATTGGGCCTTCAGAGCCCCAGTGGGAGTGAGCCCTTAGCACAGAGCTAGGAGTGAGCCCTGGACAAATCTGGATATGCCCCCCCCCCAAAAAAAAAGAAAGAAAAAGAAAGACAAAAAGTAACATCATCATCCACCTACTTGAAAGGGACTAAGTGCTTGAGTGGCAGCAGAGAAAGAACTCTTACAGAGTCCAGCACATTTTTGTCCCAACTCCATGGAACATTGGTTGTTTGTATTCACAGGAACCTTGGCAGTTAGTTTGTACCTGGCTTCCAACCTCGTCAATGCAAAAAAGCAAACCCACTTGTGCTTGCTCTGTGCCCAGAAGTCGGTGCCAATGCTTCCCCCTCAATTCTCTGGTGCTTAGTGCATTGTTGTCTGTGTCCCCAACTTACCGCTTCCTGGCCCAGGTCCCCATGCCGCAGCCTTGGGGGTTGGGAGACTGGGAGACTCAGAGTTGGGACCATATTCTTTCCAGTTTGCACAGTGACACGAGGTCCTATTCCTCATCCTTGTTGGTGACATCGAGAACACTTGTTTTTCCCTTCTAAAAGATACTGTGATCTTTATTGGTTGGACGGCAGAGGAACCCCTGAAGTTTACATTCATCTTATCAATATGGGTCCAAGTCAATGGAAACTCCTCCTACAGAATTGCCTTCAGGGGGAGCTTGTCGATTGCACTGTCACTTTGGAGGGGCGGGGAGGAGAGATGGGGAGAGGAGAGGATTTGGGCCATATGTGGTGGCCCTCAGGGGCCACTCCTGGCTCTGGAAATGAAATGTGCTGAAATGAAAAATAACCCCAAACTGACATGCCTGATATCTCATAAATATCCTAACTGATGGCTGGGATACTAGTTCAGGGGCTCCTGAAATGTTCGTGGGATTCGTTTTATTAAATGATTATTGAATATAAGAAAATGATTTGGGGGGAGGGGCAGGGGAGCTGGGAGATGGGGTGAGTGGCTTCGAGCATCATTCTTGGGCCCTTGACTATAGTGTAGGCACAGCTGGCCAAGAATCTTGTGGGACTCCATGGGATTCTTGAGCATGACTTGGGAACCCTTTCCCCCAATAAAAGGAAAGAAAGCTATTCTTGCACATAAAAGGTCATAGGTCAGGAGTGAGGAGCCAGTTGAGTTGGAAGCTCAGTACTGAGCCCGGCCCCAGAAGACTTCCAGGACACCGCTTGACTGTCCCTCGTGTGACCACTCCTCCTTGGCTACTCGATGGGTTCTCGGGACCCTACTTTCTCCTGAGATGTGAGTCTGGGCTGGTTCCAGTTATCCATGTTTCCCCCTCATAGGCAGATCTTGTGGAACATCTTTGTCTGTCGTAGTCACGGTCCATAAAGCCTCCTTTGAAGTCGGGTTGCAGATTGCAAAAAGTGGAGCTAGAAAGTAGGTCAGAGTCCTCAGAGAGACAGGCATCAATATCAAAATTGAAAAGCTATTCTCCTTTCGTATTAAGTTTTTAGGTTACCACCAAGGAAAAAAGCACACTAAAATTAGATGAAGTAAAGGAAGACTGACTTACTCAAAATGCAGAGATTATGGACTTGGTGCTCAAATTCTTCTTTTGTCCTTTTTTTTTTTGGTGTCTATCATTGTGTCCGAGAATTGTCCTTGATCCATTCCATACCTGCCCCCTCCCCACCCCAATCCCTGAGAAGACATCAGGGGGACTGTCATGTTCTTATCTTTCAAGCACAAGTCCTTGTATCCTTGTGCCTTTTTTTTCTGTTCCAGAATCTCACCAATGCCTTTGTTGAGAAGTCCGCCCTTCTAGAACTGTCTGTTTTTGAGGAGATGCCGCAGTTTAGCTTGGTTTTTGGAGGCTCTTCCTGCCTGAACTGTGGCATCAGCCTTTCATCCCTGTCAACTGGTCAGCCTTGGGTCGTCTTCATCTCCTCCTTGCCCAAGAGCCTGTGTAGGCAGGCAAGATACTGAAGAGGATGTTCCTCCATAGGAAAGAATTTCCCCAGGGGCCAGAGCCATAGTACAGCGGGTCAGGGTCAGGTATTTGCCTTGTACACTGATGATCCGGCTTTGATCCCCCCAGCACCCAGTATGGTCCCGTAAACCCGTGGGGAGTGACCCCTGAGTGCAGAGCCAGGAGTAAGCCCTGAGCACCACCGGGTGTGATCACCAAACCCAAACCTCTCTTCCCCCACAAATAGAAAGGAATTTCCACCTTTGGTTTTGTGGGTGACGCTTCGGAAGCAGAAGTTGCTGCATTGTTTGTGTTTGCAGAAGAGGGTAATTTGTAAAAGAAAAAAAATGTTTTTTAGTCAAGTATCAAGTATCTAGGAAATGATCATTTTTGAAGCCCATTCTTAGCAAAGCCTTCTGCCCAAGCATCAGTTTTTCCTTGGACAGATCACGGCAAGTCAAAATATGAACTCTCTGTTTTAGGAGTGTAATAGTCCGGGGGCTAGAGCGAGAGTCCAGGGGATAGGGCACTTGCCGTGCATGCGGCTGACCTGGGTTCAATCCCCAGCATCTTATAGGTGCACCTTCAGGAGTAATTCCTGAGTGCAGAGCCAGGAGTAAACCCTGAGCTCTGCCGGTGTGACCCCAAGCATGGCCCCAAGGCCCCCAAATAAATAAATCATAAAATAATTATCTCCTTGTAAGCTTGCCCATTGGCATTAGGGAAGGATAAATTGCGTTTGGTCACAAAGTGACATTAATAGTGACCGCCATAGCTTGGCAGAATCACCCAAAGTTGAATCTTTCAGTTCAGCAATTGAAAGGCAGATTTGTAATAATGGTCCCAAGCATTATTATTTGAGCTTTGTGAAATATTTCTCTTTCTTCACAGCTAATCAGTGCTTTCCACTTCCTAGCATCTTCTAGTTGAAGAATAAGTGACACGTGGGGTCCTTTTCTCCTGATATATGGTCTATTAGTATGTTCTGACACATAGGATATTGATACACTATAAACTCTTCAGGGTGCAATTAACTCTCAGATCTGCTGCAGGGGAATAAGATACAAAGCAGATTTTTTTCTTTCTTTTCTTGGAATCAAAGTGACACCCTAACTTAGACTTTCAATTACGCATTCCAGCTTCCTACCTGAGTTCTTGTATTGGTTTCGTAGGTGGGAACATTTTCTCTGCATGGACCGAAACAGTTGATAAACTCCACTCCAGCCGAGAAATAAATTACATGCCAGCGATAATGAGACATCACCGCCGAGGAAATTTTCTTTTGCTTGTAAAAATGTGGCAGTGTGGAGGAAGAGTCAATAATTATTTATTGTTAATTCCCTAATGTTGCCGTCTGGTGCCCGTGGCAATCTCAACGTGGGTAAAAGCGGGTGGGAATGATCAGTTATTTAACATATTCACTGTAAAGCGTGCGGATACAGAGGACGGAGATCAGCTCAGGGGGTCTTTTGTGTTCCAGCAAAGCCTGCACGTTCCCATTCTGAGCAGCAAGGGAAGCATCTGAATTTCATGAAAATTGCCTCTGCTGACGGTCCAGCAGATGTGCGGATCAGAGAGCAGCTGGTACGGAGCCTTGACCGGGCTCAGCTTCATCCTAACTGCTCCGGCTCCTGTGTTGATAGTAGTTCCGGATTCCTAGGAGGAGTCCCGGCTCCCTTCAGGCTGGTTTGCTTTTTCTCTGCAAGAATAAGATCATCCTTGGCCCCAGGGTATAGGGAGGAGAAGGAAAGAAATAGAGTGAAGCAGAAGGGGCGAAAGAATAGCTGGAAATGATCACACTGGACAAGAAGTGAGTGTTAAAAGTAGGTAAAGGGACATACCTGATAACCTTTCAGTGTCTGGATTGCAAACCACAAGGCTCAAAAGGAGGGGAGAAAGAGAGAGACAGAGACAGAGACAGAGAGAGACAGAGACAGAGACTGCTGTAGAGGCAGGCTGGGGGTAGATGGAGGGTGATGGGAGAGAAATTGGGGACACTGGTACTGGCAGATGTAGGAATGGGTGTTGGAATACTGTAGGACTGAAACATGATCATGAATAGCTTTGTAAGGGTCTATCTCTCAGTGATTCAGTAAAAAAACTATTTTTGGAGCGATAGCACAGTGGTTGGGCGTTCGCCTTTCATGAGGCCGACCGGAGTTCGATTCTTTTGCCCCTCTCAGAGAGCCCAGCAAGCTACCGAGAGTATCAAGCCCGAGCGACAGAGCCTAGCAAGCTACCTGTGCGTATTGGATATGCCAAAAACAGTAACAATAAGTCTCTCAATGAGAGACGTTACTGGTGCCCGCTCGAACAAATCGATGAGCAACGGGATGACAGTGACAGTGACAAAGATAGATGAGAAGCAACTAGTGTAGGGATCAAGGGGACCCAGGTATATTGGGTATTAAGGAATGATAGAGCTAAATATCCAAACCACTGTCAACAACACTGAAATCATGAACTCACATTTTAATAACCAAACATAAAAGATGCCTGTCAAGATGGCAGGGGTGGGGTGTGACGAGTAGGAGAGGGAACCTGGGAATGCTGGTGGAGGGACTTGACACTGGTAGTGGTATTGGTGATTGCGCGTCAAAAACCCCAAGTGTGGATAATTTTGTAACTCATGGGGCTTTAGTAAAATCAAATTTGGAAAAAAAAATAAGAATAAGGTAATCAGCATTTAATGCTCACATTGTTTCATTGATAGCTTTTTATTAGCGATCCTTCTTACCCGTGAATTTTGCTCCTCAAGTAATCTGCAAACTGCACTCATAAATAATTATCCCCCGGTTTTCGAAGACAGCACGGGGAAAACGCTACTTAGGACTTGATTTTTACTTGCCTGATTTGTTTCAGTAATTGTTGTCAGAAGTGGCAAATGTCTCACTTGTTAAGACCTTGCTCTTTAAGAAAGACCAGAAGGAAGCCAGTGAGGGGTAGCAAAAACAATTTAGGGAGAGGAAGATTTCTGGTTTTGTCCTTCAGATGGGAGGCCCAATTTCTATCTTTCTTGTTTTTTTTTTCCCTTTGCACTTCTTGGATGTTGGGCTACACTCAATGGTGCTCCGGGCTTATTCCTGGCAGGGCTGAGGGACCATGTACGGTGCTAGGGATCGAGCCCAGGTCAGATGTGTGCAAGGCAAATGCTTCTAGCTTTCCACTGCTGCCGCCACTGAAAGACATAGCAGGTTCCTAAGCATCCAAAGGCTGTGATGCAATCATGACCACATCCTTGGAACGGAACTTTTGGTAAAAAATCTGACAGTGGTAACAGCATGAGGTGGGCCGCTTTTGAGCAGCCTCATGCCGTTTGAGTGCATGCAGGGTTGTGCGTTAGCCAGCATGTGGTTGGAGAGGAGACTGAGGAGCCTTCTTGGCCTTGGGGCAGTTTTGTAGCCCCTTCCCCAGAGAACTGCACGCTTCCTCTTTCTGTGGTCTCCGGCTGCATTCGCACACCCCCTTGTTCTACTTCACCCTTTCGTCTTCCTTGCTTCTCACTGCACTCACCTGCCAATCGTGGATGGGAGGCAGTGACGTATTTTAATTCAGATCTTTTAACTCTTCTTCAGCTCCAAAGGCCATCAGGGAGCATGGAAACAGCAGATCTGAAACATCAGGACCCAGATTGAAACGTTAGATGTCCAGATTGATCCCACAGCACGTGCTGGGTCCCCTGAAAGGGGTTTTTCCCTGGATCTTCCTAAGTGACATCTGTCTAGTCTTCAGAGCACCGCTGTTGCAGGAGCAAATCTCTCACCTGCGCTGCCTCTTTAAAATCTCCCAAGACGGGAGCTAGTGCGATAGCACAGGAGGTAGGGCATTTGCCTTGCACGCAGCCAACCCAGGTGCGATTCCCAGCATCCCATATGGTCCTCTGAGCTCCGCCAGGGGTGATTCCTGAGTGCAGAGCCAGGAGTGACCCCTGTGCATTGCCAGGTATGACCCATAAAGCAAAAAAAAAAAAAAAAAAAAAATCTCACAAGACACCAAGAGCGAGGAGCAGAAGAAAGGGGCCCATGAGACAATAATGATAGGAAAGCAGGCCAAGTCCAGGCGCCAGCCTGCGGCCACTCAGATGGGCTCAGAACAGAGAGCACGTGTCGATTGGCAGAGTTCATGGGAGGGCGGAGGAGCACAGACAATTGAGAGTTCCACTTTCCCCAGGATTGGGGGTTCCGGAGCCACACCGCCTTTCCTGGCCCTTGGCCCCCTCTTGCCCCGAGGGATGATGGGTGACCGGCTCTCTGTGGAGGGCCATGAGCAGGGGACACATCCCAAGCCCGTTGCTGCCCTCTCCACAGTCTCTCCCTCCATCTGCTTGGTAAGAGCCGAGCCTCCAGGTCACAGAGGGGATTGACAGGGGGAAGGAAGAGAGGGAAAGCCCCAATGTGCCGGAAGGCATTCCCTGCACTTCGGAACCCCAGTTTTGCCCCCGTAGAAGAAGGAAATAGAAAAATCTTGCTTCTGTTATTTATGCTCCCGATTGTCAGCCAACCTGTTGACTGTAGTTTATGTTCCCTCATTAATACAAAGGGGCATGGCTCAGATATCACCGCTGCGGAGCATTCAGAGTTAGACAGGTATCTGCTGGGATGATCGTGGGACTTGTGATTTGATTTTGATTTTTTGATTGTTGCATATGTGAAAGCTGCAGCATTGCTGTGACCTTTGTCAAAAAGGAAAAACGTAAACACGGGCACCACCTGGGTGGCCAGAGCCTGGTCCCTGAACCGAGTGTCTGTTTTACTGGGCAGAGAAGGGCAGAACCTTTGGGGACTGTGGTGTAGACATGGGACTGATGAGACAACCTTCTACAGGATCTTTGAGGTCTCCTGATCTCAAGCCAACCAATTTGAGTTCGCTGTTCTCAGCCCATCTGACTGGCCACAGGCTGGCACCTATGAGAATGGAAGCTCCACTCTGGAGGCATGACCAGTGGACTCATAGGCCTCTGGGGAGGGGTTTTGATTCTGTTTCCCTGCACATGGGCCTGAGCATTTCCGACCCTTTCAGATCCCTGGGCTGCTTCTCCAGGCCACCAGCCCTGAATCTCCACCTTCCTGTCACAGTGGATACCTTCCATCGAGTCTGGTCTCAGAGCAAAGGGATTCCAAGAATCCCTTTGACAGACGGGATGGTTTGCCAGGAATACATGTTCAACCCCGAATCCTTGCTCTGAGGAACGAGTTTAAAGGAGTTGGGAAGAACTAGATGAAAGTAACCAGCAGAAATACAGCAGGAGCAAGGAAAGTCAGTCCCTCAGTTTAGAAAAGGGTCACCTAGAAACTAATAAGAAGTATCATATGTTATAGCTCTGGCTCCAGTTTGAGAGAGATGGAAAGAGATTGGTCATGTGAATCCATCTCCCAATTGATATATGCACCTTGACATATGTTATGGATAATTTGATGTGTACAATTCCTTAGATGTAAGTTGGTTTTGAGAGACGGGATGTCTCTAAACCTTGGCAGATACAAGGACAAGGTTTAAAGGACTGAACAGACATTCTGAAATACCCACTTTTTAAAAATATGGATACCTTCTATAGTGCAAACCATAATGTCCAAAAGTAGAGAGAGACTATGGAGGAAATTGTCTGCCATAGAGGCAGGGGGAGGGTTGCAAAGGGTGGGGAGTATACTGGGGATATTGGCGGTAGGGAATGTGCACTGGTGGAGGGATGGGTGTTCGATCATTGTATGACTGAAACTCAAACATGAAAGTTTCGTAACTGTATTGTCACGGTGATCCAATAAAAAAAATTTTAATAAATAAAAATATGGATACCAAAAAAAAAATATATATATATATGGATACCTATCTTTAGTATCGTGTAGATGATGTAGAATTAGTCCCCAGTAACAGCTGTCATAAATTCCTATTGGGAAGGAAGTTGTCATTGAACCACTATTAGAAGAGATTTGCCATTGTTGTTTGTAATCCCTATTACAGAACACATCTTAATGTTGGTTAAAAAGGTTTCGCTGGAGCCTGCCATCACAGCACCTCCACCTTAGGCAGATTTCTCAGTGTGATTACACGTGGAGCATTAGGAAGCAGTTCAACACGTTTGCACCCAGCGTTAATCTGTGATCGTGCTGGAGCAAAGAGTGTATTGTTCAAGGAGGAGATGCAAAGGTCGAACACAGTGCTGTTCATTTCACTCCACATCTGCAGATGCCATCTACCTCCAGGGCCCCCTGCCTGAGTCCCTGTGGGAGAACAGAATGGGAAGTCAGGTAAGCACTAGCAAATTGTGCTGGATTATTGAGTCAGACCGTGGCCATAGTTCCAGGCTACCAGGGACCGTCCCCAGAACCTCAGACTTGCCCCAACACAGTCCTTCCCTGAGAAACAGCCCCAGGAAAGAACTTCAAATCCTGAGGAGCCCCCCAGAAGCCTTCAGTTTAAGCCACACTGAGTACAGCAGGAGAGATAGTACAGGGATTAAGGCACTTGTCTTGCCTGCAACTGGTCTGTTTTCAATCTGAAGGTCCCCATGGGCCCCCGAGTACTGCCAGGTGTCACTCTCGAGCACAGAATCAGGAAGAGTCCCTCAGCACCATGGAGTGTGAAGCCTCCATCCCACCAATAATGCACAATAAGGTAGTGAACAAATAGAACTAACAGCTTTAAACGGGATCCACCTGGCACTCTGGGTGTAGAGTTGGGAGCATCTGTATCTGTGGGGGGTTTTCAGGTGGGTTTTGTTTTTGTGGCAGGGGAGTTGGGCCACACCTGACTGCTCAGGACTTACTCCTGGCTTTGCTTGGGGAACCATCTGCTGTGCCAAGGATTAAGTAGGGGTCAGCAATAGTCTTACCCCCTGTACCTCCTTCCCTCTGTCCCTCCTCTCTTCCTCTCTCCCTCCCTCCCTCCCCCACTCTCTCTCATCCCACATGTGGATTTTTGAACAGTGTCTTGTATTTTTCCTCCTCCAGGTCTTTCAAAGCTCCCTCGTTTAGCCCCTATGACTTCTCTCGATGTGGTTGTGAGTGAGATTGTCTGCTTAGCAATTGTCTTTGTCAAAATGACTACACTTTGAGTCTTTTGGGATTGTAATGGTCATTCGATATGGTAGTGAGTTTGGAAATACATTAATAAATCTTCCTCCCTCCCCAAAATAACAATAAGATAACTGTAAGAACCCTTGTCGTATTTCAATTATTTTGGCTAGTTTTGCCCAGACACTTCAGTAGAATTAACTAGAAGCATCAAGTTCAAAGTCTCATTGGCTTGTTCTCTACTTCATCCTGATGTAGTTGAAGTTTGAGGAAATGTACATCTTGGTGTACATTTCCTCAAAACCAAAAGAGCCGTTTTTAGTCGTGGCTCCAAGTATTAGATGTTAGTGGCAAAAAAGTTTAGCAGCACTGTTGGAATGTTGCTTCATAAATTCTGTGATCTGGAAGCCAGTGAAAAGTAACATAGAGGCTGAAATGTGGATCCAGGAAAACATCTGAGAAAGCCGGTATTTATGTTTTCTCTACTTTCAGCCTCTTAGCAGTCAGGATAAGGACCATAGTGTGTCAAGAAAATAAGTATTTCTCAACAAACCATCTCTACTGGATTTTATAATATAATCAGACCAGAGCAGTAAACCACTTAATTACCTTGCATGTGTGAGGTCCCCATAAGAAAATATATAGTAAAAATATGGAAGTGAATATAATAAATATGAATCAGGTAAGTAGATAGTTGGGTTTCAAAATGGAATGAGGGCTGGAGAGATGATAGTATGGCAGGTAGGTACTTGCCTTTCAACGTGACCAAACCGGGTTCAGTCTACGGCACCCTTTATGATGTCCTGAGCCTGCTAGGAGTGTCTTCTGAGTGCAGAGCCAGGAATAAGCCCAGACCACCACCGGGTGTAGCCCCCAAAACTAAAAGGGTTGGGGAAAAGTCGGGGGGGGGTGAAAAAAAAGTCTGTAATTTTAAAGAACTTCTTCCCACACTTTAAATGCAGCCAAAAGCAAAGATCTGTCCAAATCTAGCCAAGAAGGGTGTAAAAAAACACAAGTTGGAAAAACTTCTAGAAGCTTCCAGAACTGTAATTGGAAAGTTGCAAAAAGCTTCCCAAGGTGTCAGCATTGTTGTAAACCTCAGAACTTCACAGAAACGTTTGAACGCTCTTCCTCTTCTGTCTAGTCTGTCTGTTACTTGTAAAAAAAATGATAATAATAGTAATCAGAGAGACAGGACAGGAGGTAAAGCACTTGCCTTGCATGGCTGCTGTCCTCATTTGAACCCCCTAAGCATCCCCAGGGCTCACTCCTGAGCACCGAGCCAGGAAGGACCCCTGAGCATGGCTGGTTTGGTCCAGGAACAAAATAGATTCATTGTATCCTCACTGATCATGGACACGCCACTGGCCTAGAGGAGGACATGGCCACCTAACCATCTGGTGTTGGTGTACCTTACCCCTCTCTTCATTCCCTTCAAATCTTATATGGCAAATAGCCAAATGAGCCCCTGAAGCTTTGCAGTTCTATGAAGGGTTCAGGGTGGACGCCTGTGACCCAAGAGGGAAGTTTGTGTTGATCTACATGGAATGAAGCATGACCTTTTCGCCTCTCCTGGCCTCTCAGACTGACTCCATAAAGAGGTGGCAGGACCTCTTCTTGGTCACTTTTCTTTCCCTTTTCCTTTTCTTATTCGTTTCAACTCTGAAGTCTTAGAAGAAGCCTTTAGTGCAGTTGCAGGATTGGATGGGGCTGAGAGTTGGGGGCAGGAAAGGAAAGAATAACACAGGGCAAGAAGAACGTTAGCTGTTGTTGGTGTCCTAGAGAAATCAAGATGTTTGGGGGATTGAAGTGAGATACGCTAGGGATATTCATGATCAGAAACACACAGCCAGTATCTTAGGAAGGGGAACGGCAGGTGGACTTCTGGCCTGACCATCTAGATTCTTGCTCCCAGCTCCTCGGCACCCAGGAGTGAGAACCGGAAGCTGATGGGATGTCCCAGCTACCATCATCCTACACCATATGGCAAGGACATTTTGCAGATTTTGCTAGGACCACAAATCAGTTTGTGCGTTCATCTAGTCAGAGATTCCCTCCACTGGGCCTCAGTTTGTTTGGAAAGAGAAAATGCAGCAGATAAATCTCCATAGGCCTCAAAGCAGGCAGCCAAGTTCTGGAGACCCCAGCTAGGCCCCTCACTTCAGTTCTGAGGCTCCAGGGAACTGAATCAGCAAGAATCTGGGTGGCCTGCGTGAGGTTCCAAGTGAGATGCAAATTGGCCCGCTCCTCGGTTTCACCCTCATGAGGCCCTTGCGTGGAGCCTCTTCATTCACAGAACTGAGATTATCGGTTTGTCAGGTCTGCCTTTGGCATTTGGGACCCACATATGGCTCTGCTTAGGTGGTACTCTTGCCAGTGTTTGGGGGGGTCACTACTGGTGGTGCTCAAGGGGACCGTGTGGTAGAGGGTCAGATACGTGCAAGGCAAGCAACTTAACCTTTATACTACCCCCAACCCCAAATTGTCATTTAAGAGCCAGAATTACCCAGCGGTGGAAAACTGATACAGTTATATAGAGAATGAAAAATCAAAGACAACTTAAGAATCCCATAAACCATCAGAAAATGAGTGACTGCCAGTTATTCCATTCCTGCTGTCCACTGGGCATTTCAGCTGGAAGTTCAATTTCCATGGAGTTTCCTGAGAAAATGGAGACTCAGTCAGAGTTCACAATTTACCTGGCTTTGTTGCTACGCCATGCAGTGGACTGTTTCGAGGTGGAATCGTTCTTGCTACACTCGCTAACTGAAATGAGGAGAGACAGAATTGAGATGGTTCTGAGATAAACACTGGATTTTGAATGTAATGCCACCCCTAAAATCATATAGACGCTGCCTTCATGTGCTGATGCTATGAGATAATTTTATATGTCGATGCCACACTGAAATGATATTTTGGATACTTAGATTAGACTGCTTGTCGATGCAACCTTTGGTGACTCACGTTTGAGCATAGCTTAATGAACACACCTGGCAACTCTGGCATCAACATGTCCAAAATAAACTCTAGCATTGGAATGAATTTGGCCATGTTTTACTTTCTTGTTGTGGTAGCTAAGATTTTAAGTTTACATACATACATAAATCACATGGATTTGTATTGGGCCAAGGAACGTTGAAAAAACAAGCACGGAAACCAAAATGCCCATTGTACTACCCAGAAAGAACTGTGGTTAATATTTTGATGCATGTTCCTGATGTGGTGGACGGAAAGAGAGTACAGGGGTGGGGCCAGAGGGATAGTAGAGAGGGGAAGGTGCCTGCGTTGCATGCAGCTGAGCCTGGTTCTATCTGACCTCCCCATAGGGTCCCTCCCTTGTCAGGAAGGAAGCCTAAGCATATCTAGGCGTGGCTCAAAACCTGCCCCTCACCGCCACACACACAAAGTCCATGGTAAGTCACTTGCCTAGCATAAGGTAAATCTCGGTTCAGTCCCCAGCGCTATACATGGTTCCCCATGCACTATCAGGAGTGATTCCTGAACACAGCCGGGAGTCCCTGAGCACTGCTGGGTGTGGCCAAAAAACAACCACAAAACCACAGTGCTCCTAATGCTATTCATATATTTTTTGGTTTGGGGGCTGTGTGGTGGTGAGGATTGAACTGGGGCTGTCTACATGCCAAACGGGCTCTCCAGCCCCCCGCGTGATCTCTCTCTAAGCCCCCTAATGTTATTTGTGAGTTAAAATTGTTTCACAGCCTCGGCACTTTTTTCCACTATGTGGTGGACCGTTTGTAGAGCAGAGAAAGAAACCCCAGGAGTGCTTAGAATGTGACATTTGTTCAGCCAAGAGCCAAAATCCAATGGCCTGTGTCTCTGGTTCCATGTCCGTCTGCCTCCACAACCAATGTTCCTTCCGCTCGATCGCACTGCGGCTCCTGAAAAATCTTTACAACAAAAAAATTAAAGCAAGAGTTTTCTATACATACGCAGAAAGAAAACAGCACCTCAAGTTTTACATTTTTAAGAAGATTTATTAAGGAAAGGAAAGTTATTTCATCATTTTCAGAGTCTCCACCAATGTTTATAGGAGCAGCTGTAAATTTCTGTCTCATGTATATCTATAGGATTCTCACCAGGCAGACAGTTCTGGATCAATTCAACTTGACTGTGAATACCATAAGGTTTTACTCAGAATCTTGAGCGTTGAATAGTTGTTGAGATCTTTCTCTTGCTGTGACGTTTACAAGAAAAAGAAATTGCAGGTTCACAGATAGGGAAGGAAGCTAAGATTCTGCAGGAGATATGAGTTGGTGTGTAAAACATCTTTGTTACATACCAACTTTAGGGGGGAAATGTAGAATGAATAAGGATTGAGTAAGGTTGCCAGACCGATACACAAAAATCAATTGTGTTCCTCTGTTCTCACAACAGACAACCTGAAAATGAAATTAAGAATCAACCCAGTCATAAATTGGGTCTGTGAGTTAGCAGATTCCTTCTCTCCCCGCCTCCTGCCCCCTCCCTTACCTTGGCAGATTGCTCAGATACAGTTATTCAGTGTGTGGATAATACCTTGAAGCATGTAGGGTGCTTGACCCCCAAATGCAAACGTTTCATATGGTTTTGATTTCCAAATATACATCACTAAGTTCGAGTGTGCATTTCTGAATTTAGCTGAGCGTGGATGGCTTCACATACCAGCTCTTTCCAGAAGCAAACACATGCAAAGCAAGCTAGGCATTAAATTATTTCTGCTAAGTGTATGGTCGGCATGGCAGTTTGCTGCTGCTTTTTTATTACTTAACAGATGTTGGCATTTCTAAAGAAACACAAACTTTTCTTTCCCACCAGAAGCGAATTTTCTCCTTTATGAATCAGACTTGGACATGTTCTCTTTGGCTCGGGTTTTGTAGCAAGTATGTGATTTATTATTTTTATCACAAAATGGCTTAAAAGAAAAATAATTATAGTCCCATGCAATTCATACATTAGCTCTATCCCGCTCTCCTGGGCCATAGTTCTAATTATTTTTTCTAATGGTAATTGATAACCAGGTGAATTCCCTGGCTCTGGAAGCCTTATAGAACATTTTTCGCTCCTAACTTTCTGGGGAATAATAGAAAATCTCCAAGTTCAAATATATGTCAAAGTGATGTACTCCTTCTGCCCATAAATAACGACTTTGGACAGAAACCCTTAGGGTGGAGGCTGGGGGGCGGGGGAGCGGTGGCATTCATTCTTTATTTCAGATTTGCATCCAGAAGCCTGTGACAGTTCATTAACACTTGAAGTGTTCAAAACCTAGCAAAGATGTTTCACAATTCAAGGTGAAACAGGTCACTCAGCCCCGGTGCACAAAGGCAGGAGGCATGCCACCGAAGGGTTCGCATATTTCAAAGCGTTTATCTCTTGCAGGGGAACACACTTCGCCATTCGTCAGAGAAGCGGCAGGACGAAAGGAAGATCTATACTGTCTTGTCCGTTAATCGAATAAAGCATGGGCCAGGCCGATTTTTCCTGGGGGAAAGTCTCACACTGAGTTGAGTCGTTGTCGTGGTTGGTATTAAAACATTAGATGAAAGGGATTCCATAGTTATAAATTACCAGGCGTTCTGTGCGCTTTTGCCACAGCACTTTTTCAATCCTGCTCTATTTGCATGTAGAGTTTTAATTAAGAGATAACTGTCGCCACAGGTTGGCTGCAGAAGGCTGTGGGCTCCAGCAGAGAAAGCAGTGCTCGTGCCAAATCCTACAGGTGGGAAGGCAAAGGGAGGCGGGGGTAGGATAATAGGCTTGTAATTAACGGCATAATCAGCCCCTTTCTGCTGCAATGAATAGCAGTCAAATATTTGAAATGTGTTCACTGTTTCTTTGAATAATTCCCCCTATTTCGTTTGATGCCTTTCCCGAGTAGTTCTGGCGGAGCCTGTTGAAACACCGCAGGGGCCTTAAAGCACCCACCTTGCAGGCCAATGGTCATGAGTTCAAATCCCTGGTGCTCCACATACTCCATGGAAGCTAGCCTGGTGCTGGCAGGTGTAGTCTGTGATTCCCCGCATTGCACTGGTTGAGCACAGCAGAGAGAGGAGTGTGAGCCCTGGCAAGCACTGAAAAGAAAACAGTGTGAGCACTGCAGCCAGGAAGTGTGACCCCTGGTGGGCAGCACTTGCCACAGCCATCACTTGTGGGTCTCGGCGAAGAGGGCCAGTTTGGGCGAGAGAGGGTGCGAGCACCGTAGCTGGGCAAGGGTGCCCTGTGGTGCTCACTGGGCTCAGTGCTCCGGGAGGGAATGGAGGGTAATAAGCAAAGCAGTTAAATGTCACTCCCCTAGTTGAGCTTTTTCTTCCTGCACGTTGTCCAACTGGCTTACAGTCTTTCTGAACCACCAAGCTGAGAGTCCAGAACTAGTTTGTGTCCATATGATGGAGACTCACCATCAGAGTAAGGGCCAGAGTAAGGGTGTGTCTGGAAGTGAAGGATTCCCCTGGCCTGGGATCTCCATGGCCGCCTCAGCACCATCTTGAAGCCTAATGAATGCTCGCCCACCCACCTCCGTTAGAAGGGTATAAAGAAAGCCTGCCTGAGGAGACCCTGCCCACAAGCCATGGGTTTCCCTGCCTTCCTGTCCTTTCGTGTGTCCCTGAATTCAAGTCTTTGCCCTCTGCTCTCCTCTGCTCTCAGTTTCGAAGGCTGGCAGACAAGAAGCCGCAGGTCCGTGTCCCCTGCAATGCTTACTCTTCCCCATCTCATTCATCGGGGTGCGTCTTCGCCTGCTGCCAAGGCTTTTCCTGGCCACGTGACCACAGCCAGCATGGAGAGCATCTCCATTTACTCTCTGGAAAAGCCACTCAGCCTCACCCAAAGCTCTGATTCAGATTCACTCGAAGAACTAGTGGTTGGGAATATTTCACGGATCATAGGGCAAATGAATTTGAAGTCAACCTGTGTCATTGATTGAGTCCCTTATCCCGTTTTGTTTGGGGGGGGGGTGGCTAGTGTTTTGAATAGCCCTTCATGATGACTGAGATCTAAGCAAGAATGCTTCAGGCCGTACTTCAGATCAGAGTTCCCTCTTCCTTCTCTCTGCCTCCATCTCGTCATTCAATTATTTCCATCCCCTCTACTCTCTCGTATCGTAACCAGTTGATACCAGTTTGGAAAACTGGTCAGGTTCCACACACAGTGAGGTACATGGGACAGCCTCCCCCTGCCAGTCCTGCTCTCCAGCAGAGAGAAAATAAATGCCACAACTTGAACCTGTCATTTCTTAATGCTTCAAAGTCTTACATATGACGACAGATTGTCTTCAGAGCTTGGGCTGTCTGGAGACCTTGTGTTGGAAAGTGCTGTGGACCTCTGAATGGCTTTTATGGTTGGCTGTGGTCTGTGCTACAACCTTCTGCTTGTATTTACCGCTTGCAGCATACCTGGCTTGGCGGGGACTGGAGGCACATCTCCCTTCATTCTTGTATAAAACTCTGTTTTATAGTGGGAAGCAAACCCATTCGTTTTTTATTGTATAGTATGTAAGGGGCTGGAGCAATAGCACAGTGGTTGGGTGTTCACCTTTCACGCGGCTGACCCGTGTTTGATTCCTCTACCCCTCTCGGAGAGCCCGGCAAGCTACCGAGAGTATGGAGCCCGCGCGGCAGAGCCTGGCAAGCTACCCGTGCATACTGGATATGCCAAAAACAGTAACAATAAGTCTCTCAATGAGAGACGTTACTGGTGCCCGCTCGAACAAATCGATGAGCAACAGGATGACAGTGACAGTGACAGTATGTAAGAGTCCTGATGCACCTATTTTACTTACTGAGAGACCTGTATCCCTCCGGGGAAGATGTAGTGTAGTGTAGGGGGAGAAGGATGGAGATAAAGATGCTGGGGGTGCAGACTTCTGACCCTCCGGTCCTGTCCCATTTTCTTGGCCTTCTGCCTATGGTGCGCATCCCCTTCAGGTCTCGGATCAAGTCCTCGTGTTCTCATGGTTCCTGTTGCATCGGGTTAGGTGCATTGGATGTACTAGCTTTTATTTGGACCAGGGAATGGTGCACACCAGGGGGGCAGGGTGGGGAGTTAAACTGTGTACTTTATGATCACTCCAGATGTTTCCACGAGTTGTCCTTCCCAGTGGAGGCATGGCCAGAATCTGTTGTGAAGCAGAGCCGCGTCTAACAGTTCATTCAGAATCAGGCTGCCGCGGCACAGCTCCTGTGAGGAATTGCTTAGAAAAAAGTCACACCGGTGTTGAAAATATCTAGACTTCCAGTCATCAGTGCTCCCCACTTCCCGGCCACCCTCAATAACCAGAGGGAATCAAATTACATACAGAAACCAAAAAAAAAATACAAAACACCAGCAAAGACCTAGAAGAGGCTAGACAGTACAGATGGTGAGTTTAGTACCCTAAACTCAGAGACGTGGAAAACGTGTGGGAGGGCAGAGTTTAAAAATGAAGTCACTGAGGGATTTTTTTTTAATTGGGTTCAGTCATACAGTATTCCAACACCTGTCCCTTCACTGGTGTACATTTCCTACCACCAACATCCCTAATTTCCCTCCTTCCACCCCGACTATGGGATTCAGTCCCAAAGCTGACTTCCATTGGATTTTAAAGATGCTGTTTTACAAGTAAAAACAAAACCAGAAACAACTTGAGCATATATATATATATATATATACATATATATACATATATATATATATATTGCATATTCACGGCCCAGGAAAACAGAGTCTAGGAGGACTGGTCAGTGGTTGGAATCAACCACAAGTGTGTGTGGACAGAGGGTAGGTAAGATAGAGAAGGACCAGGATGACAGTAATAGTTGGAAATGATCACACTGAACAAGTACTGAGCATTAAAAGTAGGTAAAGGAATATACCAGGTAACCTTTCAGTATCTATACTGCAAACCACAATGCCCAGAGAGAGAGAGAGAGAGATGTCTGGCCTTGAGGCAAGCTGGTGGGGGGGGCGGGGGTGATGGAAGGGAAACTGGGGACATTGGTGCTGGGAAAATGTACACACTTGGAGGAATGAGTGTTGAAATACTGTATGACTGAAGCCAAATTATGAAGAGTTTTGTTAAGATCTATCTCACAGTGATCCAATAAAAAAACTAGAAAGAGAAAGAAAAAAAGAGAAGGGAGGGAGGGAGGGAGGGAGGGAGGGAGGGAGGGAAGGAAGGAAGGAAGGAAGGAAGGAAGGAAGGAAGGAAGGAAGGAAGGAAGGAAGGAAGGAAGGAAGGAAGGAAGGAAGGAAGGAAGGTTGGTTCAGAGATCAGAGGATGGAGGTTTGTGGGGAATGTGCCCACTTGTTTGGCCAAGGCCATACAATAACAACTGTCCACATGTGGACTTCATAGCTGGGCTGGCCTTGAAGGCCAACCCCTCTATATCACACCCATCTTTCTCGATGGTACTCAGACGTTTAACAAAGTCTACTTGTGACGTGGACAGTGTTTGAGTGGAAGCGTGACAGGGCTATAACACGGGAGGACTGGATGTCACTTTGACTTTTCAACCCACACCTGTCTTGTTTCTCCTTCTACATGGAATTTCTGTGAACCCCAAAACGTCCCCATCCTGGTGCCAGAGTGATAAGAAAGTGGCTTAATCACTTGCCTTATACAAGCGCCATCCCAGGTTCAACCCCTGGCACCACAAATGGTGCCCCGACCACCTCCAGGAGTGATCCCTGAACTCAGAGCCAGAAATAAGCCCTGAGAATGGCTCGATAAAGCTCAGTCCCCACTTTATCCCCCCCAAAGAACCCGCCATCCTGTTCATCTAGTGCCTATCTTGTGCCCTTCCCGGCTTCTTGCTCTAGTCAGTCACTGTCAGCTCTTGGTTGATTCACAGCACGAGTCGTTGGCCACCCTGAGAGTGAATCCAGCAAGATTTCCAAGCGCATGAAAGTTATTTTGATATGGAACATATGGAAGAGCTTGACGCCAGGTGCCAGCCCAGGGGAAGAAGATGGGGTGGCTCATGGTGGGCTTGGCTTGCTTCCGTCTTTAATTCCAGAGACACCTCTGTCCCTCACTCATCAGCCCACCCGGCTCCACTTCTCCTTGGTACCAGCTGCCTCTGACGGCCCGTTGAGAGGCGACTGAAGCCCCTGTGTGAGGAGCCTTATCAGGAGGATGCGGGACCCCACGTGTCCAGGGACTGGCATTCTCCACTCTCCTTTGCACTTTGCCTGAATCGGATATGTAAGTCTTTCTCCTTCTTCATATGAAACTGCATGCTGGACTTGGTGGTCAGTGCCTTCAGGTTACAGGACGTGACGTGGATAAAGGACATGGAAGGGTGAAGTAAAAATCACAAAGGTCAGGGTGTTCTTGTCGGGTCCATCCCTGTCCCCGGAGCCTGAATAGGCAACACGCTTAAATAAATTAATGAGTCAGTACTAGTGTACCAGGAAGCCTCAGTTTCTCCTATTCTTCTGCTTTCACTTGGTAGCAAATTGAACATGATGAGTCATGGATTTTGAGAACATATTCAAGTGGTCGCTGCTCTCGTGGTCACCCGTGGGCTGCATTGGATAGACCGTCAGGTCCTGATTCTTGATGACCATCTCATTACTGCTTTGTGGGTCACATGTCTATATTTTCAGCTTCTTTTGTTTTGTTGTGGGGGGGACATACTCAGCAGTGCTCAGGGGTTACTCCTGGTTCTGCCCTCAGGAATCACTCCTGGAATGTTCAGGATGCGATACTGGGGACCGAACCCGGGTCAGCCACAGGCAAGGCAAACGCCCTCCCTGCTGTGCTCTCTCAGCCCTCTCGTCTTCTTGAGACTTTCCTGCCTCTTTCCTTCCCTGCACTCTCTGACTTTTTTCTGAGTTCCAAATAAATACGCCAACTCCGTTCGTTGGCGTGCTTAACACATTTGGACTAATGAATTTTGAGTCATTGGTCTTTTTTTCTTCAGAGCCGCAATGTGTTGCCTGTCCTGTCCGTTTTCAAAGAGAGGATTTCAATTAAGGAATCAAAAGTAGCGTTGGCAAGGCAGAAGGACCGTGGAATAGAAAGTCAGAACGGGTTCTTGTCTTTGCCTCCAGTTTTCAAACATACTTCAGTTTTGTCTCAACTTCCTGAAATGGGGTGTGTGTTTTCGAAAATTGATGTCAAAATAAACTGGTTTGCTCCAGGTAGAAACTGTGACATGTTTGTCAGTGTGAAGCTTGCCTAATTATCGGTGCTCAAAAGTAATTCAGAAAAGTCATTATGCTTTGAACCAGGAAAAGGCTTGTGACCATGTTAGCAAAGCAGAAAATCATACTTTATTACATGGCTTAAGGGAAACTATTACCTGTTGTTTTGAAAAGAAAGAACAGGGCCAGAGCGATAGTACAGTGGGTAGGGCACTTGCCCTGCATGCAGCCGACCTGGGTTCATCCCCAGCCACCAATACAGTCTCCTGAGCATCGCCAGGAGTGAGCCCTAAGCTCAGAGCCAGGAGTGAGCCCTGAGCATAGCCAGGTGGGTCCCAAAAAACAACACACACCAGCCAACACCATATACGTTTAAGGTACTTTGGTACCCCATACAAGCTATAATTGAACGCAAGATTGATACCTCAACCTGTGTCATACAAAAGGGAAGGGAGTAGCATTATATGAATGTCTGTCATTGAAACTTACTAGTTCTGATTTCTTTTGCTGGATATAAGGAAGCCAGCCAAGGACATTTTAAAATGCTTTCTAGATCCAATCTGCCTCTATTCTTGCCTTGAAAATGCATCTTCAAATACTTAGATTTAAAGAAAAGTAGAGTTACCATCTCAAGTCACATTCTCTAAGCTCAGGAGGTTTTTGTCCTGTTTCTTCTCTTAGATTTGTTTCAATTTTAAAAAAAACCACCTTGGTGAATATTAATTAAGGTCTCAAACAGTGGGGCAGGGGTGAGGAGGGGCAGAATTGGTGTGACATAAGGACAGGAATGAAAGGTCTTGGACACTTTGGTGGGCTAAAGGTGCAGTGACTTTGTTCACCAGTAAACACTACTGTCACCATTCTGCTGAATAGCATTTTTTAAAAAAAACCTCAAAAACCAAAAAAGAAATTAATAGAAATCTCATGTTTTAACAAGTTCAGCATTCTGAAGGATAAAAGCAGATTATTTTTTTCCTCTCATTTATGCATTTGCAGAAAAAAAAGAAGGGACTATTTACAACAGAGACTTTAATCTCAAAGCTAATACTAATGGGAATACCATTTATTCGTACCAAATGTTTCTTTCATTACACTGATGATTTATTGTTGTCAATTATGCGTTAACTCTAACATCAGCCAGTTTTGTGACATTGTGACTCACTCTGATTGTGAATGGGATTCGAGTTCAGGAGTTTTCTTGGCTTGTACAAGTCCAGCACTCATATTTGCTCTGTGCTCTGAGCACTTTGTAAGGGACTATGCTGTTGATCTGTATCAGTGTTTGGCTTCAGTGACCAGTTTTTGTGACTGCTGTGCCTGCGACTAAAGCTTTTCCTGGCTCTTGAGCCTGCCAATTCCTAGCCCTGTAGTTCCAAAGTAATTCCAGGGTAGATCGTACTTTGCGATATTTTCATATGGAAGGGGAAAGGCTGGCATGGGGTCAGTGGGGTAATTGAAGTTGAAAGGAATTGGGCGGGATGGCTATGAGCCCTTGGAGTTTTCGAGAGGAAAACTAACTTTAAATATGCGTGACCTTACAAAGATGATTCTTAGATCTTTGTGTTTTATGAATTAACAATAGTATACATCCAGATCAATAAAGATGTCTAATGTATCTTTTTTTCTCCTGTGAATCAGAGCATTAACATTTTTGACATGAGTTTGAATAATGGAACCATCTGGGGGGTGGGGGAAGGGTGCAGAGGGTGTGTTAGGGGGAAGGGACTTACCTGGCTACACTCGAAAATAACTCTTGGTGGTGCTGTGGGGTGGAGGTGGGGAGGCATTTACAGTGCCAGGGATTAAATTACTCTCAGCCACATGCAAGGCAAGTGCCTTACCTACTCACTGTGCTGTTTGATTGGCCCACATCAGAGGCAATCATTTTGAAAAATGGACCTCTTCTCTCTCTCTGCTCTCTGTCCCATTCACGTTGGTGTTTATCTAGAATGGTGGATCTTGGATAAGGTACGTTTGTCCTTCCTGTAGGGGTCACAGAGATTGCCCTCACCTGCCTCCTTTGCTTCAAGAGCCTGGTTACCACCAAAGGCACCTCGGAACTTTCCCAACACTGTCACCCGTAGGCAGACCCTCTCTCCTATCCAATTCTTTGTTCATCGCCTTGTTCTTTTCTCATGCACGCTGTCACGTAGTAAATAATTGTTCAATACCAACTTACAGACCAGGTGTTTTGAGGATAAATTTTGATCAATGACAGCCAAACCCAGGCTGGTGGCAGGACTGAGGGGGAA
Organism: Sorex araneus; assembly: GCF_027595985.1. Taxonomy (NCBI): domain Eukaryota; kingdom Metazoa; phylum Chordata; class Mammalia; order Eulipotyphla; family Soricidae; genus Sorex; species Sorex araneus. The sequence continues at coordinate 303,227,763 of NC_073302.1, read as the reverse complement.
AGTAATCTCACGACTAGCAGACAGCACAGGGTCTGTACCACACACAGGAGGCACATGCGTGCAGTCAGACAGAAGTCTGTGTCAGTGGAGGAAATTAGACTGCAGTGCCGAGGCGACAGACTCCTCTCTGCCTTCTGCCATCCCACAGAGCAGGGGGTTTGCATGTGTGAGTTGGTTTGATGTGTTTAGTTTGGTCTGTATAGAAGCAAGATATTCTAATATTAACCAGTGAAGGAAAATAACTTTGGAGATCATTTTGGGAACTTGCAGGCTGATCAGTGAGACGTGTCTTTCTTTAAAAAATTGCATTAAAGAGGTGGCCAACAGCTCAATCTGTTCACAGCATGCTCATATCAAATCTAGTGATGAAAAAATTGGGGGGGCGGGGTCCATGTGGAAAGAGTAGCACCAGAGAGCAGTCTGACTCCCGTATGTCCTTGAAGTGACCTCAACAGGGTAGGCATGTCACAACCTCAACAGGTGACTTCCTCAGCTTGATGCTTTTAGCAACACTAAGTGTTAGCTGGACTTCCTGCCATTGATCAGGGTCAGTGGTCCTTGCACCCTGTCCTGCTCAGATCTGTCTGGATTTTGGCAAGGTCTAAGGGCATTTGGAAATGTCTGTTATCCAGATAGACTGAGGAAACGGAGGGCAGGAGGGTGACAGCCACCTGCTGCTGGGGCTGGAGAGAGGGGCCTTGCCTTGGCATCATTGACACTTTGGATCACGCAAGTCTTTACTTGTGTAAATTTACTACGGGGCGTGGTTGTCCTGTGCTCTGGAGCAGCATGGCTGACCGCTGGCTAGACGTCTAGCCAGTGCACCATCCTCCTCCTGACAACTGAGATGCTCTTCCACACACAGGAGATGGTCGAATGTGCCCTGGGAGATGAAACTGTGTGTATGTGTGCACCTGTGCGCACACACACACACACACCCATGACCTGGTGGGGAAGATGTGGAGCACTCCATCTGTGTGGAAGGTGACCTTGCCCATGGGTTCTCAGGAGAGGCCAGGGGAAGGGTTTGGAGCTCACTCGTCCCCCGGGGCCTGGGACTCCCGGATGACCTGCAACGTCTGGGGGCACAGGCTGTGCTGGGCTCAGGAGCATCCAGGAGTGCTGACAGGTGTGGACATGTGCTCAGTCAACATTAAGGTAGCTGTTAGAAGCCCAAAAAGATGGCAGCAGGTCAGGAGAAATTTAGTCTGAAGTCCAAAGGAGGTATTTTCTTTTTGTGTTTGTATTTTATTTGGGGACCACACCCGGCAATGCTCAGGGGTCACACCTAGAGATACTCAGATTATGTGGGATGCTGGTGATCAAACCCCAATCAGCTGCCAGGAAGAGCTCCCTCCCCACTACAATATCTCTCTGACCCAAAGCCTCTGAGTGAGATCAGGAAACACCAGTGGTGTGCATTCTGTGTCCCAGACCAGCAGGTCCAGAGGGGCATTAGGAGACAGCCCCAGAGACGCGAAGCAACGGATCCTGGCTGCCCCAATGCCCCAGCCTTCATCAGCAACGCCTCCTCATTTCCATGCATAGTGACCCAGAGTGATGGAGATGACATCAGGGTCACCAGGACCATCCCCAGGTTCCATGATTTGCTGGGCGGGGGGGGGGGGGGGACCTACATCTCAGACTGACTCCAAAAGAAGGATCTCAGGGAAGTGAGCACGGGGAGATGGTGCGTGCAGAAAAGTCAGAAGGGCCCCAGGTGAACTCCGCAGAAGACCCGGTCCCTGAGCCACTCAGTGTGCACAGCTTGCCTTGCCCACAGCAGTGTTGTGTCTCACGATAGGGCTAGTGACCCATCAGCAGGGAATCGGGGAACCGGTTCCCACGTTTGCATGTCAAGACTCATCCTGTCGAGCGGGAGCGGTAGTACAGTGGGTAGGGTGTTTGCCTTGTATGCGGTCCACCCGAGTTCAATCCCCAGCATCCCATATGGTCCCCCAAGCACTGCCAGGAGTAACCCCTGAGCATCACTGGGTATGACCCAAAAGGCAAACAAACAAAAAAAACAACAAAAAAGACTCATCCTGTTAGCACCCACTGCCGGGTGCACAGCCCAGACCTCGCACATGAGCCCCTTTGTCCCCCTCTGAAGCAGTGGGGAACTATTGGTGGCGTGAAGCGTGAAAGCTCCCTCATCTGGGGCCCGAGAGCCTGGCCACAGATGCCCAAGGGCCCCACGGTGACCACTCCATGGTACCCAGTTCTTCATTGGCACCAAAATGCAGGAGCATTTCGCCGGACCAGGCATTTGATTAACAAAATGCTTGCAATGTATTCCAGGCCATTTGGTTAACTGGGAAATTATCTTTTTTGTTTATTTGTTTGTTTGTTTGTCCCTATGTATTGGGCGGCCATCTAGCATCTAATTAAATAATCGTGGAAGGCTGCATCTGGGGAAACCTGTCTTCTAATCATGGCCTAGCTCCTTATTACCTCCCAGCACCTCCACCGCGGGTAATAAAACCTCCCATTTTTGAAGATTCAATGAGATGTATACAATGCCTAGTGCAGTGACTGGCACCTCATAGACATAATAAATAGTTGTGGCATTGGTATTAGTGTCAATAATTGCAGTAATAGTCGTCGTTTTATTATTGTCTTTCTTCGGTGAGATGTGCCATTACTTTTCTTGGATTAATCGGTTGCAATATTCACCCTCCCGTATTTTCAGCTAAATGGCTTTCAGTTTTTCAATTAAAAATTCGGTTGAACAGTATCAGAGGCATTTTAATAAAAATTTTACTGAGCTTGATTAGTTGACGAGAAGTAAATTGCTCATTTTTGATTACCACATTAACTCTTTCTGGCCATTTGGGTACCATTTAGTAAATTACCTCTTTTAGTACAGGTCTCCAAATGTTACCCAAGCGGCCAGAAAGAGTTAATAACGCACCAACAGACAGAGCTGTTAGCTACCTTCCTATCATCAGAGCTGTCTCGTTCTGTTAACCATTTCCCTCCCTCTCTTCTTCGACTTCTTGGAAAAGAAAATATTGGCTGTGGATACATATTTCTAATAGATTTGAGATGCTCACGTACGTGTATGGTGAGCCCCCTGCTCCTTTTAAGGGGACTTAAGGTTAGGGCGCTCCATTCAGAACACAGAACACAGTGCATTAGGGACTGATACCATCCACAAAAAGAGTGGTGTTTTCTGGGTGGGCAGCCAGAACGAGATGCCCTGTTTCTCATCTGAGGTTTGGAACAGAGCACTGTCTTCTGATACTAGAGCAAGGGGAGGGGGCAATAGCCCCACCATCTTTTGGTGTCTGTACATGGTCAGCACCCCCAAGGATGTGTAGCTCCCACTGATTTTCATGCAGAGTTTTTAACTCATTTAGGAGTGTCTCTTCCTTCCTCGTGGGTGGCACCTGCCGCGGACCCTTTGCATTATGTTTTAGACTCAAACATCTTCCGGGGGGTTGCTGGGAAGGTCGCACCTATTCCCTTGGAAAGATGATTTGATCCCTGCAGTACTTGAGGTTGTTGGTCCTTTCCCTTATGCAAGGTTGTCTCTTCGTTGCCCTGTTACGGGGAGGTCATCAGTGTGACCCTCCACCTTTGGGCTGGTCTATAACAAGCTTCGCGCAAAATCAAAGTAATGTCATTGATCATTCATTTATTCCAGTGTTTCTCAACCAGGAGCCATATGATACCCTTGCACAGGGACCCCCCACCCCAGACTATTCTAAGGGGGGTACAGTTGAAATCAAATTACTAGGGGCCACAGCATGAGACTAAGGGGGAGCCAAGTGATAAGAAAGAGGGGCCATAGGAAGGAAAAAGGCCCAAGGGGCCACAGTGGGGGAAAAGGTTAAGAGCCACAGATGGACTTGGCATACACGTGCCAATGATGTATTCTCCCCTCTGGAAGCACCAAGGTGAAGACAAAGCATCTCGGGCTTGGAGTTGGGCTGGGATGATGATGAATGATGGCCTTGTGTGGTCAGTACCTATTGCATCCATAAATGCATCATCACAGTAATCTGAACAGTCCAAGAGAGAGACCCCACCAAGTTTGGTAGCCGACTAGAAAAAGTAGCCCAACACTGCGTGCTGTGGCACAGGCTGGAGTGTGCTAAAGGGGAACAGTAGAAAGGCACTAAGGTGAGAGCAGTGATGAAGACCGAACCCCGGGGGTCCCATCTCAGTGGTGCAAGGCCTGCCAAGTAGGGAGTCAGCAGCCGCTGGTCAGCTCTAGGTCCAGTTTCAACCACACCAGAGAATGGAACGTCATATAGGGACATGGTGTTGACAGCGGCTAGCATATGGATTTGAGAGACCATTCTTTTTTTGCATTTTTCCTCCAAACCTGTCCATTTTTTTTTATAGATGAAGAACATGTATAGAAAATAGTATGGAAATAACTCAGGGCTGCAGAGAAAAGGAGCTATAGATAGAAAGAATTCAGCCTGTTGGCTTCCAGAGTAAGGGACTGACGGATCTTCCATTTGGGTGTTTCCCGTGCCTTGAGGGCAGGTGCAGATGGGAGCTGGAGGGAGTGAGAGAGACAGACGTGACAGGGCCTTTGCATGTTGCTTTGCATGTTGCGTGCAGCCAACCCCGGTTTGAAGCCTGATGGGTGTGCTTTGGTTTGGGGCAAGCTGCTTTTGATGTATCGGCCATGAGGATTGCTCTGGCTCTATATGGACGCTGAGGATTATGCCTGCCCCATTTGCTCCTTTTGAGATTAGCCTGTTGACCCTTTCGTACTTGCACCTGGAAAGGTGGGGCGCAGCATTACAGGAAAGGAGCAAGAGACTTACTGCCCCTCGGTTATTAGCCTTGTCTCAGGAAACCCCGCAGAGGGTTCCAAATGAAAGTGCTTTCCCCTTTCCTGTGGAAAAGAAACTTTCAGTGGGACTCGTACTAATTAATTGCGAGCTATTCCCCCACGCGCCTCTGTGGGTGAATTTTGATATTTGTCCTGAAATTCTTATCGGTGTTTCTATTTTTAGAAACCGCCCCTCCCAACTTTCTTATCTGGAGTGGCGCAGTCTGCCATGTGACTCACTTGTCCTTGTGCGTTGTTGTTTTCATTTCTTCAAACAGGCCAAAGATCGATGCGTATAAATCTTTACATTGTTTTCACAAAGAATCTTAATTGCAGGGGCATTCGATCCATATTGAATTATGTCATTTTTCATGATATGTTAATAATAATAATGATCGCTCTCCTCAAAATTAAAGGAGTGAGAATGGAATAGATGTCAAGCCCTTGAGACACTGTCCCACACTATGACCGCCTCTCACGGACTTATGGCCGTTCTTTATTTTTCTAAAGTCACGCATTGACTTGGCTGCCAAGGAGGAATTCTGTCTGTCCCGTACGTGGATAAGAGCCAAACGCCAACACACTGTATTTGTGTTTCCTTTCGCACACTGCACATTAATGTTTGTTTCTGGGACTGCGATCGAGTTTCCTGTTTACAGCCCGATTCTCTCTGCCTCAAGTTGCTGCCTTGGCCCTGGCTGGTGGTTGCTAAGCTCTTCTCGGGCAATTAGCATCCCAATCACTGCTCCGGCATCTCTGGCGGCCACATTCTAGCCAGCCAGCTACAAGAGCCCTGAATGGCAGTGTCACGGCTAATGCCGTGTTCGGAGCATCTTGGCCCCGGAGCCGCAAATATGCGTGGCATGCTTTTCAGGCTTGCTGCAGTTTCCTTTAGAAACCCCGGGAGCTGTTCTTGGTGGCGGCTGACAGCTCACAAGTGCGTCCTGCCACCAGATGCGGTCAGCCAGGGAGCCCCAGCCAGCTCACTGAGAACCCCGGCAGCCCTCAGTGGGACTCATCTCCTGGGGAGACGCCCCACCCCCCCACCCCTTTTCCTGCTCACTGAGGATCCCGTGTGCTCAGGCAGCTTCACTCCTTCACTGCACCTCTCCGGGGAGTCGCGATTCCTTAACCCACTGACAGGAAAAGGGCCCCTGGAGTTTCAGGTCAGCGCCCGTCGGGATGGGCATCCCTCGGCACCTTCTTCCCTTTGCTCCGAGAGCCTCTTTCAGCCCATCCTCGTCTCTGCACTCAATGACCAGTCGCTGAAAGTCCCATGGTTGGCCGGATATCCGGGATAGCTGGTACGGGGCAGGTGTCCAGGAGAGAGAGGTAACTTACGCCTTTCAGCGTGTGCTTCTGCTCAGAAGCCAGGATGCTGTGGAGGAAGTCTTAGACTCTGATGTGTGTGTCTGCCATTTCTTTCCTCCTTGGCTGGCCGGCCCCTGCCTGCTGCCTCCTCTCCCTCCTCCCCCTCCTTCACTTCTTCCTCCCTCTCCTCTTCCTTTCTCCGCATCCCAAGGAACTCTTACATAAATTGGTGTGTGTCCATGGTGGTTTCTCCCTTCTGTTTTCAGCGTACACCCCCCACCCCCTCTCTCAGCTCACTCAGATCTGTCACTGCAGGCTACAAAGTCTCACTATATATATATAGCCTCTCTCCCTCCCTCTCTCCCTCTCTTTCGTTCTCTCTCTCTCCCTTGTTCTATCTCTCTCTTTATATCTCCCTCTCTTCCTCCCTCTTTCCTCTCTCCCCTTCTCTTTCTCCCTCTTCCTCCCTCTCTCCTCTCTCCCTCTCTTTCTTTGTCTTCCCTCTTTCTCTCTCTCCTCTTCTTTCTCTCTCCCTCTCTCCTCTTTCTCTCTCCCTCTCTCCTCTTTCTCTCTTTCTTCTCTTCTTTCTCTCTCCCTCTCTTCTTTCTCTCACTCTTTTTCTATCCCTCTTTCTCTCTTCCTTTTTCTCTCTTTCCCTTTCTCTAGTTCTTTCTCTTTGCCTTTCTTTATCTCCTCTCTCCTATGTCTCCCCCCGGGGCAGGGGGGCACTCCTCCTCAGTGCTCACGGACTCTGCAGTACCAAGAGTTAAACCTGGGGTCTCTCACTCTGCCCTTGGCACCTTATCCCTGGCCCTTGTTGTATATGTGGAAGCCTGTTTTCTCCAGACTGTTTGCACCAGTTCTCTTTCAGCTCGTGGTCCATTATTCCCTCACCCAGATTCACCATTCCAACTAACCATGCTCCCTGCCCCACCCCCCCCAGCTCAAGCAGTGAGTAGAGAAATGGTTTTTCTGGCCCCGGTACTGTGAACGCTCTTCCACTCCCAGGTAGAAATGCTCACCAGGAGCGCCCCAGAACCCGCCTTCTCCATGAAACCCAGGGACCTATTGGCGGTTCTTTTCTTTCTGCTGGTGCCCTTTGGGCCTATGTATTTGGATTCTGTGTGTTTGATTGGGGAGAGAAGAGCAGGAGGCTGTTTGACCCTGGGTCTCCCCAAAAAGAGTCTGATGAGACGCCCGTGTGAGCAGGTGTTGGGGATGTAAGTCGGCCCTGGGCAAGAAGCTCCAAGGCCCAGGAGGAGCAAGTGGAGACCGGGTTCTCGGGGCCACAGCGATGTGACCTGAAGCGGTTCCAGGTGAAGGGAGGGTGCGGAGCTGATCGGTGGTGGTCCTGCATGGGGGTAGAGGAGAGGAGAGAGGAGCAGAAACAACAAGAGAAAGGGCAGGGGGAGTATTTGAGGATAAAACTCAGGGGCAAAAGGAAGTGGGGAGCAGTGGGGAGCTTTGTCTAAGGCCTAAAGAGTCTAGCCTGCTGGCCTGAGGAAGGGAACAGATTCATCCTTCACATGACGAATGTGACTGCAGTACGGGGTTTCTGGTCATGAATGACGAGGGGTGTTGGCAAACCCCCGGCCTCCTCAGTTCGCATGGAAAGCACCCTTGTTTGGGTTTTTAAGACTTTGTTAGCAAGATGGTTTTCTTGTTTGTTTGTTCGAGGGCCACACCTGATGGTTGGTATTTAGGGCTGACTCTTGGCTGTGTTCAGGAATCACTCCTGGCAGGGCTCAAGGGACTGTATGTTATGCCTGTGGACAAAACCAGCGAGCCCACTGCATTTTTTTGCCCCAGCCCCTAGGTGATATGTTTTTCAAAGATACTTTTGTGACAGTGGGATGCAGGTAAATTAGGTGCACTGGAAAAAGATTTGCTTCAGGTGATGGCAGTATTGATTATCAGCTCAGGTGGGGAAAAGAGTATTTCAAAGTGCAATTTTGAATTGGCATGTAATTAGGGATCATTACATAGGGAGATCACTGAAGTTGTGGGTGGGGGCGACAGGGCTTTAACTTCCTATCAGACGACTTCGGAGCTGGGTGGATGGCGCCAGATCTCTGAACACCCCTAGGCATTCATTTTCTGACCCAAATGAGTGCAGAGGGCGAGCCAGCCTGGGGTGGGGAAACACCAGCTGGTCGCCAAGGGAACAGCTCTGGGCTGAGTTCCCCTTGGAGACGGGCTTTGTTGCCACAGTCCAGAGAAGTAAACTAGAATCGCAAGCCAAGATCCTTCATCAGACAGGGTTGCCTTTTCCCCTGGGTTCCTGAGAGGCCATCCAGCCCCTGTCAGCAAGGCGCCAGGAAGGTGTTTGGATGGCAACCACTATCAGTGGATTTCTTTAGCATGCCTTTGGTTTGCGTGCATGTTGCTGCTTGGGGTCAGTAAAACGTCATGCATGGGAACAGAGAGGTAGTTGAGCGGGAAGGGCACTTGCCTTGCATGCAGCCAGCACTAGTTTGATCCCCAATGTCCCATATGGTCCCCAGGGGGTCCCTCCAGAGTGATCCCTGAGTGCAAAGCCAGAAGCAACCCCTGAGCACCGCCAGATGTGGTGCAAAAGCAACAACAACAACAAAAATGTCAGTCATAAGATATTTTTCTCTTTCATTCTTTTATTGGACTGGAGCGATAGCACAGTGGGTAGGGCATTTGCATTGCATGCAGCTAACCCGAGTTCGATTCCTCCATCCCCTCTTGGAGAGCCCGGCAAGCTACTGAGAGTATCCCACCCATGGGATACTGGCAGAGCCTGGCAAGTTACCCGTAGCATATTCAATATGCCAAAAACAGTAACAAGTCTCATAATGGAGACGTTACTGTTACCTGCTCGAGCAAATTGTTGAACAACAGGACAACAGTGCTACAGTGCTACATTTTATTATTATTATTATTATTATTATTATTATTATTATTATTATTTTAAATCACATCCAGCAGTACTCTAGAGTGACCCTTGGCAGTGCTCAGGGGCCCAAACCCTGGTTGGCTGCATGCAAGGCAGGCGGCGAAGAATCTAACGAAGAATCTTGGCTTGCATTTCTGGTTCACTTCTCCGGGACTGTGGTGGGGGAACTCAGCCCAGAGCTGTTCCCTTGGTGACACGCTGGTGTTCGCTCACCCTGGCCCTCCCTCCGCCCCCTTTTGTGTGTGTGATGATGGGCTAAGTGCACCTTTTCAGACAGATGACACAGCAGCTCATCTAGTGTACTAGAATCCTCTGCATTTCCACCTCCCCGCCCCCCACACACACACCCCAGGCCCAGCCTTGTCCCCTCTCTCTCCTCTCTGGCACCAGCTACTAACTGCCTCTCTAGATTCTGTCTCTAGAGGTGGACGGCGGGTGGGCATCTGGAGGGTAGGTCAAAGGGACAGTCCCAGCGGGGCCAGGGTGGGGGCTTAAAGGACCAGAACCCAGCACTTGCATATGGAGGAGCCCTTGGTACCCCATGCGCCCCCACCAGGACCAGCTCCACCGAGTGCCCTTCCCCAACCTCCACCAACACACACAACGAAAAGGATATCCAGACGGCCTCTGTCTCTTCATTTGTTTCCTGAGTAGTACTTGGGCACTCGGGATACTCGGGAGCCCCTCCTGCCGGTGCCAAGGCTCCATCCTGTTGCAGCTTCGTGCCGGCAAGGAGGGAGCCCCTTGGGGCCACTGCCCAGCCCCGGAGCTGTGATGTCTGCAATGGAGAAGATTCTGCCTGTGTCGGGACCCTGGCTCTATTTCCGGTCCTGGCCTTGTTTCCCTTGGGCCCTGCCCTCTCCCTCCTTGGGGCCTTACCCTTCCCCCCCACACACACCCCCTCCCCCCCACCCCCCCACCCCCGTTCCTCTTGCCCTCCTCATCTCTGTGACCTGTGACCTTCCTCCCTGCCTCTGCCCAGGGCAGCTCCTTGATGGCCTGAGACGTGACCCACCCACCCCACCCCACCCCCGCCCTCTCTCTCTGGAACGCCCTCTCCGTCATCCCTTTGCCCCCTTGGCTTCTCTGGTGGGGGCAGTTTTAGGACTGTTTGCTCTTCATCCCCAGCCTCCCCCATTGTTTTCGGTTCAAACAGAACAGCGCCCCCGCCAGCCTGCCTTTGCCGCCCCTGCTCTGTCGGGATCCATGAATAGTTGTCGAGTTCTCCAGTTGCTGTGTTTGGCGGTAGTTCGTGCATTTAAGTTCTGTGCCCTGGAAACCCCCACTCTCTCCAGGCAACCAGAGAATGTGCAAAGTCATGGGTGAAACCTACCAGATACTTAGATTTTTTTTTTCCAGCTCATCCAGTGAATTAATGACTTGCCTGTGGATGAACCAAAAAAAAAAAAAAAAAGATCCAAAAGGTGGTTTTCTTCTTGCCATGTGTTAAAATTCTTTTTACATCCCTGCCACGGGGAACAGATCTCCTCAAAAGGACCTGGAATCTCTCACTCCGTATCTGTCTGAATGCAAGTGACTTCAAATCTGTAACTGGAGGCTTTTGCAAACATGTTCCTATTTGTCAGATCCTGATGTGGGAGATTCCTCTGGAATGAACCCTCGGTGTTCGTTCTCCCTCATCTTAAATATGCGTGTCTTTTTGTCCTTTTTTTGGGGGGGAGGGGTTCAAAATAAATACCTCTTCTTCCTTCCCTGTCTCCATCTACCTTGTGTGATTAATTCTCAGAAGCAAGCAGGGATCTTGACCTGTAACTCCTTACATCTGCCTGTTTGCTTAGCAGCTGAGGCAGGCAGAGGGACAGGCCTGCGCTTGTATTTGCTCTACAAACAGCTTCTCTCCTTTTCCCATCCAGGACATGCTGGGAGCTCTCCATCGTAGCTGCTCTGGGCCTCACGGCTCGCAGGAAGCGAAGTGCAAAATTTTTTAAAGATGTAGCTCTCATGCATACTAGGGAGACTTTCGCATTGTGCTTTTTAAACTATCTGGTAGGTTATCATGCCTGGGAATTCACCGCTCTCCGGTGCTAATGACTATTAACGTTCCTTTAAAAAACAAAAACAAAAAGTCAGTTTCCCCTAAAGAGTACCCTAATCCACATGTTAAGGTTTTCTTTTCATTTCTTCCAAAACCCTCTTGCTTTTTTCCATGTCATCTTCTTCATCTGGTCCATTGGTTATTGAGCATACACATTCCCCTCCTCCATTATCCCATCTCCATGACAACCAGAGGTGGTTGCTAAGTGCCGATTTCACCCAGGCTGTTTGGAAACCAGTGTGGAGTACCCCACCAGCCCTGATCTAAGACTGAATTACCACAGCCTAGGAATTTAGGCCAACACCATTCCGTCCGCAGCACTCGCCTTCATGGAACGTGTATAGGATCCTGTGACCAGGACAAAAATCAGGAAGTAAAAAGGACAGCCCGATTTGACTGTCCATCTCCGAAGTTTACACCATCTCTAGCCCATTGAAAAAGATGACAGCTTGGCTATACTGGGAGGACGCTACCAGTGGGGGACCACTGATTCCCAACCCCAAGGTTAGGGGCGTGGTTTGGATGGTTTGTGTTAACTATCCCTCCTCCTTTGCCTCTGGGGGGAGGATCGGGTGCATTGTGGGGGCCCAGGGTGCGGCTTAGCTGTAGGCCTTGCATGTTTCAGACCCTAAGTTCTATTCCCAGTACTGCATAGACACAAAGGAAAAGCAGTCATGGGTCCTGGCCCCCTCACCTGGGCAGCCCTGGACTCTGCATTAACATAACAGCTGCTTCCGGTGGATAGGGCATGAGCTGACCATGGACACTCTCCAGAATGTTCTATTTTAATGCCTTCTGTCTCCCATTATGCACCACCCAATCCCTACCATGGCTACTCAATTCTATATTTTTGTGATTGCATTGTGGCCTTTTTTTGGGGGGGGGATTGTTTTTTAAGGCCCTGTTGTTCATTTTTACAAAATGAAAATGATGCCATTTGCTCCCTCCTCTTTTCCTTTGCAACCTAGAATTAAGTTCTAGGGAGTAGGTAGGTCGAGAAGAGAGATTTCCCCAGTCCTGCATTTGTACTAGTGCAGAAAATGTTCATCCTCCTAGAATTGGGGATTGTTTTGGTTTGTGTGTACGTGCGTGAATGTGTGTTTGTGTGTATGTGGGCATGCGGGAGGGCAGAGAGGAAGGAAGAGCATGTATGTGTCTGTGTGTGTGTAAAAGAGAGGACATATGCGGTTGTGCGTGTGTGTAAAGGAGAGGAGGATATATGTGGTTGTGCGTGTGTGTGTGTAAAGGAGAGGGAGAGATCTGGTGGGAGGGGATAAGACTGTGTAGGTGAATATTTCCATTAAGCAAAAATTTTAGCAAACTCATTATAGACCCATCCAAGGGGCCTATACGGCTCTGGCAAGCTACCCATGGCGTGTTCGATATGCCAAAAACAGTAACTACAAGTCTTACAGTGGAGATGTTACTGGTGCCCACTCAAGCAAATCGATGAACAACAGGATGACAGTGCTACAGTGCATTATAGACCCAAAGAGTTCCATTCCAAGAACTGGAGGCTGACTTGGGAAAGTAGTTTTTCAGAAATCGTCCTTTTGTTGGCGTTCCTTTCCCATCAGATGCCGGGGGAGGTAGTTACCGTCCATGATGAAATCTGTAAAAGCAGAAAAATCCCCCTGGATCAGGAGGAGTGTCTTGTTTGGGTTTTCTAGCACATCTCCTGGGATTTCTGCTCTCTTTAAAGTGCTTAGCAGCTAGGGTTTGCGGGATTAGGAATCTGTGTTAGGTGCTTTCTTATGGAGAATTGGAAGCAGATGATGTTAGGTTTGTGGACAGTGAGAACCACAGAACCCATCCACTACCCACCCCCACTCCTACCTGCACACACCCACTCCAAGTCCCATTCCCAGTACTTCTCAGCCCTCATTTGAAGATGTTTCTGTGCTGAATTTTCTGCACCTTTGCTGTCCTTGCAGATAATACTTTCTTTTTAAAAATATCATACCTTCTCCCCCTTCAGAAGAAATTGTCTTTCAGATATTGGAAAGAAGCATGCTTGTAATCTCCAGTGCCTGGCCAACACCCTTAGGACGGATAAGGACGAAGGTGCTTTGCAGTCTAATTATAAATCTGCCTTTCCCCCCGTTTTAATTTCATCTGACTCTGGAGAAATCTGTTGGCAAAGAAAATAAGAAATTTTGGTTTCATTTAGGAATTGCAGGTTTGTTTTATTTTTACATGTAGAGAGCTCGAGGAAGAATTGCCTTTGGCGCTGACAGGTATTCAAATCTTGCTTTTTAAAAGAGAACAGCTCAAGGTCTTAGAACACATGTGTACGTCTACTTGACACGAGCAAAGTTTAAACAGTTACTCAAAGCACTGGAAAATCATGTTTTAAAATTTAAGTTAAAACATATTCTGCCTTAACTATTAGCATGGGACTCACCCCAGTAAAACAACCGTTCTTAGAATTGCACCTGTGATTCTGTGTGGGTAGGGGACTGGCTTTATAATTTCAGTGCAGAATTTGAGTATACTTTGATTCACAAGTAAATGAGATGTAGCTGTAATGATAGACCTATTGGATGAGGATTGACCCACATATTATTATATAGATCGCTTAACCCTAGTGTCTAGTTACCTGACCTAAACTCTGGGCTCACAGCCCCTCAAATGATTCCTCCTTCCATCATTCCATATTTTCTTCCCGGTTCTGATGAATCTGTGTCTTTTCTGTCACCTGGTCACCATTTCAACATCCAGGGGACTTATTCTCAACTTGGATTGATGATTTTGATTTTAATGATTAGCGTCTCAAAGTTGCATAAATGTTTACTTGCCCTTTCCTGGGTTTGCATCACTGGAACTGTGTTCCCAGCATCCCTGACACCAGCATTTTGGGTCCCCCCAAATCTGGTCTTCCTTGTGGTCAACTGCTGGAGGTTAAAAAAATATATTTTTGAGACACCATCATACTTAATCGGTTAATAGAGCACTTTATTGGTGGTTTGTTGAATGAAATCATAACCTTGGAGTCTGTGACCAGATAGAGATGTCTGTTCCAGCTTGCACTGTAGTGGTAACCGAGCTATGCCTCCACTGTGAGTCCATTGTATATAAGGCAAGCACCCCACATGCTGGACTCTCTCTGTGACTACCATAATTTGTTCTTTTTGAAGGCTGAATAATACTCCATTACACTGATGTGTATGTGTAGATACATTCTGTCCATCCATCCATCCATCCATCTTCCAGTGGATGCTAAATGTTAGCTCCATCTTCCTGTTATCACAGAAAATGTGGCAGAGACCAACAGGTCCAAAAATATTTTCATCCCTTCCTTAAATGGGTCTTGATCCAACTTTTTATGACTTTGACTTCTGTTCCTGCTATAATCATTTTTTATGAAAAATGTAAGAACAGGGGCTATGGGCTAGCTCTGTTACATGCATAAATACATGGTTGGTGAGCTGAATTTATATAAAGGAATAACCTCAAACTGGATGCTTAGAAATGGTCCTTGAGAAAGAGCAATCAACCTTTTTTTTTTTTATATTCAAATTCTTTTATTTTGACTTTTTTTTTTAATTTTATTTATTTTTAATTAGAGAATCACCGTGAGGGTACAGTTACAGATTTATACACTTTTGTGCTTATACTTCCCTCATACAAAGTTCGGGAACCCATCCCTTCACCAGTGCCCATTCTCCACCACCCGTAAACCCAGCGTCCCTCCCACCCTCCCCAATCCCATCTCCCCCCCACCCCACCCTGCCACTGTGGCAAGGCATTCCCTTCTGTTCTCTCTCTCTAATTAGCTGTTGTGGTTTGCAATAAAGGTGTTCAGTGGCCACTGTGCTCAGTCTCTAGCCCTCATTCAGCCCGCAACTCCCTTCCCCCACATGGCCTTCGACTACAATGTAGTTGGTGATCGCTTCTCTGAGTTGACCTTTCCCCGGAACGTGAGGCCAGCCTCGAAGCCATGGAGTCAACCTCCTGGTACTTATTTATACAGTTCTTGGGTGATAGTCTCCCACTCTGTTATTCTATATACCATAGATGAGTGCAATCTTTCTATGTCTGTCTCTCTCTTTCTGACTCATTTCACTCAGCATGAAACTTTTCATGCCCATCCACTTAACTACAAAATTCTTGACCTCCTTTTTTCTAACAGCTGCATAGTATTCCATTGTATAGATGTACCAAAGTTTCCTCAACCAGTCATCCGTTCTGGGGCATTCAGGTTTTTTCCAGATTCTGGCTATTGTAAACAGTGCTGCGATGAACATACATGTGCAGATGTTGTTTCGATTGTACTTTTTTGCCTCTCTGGGATATATTCCCAGCAGTGGTATTGCTGGGTCAAATGGGAATTCAATATCTAATTTTTTGAGAATCGTCCAAATTGTTTTCCAGAAGGGCTGAACAAGTCGGCATTCCCACCAGCAGTGAAGAAGGGTCCCTTTCTCCCCACATCCTCTCCAACAGCGGTTGCTTTTGTTCTTTTGGATGTGTGCTAGTCTCTGTGGTGTGAGGTGGTATCTCATGGTTGTTTTGATCTGCATCTCTCTGATGATTAGTGATGCAGAGCACTTTTTCATGTGCCTTTTGGCCATTCGTATTTCTTCCTTGGTAAAGTTTCTGTTCATTACTTCGCCCCATTTTTTGATGGGGTTGGATGTTTTCTTCTTGTAGAGTTCAACCAGTGCTTTATATACCATTGATATCAACCCCTTATCTGATGGGTATTGTGTAAATATCCTTTCCCATTCTGTGGATAGTCTTTGGATTCTGGTCAATGTATTTCTGAGCAATCAACCTTTTTAAAAGAAAATTATCAAGTGAGCCGAAGGAGAAGAATAAAGATTCATAATGCAGGGGTCAGATTAATGATGCAAATATAATTAATAATTCTCGGTCCTACATCATGACAATTTTAAGCTGACTGAATGCGACCTGTCATTCGTGTGCCAACTAAGGGTTAGCGATCATGTGGGAGAATTCTGAAAGGTGCTTCTCACTGTATGTAAAGTTCAATGATATGTGACATTTGGGAATGACAAAACTGGCCATCAACTCTGGCTCTGGCAGCAACTTTTCCCGTGTTAGCATGTTTTCATTCCCCCACCTTTGCTTAAAGAAAACATACACACATATACACACACACACACACACACACACACACTCACACACACACCAGCTCTTAATTATACCTCCCTTAGTGCACTTGGTAGCATTTGTAGCCCAGCGAGTTTTGACCCATTAATTTTTCATTTACTAAACACCTGCAATATGTCAACTGCTGCAGAAAGAGACGGGCTGTGTTTCTGCTTCTTAAGTCTTAACTGGGAATAAAGTCTAGTTCTGTTTTGTATTTTTGGTTTTTTTTTTTTTTTTGAGCAAGACAGACCTTTGTCCTAGCTCAGCTCTGACGGTCGGAAACTCGGAGAGTGTTCCAGGGGCCACCAAGCTAATTAGGAGGATAGAAAATGAGTTGCGGGGGACGCGATGAGGGATTCAGAAACTGAATTATTAAGTTGAGGGAAGAGGAAAGCTAAAGGGAGGTGTGTTCATCATGTTGAGATGTGATGGCAGTGGCCACCTGGCCCCAGTATTGGCCAGAGCAGTGGATGAAAGCCCAGAAAATGTATTTAGGTTCAATTCATAGGTACCAGACCAAGTGCATTATTTTTAATGTGCATCCTATTGATGAAAGGGCTGAGACATTTTAAAGGTATTCTTTATTTTTTCAATTTTTAAAAACTTGTTTTGTGACTGAATCACAGTGAGACACACAGTTACAAGGTTGTTCAAGTTGGGCTTTAGTCATATAATGTGCCAACACCCATCCCTTCACCAGTGTATGTTTCCCATAACCTTTATCCCCCAATTCCCACCCACACCACCCCCCAATTTGACTCTGTGGCTCTCTTTCTCTCTCTCTCTCTCTCTCTCTCTCTCTCTCTCTCTCTCTCTGTTTCTCTCTCTCTCCCTCTCTCTCCCCCTTCCTCCTCCCTCACTCTCCCCCCCTTCTCTCCAACCCCTTTTAGCTTTTAGCCATTATGGTTTGTTTACAATACAGATACTGGTACTGAAAGGTGATTCTGCATATCCCCTTACCTACTTTTGACACTCAGTTCTTGTCCAGAATGATCATTTCCAATTATTATTCTTACTGGTCCCTTCTCTATCCTAAGTGCCCTTTGCCCCACACACACTGTGAAAAGTTACTAACTGTGGAACAGTCCTTCTGGTCCCTGTTTTCTCTGGCCTTGGATATTAGTCTCATACTACTTCTTTTTTTAATATTCCACAAATGAATGCAGTCATTCTGTATCATTCTATATCCATCCCACTCATTTTACTCAGCATGAGGCCCTCCATTAAAGGGTATCCTTTAGTTTTACAAAATATCTTTTGATTTCTACAGGATGAACCAATGTTAGGGATAAACTCTGGCACAAAGTTCAAAATTCAGTAGAAGCTCAGAGCGTTCAGCTCTCTTCCTTGTTGTCACCTCAGTGCTACTGATTTTTTTTGCAAAGACAAATGGCCAGAAGCAAGGCTCCCTCGGTCATTTCCACAGCCTGAATCCATCATTTAGGGACATGGAGGCCTGTTTTCTCAGAATAAATGCCGGGGCTGGGTTTGGATCTTCCTCATCGTTGCTGTTGCTTCCTACTTCCCCCATGCCTCAGCCATGGCAGAGGGCTGCTGAGACATCCGTGTCCCTGGCATATGCGGAAATACTTGCTTGCTCATGGCTTTCCGTTTCTTTTTCACGTGACCATGTATGTCATCATGTGTGTTAGAGGTTAGAGCTTCAGAAGCAACCAGCCAGTTCAAGCCATTTAATCAACTTCATGGACTCTGGATTTTCGCCCAGTTTTGAAGTCTTTACAACCCGTGCTGGGTTTCCTCAGAGCTCCTGGATTTCTGTTTTTCCCCTTTGCCAAATGAGTCGCTTATTTATTTGATTATTTATCATTTTATTTTGGGCTGGAGCGATAGAGCAGCTGGTAGGCCGTTCGCCTTGCACGAGGCCAACCTGGGTTCTATTTCTCCGCCCCTCTCGGAGAGCCCAGCAAGCTACCGAGAGTATCCCACCCACGCGGCAGAGCCTGGCAAGCTACCCGTGGCGTATTCCATATGCCAAAAACAGTAACAACAAGTCTCACAATGGAGACGTTACTGGTGCCCGCTCGAGCAAATCGATGAGCAACGGGATGACAGTGATACAGTGGTACAGTGATCATTTTATTTTAGGCACCATAGCTAATGGACTGCTAAGGGCAGGGTTTCATGAGTAGCACCACACCCTCCCCCCCAGATCCACTGCCCTCCACCATTGTCCCAGTGGCCCCCACCCAGTGACTCCCCACCCCACTTCACTACTGCGGTGACCATCCTCGGAAGACCAGTTCTCCCTTTCCGTTGCCTTTGGGCCTTCGTTATCCCCCTACGATGCTTCTTTCTATCCCACATAACTCTCCCATCCCAGGAACTTTCCAGCTCCATTCATGGAGCAGCCTTCAGCACAATTATGTCTTTTCTTCTAGCCAGGCCCTGTCCACTGTATATTGCACTGAAGTTTCTTTATCCAGTCACCTGTTCTTGGACATGAGGGCAGTTTCCAGATTGTGGCTTTTCTGCAGAGTGTCAAGTGAAGCATTTTTTGAAGACTTGTTTTTTTGTTTGTTTATTTCAGAGGCTCCCCAGGCAGTGCTCAGCGAGGGGCACCAAGCCTACCTCAGGGGGTGCTGGAGAGTGGGGGAAGGGAATTATGCAGTGACAGGGATCAAACTTAGCATACCATTGCTTAGAAGGGAACCTGGACCCCACTTGTATGAAGCTTTATAGCACCTGCCCGGGAATTAGCCCAGAACAGCTGGAAATAAAACTAAAAAAGTTCCCATATTTCTTCTCTTCCTGCTTCAGGAGAGAGAATGCAGAAATATTTGAAATATACCCAGTAGGTCTGATGACGAGATGATCGGGGGTTGGGGTGGGGGTGGGGGTTCTTTCTCCAGCTCTGATTTGATGAATCTTTTCTTTCGTGTCTTGTTCCCTCGGAGCAATGCCAGGTCCATTTGTACTCAGCCTCCACTGTATGGAAAACAGATATTTGCTCAGTTTAATTGAGGAACCGACTTTGCCAAGAGATAATTACTGTCCCCATCACATCTGACCACAGCCTTGTAGAAGTCAAGTTTTATAGTGTCGTTGGACTGTGACTTGAACCACATTATTCTTGCAATTCATATTTTTTTCAAGCAATATTGTTTCCTCTGCCCTGCTCCCTCCTTTCTTTTTGGGAGGGGGGCGGGGGTTGAATCATCCAGGAAGAGTCTGAATGTTGTTACTTTCGCTCTTTCGCTTTTAGGAAGAAGTTTTCTCTGCCTCTGAGCAACCACATCACTTTCCTTAGGAATGGCCCAGACTTCTTGCAGACTGGGTTTGGGAACGTTTACGGTTTCTTACACAAGTTGAAAAATCACACAATGTCTTACCTGCCAGAAGTACAACTCTCAAAACTCACCTTGGTGATGTACAGAGATATAGACCTTTCCAGGAGGTCAGAAGAATCTAGAAAGGCCATGAAGGAGTCTGTGGCTGAAATGATGTTGACTCTAATTTAAAAAAACAAAAATCAAAACAAGCAGCCCTTAAACCAGAGGACAGAATTTACCCCCCAGTGTCAGTGAGGATGGGATCCAGAAATTGGGTCCAGAGAGCTTGCCATGGGGAGTCAAATACAACTGTACATCACATTCCTGCTCTCTCTGAAACTTGATGCTTAAAAAAAAAAATCACACACAGTGAAAATAAAAATCAGAGATCCCCATGATTAGGCGTATTAGGAAGACCAGTTTTATTCTTAATCTTACATTTATTTATTTATTTATTTATTTATTTGGGGGGCGGTGTGGCAGTTGTCACCACACCCAGCTGTGCTCAAGGCTTTCTCCTGGCTCTGCACTCGGGGATCACTCCTAGTGTTGTTCAGGGCACCATATGGAGTGCCAGGATTCGAACCTGAGTTGGCCTTGTACAAGGCAGGCACCTTACTCACAGTGCTATCTTTCCCAACCCATGGCTCCTTACTCTAGAGATTTTTTTACAATATGAGTTTGGAGCTGGAAGATGGTGTGGAGCGTTTAGGATGCCTGCCTAGCACATGTCCTATTTGGGCTCAATCTCTGGCACTGTGTGATCCCCTGAGCACAGTGCCTGCAACCCAGCAACCCCCAATGCTGCCAGGGTGGCCTGGACACCCCCCAGCAGCTTGGAACCTGCAGAGCTTCGCACCCGAGGGCCCTTGGATTGAAACAGAGGTCTGGTCGCCCTGGAGTCCCGGTGGGGTCCTCAGACCTCGTGAGCACTGTTTGGGCACTTTACCCTCACTCCCCTGTTACTGATTTAAGGCATTGTAGGACTTAGAAAGATAGCACAGCAGGTAAGGCATTTTCCTTACATATGGCTAACTAGGGTTCAAATCCTGACACCCCCACAAGGTCCCCGGAGCCCTAACAGGAGTGATCCCTGAGTGCAGAGCCAGGAATAAGCCCTGAGCACCGCTGGGCATGGCCCCAAAACAGTGAAAGAAAAGGAGTACCAGACTTGCCGTTTTAAGACCTATGCATCTGTTTATGTTGAGCTTTGGGGGATTTGTCTGACATGCTAGTAATTTAAAACGCATCAGGAAAAGAGGGAAACGCAACGGGTCCTTGTTGGGTGCCTTCCATGAGTGAAGCAAGCAGGTAGGCGGGCGTGAGGCACTGCATCTGTGCCTGTGTGCACATGTGTCCCTTTGCCAGTGCCTGTGCTATTTGCCACGGAGTATTCGGGGCCTGAGAAATTGGTACGATTAACCCTGTTTCACTGATGAAGTGTCTGTGGCGAGGCAAGGTTAAATAACTGGCCCAAGGTCCTAGGATTATTAAGTGGAATGGAAATGTAGATCTCTCTGAAAGTCACAGTGAAAAAAAATTATCAAAAGGCTTCTGAAACAAAGCCCTTTTCATCTTTGAAGAGTCCTTAGGAGACAAGCACCAGTGGCTGATGTGTCTTTTTTTGTAGCTTTTCCTTAGTTTCCCCCTCTCTTGGCCTTTGCTAAGCCTTTCTCCTGGGTTACATTTTTCCCCCTTTCTCCTGGTTTACATTCCTAATTCTTCCCTCTTTCTAAGGCCAACCAGTGAACAATTGGAGAGTTTAAGAGATGAGAAGCACATGGAACTACTGAGATCTCTTTGTGGTGGTTGTTTTTTTCTTTTAACATGGCAAGCACACAATGCAATGTCCCACGTTTACCCCCACCTACCCCCTAAAAAAGCAGCAAATTTAGTACTTACTTAGCTCATATTAACAGTCTTCTGAGTACGAACTGAAATACACACTGAAAGCAATGGAAGGGCATAATTACCATAACAAACCGTTCTAATAGAATTAGTCTATTGCTAAATGAGGCAAGATTCCAAATCATTCCGTATTGTTCGGTACAATTCCTTTTTGATATCAGGTATAAATGTAACTGTGTTGCACTTGCTGACAGCCTATCATAAAGGTGTTTTTTTTAATCAAGAAAGATTGTTTGACTCTTGTTCCCCCATTAACCGCAGTGCTATTTCAGTCTTATTTAAAACCACAGCTTATTTGCTAGACATGATGTTAGTATAATTTGGGGGTAAAAAATATATATAGTAATACAATTTTGAGTAGTAGAAGTGAATGCTTTAAAAAAAATATTCACAGTATATCAAAGAAAAAAGTTGTTTATATAGCTAGGGACTTGAATGGATTTGGAGTTTAAACAGGAACCGTAGAGATGAAATTTTGATGTCCAATATTCATGCTATATGCTCAATAAATAATCATCAAATAAATGTTCTTCTAAGCCAAATATTAATATAAATTAAACAGCCAGACATGTAAATAGCAGATCAAAGAAAGCTTAGTATCTCGAGGAAAAAAATTGTACTTTTCAGTATAATTCATGCAATAGATGAATCTTAAATTATTGTTCTTCAAAGTCTATGCCAATAAACAATTTGCAATTTGTATAGTGTATACTTTGCTAAAAATAAATGAAAAAAAATTAATGATTAACCCAACAGTCTCCCAGATTAGTTTTTTAGGTTTCTCTTTGTGGTTTGGGGGCGCACGTGCAGCGTGCAAGGTTTGTTCTTGGCTCCTCACTCAGGCACCAGTCCTGGAGGCATGGGGAGATGGTATGTGGTGCAGAGGGTTGAACCCCGGTTGGTTGTGTGCAAAGCAAATGTCCTACCCACTGTACTATTGCTCTGGCCTTGGATTTTTTCCCCCTTTCTTTTTCAGTAATGCAGAAGAGAGGCTGTGAAAAACTTCCCAGGTTTTAAAGCTTAGTAGCACTGTAGCACTGTCATCCCATTGTTCATCAATTTGCTCGAGTGGGCACCAGTAACGTCTCCATTGTGAGACTTGTTGTTACTGTTTTTGGCATATCGAATACGCCACGGGGAGCTTGCAGGCTCTGCCGTATGGGCGGGATACTCTCGGTAGCTTGCAGGGCTCCCCGAGAGGGACAAAGGAACTGAACCCTACCCTTTGTGCGAAGTAATCCAGATGCTTTCTTTGCTGTTTAGACTTCGTCCCGATAAATCACCAACAGTGTAGGTAGCCCCTTTGGGACAGCAGAGGAAACCCTCTCCTCACATTTTTCTTAGGACTGTGCAGATCCGTTAAGAAGACCCAAGCGGGTCTGGAGCGATAGCACAGCGGGTAGGGCGTTTGCCTTGCACGCGGCCAACCCAGGTTCGAATCCCAGCATCCCATATGGTCCCTGAGCACCGTCAGGGGTAATTCCTGAGTGCAGAGCCAGGAGTAACCCCTGTGCATCGCCAGGTGTGACCCAAAAAGAAAAAAAAAAAGACCCAAGCGCCTTCGCTCTTCCTTAGCAGGGGTTTCCATTGCCAGGTGCAGGAGGGGGCAGACAATGATTTGACGGCACAAAAGCTCCGCTCACAGTGACTTCGGTTGGCAAAGGTTGAAATGCGCACAGGGACAGTCCCATTTTGGTGGCCTTCACCCAGCTTCCCTTGGCTTTGGGCCACATCATGCCTTCCCGGGAGGCCCTTCAAGGCAAAAGAGTTTTCCCCATAACTTGCTGAGGAGTCAGCAGACCACGCAGCCAGCATTTCTGGCCTGCCAAGCTTCCGCTTCAAACACTTCGCCAGATTGAATGCCACAGAGTAATTAGCGAAATCAGTTGGTCATTAGAATTCGCAAGCATGCCTGGCCCTCCTTAAACAAGGAAAATGTTTTTCTTTCCTAAGGCGTCCGTGAGCACAATATGTAGGGAATGGTGACACACATCTTAAAAGCTGTGAGTGATGGAAGTACCGAAGTGCAGAGCCCCGCCCCCCTTCCAGGCCCGTTATCCATCCCCATCTGGGCAGATTTGGCATGCATTAATGTGGGGAGCTGGAAGCAGCATCTTACCTTGCAAGGCCCCCGGCATGGTAGGGATGAGGGGTTGGCCACATAGCCCCACATTTCAGCAGGGGCAGAGCCCGGCTTCCCTAGTAGGCATGCAGTAACATCCAATCTCTGAACTCACGCCCAGTTGGGTCCAGATGCAGAAATATGGGGCCATCTGAGCTCATCAGTGGCCCTAGACAAGAGGCAGGGAAAGGCAGAGGACCCTCATGCGGGGCAGGGGTGTGGCAAGGCGCCATGTGCTGGGTGTGCCCCCTCAGAGCCAACCTCAAACACCGCCATCTGAGGGACTGTATATACCTGTGCTCATCTTCACAGCCATCCCAGACCCTGTGGGCACCTTATCTTCAGCCTGCATCCCGTAATAGTGCCCGTGAACCACGCACACAGGTTGATTTGTTTGGTTTTGGGTTTGGGGACCACACCCGGCAAGGCTCAAGACTTCCTCCTGGCTTTGCACATGGGGATCACTCCTGGCGGGGTCAAGGAGTCATTACCAGGTCCCCAGAATCAAAGGAACCCAGGTGAGCCGTGTACATGGCAAGCAAGCGCCCTACCTGCTCTAGCATCTCTCTAGCCCTCTACATGGTGACATGATTTTTTTTTTTTTAAAGATCACAACTGACACTTTGCATAGGACTCAAGGGAAATCTTCCATTTATGGGGCTGGAGCGACAGCACAGTGGGTAGGGCATTTGCCTTGCACGAAGTCGACCCGGTTTCAATTCCCAGCATCCCATATGGTCCCCCAGGCACTACCAGGAGTAACTCCTGAGTGCAAAGCCAGGAGTAACCCCTGTGCATCGCCGGGTGTGACCCAAAGAAGCAAAAATAAATAAATAAAAATAAACAAAAAAATAAAACAGGTTGAAGCCAAATTGTTGGTCTGGAGAGAGAGGGCTCTGCAGAGGCCCCCTGCAGCCCCCACCCCCCCTCCCCAAGCCTCCCCAGACAGGATCCGCCGGCACTAAGCTGAACACACCAGGTATGGCTCTCACACCAGACGGTTTCCAGACTAAAAACAGAATTTGATTCACTCTCAGGTTTATTTGTGCCTGCAACCATACTACTCCCCAGCACCTAATATAGCCAAGAATGAGGAGGGGAGGTCAGTGTGTTTACCAAGTCACGTCTCTCTCCTTTCAATGGGATTCTGCGGTTTGCCATCTGCATTTTTGTGTTTGGGGGCGGGGGAGGGGAGGAGCAGCTTAAAACCAAAAGTGTAAAAGTCTCATGTCAAGTGTAAAATGAATCGACTTTCCTCATTTCCCCACACCACGTTATCTCTCCCGAGCATCAGAGTATGTCAGTGCTGTTCCCACCAGTCAGGCTGCACTGCAAATTTCAGAAGATCATCCAAACTCCACAGAATGATAAACAACGTTCTCTGGGTCCCGTTCCCTCTTCCCGTGCCAACTCGGAACATCATTCAAGCAGCCGTGGCCTATAAGGAAAATGGTTACGCGTTTGAATTTCTTTTGTTGTGTTTATTTTTTCATAGTTGATTAAATAAATCAGGGCCCAGAGCTCCCTCTGTATAGTATATTCAGATCCTCTTTTCTCTCAATAAAGGACGAGGGTCTGACTTAAGCTGGCAAATGAGAGATGCATTGTTCCCAAGAACCCTGAAAATCCCTTATTAATTCGTGTGCTAATAGCCTTCCTTATTGATCAATCTGTCTCCTGCTCTCCTTAATCTGCATAGAGCTTCTTTCCTGGGGTACTCAAAATGCCACAGGACACAAAATTATGGGAGTTCAAATGGCCCCAGAATAGACAGATGGAGACTGTCTCCCTTCTCACCATCCGCATAGTCTTTTCTGCCAACGCCAACTCGCCCATCAGCACCCCAGCCTGAGAATCCTTCACTTCTGAATGAGTGCATGGTGTCTTCCCTGGATGGGGCTCCACCAGATCCTGGGTGATGCCAAAACGCTCTTCCTTAGAGTCCGCACCATTCAGCTGTTCTTATGCTAATTTCTTCCCTTTCTGGCCTCCAGACCCTCCCAGCAAAGCTCAGGGACTAATCCCTGCTTGATACTTGGGGGGGTTACTCCTGGTGGTGCTCAGAGGGCCCCTACAGTGTAGAGGACTGAACCCCAGCTTGCCTGCATGTTGAACTCTCTCCCCATCCCTGCATCCCCCCACCGTCTTCTGAGTAAATACATACACTGTCCGCTCTTCCAAACGAGTCAGCTCCCCCTCTGTGGAGCCACAGTCCTGGTTTGCATTTGCCCGACTGGGGTGATCCCACTTTATTCTCAGCAGTGCAGAGAGAAAATATAGTGGCACACCTTGAATTGCTTTTGTCCCCACCTTGCAATACCTGTTTCATTGGCTCCCATCTGATTTCCTTTTACTGGACCGAGAACCTTCACAACTGGGAGGTAATCTTGAGTGTGGGAGGTGCCTTTCCATGGCTTGCCCTCCTTGGCATGTAGAAGAAGAGAGGGAAGAGCAAGCAGGAGGGACCCAGGTGTGCCAGGACCCATGCTTCAAGACAAGACGTTTCCTCAAATTGTTCAGCTGCTGCTTCTGTTTTTGTTTGTTTTTTCCTTTTGGATCACACCCAGCAATGCTTAGGGCTTCCTCCTGACTCTGCACTCAGAAATTACTCCTGGCGATGCTCAGGGACCCTATGGGATGCCAGGGATCCAACCCGGGTCAGCCGTGTGCAAGGCAAATGCCCTCCCCGCTGGACTATAGCTCCGCCCCCGCCCCCAGCTGCTGCTTCTGAACTGGGCTTTGGGTTCTTGGAATCTGCACAACTCTTCATTACGACTCTGCAGCTGGATTGGCTGTCACTATTCTGGGACTAAGATCCTGGGTGTGGGCGCTGAGTCCTCGCTGGGTTTTAATGTCCCCCGCCCTCCCAGTACACAGCCTGGTGGCAGGGTGTGTGTATGTGTGGGGGGGGTGCTTCATGAGGCTCACACTTGCATGTCTGTGCACGCCTCACCCCCTCTCAGACATGCTGAGGATTTGCCAGCAGCCACCCTCGATGGAGGTGATAAAACTGGCAAGGCTGAGAGATGTTGTTTCTGCAAAGAGCCTGCACATCAGCGGAGGAAGAGGAAGTTGATGGAGGCCTGACTTGTCACAGAGCCATCCCGCCCTCCCACACACCCGCCCCCCAGCAAGACATTCGTCTCCAGAGAAGGAGACCCACACTTTTCATCAGCCTAGGCTCCCAGGCTGAGGGTGGTGGCCTCTAAGTACTTCTCTTACTAACATAAACAGTAATTCTGGATTTCCGCAGCCGTGGCTTGCAGGGTGCTGGGTCTGAGTTGTCATTATCTATAAATCATTTTCTAGGTGGCTTCCAGAAAGTTGCTTAAAGCCTGTTGTTTCCGGGTTTCAAATGTTGTCATTCCAGAGAGGGTCAAATTGGTAGGTTCGAAGGATGAAAGTTGGAGATCCTAAATTATAAGTACAAGAAGACTCCAGATAGTGCATTTTCTTGATCATCAACCCTCTGGGGCCAGATAAGCCAAAGAGAATTGAAGGTGGTCCCATGAACACATCTTAAAAGCGGTTTATCTTTTTTACACACAGACTCGTTTTGGGAATCACCCCCAGAACACAGGATTAAATCATTTAAGTTTAATTTGTCAAGAGTGGGATCATTGCAAAGAGTTCCTGAGAAACCTCTGAAAGGAGTCATTTTGCCCGTTGCCATAGAAATGAGGAGTTCCTTGTTCCCAGGTCCTTCCTTGGATGCTTCGACTTTTGTTTAATGACAATAAAATAGCAGCCGCTCATCAAAAGAGCCTTTGTTTGATTCGGAACTCCAACTTTTGTTCTCCTACACATATTGACTCGCCTTGCTAGGATTGCAAGGCGAGGGGAGAGTCTGAATTGAGAAGAAAAATGGGGTGCTCAACGCAAGTGGCCTAGAATAAACTTGGAGATTTTTCTCTCAGTTTTTAATGCTTTGGTTCAGCTGTCTTCCTCTCTGAAATGGTTGTTGTTTTTTTCCTTTTATCTCCATTGGTTACTTTAAGCCCATTTCATTCATTATGACTTGAAAGCACATTCTTTTCACTGAAATGTAATTTGAAAAAAGTGAAGACTCGAGAAACCACATGTATTCTGTGAAGAGTAGAGTAATCCTCCATACACACACACACACACACACACACACACACACACACTCATTGCAGAGCACAGGAATTCCGGAGTTCCGTCACTTGCCGGAGGATTGTAATTGCAGACACACACATCTGAAATGAAAAACTAGAAACCAGAAGTTTCCTGGCCAGTTGGAACAATTCTCTCTCTCCAGCATCTTCTCTGCTATTACACTAATTTACCGGACGGTGGTTAAGCCATTACCTCTTTCCAAGCTTGATTTTTTTTTTTCCCCAGCAGTCACTTCCTTTGCTGTTTCTCCTGCAAACCACCCTGCCTGGAAGCCAGAGGATTCTTCTGGAATGGGGGTGTGGGGGTGGCACCCCTTGTTCTTTCCTACTGGCTAATGCCTTCTGTGGGTGCTCAGACTCGCTCTGTCCTCAAAAAAGGACTTCATTCCATGACGACCAGCAGGAACGCAACTGCCAAGGTTCACAGTTGTTCCCGGCTTCCTCTCCAATTCTCCAGGGCTCCCCTCACACCATGAGCAGCCCTTTTGAGGGTGCCCCACGGAAACGAGACCATGGAAAATCAAGTGAGCAGAGAGGCACCTTGTCAAAGAGAGAATGTTTTAGGGGTCTTCTTCCCATCTCATCCAAAATTCTAAATGCTAAAATTCAAAATTCTAAATAGATATATAAGAAGCAGTATAGGAGAGGGAGCGTGTCTTACTCCTTTCATGGACAAAGACTGATCTGTAGAGAGCAAGCATGGGGACACCAGAGGGATGCTCCCAACTTTGCTTTCTTGGGGCTGGAGTGATAGTATAGTGGGCAGGGTGTTTGCCTTTCACGCGGCCGACCCAGGTTCAATCCCCAGCATCCTATATGGTCCCCCAAACACCACGCAGAGCCAGGACTAGCCCCTGAGCATCTCTGGGTGTGATCCCCCTCAATCCCCTCCCCAAAAAAAACCAACTTCACCTTCTGGCCTGGGCTGTTACTGCCTACCAATGGGATGGAAAGAGGTCAACAGTTTTAAGAGGTTAAAATGGATTTGCCAGTTAGCATTAATTATTGAAAGAATGGAGCCTCGGGGGAGAGACTCAAAACCACAGGATTGGTAATATTCTAAAGCAGGAATAGCTGATGATGATCAAACTTCCTGCAGTTGTTGAGTTTATAAGTTTAGACAGGAGTACACATGTTCTAGTGTCTAAGTGATACCTAAATGAAAGAGGCATTTGTAAAATTTAGCTGAAAAGTTAAGCTGAAACCTTCCTGTTGTTTAAAGGTTAATACTTTGTGGCATAGGCAAATGCTCTAGCTCTAATGATGCAGTTTGTAAATACAATCAGCACTTTGCAGTGTGGCATCTCAAGGGCGGCACTATTTGAATGGAGAAGGTGGGGGGGAGACCACATTGCCTTTGGGCATTTGGATTATGGATAGTTTTAATTTTCTTCATTTCCCAGTTTTCTGTACTTTTCCTATAGTTTTGCCAGTTTTTATACTGAACATGGAATCTTTTTTATGATAAAAATTTGTAATTTGGATGAGAAAACCTTTGTACCTATAGAAACTAGAAACTTTTCAGTACCTATAAAAAGTGTTTATGTGGCGAAGCCATGACCCAGTATCTCGTTTCTCTGAACATGTTCCAAAGAAATATACTTAATCACTGACTAGATGCATACATGCCAGGTGGATATTAGAAGTAGCCTAAGTGCTCATCAAAGGGGAATTTATACCAAACTAAATAGAAGATTGATTACCTTTTCATAGGATTGGGGTGGGGAGCTGTGGGGGAGGTGGGGATGGGGTAAACTATCTAAAAATACTACCTGTGTTTATTCTTTTAGACAAATTCTAGTTTGGGTTTCCCCTCCACCCCTGCTCCATCCTAGAGAGGGTGGAGATTTCAGAGAGAAATAGTTAAATCAGGATTTCTTAGTAACTTCCTAATTTCATCCTGGTCGTAGGATCATATTAATGTCACATTATGATGTGTGCTGTGGATGGGATTGTGTTTCTCTAAATTCCTGTGTAGTGGTCCTAACTCTGTTATGGCATTTGGAGGCAAGGTCCGTGGGTTAGGTTGAGACAAGGTCGGACACTTAAGATGGGATTGGTGCCCTACTGTGCAGAAGAGACCCCAGAACACTCTCTGTCCTATGAGAACACAGACATAAGACAACCGGCTGCAAGATGGAGTGCCAAGGAAAGGACTGGAGTGATAGCACAGCGGATAGGGCATTTGCCTTGCATGCAGCCGACCTGGGTTCGATTCCCAGCATCCCATATGGTCCCCTGAGCACCACCAGGAGTAATTCCTGAGTGCAGAGCCAGGAGTAAGTAACCCCTGTGCATCACTGGGTGTGACCCAGAAAAGAAAAAAAAAACAAACCTCATTGGCCCAGTCCTTGACCTTGAACTTATGAGCCTTCATAATTATGTGAAAAGCATTTCAATTGTTCAAGGCCCCCCACTCTGGTATGTTGTTGAAATAACTTGAACTGTACAGTGCAGCATTTGGGATCCTGAGGTTGGTACTGCTATTTCAAGAACCTACTTCTGTACAATATGGACTATTCAAAGGGATTGTGGAGAGGTCTCCACTGAAATGAAGAAGATGTTCTTAGACACTGGAGGAAATGTGGTCTTTGCGGTAAAGTGACAAAGAATTGGGCTTAACTGAGTGCTCAATTTTTGTGGAAGCTAGACCTACTTAGTGAGGATGTTTAGCTTGAGGAAATTCTAAGCCACAAGTTGAGCAGCTTGGTTCCTTCTGCAGGTTCTTAGGAAAATGCTCAAGCAGAGAGAGGAGTTAGAGAGGGAAGCATTACATGAAAAACAAAAAGAACCTTAAGTTTGGGAAATGAATTCTCTACCTATCCCAGTTGCAAAGAGTGAGATGCTTGCTTGGAAGAGAACTCCAAGGTGTGACTGGACAGAGATCTAGAGAAGCGGCCAGTTTAACAGAAAGGAGATGGCATTATACTAGCAAAATACTGCCAGAGTGCGAATAAGGAAAAGAGGGGGGAAATGAACCAAAATGAAGGGGAAATGTCAGATCTCCTTCAAGCCTGCACTGCTGGGACACTGAGTTTGTTGGATGCACACCTGCATGATGATAAACTAGGCACTAAAAACAATTCTGAAAGTATTAAAGACACCAGTTATATCAGGCCCAAGGGCCTTGCATGAAGTAGTGGAGGCTGGGGCGGGGGGTGGGGGAGACAGGGCAGGCTGACCATGGCCTTTTAGAAGCGGCCTCCTAGATGGCAGAGCAGTGGAAGCCGACTACTGACCAAGTCTTTCAGAGTGCAGAGCACTGCTGCATCGAAGACGACGATTCCGGGGCCTTAAAGACTAGCGGTGTGGGCTTGCACAAATGTTCAACTTGCATACTTCTGCTTTCTTCTTTCTCTCTTTTGGCAAGTCTGTCTTGTGCCCGCCCATCACTTGATGTGGGAGGTACCCAGCCTCTGTGGTTTCCAGGTCCACAGATTGAATCCTACTGCAGTTCTCCTCCATATGTGGATAACGTTTAGATAAAACATTTAAGATTGGAGACGATGATGGGACAGTACACTGGGACAGCAGTCAATGTATCAGGCATATGTCTGGGTTAGAAACTGGTGGAATGGCATGGCAGGAGAATGTGATGGACTGAACTATATCACACCAAAATTTGCATGTGTAAGCCCAAACACTACTTCTGCCCAAAACATGATTTTTGAAGAACGTTAGGAAAAGGGCCAATTCCATAGATTTCATAGCAAATGACCTGTGATAATACTGCAACATCACTAAGGTAGTTACTATTTCGCCCATTTTAAGAGACGAAGAAACAGAGTAATTCCACAGATTATAAGTATCTTTTACTATGAAACTGGAAAAAAAAAAGAGGAAAAAAAATGAACATTTTCAGTAAACCAGTCCTGCACCACCAAAAACAAAAAAAAATCCTTAGTATTGCTCTCAGCCTTTTTATTGATGAAAGAGCATTTCTAAGGTTATTATTATTTTTTTGATTGATTGATTTTCATTGAAACAACTTGCATGCATCTTTTCACAGCCAGAGGTCTCTCCTTCATGCTAGTCTTCAGGACTTCCTGTTTCAATTATTCCCATATCCTTCCCTTTCTGCTCTTCATATGTACTCCAGTGCGTGTGTTAGAGACACTTGGGTCCTTTGGCTGTCAGAAAACTGAATGACTGTGAGAGCCTGAGCTCTCTCCTCTCCCACTGCCCCCACAGTTTACTGGTGGAAGGTAGTTGTGCCTGGGCTCATGGGATGCTGCCCTGAAGAGAGTTGGCTGGATGGTGGCTCGAAGGAGCATGTTCAGGGGCCTCTAAATGCTCATTGGTGGGATTCAAGCGCAGCTGTCCAATCCGGCTACGTCCCCGGCCGTTGCCAGGAAACGCGGCCACAACTCCAGGAACACACATACCTGATTGGCTCTGCTGCTAATTTACACCATTGGTGCCCCACCCACCAAGATGGTAGCCTTGCTCTCTTTGGCGCCCGCCTGGAAGTGCTACCTTAATGCTGCCTCGGGGCTGAGGCGGGAAGTTCCCCTTCCCTGCTAGTAGGCAGGCGTGTCATTAAACAAAACAAAAAATACAACCCCATTTGCTTACCGTGAAGAATTGGTGGATTTCAGGGGGGCTTTATGCCTTTGAGGCAGATTTTCAGGGGAAAGACTATTGATTGGCCTTCTTTTTTTTTCTCCGAATTTTATTTTTATAAAGTTGTTAACAGTAATTTATTATATTCAGTATTCCAACACCAATTCCAGCACCATTACACATTACCTCCACCATTATTTTGAATATTCTGCCCCCCCATGCCGGCCCCAAAAGCAGGTCCTAAATAATTTTTTGTGTGTTGCTTGTTATAAATAATACATTAAAAAAGATCCAAAAAGGGGGCTGGAGAGATAGCACAGCAGGTAGGGCGTTTGCCTTGCACGCGGCCGACCCGGGTTCAAATCCCAGCATCCCATATGGTCCCCTGAGCACCACCAGGGGTGATTCCTGAGTGCAGAGCCAGGAGTGACCCCTGTGCATCGCCAGATGTGACCCAAAAAGCAAAAAAAAAAAAAAAAAATCCAAAAAAAGTTTCCTTAGAGGAAAAATGTGTAAAGATTGTTGTATCTCACCCTGGAGCCATTAATCCTTTGTATAAGAGATTACTAACATTTTGTTACATGTTGAGCTTGTGTGCTAATATTGGTGTGATTTTTTTTTTCTTAATCGACCGGTTGCCTTCTACCTTGCACATCAAATGTGGTGTGCAACTCTCAGTCCATCAGTGGAGTAGAGTATAAAGTCTACTCCACGGGTTGGGTATAAAGTATACTTGACTCGGTTGAGATGCCTTTACGAGGGTCTTTGATCCTCTAACATACCCAAGGGTGGGAGAGAGCCCCCAAGGTCAAGATGCTATTTCTAGAGGAACGTAACCTGGCACACACTTCGTCAACCTCCGGGTCACGATTTGCTGCCGTCTGTGGCATCTCGCCTGTGTTTAAACTGCCAGGGAAAGTACTGGAAAGTTCCTTCTGGCAACTCCCACTGCCTGGCTGCCACATTTCCTCTCACAGCCTTCCCACTTTGCCATGACCAACCTGCATCCGTGGAGAAAAGTCTGTCTTCCCATCACGGGTCTTGTCTTCCCCCGCGGGGCGAGCCCCATTGCTCCTGTGTTTGATTTGCTCGGCAGCCCCGGGAGCACCATGGGCCCGAGCACACAGTAAACACGCAGCCTGCACTCATTCCCCGAGTTAATGGATGGTTAAAGTGCCCTGTTCCGGCTTTCTAATCTGTAAAGGGAGGCATCTGTGCGCCTCCTCCATCTGCTAGGTGATCTGTAGTAAACTCCTGCAAATGATGCAGCATCTGTTTCCCTTGCCTTTCAGCTCCTCCGAAATGTTGCCATCCTTCTATGCCAGGGGAACGGGGGAATCTAGGAGTTGGTTCCCTCTCTTTGCCTCTCTTGGTGCATGCTCCAACCTTCTGGTTGAAATAACTGGCCATGAACAGGGGAAATACGGTTTGTCCTGTTTGAGTTTTTACACGCACACACACACACACACACACACACACACGTGCATAAATGCTCCATTTTTATTAGTATTCCTTTATAATTAGGTCATTACTGGAACTAAGCAATAAGGCTTTGTTCATCTGTACACTTGCATCATTAGTAAAGACACGGTATTACATTCATTTATAAAGTGCACTTCCTATAGGAATAAGACTGAATTCTGGGAGATTCCTGATGAAATCAGACTTGATTACCACCTACTTTTGCTTATTTAGTCTACGGTCTAGACCAGAGGTTCCCAGACTTACTTGGCCTACTGCCTCCTTTTTAGAAAATAAATCTCTCAGCAGCCCTGAAAAATCTATCTTCTTTAAGTGAACCAGTAGCAAGCATCACCCTCCCCACTTGCAGCCAAGGTCATTCACCCACAGTTCCAGTGCCCCCTATGTCACAATTACCCACTTTGGTAAAATACTAGACTTCTCTTTAAACCTTCGAAATGATTTAAAAAAAAAAAAAAGCTGAGAAAGCCATGATATGAATCCATTCACTCTCAGAAAATAGGTGTTTTTAAGTGTGATGGAGAAGCTACCAAGGAAATTACATGTCACTTAATCGTTTCTGCACCCAATTATCACAGATAATCAAGAATTTTCTACACGTGAATTGCTGGCACTTATTATTCAGCATCATTAAGGGGATGTTGCAAGCACATTGCTTTGTTGACGGAATTTTTAAAGAAAAATATGAAGTCAGAAGTCTAAAACAGTGACACTAAATGATCATTTCCCCATTTTGATACTAATAGATTCCCTTCCAGTGATCATTCCAAACAGGGGATGTTTTTCAAACTTTATAACTTAAATTGTGGTGCCTATATTTATAGTGACCTTTTAAGTAGCCAGATTATTAGGAGAAACACTTGGGAAACACATTTCCTGCTTGCATTTATAAATGGATTAGGCATCAAGTTTTCTGCCTGAAAGAAAATTCTTCTTGGCATTCTTTAAGACAGAAGGGAGAGAAAACAGTGGGATCCGCACATCTGTTAAATAATCATTAGCATGTAGGATTGGATTCGAGCTTCTTTTTCAACTTCAGACCAGCTGTTGAAGCCAACTTGAAGGACCCTTAATTATTGCACATTTCAATCGCTAGTGGAGGATTCAGTTACCGCGCTTCGCAGCTCTGATCAAAGGAACTTTGTGCACCGTTGTTATTGAAAGCATTCCTGCCTTGATTGTTTTGCTTCTGAAATGCCCTGTGAAAGGTCAGACAGGGTGTCTCTCTCCGATTTCACCCTGCCTCTGAGAGTAACCCGCCACTCCCGGTGTGTTACTTGGATGGATGCTAAGACACCCTCCCCCTCTTGCCCCTGGCCTGAGCATATGTTTACGCTTGTCAGTGGTTTCGCTGAGTCAGAGCTCCCAATATCCACAGGCGATTTGGAGTCAATGAGAAAGGAATTCAGAAACATAAACCAGAGTTTCTGTTTGTCCAAGGACTTGGGCATCTCCCCAGAGATTCACCTGCCTTCGCGAGGTGCTCTCTCATCCAAGGGCCTGATGTGCTTGAGGCTTTTCTCAGTATCCTCTGCTCCGTGCTGGCTTTTGTCACCAGAGACTCAGCCGGCATCACCCAAGGCTCAGAAAGTAAAGGCCCTGACTAAACCCAATCACAGCACATTGGTTTTTCACAGGAAACGCTGTCCCAAGGATGGTAAAGTCAAGTCCAGCGGTGCCCCACAAAGAGATTGCAGTGTGACTGACCAGGCTGGTGGGGTGTTGGCTACTGCTTTTCTCAGCCTTCTTAGACTGTGTTAATCTGCAAACTCCACAGTTAGTCTTGAGGTCTCAGATTTGCAAAAAGCATATCTTCCCTGGAGCTTTGCCTTCTGATCGACTGTGGCTGTGAATTTGCAAAGTACATTCTGTTTGAACCCTGCTCCCACATATGCACAATGAACAAGGTGTGTGTGTGTGTGTGTGTGTGTGTGTGTGTGTGTGTGTGTGTGTGAGTGAGCGCACATGTGTGTCTTGGGTGGGGGTGCTCTGAAGCAACGCTCAGAAAGTATATGTTAGAATTTCTCCGACATCTCTTATTGTCAGCATACAATAGCCTGTTCTGCTAGACGCTGCCCTTTCTATACTATTTTACTGTTACTGTCAAGATCAAATTTATTACTGTATGTAGTGATATATTTTAAGGCTTAGAAAGACCCTCTTTACTGCAATGAAGGTGGGTTTTTTTTTCCCCTAAAGATGTATAAAAGAAATGAAGTATATATTACTTCATCCCTCAAAGGATACATGGAAAAGAAAATACAATTATACTAACTTTTAAACCAAAAGGTAAATCTAAGAGACACATCTAGTCTGTGGCTTTAAAATCAAAGTTTAGATAGTAGAGTTCAAAATGGTGTTTGCTTTTTAAAATTTGTGTGTGTGAGAATCTCATTTTTTATAACATTTTAAGTTGTATAATTTGCTTGATAATTACTAGTCTTTACTCAAAAAAATATATTCCTAAATATATATTTATGGTTCACAGAAGCAACCCAAATAACTTTGGACTAATACCTGGTAGCTCCAGAGCAAGTGCTCAGGAATATTTCTGGAGCAAATGAATCAAAGAACTCTCAAGTTAGAGGCTGGGACTTAAGCAAAAGACAGGACATTTGGGTTTTACAAGTAACCTGTTGAGTTTTAGAAAGAGGGAGAGGGCTAGAGAGAGGTCCAGGAGCGCTCTGCTCTCCAGCTATATTCAGAACTAGCCACTTGTCATCACGCCCAGGCCCATCCTGCTCATTGCAGCCCCAGCCCATGTTGCCTGGAGGACTGAAGTGACTTCCAGAGCGGATCGCCCTGGATTGGCCCTTACTCCACACCAGATTTGTGAGCTCTGCACAATGACTTACACGACAAGGATCCAGGGAAGAGGAAGGCCAGATGCACCAGAAGAGAAGAATAATTAACAAAGAACAGCGTTCAAACTCCTTTCAAACACAGGCTGATTTTTTTCTTTATTTTTTTGGGTCACACCCAGCAATGCACAGGGATTACTCCTGGCTCTGCTCTCAGGAATTACTCCTGGCTGTGCTGGGGGACCATATGGGATGCTAGGAATGGAACCCGGGTTGGCCTCGTGCAAAGCAACTGCCCTACCCACTGTGCTATCGCTCTAGCCGCCAGGGTGATTTTTTAAAGAAGCAACTTAGCTTGAGAGAGAAATGCAGGCCCACCTATTCTTTGGAACTGTCTGGGAGTTAGGAGGGGGTTTCAGAAAAGGGAAAGAGTCCTGGTAATCTGAGTCCCACCAAAACCATAGAGTCTGGTGACACCACGCATCAGAGTGTACGTGAAGTAGCTGGAATGCTCGTTCTCAAACCAGTGACAATTTCAGGGGGTCCTGCCTCTGGGGAGCAGCTAGACAGCTGCATAGAAACTGAAAAATCCGTCTCACATTCCAATGATGTCACTCTTCAAGATGTACTGAAGAAATGGAAAAACGTGGTTTAAAAAGAGTTTATAGGGGCGGATACAGGTAAGGAGTTTTGCCTTCAATCCTCGGCATCCTCTATGGTCCCTCAGCATCACCGGGAGTAATTCCTGAGTGCAGAGCCAGAAGTAACCCCTGAGCATCGCCGGGTGCAACCCAAAAAGCCAAAAACTGAAAAAACCCAAACAGTCAAAGACTGTATAAACACATAGACGGCTGCCTTATTCCTAATAGCCTAAAACTGGAGACAGCTCTAATATTCTTAAAGAGATTAAGGTACAGCTTCTTCCTCATTAGAATACTGTTAACAATTAGAAAAAGAATGGACCACCACTCTTCGCAGCAACATGAACTCATCTCAAAAACATCTTGAAGCCAACAAGTCAAGCCTTGAAAGATTCCAAACTTCCAGTTGCATTAATATGTAAAACCCAAGATTATCGAAGTAAGAGGCCCCCTGGAAGAGTAGGAGCCTTGGTCCAGAAATGGGTACAAGGGAACTTTCTGGGAAAATGTTTTTTGAAACTTTCTTGTGCACTTGACTGGGCATCAGAGACCTCAGTGCAAGAGTCCCTTAATCAAAATATAAACCAAAAATATGTATGCAGATTGGGTGAGATTCGGAGGCAGACAGAAAGTGTGAGGAGATGGTCGGTGAGATGGCCCAAATCTTAGAAAAATAAAGCATGTTCCTAGGTTTTGTGTGCCATTGGACTGGAAGGTGAGAGAAAGCACACAGCCATCACTTACAGAAAAGACAAAAGTGACAATGAGCAAATGAACCCTCCCTTGCCCCCAACCCCCAGCAGACAGTGTACCTGTGTTTCTGTGGCTCCATTACCCCAATTTTGTAATTAGGGACAGATCATTATTAGGAAGTTCCTGAGACACTTGGTGTGTTGTGAAAAACCATGAGGGAAGGTGAGTTTGAACTTTGCCTCCAGAAAATATGGTTAGTTTTCATTGGTAGAGGTAGGATCTTTGGAGTTTAGCTGAAAACAATCTTAAAATTAATTCCACTTGTTCCCTTTTGGCCTCCCTTAATTTGGCTGATGGGAAATTTTAAATAATGCCACTGGCTTATGTAATATTTCTTTTCGGACAGTCCTGGCCTGGAGGCATGTAGATAAATGAAACTGTTGCCATAATGGAGGCACAGATGGATGATGAATGGGTGGGCTAGAAAAAAGCAACAGTAGGAATGAAGAGGAACGTAAAACTCAAAGATGTATCTTAGGACGAATGACCGGCATGGGCTGTGATTACACTTGGCATTTTTTCTTTGCATTTTCTTCCTTCCAAGCTTTGAACGGTCGAATAGAAGCATCGACCGTTAATTGAGAATGCTAATTAATTGGGTTCCGTTTTCCTTTTATGTAGGGGAATATAATCTCTGTTTCAGACCTTTCACATTTACCCTGAAAAGGGTTAATCAGGGACTGGAGTGATAGCACAGCGGGTACGGCGTTTGCCTTGCACATGGCCAACCCGGGTTCGATTCCCAGCATCCCATATGGTCCTCCGAGCACTGCCCAGAGTAGTTCCTGAGTGTATGAGCCCGGAATAACCCTGTGCATCACCCAGTGTGACCCAAAAACCAAAAAAAGAAAAGAAACTTTAAAAAAAAAGTATTGGGGCTGGAGAGATAGCACAGCAGGTAGGGCGTTTGCCTTGCACTCGGCCAACCCGGGTTCAAATCCCAGCATCCCATATGGTCCCCTGAGCACAGCCAGGGGTAATTCCTGAGTGCAGAGCCAGGAGTAACCCCTGTGCATCGCCAGGTGTGACCCAAAAAGCAAAAAAAAAAAGTATTAATCAGAGAAATCATTCAATACAAGTATTTCTGGGATATATATGCCTCCCCCAATGCATATTAGAATATATGAGACCTCCTGACTTCAACTAATGTGATAGAATTGTCATTTCCATGAAATAGAAACCAAAGCCCATCCTGGCCCACAGCCATTAGGATGGAGGCAACCCTTTTCCAGACAAAGATTCCAAAGGAACTCTGCCTTGAGTGGCAGAGTATAACTTGTGTATTTGTGTATATAATAGCATATTTCATCAGCTGTGAGCAAGCAAGGCTGAACATGGAACGATTTCTGGAAAGATGGTCGCTTATCTGTCTGATGGATCTTTTTCAGTAGCACATCACTAGCTGTCAGTTGGAGGAATATGGTTAGATGCCAGAGAAAGCAACATAATTTCTGCGTATACTGAGTCACTGAGCACAGTACCACCATGATTACAGGTGGTAGAGCTGCACATACCTGGCAAGACCTTCAGAATCACGGGGCCCTTGAATAAATGCCAAGCAGAGTTGACCATAAAGATACATCCACGTGAGATGCTGGCTTGTAAATAACTGTGCTCACTTTCAGTGACCAGGGATACTTTAGAGAAACCAAAATCAGTACTCAGCCTACAAAAATGACTTTGACTGACTTTCCAAGGGCAATCCTTGATAGGAGTGTGGCTCCTGGGTTTGATAAAAAGGCTTTTGAATTCACATACAAGGTTTTTGTTGGTTGAGGGTGGAGAAAATTTTAGGGCTTTGTTGGGTACCAGAAATATGATCGTATTAATGCCAGTTAAGGCCAGTTAAGGTCACAGCACTGAAAGTGGGGTGTCCTGAGAGATAGGAAGAAAACCAGTTCTGTTCTTCTGGGGTATGTGGTTACATTGGTTCTGAATAGGTCCACAGTAGTTAAAAAATGATGACATATTGATCAATTACTTATGGCAATTGCTTATTCCTTCTTTATCAGTTGCAACTTTGGTTGCATTTCTTTCTTTCTAAATCATCAGGATGGCTATTAATTCCAGCCCTTCACCCTCGTCCCTCACTAGAAAATGAAACTAAGACCTAAACCCAAGTAAGCAGATTCCATAGACTCTGCTGTTTGGGTTTTGTTTCTCCGTGCTGAGATTCGAGTTGGAGGAGTTTCCTGAACAAGGAGATTCAGGGGAATGGAAATGGGTGTGTGTCTGTGCTCAGAATAAGGTGGTATTTTATACTGACAACACAAACAAATCAGCGTACAATAGTAATTTTGAAGAAATTTTTAGAAAGTGTGTTGACAAGCATTCTTAGTGTGTTGTGCTGAAGAAACACTAACGTAAGCTTTCTGACATGAGAACTGTCAAATCTACCGTCAGTATTATTATATTTAATTCTAATTGTATCAATATGGGGGTGAGAGTGTGTGACACCAAACAACTTTATAAAAAAGACACAGTAATATAAAGGAGTAGAAATATGAGAAATATTTTAAGATGATATTACTTTTGTATACTAGAATATACCTATTTTTTCAAAATATCAATAAAGTCCTAGTATTTTGGTGTCTTTGCTATTTTCCCACTTTGTATGTGGGCAAAAAATATAGCTGACTTCAGAGTAGTCTGTTGAAGTTTCTAAACATTTTTTTCAAGGATTTGAAGATTCCTGCTAGAGAAACAGCTATTTGGAAGGGAATATTGACTCTTCCATCTGAATTGAACATTTTGGTGTGCCTTAATATTTAAAAGAGAATTTATTTATGGTTTACTTCTGGTTAGTCCCAAATGTGATAATGTTTTATTATTAATAAGGATGAATATTGGGATTCATATTTTATACATTATCAAAATGATTATTATACTTAAGCAGAAATTCTTTTCTCATTCATCATCACTTATGATGACTACTTATCTTTTAGAGCAGAAAAAATATATTTTGCTATTTAGGAATAAAAAGAGATCACAATAAAATATTAGTAACTTAGATGAATTCTCCTGCTTAAAGGACTTCAGCTCTAGACAGTCTCCATTTCGTTTCAAGCATGAGAAAAGGAATTTAATTCAGAGCAGTCTTTAACTCTCAAATCTTTTGCCTTCTTAGTTTCTCACACAAAATCCGTTCTCACCATTTATCAAAAGTCCCATAATTCTTGATTAGAGCAAAATTGACAGTTTGGCTGTGTGAGGCTAGAAATTTACCTTATTTTCTTAGGCCTTTTTTCCCAATCTTCTGAAATGAGTAGTCATTGCAAATTGATTTCCATCACA
Source organism: Sorex araneus (assembly GCF_027595985.1). NCBI lineage: Eukaryota > Metazoa > Chordata > Mammalia > Eulipotyphla > Soricidae > Sorex > Sorex araneus. Next base: position 303,186,570 of record NC_073302.1, on the reverse strand, counting down.
TGGAGTTTTCTAGTCTCATCAGAATTGCAATTTACCACAGCTTTATTATTTATTGTATATTTATTTATTCATTAATTTATTCTCCACTTTATTCCAGAAAGGATACTCCTAAGGAGGACTTACTTATCTGGATTGTTTTCATTTAGTATGCATTGCCTCATGCATTTATTTATTGCCGTCTCTGCTAAATTGTATTTAGGAAACTTCTGCTTTATTAGTGCCTTGCTGTAGAAATGAGGGAACTTCTTTAAGCAAATGAATTCTCCAGAGCCACTATAAAAAGAATTATTTAGAAAGTTAAAGCTTTGCATTGAGCCACTTATGAGTGCAGTTAAAATATAGATATTTTAACTAGATAAAACACAGAGTACAGCATATTGTTTTTGCTTCTCTGGTCTCAATAAACATACATTTCGAATGAAGTTCTAATTTTAGAGAAAAAGTGACATTTTAACACACACCTAAATTTGGTTCTTTTCTCCTTTTCCTCCTCTCCTACTGCCTTGCATACATCTTTCCCGATCTGGCCTAGAGAATGTACAGCGCCGGGAAAACCTGTATCTAAAAAAAGCTCTTTCCATGTGGTTTCTGGAGATAGAGCAGTGTCTTTGCTTTGCCTCCCTTAGAAATAAATATATTGGGGTCAGAGTGATAGTACAGTGGGTAGGGCATTTGCTTTGCACACAGCCAACCCGGGTTTGATCCTTGGCATCCCATGTGGTGCCCCAAGCATCGCCCGGAGTAATTCCTGAGTGCAGAGCCAGGAGTGACCTCTGAGCATTGCTGGTGTGACCCAAAAAGAAAAAAAAACCTAAATACATAAATATATTGTTAACTTACAATATTGTAAACATACAATACTGTGAGCAATTTTTCACCTAGACCTTACGTTGGTCATCTGTTTTTAAAATGTCATTTAATTTTAACAAAGTTGTTCATGATTTGTTTCAGACATTCACTGTTCCAGCCCCAATACATTGGTCATCTTTTCCCCAGTTTATTTCCCCAACTTCTGCTCATTTAAAGCTCAAGTGAATAGAGAAAGGATAACTAGGAAAATGATGGCTGGAGGAACCAGTTGGCATGGGAGATGCATGTCGAAAGTAGATAATGGACCAGACATGATGACCTCTCGGTGTCTGTGTTGCAAGCTATAATGCCCAAAAGTAGAGAGAGAGTATGGGGAATATTGTCTGCCTTAGAGGCAGGGGGAGAGTGGGAAAGGGGGGGTATACCCGGGATATTGGTGGTGGGGAATGTGCACTGATGGAGGCATGGGTGTTTGATCATTGTGAGATTGTAACCCAAACAGGAAAGCTTGTAACTATCTCACAGTGATTCAATAAAATTTTAAAACTTAAAAAAAAAAGCTCAAATGAATTCTATCTTTCTATTCATTTGTTTGATAAACACAGTGTCTACCTTGTTTTGCAAGGATATGAGAAACTGTTGTTACTGAGGAAGCAGTGATCAATTCTATATTTAAAACTAGTTGCAAAGGGGTCGGAGAGAGAACTCAGCAGTCTGGGTTCAGAATGCCTCACGTGCCCCTGGCACTGAATGGTTCACTGAGCACTGCCAGGAGAGACCCCTGAGCACAGAATCAGGAGTGACCCCTGAGCTCTACCAGTTGTGACCCAACCCCTCCCCCCAAATTAATTTAAATACAACTAGTAGCTTAGACAGGAGTACAACAGGGTAAATCTGAATAAGGGGGAGCGTGGCCATACCACTAATGCTACCATTGGGGATGGTGGAGGAAGCTCAGAACTCATTGTATTCTTTCCATTTTTCTTTTATCATATGTTTTCTTTCTTTAATTAAATAAATTTTTTTAAATCAGTTTTTGGGCTTTTTTTATGTTAATGAATCACTGTGAGATACAGTTACAGACTGACAAACCTTCAATATTATGTGTCAGTCAAACAATTTTCGAACACCCATCCTTCCACCATCATCCCAGTATCCTTCCCCGTACCCCCACCCCTTCGAATTACTTCTTCCAGTGGCTTGTGAACCCAATAAAATTTTCAGGTTTTTTGTTTTGTAAAAAAAACTGCTGGACTCCTTTTTGTAAGGCCCAGGTGGTAAATATCAGGGGCTTGTGTTTTTTTTTTGGGGGGGGTCATAAAATGGGAACCACTCCAGTCCATGCTTGTCGAGCAAAAGCTTGGAAGCATGTGAAGGTATGGGGACATTGCACGGGCACCCCAGGAAACTGATTTACCAAACCAGACCACAGCCAACTTGGGGCGTACAGTACAGACTTTGGAAAATCACCAAACTTTTCAGAACCTGCCACTCCTTCCCAGAGAAAAAGGGGGGTGTGGAATATGAAAAGGCTACATAATTAGTTCTATCTTTATGGTCTTCTTAACTTGCCTGAGTGTTTATCCACAAAGATACTACAGTCTTTCTCATTTTCTCTTATTTTAAATTCTCCTCGTAGCGTTGCTTTGATATTGTGTTTTCCCGTTTGAGGGAATCCAAATGAATTATAATGACTTAGATTATTAGATTAGAAAAGTACAACACACCCACTCCTCCCTCTTGTTAAAGGGAGAAGTAGCATGGAATTTTGAGCCTGCATTTCTCACCTCTAATCATGAATCATAAGCCCTTTTAGAGTGAGGTTCGACATTGAAAAATAGCCCTTTTCCCAGCTGCCCCGTTTTTATCTGGAGTTGAACCTTCTCTGAGTGTGGGATGTTCTCAATTACTCTCACTTTCTGGCTATGATAGGGCATTGCCGGAAGCTGAATTCGGCTGGAAATAAGGCGGCATCCTGGCTCCTGTTTCAGACAGCGTTAGGAAAATCTGCCGTACAAGATTTTGATATGTATCCAGTGGGTTTGTTAACTCTTGCTTTCTCTCCAGTGATGCCACATTGCTTTCTCCCAGTATGTTCTTTTCTTCTTTTTGCTGCTTTATCTGTGTCCTAACTGAATCGCTTGGGAAAAGCTGGTTGAATGCAGGAGCTAGAAAAGAATAGATGCTGCTTTAGAGAGACCTCCGTATCAAGTTTCACTCGTTCCTGTGGAGTGTTGTGAAGGCAAAAAGATTTTGCCATTAAAAAAAAAAATGCCCAGCAAACACTACAGAGCACCAGTGACAGGAAAAATAAATAAATCACCTTTCTCAATAGCCACGATTTAACAAAAATACAAGCCTGACCTGTATAGATTCCCGGGGTGATGAGCATGATCCAAGCCAAACGGGGTTAGTGAGATGAGATCTCAGGGGTTTATCTTTTTTGTTCTTTTTGTATGTGTGGGGGGAGAGTGATGAAGCTGGGGACGGGGGAACACCCAGCAGTGCTCAGGACTTACTCCTAGCTGTGCTCAGAGATCACTCCTGGCAGGCTTGAGGCATTCTATGTGAGACCAGTAGAATCCAGGTCAACCACATGCAAGACAAATGCCCTACCCACTGTACTATCTCTCTGACTAGAAGTAATTTAAGAGAAAGAAATTTCTAGAAAATGTCCTGAAAATTTTCTAATATATAATTGTGTAACTGTATAATCATAAAATTATATGGTATATAATAAAAATATTTTAAGAAATGGCCTGAAAATCATTTACATACACATACAAATATATGTGCCCACACACATGTGTGTATATGTGTGTGTGTGTATGTAACCCTCTCTTTGACCCAACTCTTCATTTACTCTGTCACTGGAGCTAACTATTTTTTTCTAAGTGTCTTAATCATCTCTTGAATCAGACCCTACACTTGAATGCTTTGCAGGGGCTGGAGAGAAGGAAGCCAGGTGCCTTTCATGCAGACAAACCCTGATTCGGTTCCCAGCACTGCTGTGTGGGGCTGCATGGACACCCTGCCACCACCATTACCACCAGTGTCTTGGAGTTAGACTCAGTTGAAACTCCAAAAGGGCCAAAAAGTATCTACTTAATCATTTAACCACTATTTCCTATAATCATTTAATAACTAGTTCCTACAGTCTAGCAGGACTTCTGTGAACTTGTGTGCATGCATGAATGAATAGATGAGTAAATGAAGGAAATGATTGTGTTTTAGTCCTTAGAATTGGTGGGACTGACAACCCAGGAGGGTTTTCTAAATATACTTTAAGTAAAGACCTCTTTAACAGAATAAATACCAACACAGAATTTCTATCCATTCAGTAATTTCCATCAAAAATCATATTTATTTTCTGAAAAAGTAGTGGAGTCATCAGCAATTAAGCAAACCTACTGTATCACTATATTCCTCCATCCCTCTTGGAGAGCCCAGCAAGCTACTGAGAGTATCCCGCCCGAATGGCAGAGCCTGGCAAGCTACCAGGGTGTATTCGATATGCCAAAAACAGTAACAAGTCTCACAATAGAGACATTACTGGTGCCTGCTCGAGCAAGTCGATGAACAACGGGATGACAATGCTACAGTGCTACTGTACTAGCAATGTAGAAAATGTAATGAATCAAGAAGAAAATATATAGACTTGGCAATTGTGTTTTGTTGTTGTTGTTATTAACATTTCAAGCTACGGCTGTCTCATAAATATTTCTTTCTACTTTCAACTGCCTTTATAATTTCTCAAAGACTCAGCAACCAATAAGACATTATCCCAAAATATACTAATATGTAAACATTTAGAATCCATTATCAACGTAGCTAAAGTCTGTCTTTTTTTTTTAACTAATATTGCCTTTATGCCATAGTAGATGCTCAATAAATATCTGTGACATGAATAAAATCGTATCTGCTAGGTTCCATCCCAGGAAGAGAGCCCCTTTACTTCCCAGCCCAGCTGCTACCTAAGACCCTTGAACACAGGAACAGAATAGTCTCCTTCCTGTAAGGAGGGAGTGTAAAACAGAATCTATATATTCTTGTAAAATGTGTTCTCTATTGGCCCTGGCAAAGCACACACACACACACACACACACACACACACACACAAATTGCGTTTGTTTCCAATTACCCATTGATCCCACTTAATCCAAAACACTCTTGTCTTTTTTCTTTTTATGGTGGACTGGCATTCAGTCCACATAGTGTTGCTCAGGGGTTACTCCTGACTCCGTGCTCTGAATTGACTCTGTTTGGTACTAAGAAGACCTGACTCAGGGCACAGGATCAAGCCAAAGTTGTCTGCATGCAAGGTGAGTGCCTTCACCTCTGTTCTATCTCTCTGCCCCCAAGAGCGCTCTCTCTGACATGACCCCAAGATGAGCAGCTCTGATCTACCCTCTGGCCCCAGCGTGGTCTTCCCTCAATCATTGTTTCTTCCTTCCAAGTTTAGCTGAAGGCTCACAGACATCTTCAGTCTTCCCCGGGAGCACAAAGCAAACATTTCTCGACTCACTCGCCTGACATAGTTGGAACTTTTTTTTCTTTCCTTTCTTTTTCTGTACTTGGCTAAGGTTTGTGTTCCAGCAGCTTCAGGGCTGGACGCCCCTCTCTCTCCAGCACTACGTGAGCATCTTCAAGCCCATCCCAGCTCCTCCCCCTGCATCTCAAGAGTTCAGCCACATTACTGGGTCAATAAAATTTGGATGGGTGGCTTGGCAGCGCTGACCCCTGGTTGATTCAAGAAGGTTCAAGAAGAAGGAGAGTAAATGTGGGGAAAGAGCTGTCAGTCGATGCGGGAGAGATTATAGCAGCAAACTATGCCAGCAACTGGTGTTTCCCTGGTTGCTTCAGCAAACGCAGGTTTTATTGAGTAAATAAATGAGAGGTGGAGAAGGGAGTTAGAAGCATTAGGTGGGATGATGCAGTAGGCACCAGGAATAGCTGGGTGCATCTCACAGTCACTACCAACAAGCTTGTGTATGGCTAAAGGCCCAGGGTCATGGGCTGGAGAGCTAGGACAGGGGCTGAGGACCTTGCCGTGTGTGTGAGCAACCCGAGGTACGTCAGCACTGCAGATGGTCCTCTGAGCACTGTCAGGAGTCATCCCTGAGCAGGATTAAACCTGGCACACCAGCGGTGTGGTCCCCGACCAAACCAAACAAAAATGGATATAAACATAAGGAATCAGAGAAGAGTTCAGTATGTCGCCAAGCTTTTGAGTCAGAAAAAGGATGGTTTTATTAGAACAGAAGTGGTTGAGAAAGGCTGGATTGGGGAAGGCAGAGACCAAGCACAGAAAAAGGGCCACATAGCTGAATAAGAATCCTACCATCATGTGGGCAGCTGTGAATGGGTTTTTGACACAGTAAACACAGATGTCAACCCTTCTCTCCTCCTCCCCGGTCGCTCTATGAACCCCAGGTTAATTTCTGTTCCCCTCTTCAAGTCACATCAGTTTATTCTCAAGCAAGAGGATGCCACTACTGTGACATACAGGAAGTTCACTGAAACATTCATAGGAGCATAATTCTGTTGTAATTTTCATTTCAAATTTAATGGATCAGTGCCCGCTCTCTAGGAGGACCCACCCGGAAACTCATTTGCCTCCACAGAATCGGAGGGGCTGGGGATGAAATCTGGACTCGAGGGAGAAAATTTCCCATCATCCAGCTTTGTTTGTGCTGCTGTGGATGCTGTTGCATTGACTGTAGTTGAGAACCAGTTAAAGGACCAAAATTAAATCTTCCTCAGTCCTGGGGTGTGTGCAAGTGTGTGTGTGTGTGTGTGTGTGTGTGTGTGTGTGTGTGTGTGTGTGTGTGTGTGTGTGTGTGTGTGTGTGTATGTTTCTCTGTTTCTGTTTTATCTTTAAGGCAGTTCAACTTTAAAACCTGGGGAGTTTAATTAAAGAAGGGAGAGCCAAAAGTACTCTTTTGAGAGCTGTCACTTCTCCAAGTGTCACACTATTAATGTCACATAATGCTATTTTGGAAGTGGGATTCTCGCCTCCTCTTTTGTCTCCTTAAACGGTTCAAAGAAGGGGCTCTGCTAAATTCCCATCTCCTTCGGGCACCCCCATTATGTATGACTTCAGCTGTAATTTCTGCAAGAAATCGCCCTTTCCCAAGTCTCCCCTCCTTGAAGAAAAAATACCTACCACCTCCCACACCCTGCTGGTATCATGGGATCCCCCTACCCACCACACTTGCAGCCTTCATCAGAGAGGATGAGCTTTTTCAAGCCCTGGTGCGTGAACACCCCCGGACGGCTTCGATACCGACCCTGTGATTTCTGGCATGCCTCGAAATCAAAAAGTGATTTCATGGGGCCAGTCTCGGTGAGTGACGGGCATGAAGGCAGCCCTGGCTGGCATGCAACCAGCTGCAGGGCTTTCCCCCTGCCCCCATTGCTAATTCGGTGTGGCACCTCTCCGGATTTAGAGAGCATGTCCGGGGGCGTCCGGCGCCCTTTCTGCGTGTGCCTGGCCGGGCTGGGTGGGACTTGCTTTTCAGGAGACTTGTATTGTTTGGAAGCTGGTTTGCATTCTTTCCTAAGGAAGCCCTTCCACTTTGCTTTGCTCAACATCTAATGGTATTTGTCTTAATCGCTTGATGTGGGCGAAGATTTTAAGACTGATTATATATTTAAAACTAGCCCCTTCTGATTGCATTGGCTTAAAATAAAATAAAATAAAATAAAATAAAATAAAATAAAAGCACATCACTGAGTCTGTTCACGGGCATGGTGCTTTTTGGTCTGATCTGTCTGTACCTTTTTATAGGTTTCCTCTGGCACCATATACGGTCCCCTGAGCACCGCCAGGAGTGACCCTGGAGTCTGAGCCAAGAGTAAGCCCTGCACACCACCAGGTGTGGTCCCCCAAGCCCAGAACATAAAATAATAAAATAAAAACAGAGCTCTTTTGTCATGGGCAGGAGGTTAAAATCACCCAGAAATGCTAAGGGAGAAATCATTAAAGACAAGTAGTTATTATTTTGAATCTGATATTCTAAATTATTTTAACCTCGCCACAATCTAAGAAGTAGATGGGGAAAATAAGAAATTAAAGAGTTAACGTTCTTTATGAACCAGAAGGCCATTAACATTTAATAATGCTGTCTCAAATATTTGTCTGTAAATTGTGGTGATTATCAGAGAGGAGCCTATGGGATTGTGCTTGGTGGTACTGTTTGATTGGATAACCTGAGTGATCCCTTAAGAACATTAAGGAAAATATTTTATGCTTACATTAGCAACTGTTGTGAGTGTGTAAAATAACCTGCCAACGCCAAGATGTATTAGAAAAGCAGGTAAAGAAAGAATAGTATCTAGGATGTCAGGTTTTTTTTTTGTTGTTGTTGTTGTTGTTGTTGTTTTTAATCATTTCTTGTAGGGGATCTTTTCACTGAATACATTTCTGTGTCTTAGCATGAGAAAGAGGTGTGCAGGTTTCTTCGGAGCATGATAGAGGGAAGCAGAAGTAACTCTGCCCATGCTGGAAAATGTTTAGCTCCTCATAAAACTGGAAAGTATCTTCCCAATTATTTTTCATCTGTGTTTTCCGTTTATGTTCAAATAAGAGAGACAAAGAAATGTCTCTCGTTGCTCTTGCCTTGTGATCCTCACTCTGATCTGTTTTTCAAATGTACTTAAACCCCAGACTCAAAATATAACAAGCCTTATTTTTTTTCCTGTGGAAAATGTAATCCCTGCAGTACTACCTTCAAACTGTCATTTCAACAACATGCCTAAAACAAAATTGACAAATAATCGCCCCTGTGTAATTAATCGGGAAGGTTTAGGATTTATTCTGTGGCCCCAGAGCCCTGGATTTCTGTGAATTTCCTGTATCACTTAGGAAATAGGAATAAATACAGTTTCAGGTGGCTGTGAGATTAAGCAAAATAATGTATGGTGCACACGTAACATAATGAATTTAATAAGCTTTAATGAGCATAAATTTCCTATGAGGATTTCTACCTCTCTGACATACCCCTCCTCCCGACTGTTTGCTTCTAGGGTCTATAAAGTTATAACTGAGCCCAGGTTTTCAGCAGTTCCTTTTTAGATTTGTCGGAACCCCTTTCTGGAATGATTTGTCGATGTAGGGAAAATTAAAAATATCAGAGAAAGATGCAGTTCCACACCCCAGCCCCTTGCTCTTTCTCCTTAAGAGCCAAGAGCTTATCTTTTCAGCACACCATAGTTTTACGTCTCGAGGGTCACGCAAATTGTTATAGCCTGGATATGGACGTGTTGGAATGCTTTAAAAAAATCAATTCTAGCTAATGGAGAGAACGTTCTTAAAGTGAACATTTGCCGTTCCTTCAGTGAACCACACAGAACAGAAAAAAAAAAAATTCAAGTCACCACTGAGGGGGAAGCAAACTCTTCCTTCTGCAATTAATGAGTCATCGGCTGGGAGGAATTAGAATTTGCAGACCCCTCTTCATGCACATCTCCTTTCAGATTTTAATCCCCTAATGTCTAGAGCCAGGTAAATTTTGTCTCCAGTTTTAAATGTGCAGTTATTCGAACCAGACAAGTGGACATAGCAACACCAGCTAAGAATGTCAGTCTGGATGTTAATATTTCTGTTCTCCCCTGAAAGACAGAGATCCCAAAAGACCACAGTGTAGGGAGACAGAGCCAGTTTTCTCCTTGCAGTGACCAGAGGATTGAGCTGTTAGGAGAATAAACTCCATGCTGTTGCCCTGTGTGCTGACTTTGATCAGTCACGTTATCTTGAGTTGTTTTATATCTTATAAAATGATAGCGCATAATAACCTTTGAGGCTAACAATTAGTAGCCAACGCTGTTAGTGAGTGGGTACACACACAGACAAACACATATATTCGCAACACTCAGGAATTAAACGAAGTTGTGTTTCAACTGGAAACAAGACCCCAAGTCATAATATAGTCTCCTAAGTTTAAGATCAAGAGAACCAAGACAGCAATGTATCATGCAGTAGTGATAGAGCCAAAACCTGGATATGTTGGCATATGTTCAAAGAAGAAAAATATCAAATATAAAAACTACCTTCTTCTGTACTTGTGTTCTCCTAATTTATACATAAGTAAGAAATACCGGACTCTGGGTCTTTCATCAGTGAAAATGACGTGTCTTTGATCTGTGTGCGTTCCAGAAAGTTGGAAATGAATGTCAATATTTGATTCCTCTTCAAAATAAATGAGTGTATTTTAAAGATAAAATGCATTGCTTTGCATTGCAAAGCCAGGCAACATTCAGTAGTTAGTGTCTGTTGTATTTACGTATTGTATTTCTATCACCAGGCAGGTAATATGCAGGTAAATGAAGTCTCTATCAGCCAGCATGCATCCGACACATATTTTGTATATATTAGGTGATTTCCTGAGATATTTGAATAAAGCAGATATATTCAGGACAGTGCAAATGGGCTCAGGAAGAGAGGTCAAAGGTGTGTCCAATACATGCTTTGCATATGGGAGGCTCAGGCTCAAGCCCTGACAATACGAAACACCACGAACCCCACTGGGAGTAGCTCCTGTCCCAGGCAATAACCTCCTCAAGCAACAAGCCAGGAGTATCCCTCAAGTGCGACAAAATGAAAGAGAGAGACTGTGAAAATGAGCAAGTGAAGATACAACAGATTAAAGTAGAATATTTTCTATTAGTAAGTCGATTCCACTCACACAAGCTTCATTTCCGTTCTAAGAATCATCCTGGTTTTAAGAAGGGTCTATTTATTGTAAACCCTAAGCAATCCTTCTGCAACCTGAAGAAAAGATTTGTGAAAACAGCCTGCAATAAAAATCACACATGCTTCATAAAACACTACTTGATAGATATCACTTGCACCATTAGGAACTAAACGACAAAGGATGTAATTTCAGTTCTGGCATGCAATATTAATCGAAAGCCTTTAAAACATCTTGCTGATGGGAAGTATGACAACGTGACATTGAAGAATTATGAGCTCAAGACATCTATCTTAATCAGATTTTCAAAGTAAATGCCATAAAACATAAAGTTGTTTCATTCATCTTTACATTTTCACGTTTCTGTGGGAGCGTCATTTTCTAGTGGGTTGCTTTCAATGCAAAGAATTCACATTTAGGACTGCAAAGTATGAGCATTGGGATACCAGATTGAAGCAGAGTTGAGCCGGCTACGCTGTGTGTGCGGGGAATTATTTCTGTAATAATCTCTTATTCTTTCCACCTCTTAAGCAAGTGATACATCATCTTAAGTAAACAGGAATTAAGTGATACTGAGATACTTTTGAAAAAATGACTCGATGTGGATTTGCCTTTATAATCTTAGAGGTGAAAATAGAATGATTTTAAGGACCTCCGTGGGGAGGGGAATTATCTTCCAGGCCTACACTCATAAGCATCTTTTTTAGGCTTAAAAAAATAAAAGAAACACTTAGAATTTTTTTGTCCTTGCTTTGTTGGAATGAATCTGAAAAGTGTGGAAAACGGGGACCTACTTTTAAATGACATTTCAGAGTTTAAAAAAAAAATACTTCAACCTCCACTGTCTCTCTTGATCCGATGGCGCTCCGTTGGGTGTGATTATTGCCCTCGTTCCATAGCTCGGGAAACAAGAGGATTTGCAATATGAAATTGATTTGGAATATTAAATTGATTTGCTCAAAGTGACGCTGCAAGAGGGGGAGCAGGAATCCAGGGATATAAATGGAATCTTTCATTTGTTGGTTTTTAGCTTCCTTCCAGGAACCACACCTGCCAGTGCTCGGGGCTTCCTCCTGGCTCTGAGCTCTGGGCTCATTCCTGGAGGGCTCAGGGATTCTAGAAGGTTCCAGAGATCAAACCTGGTTCGATCCACCTCTCAGAAGGCAAGCATTTGACTGGCTGTACGATCTCTCCAGCCCCTGTTATCTGAGTCACCTGTCCGTCCCTAAACTCGAATGTTGAAGCCCTAACCGGAAGGGTGCCACACCCAGCAGTGCTCCAGAGACTCTTCCTGGCAGTGCTCTGGGACCTTGCAGTGCCAGGAATTAAGCCCTTGATCTCACACATTTAGATGCTCTGCCTATAAGCCATGACCCAAGCCCCAGGAAAAATGTGCGTGTCAAGAAGGCAGGTTGAAGGGGGAAGTGAACACTAACAGTAGAATGATGTTGGGGGGCTGGAGTGATAGCACAGCGGGTAGGGCGTTTGCCTTGCACGCGGCTGACCCGGGTTCGATCCCCAGCATCCCATATGGTCCCCTGAGCACCGCCAGGAGTGATTCCTGAGTGCAGAGCCAGGAGTAACCCCTGTGCATCGCCAGGTGTGACCCAAAAAGCAAAAAAAAAAAAAAAAAAAGAATGATTGTTGGGATATTGTATGCCCCAGACTCAACTATGAATAACTTTGTAAATCACAGTGAGGTCACAAAAAGTTAATATACTTTTATATAAAATATATATATAAATCATAACAACCTTTTAAAAAAAAACCAGTTTGGGTTTATTTTTTAACTCTGAAAGCAGTATTTTGGCTTTTTATATGGCTCTCATCCTGATCAATTTTAATATTCAGATCTGGAGTAAATTTAGGTGCATAGAGAAAAAATAATTCCATATCAAATATAAATTTACTCCAGGGCAAAAGGTAACTTGGAGTAGCTTGCTTTAGAAATTGAAATGTTATTTTTAAGGTACATAGCTTGAGATAACTTGGTAGGGTGTTTATGCTATAATGTGTAGACTTCTCATAATAGTTACATTTGAAGTATTTGTTTCTTACTATATATCCTCTAGCAGTTTGATGTGTATAACAAGGTAATACTACAGACTTTAAAAATATTGAGCTGAGCAATAGTCCAGTGAGGAGGACGTTTGCCTGGCACACAGCTGACCTGGGTTTGGTCCTAGGTTGCTACGTTTGCCCTCATTCCATAGCTCAGGAAACAGGAGTTTGCAATATGAAATTGATTTGGAATATGAAATTGATTTGAACCCCATCTGATCTCCCAAGCTCTCCCAGGAGTGATCCCTGAGTGTGTGGCCAGGAGGAAGCCCTGAGCACAGCCAAGCGTAGCAACACTTCCCCCCACCCCCACATTTTTCCCTCCAGTGTTTTTTAGGCACTGTCATATACAATACTGTTAATCACAGATTTTTCAGGTATTCAGTGTCCCAACATCTTGGCCACCACTAGTGGCAGTGCCCTGCCATCAGTATCTCAAGAGGGCCCTCCCCCCCAAACTCCATTTCTTCCCTGGGGAGACTCAGTTTGTAGTGTGACTCTCTATTACCATTGGCTGGTTCTTAACTCCCTTTCTGGTGTTTCATTCCAGTGTTTGGACCCTGTGAGAACGCTGATCCTCCAGGCGGTGCTTGGGGTCCCCTTGTGCCACCCTCTTCTTATGCAAACTGTTATGTTTTATTTGTTTGTTTGTTCTATTGAATCACCAGCATGAGATACAGTTACAAGCTTTCATGTTTGAGTGTTAGTCATACAATGATCGAACACCCACCCCTCCACCAGCATACATTCTCCACCACCAATGTCCCAGTATAACCCCCCTTTCCATCCCTTCCCCTCCTCCATGGCAGACAATTTCCCCCATACATGGCAGACAATTTCCCCCATACTTTCTCTCTACTTTGGGGCATTATGGTTTGCAATACAGACACTGAGCAGTTACCACGTTTGGTCCTTTATCTACTTTCAGAACACATCTCCCATCCCAAAAGATTCCTCCACCCATCATTGTCTTAGTGATCCCTTCTCTATTCCTGCTGCCTTCTCCCCCAGCTCATGAGACAGGTATCTAACTATGGAGCAGTATTCCTGGCCCTTGTGTCTACTACCCTGGGATGTCAGTCTCATATTCTGTTATTTTATATTCCACAAATGAGTGCAGATGTTTTATTTTTTAATTGCTTATTATAGTTTGGATCATATGCTTATAATAGTATGGGCTCTTATGGTTTCAATGGATATGCATTTTTTTTCTTAGTTATGCAGTTCTACTGGTGGTTCTTGGGGGTTCAGGGATGCTGTGGAGCAAATACTCAAACAAATACTCAGGACCTGGCACATGCTCAGCCTGTGTTCTGCCGTGAGCTGGTGCCCCAGCCCCAGAGGCACACTTAGGAACAGAATCCATAAAAGTCACAATGTCTTCAAAGAGAAGGTATTGCCATCCAGAGAAGTTAGTTACATTTAAAATAAGACATAACCTCCCACCCCACCCCACCCCAAAAAAAGGCTCTTAACCAGGCATAGGAGGAAGATAGGAAAGAGGTGAGATGAGAAAGTGACAAGTCTGCATATGTTCTTGGCCACGGCGTGTTGTTAGCAACTTTGGAAAAAGTTTAGTTCTCTCTAGAGAAAATTCTTCCTTGCCCTCTGGATCTTTTAGCGCATGCCTATTCAACTTTCATATTCTGTTGTCTTTGCCTTTGAATTCCTCTTTGTATTTAAGATTCTTCACCTGTCTCTCAGAGGCCATCAGTGTCACCTCCCCAGATCTGCTCTCCCCATTCCAGAATCTTGGCAAGTGGTATCTAATATGCCATATAAGCCACCCAGTACATTTCTGATTTTTTTTTTTGCTGATTTCCCCCCCTTTATTTAGGCACCGTGATTTATACCACTTTTTATAACAGTTTTAGGTATTCAGTGTTTCAATTCCAAACCCACCAACATCATAACTTCCCACCTTCCCACCCTCTTCCTAAGCAAAACTGTTGTTTTATTTTTTAATTGCTTATTATACTTTGAGTCACATGCTTATAATAGTATGGACTCTTATGGTTTCAGTGCATATACATTTTTTTCTTAGTTATACAGTTCTACTTGTTTTTTTAAAAAAACTGTCCCTTTTCTTTTTCATAACATTTTAATGGGTTTTTAAAAAAATCTTTTCAAAGCAGGGCTGGAGCGATAGCACAGCAGGTAGGATGTTTGCCTTGCACGCGGCCGACCCAGGTTCAATCCCCAGCATCCCGTATGGTCCCCTGAGCACCACCAGAAGTAACTCCTGAGTGCAGAGCCAGGAGTAACCCCTGTGTATCGCCAAGTGAGACCCAAAAAGCAAAAAAAAAAATCTTCAAAACCCTTACTATTCTAAACGATCTAATCTAATGGTTATGTCATCTAAAATTTGGAGGGGAATTGTGAATAAATTCCAGCTGATGGTTTGTTCTGTAGATTTTGGATCAAGGCAGATTGTTTTCTGTTACATTTTGTGATTCTGTTCCATGAGTCCCTTGAAACCAGAGTTTGATCCAGGAAACTCTTCTGTGACTTGGAATTAGCACAAAGGAAATTCAGCATTTCCTTCTTCTGGATATCTCAGGGAGCCCTTCTGGCCCAAGACTTTACTCCGATTATTTGAGGGGGTGAGGTGAATACCCGATCCCCCCTAGGTGACCCAGGGGTCATTCCCAGTGATACCCAGTCTTTCTATGCAGGCTATAAAGTTGGGTGCTTCGATCACAGATGTGGACCTAGAGGTGCTGGGGATAGAACTTGGCACCTTGTACATGCCAAGCACGTGCCTTCACCTTTTGAGCTACCCTCCTGCCCACCAGGACAACTCTCAGTAGAATGTTTTGGCTTGGGGTTCCAGAACTCTATTGCCAATATGAATTCCAGCCTCATATTCCCACTGCAAGGAAGTCCAAGCCAGTGGTTAAACATTTCAGAGTTGCTTTTTTGTTCCCTCCTCAGAGCATAAGACCACACAGCAAGATTCCTTAGGGCTCCTGCTGAAGTGAGATTTTTTTTCCCCCCAAATCTGTTCTTGGACTAAGAGTAGAGTGCGTGGTAATAACAGAGGTGTTTCTTCCTGTCACTTCCTTGTATGCAAAGAAGATTTCCGGGACTGACAGATCTCTAGGGATCTACCATGTGCACACATGCTCCCACTATTTTTCTCCCCTCCATTTGGTGCTCATCCTTTCTCTCTAATTCAATTATGTTGACTTAAAACATAAGCTCGGTGGTGGCCTGAATGTGTTGGCTCTTTGATTCCACTGCTGTGTCTTCAGAACCTGGAAGAGAGCCTGGCAAATATTAGACACTCAACAGAGCTAGATGAATTCATCCAAAAGATCTGTACTAGGTCTTACCAGCAACTCTGCTTATTGTATAGTAAGGGTGTTGGCAGGTAATCCAGGTTGCAAAATTGCTTAAAATGCAAAATAATCTCTCAAAGAAAAAACAAAGATCTGAAGACTTATGCTCTTGATAATTTCTGCAAGTCCTCATTTCAAATAAGGGTAAAGAAACTCAACCATTCTCACTGATTTATTAAGGAGAGTAAATCAGCTCATCTTAAATAGTAAGACATTCTAATCAGTCTTTATTTTATTCTACTTTATCTAGCGCTAAGTTTCTTCTTAAATCTCAACTCTTTGTATGTAAATAGCCTCATAGTCAATTGATGATGGTGATAAGAACAATATCTTTCATTTGCCAAATTTTTATACTTTTCAAAGCACCTTTTTCAATTTTCAGTTGATTTGCATGTAAGGTAACTGGTATCACAGAGAGTTTTTTGTAAAAATTTTCCTCAGTGCCAAATTTTTACCAGTAGCCTGCAGGGACATTTAAATGATCAGGTGAGAATCCGCATAATGTAGCAAAACAGGAGAGCTAGTAAAAGTGATTTTCTGAGTGAGGTCACATCTTTCATTAGCGTCTTTTATTATACCATGTTTAACATAGTTAATACAGGGAGAAAAGAAAGGAATATCTAGTTATGTTGTTCAGTACTGAGATTGTGGTATACCTGAAATGGTTTCCTTAGCTTGGATTTGCCCTTTTTTATTTTGAAAAAATGGCACTGCTTAATTTGTTCTTCTTCATGTGAAGTTGATCATAACTGAGTGTCACATATTTGAGTTTCTGGACAAAGAAACCACTCTCAGGTATTATTTACCACTTGTAGCATCATTAAAAAAATTCAAATTTATAATCTGTCTTTCCTAATGCGGCCTGAAATGAAGCCAGATGTATGAGGCCTTATCTTAATTTACATCAGAAAGTCAGCGGCATGTAAAACTGTCCATCTAAGATTGATTCAGTGTTATGAACCATCACTGCCTCAATTAAAAACAAAAATTTTAATGTCAGTGGAAAGCACTGGCCCAAACAGTCCTGAGAGACTTGGTAGTGGAGGCCAAAACTTAAGCTAAAGATTAATCCAAACCACTAAGCCAATGATGGTTGAAGGGATTGCTTGGGATGGGAAATGTGTGCTGAAAGTAGACAAAGGACCAAACATGATAGTCTCTCAGTATCTGTATTGCAAGCCACAGTGCCCCAAAGTAGAGAGTATGGGGGAAATTGTCTGCCATAGAGGCAGGGGTTGAGGTGGAGTTAGGGTGGCAGGAGGGATACTGGGGACACTGGTAGTGGGAAAGCTACACTGATGGAGGGTGGGTATTCGATCATTGCATGACCAACAATCATGAAAGCTTTATAACTCTATCTCATGGTAATTCAATTAAAAATTTTAAAATAAAATAATTTTTTTAAAAAGGTTAATCACAGGGCCAGAGCAATAGTACAGCAGGGAGGGCATTTGTTTTGCACACAGTGGACCTGGATTCAATCCCCGGCATCCCATATGGTTCCCTGAGCAATACCAGGAGTGATTCCTGAGTGCAGAGCTAGGAGTAACCCCTGACCATCACTGGGTGTGACCCAAAAGAGCCAAAAAAAAAAAAGTTAATCCAAAATTTAGCTTAGACTCATGTCAGTGCACTCACCAGGTTGGGGCATTTAGAGTAGAAGCTGGCAGGGACAGAGAGATAGAACAATGGGAGGGCACTTGCCTTGAACACAACCAATGTATTTTCAATACCTGGCATTCCATATGGTCTCCTGAGCACAGCCAGGAGTAACCCCTAAGCATCACTGGGTATACCAACAAAACAAACAGGAAACACAGAAGGGAAGATGTATGTTATTTAACCCTGGTTCCACTATAGGCTTCAGTCTTGGTCACTAAAATAGTCTCATAATAAAACTTACAAGAATGGAAAGAGGCTTTCTGGATTGTTCTCGAGTGACCTGTTTCAGGTCTGGAGCAATAGCACAGCGGGTAAGGCGCTTGCTTGCCTTGCATGAGGCCGACCCGGGTTCGATTCCTCCGCCCCTCTCGAGAGCACGGCAAGCTACTGAGAGTATCCCGCCCGCACAGCAGAGCCTGGCAAGCTCCCCGTGGCGTATTCGATATGCCAAAATCAGTAACAACAAATCTCACAATGGAGATGTTACTGGTGCCCGCTCGAGCAAATTGATGAGTAACGGGATGACAGTGACAATGACCTGTTTCGGGATAAAAATGCATCTCGGTGAAAATTCTCTTAAATGCTCAGGTGAGAATCTGCATAATGTAGCAAAACAGAGAGCTAGGAAAAGTGATTTTCAGAGTGAGGTCACATCTTTCATTAGCATCTTCTATTGTCCCATGTTAAATGTGATTAATGCAGGATTGGAAGGCAATCTGGGGGGGAAAAAGAGGAAATGCCTTAAATATCTAGTTATTTTGTTTATTTCTGAGATTGTGTTATAGTCCAAATGGTTTCCTTAGCTTGGATTTGCCCTTTAAAAAAAATGGCACTACTTGATTTATTTTTAAGTCGAAAACCTTAGTTTTCTTGGAGGCAGGTAGAAGGTGAAGCTAGAGCTGGGAGGGTAAGGGAAGAGAGTTTGGGAGTGACGTTGCTTTGGGGTATATCCTCCTACTGAACTGAACCCCTTGCCCCCTCGAACAGGATCTCTGTATCCCCCAGACACAGATGCACCAGCCATAAGTGCTCTTTCCTCTCACCCATGAACTTGACTTCTAAACGTCTGGGTCTGAGGTTCGTGAAACTTAGTGTGTGCTCTGGAGCACTTGCCAGTGCTCTGGAGCATTGATAAGCCGGCCAGAGCCAGCGACAGTTCTTTTCTCTACTTTGTCTTCCTTATCCGGGAGCCAGCCAAGCTCAGGAAGAGAAGAGCGTCTGGAGGCTGTTAGTGTACCACTTCCTCACCTTCCCTCTCTAAACCCCTCCCCGAACGCCCACTCGTCTTTTCTTGGCTTGACTTGATTCAAACCGAGTTATTTTAAAGCAGCACAGCCACAGCCCTTGTATTCCCTTCCCCTTTCCAAATTAGAGTGTTGCTTCCCCTGAGACCTTGGCAGGCAGCCCACGACAGAGATTCTGGAAGGGAGAGTAGGAGAAACTTGGGGGAGGTGGGGGTGCAGCCAGGCAGCTGAGTGATGGCTGGCTCCTTCCGTCTCCTCCCTCCCCCATCCGCGCCCACCTTGGCGCACCCCATCCCCATCCCCGAAAAGGCACAGAAGCAGATACATAGCCCCAGACAGCACTGAGCCAGGCCCAGGCAGTGCTGTTTTCTTGCTTTCTGCTCTCTCTTGTTTCAAAGTCCAGTTCCTTCTGTTCCCTGGAGACTGTGGCCCCAGGCTATAGAGCAGGGAGGGGGACTGGGTGGCAGATTGTGTCTGGGAGCGATGCCCTTTCCTGGGAGCTAACTCCAGGTGTGCCCGGATGTGTCCTTTGATTAGCATCATCGCCATTGTTACCTCGAGTGGTTGCGTGGTTATCCTTGGGAGGGAACAGCTGGGTTTCACTCTGTCCAGTTTTCTCTGCGTTGGGAACCATCCCCAAATTTGGATTGTTTTCTTTTTGTTTGTTTGTTTGTTTGTTTGTTTTATTGGGGGGGGGATTTTGTGTGTGTGCTTTTTTTTAAGTCCAGTGACCCCTGATGTTAGTTTTCTTACATGGTAAAGGACGATCTTTTCCTCTTACCATGTCTTTTGAGTGTTCTTCTTCCTCCCCGTGATAATGTGGAGGATGTCGCAGACTCAAGTGCTGATGAAATTCTTTGGGTATGTTGTTTTGCCTCATGTAGTCCACCTTGCACCTCACCCACCCTTCGAATCTTATCTCCTACTATTAATAAGTTACATGAGCACCCAACTGTGTGCCAGATGCTACATCTTTCAGATACTTCCTTAGCTTTGCATAAAATTAAAAAAATATATACCTCAGTAGAGCTCAAAAGAGTTTTGTCCCAAGGAAAAGAAAGCTACTGAGATCTCTAACGAACCTTCCACCTCAGATTCCTAACAGAGTCCAGTTACCTCAAGACAAAGTTGTCTGGGTTCCGGGGTGATAGTGTGGGGCCCGACCTTGCATGTGGCCAATCCTGAGTTCTTTCCCCAGCACCCTATCTGGTCCCCTGAGCCCAGCTCAAGAGTGAGCCCTGAGTACCACCAAAAACCAAAAGGAAAAGAAAAACTTGTCTGAAGTGTCTGCCGAGTTGGATGTGTCATATATATTTGCCGAGAACTGGGGTTTTATACGGTGCTTAACCTGGGCCTGGTCCCATTCTCCAGTAGCTTCCAGTGTAAGCCACGGTCCAGGCCCTTACCCCAACAAGGTAAGTGTTAAATAGGTTTTATGTGACAGTTTTAAAGGCCCCTTTGAAGAGTTAAATTCCTTCGTAGCAAAGAGCTGAACAAAGTAACCCAAGTCTTTTCTGGCTAGTATTTATAATTAATGTGATGCAAGTTTTTAAAAATAGCTCTAGAAATTTTGTTCAATTTATCAAAATCAAGCGACGTTCAAGCTTTGGTGCAAGTTATATGAGCAGTGAGAACTCGAGAAAAGAAGAGCAGAAGGAGCTTGAAGAAAGACACTAGTTGAGTCTAATATGTCATTTCTCATAAATAGAATGCCAGGAGTTTAATTTTTCAGAAAGGTAGGAAAGGATATTGAAAGATGGCTGGACCTTCTCTAAAATGTTCTGAAACCTTTCTAATCATAAACCTTTAAAGTACAAAGTAAAGATACTGTCTTGAGGAATGGTATGTTTTGTATATCGCTATCTTTTAGTTGTGTTTTATATAATATGAGATATTTTCATATGTCATGTAATCTCTCTATTATTTGTAAACTTGGAGTCCACGCCAGACCAAAGTGATTTTATTTTATTTCATTTTACTTTTTGTTTTGGGGGCCACATCTGGCTTAATCCTAGCTCTGTACTCAGGGGTCTCCCCTGGCAGGGCTCCGGGGACCTTATGCAGTGCTGGATGTTGAACTGCATTCAGGGTAAGCACCTCACTCAGTAATATCATTTAGCCCCCGCCACCCCAAATGCTGTTACCACAAAAGTCGCAATCATCAATTGGCAAGTTTTTAGGAGGCTTAACGAGAGAGCTGAAAAATCCAAAGAAGTGTAAGTCGCAGATCTGCCTTTTAGGAGCTCAGACTTTAGTTACAGAAATAGGACAGGGGTGCAGGTTTCCATCAAAATCAGTATGGACTCACTTATTCAAAACATACTTCTGCAGGATCTAGCCTGTGTGGTCCTGGGAAGTGAGAGGTAAATCCTGTCCATATAGCACTGAACAAGAAATCTATCAAGTCATTCTAATAGGGAGAAATGAGCCGGGGAAAGGGTGTGGTTGAAATTGACACAGACTCCCTGAGAAGAACAGAAGGATGCCATTTGTCCTAAACCTGGGAATTCAGGGGCTTCAGACTTGGGAAGATGGAGGGAACGTGTCTCTCCGAGATGGAGGGTACTCGGCATCCATGGAAAGGTAGGGAGCCACAGCGGGGCAAGTGGCAAGCTCTACCACCACAAAGACACATCAGTAATATTCACAAGGGGAAGGCTTGCAAAAATATTGGCAGTGGCTCTCTCTTTCGTTTTTTTTTTATTACTGAATCACCGTGAGGTACAGTTACATACTTACGAATTTTCATGTTTGCGTTTCAGTCACACAGTGATCAAGTACCCATCCCTCCACCAGTGCCCATTCTCCACCACCACTGATCCCAGGATCCCTCCCACCACCCCCACCCCATCCCCCCTGCCCCACCCCGCCTCTATGGTAGGACGTTCCCTTTTGTTCTCTCTCTCCCTTTGGGTGTTGTGGTTTGTGATAGAGGTATTGAGTGGCCATCGTGTTTGGTCTGTAGTCTACTTTTGGCTCGCATCTCCCATCCCGAGTGGGTCTTCCCGACACCCTTTACTTGGTGTTCCCTTCTCTATCTGAGCTTGAGTGGCTCTCTCTTTAAACTACAACTTTCACCTTTATTTGGGGCCTTGGGACCACACCCTGTGGTGCTCAGAGGCTGATCTGGCTCTGTGGTCAGGAGTAATCCTGGACAGGACAGTGCTTGGGGGACCCCACAGAGTGCTGGGGATGGAAGCAAGGTCGGCTCCACACAAGGCAAGGGGCTTCATTCAATACAGCCCTCAGATCACCTTTGGAGGTCTGTTTAGTTTTCTGTCTCAGCGGCTCTAGGCGTTTCCCAGTAGAGTTTCCCAGGAGCAGAAGTTTCTGCTCAGAAGCCTGTTTTCAAGAATGCTGGCTACTCTCTGGAGCCTTTTCCTTTCAGCCTGAGTAGAGCCCACACCAACAGGCGCTAAGGGCAAAGGCTCCAGCAGTAATTGTGGCTGTTTCTGTTTCCGTGTGTATCCACGTACTGGGATTAGATTGGCATAGCAGGGTTTGGGTCTTGAAGGCACTGCCCATCATAACCGATCATGTTTCTCCCCTTTATGTTGACAACTTGATCGCTGTGGACCAGATTTGTATTCTGCTTTAGAGGTTTCTAGAACTTCTCGATAGTAGTGGCTGTTTTGTTCACAAATCAAGTATCTGGCTTTTACTTCTTTCCCTCTGTCACTGTTACTGTCATCCCGTTGTTCGTCGATTTACTCAAGCGGGCCCCAGTAACTTCTCTGTTCCTCCCAGCCCTGAGATTTTAGCAGCCTCTCCTTACTCATTTTTCCCAACGATTGGTGGCCCTTTCAGGGTCAGGGGAATGAGACCTATTTTTAGGTCTTTCCCACTTTGGTATTTATTCTATTCTCTCACTCTGCCTGTGTTTCTACTAAATATGCCTAAGCAACTTTCTTGAATATGTTGATATAGGTAAATATGTATTTCAACATTTTTTCTGTCCCTTAAGCCCCGATCTCTTGGACGAGTAATAACCCCAGCTGAACCCTCAGATCTCAGTTCTCTTTGTAGACTGCTGTGGAATTTCAATATCGGGGCCCAGCCCACGTCCTTCACACTCTGCACTTACTCTGTTCCATAAATTTAGATCGGATCTCACTTTGATGAGCTGGGTTTGTTTTATTGCTAAGCCTCCTGATTGTGTAGTCAAATCAAAAGAGATCCCAGCAGACAGAAGCCTGAACTGAATCGGATAGACCATTGGAAAAAAAAAACAGGCGTCTTTGCGTGATGCCTGGTACCTTTGAAGTTCTTGGTTTAAAAAAAAAAATCAGAAATTCTCAGGGCTCAATGATTGGGACAACCTAGAGAAAGGCACAGCAACTAATTCTTTTTTTTTCCCCTACGCACACACTGATTGTTTGGAAGGAGGTTGAAGAAGCAGCTTAAATTCAGTATGTTATGTAGTAGGTGAAGATGCACATAGACCTTAAAAACCATTCCATTCTCGGGGCTGGAGCAATAGCACAGCTGGGAGGGCATTTGCCTTGCACGCAGCCAACCTGGATTCGATTCCCAGCATCCCATATGGTCCCCTGAGCACTGCTAGGGGTAATTCCTGAGTGCAGAGCCAGGAGTAACCCCTGTGCATCGCTGGGTATGACCCCCAAAAGCAAAAACAAAAAATTTCCATGCTCAATGATCATCTTAATATCCATTGTTTTTTATCATTGAAACAGTGCTTTCATCTGTCTGAGTTAGCACATCCCTGGAACGCAGAGGGTTGATAATTGTTTGTCAGATAAATGAGTTACACATGAGTAGATGAATGAGAGGATTAGAAGCACGAGACCAGTCTAAGGATTGTACTAGTAACCAGACATGGCAATCTAATTTCTCATGGTACAGATGAGAAAACGGAGTATCCTAATGTCCGATGGTTTAGAATTCAATTTGGTTTTCAGGGTGCTTCTATACTGACCATTCTTCTACATTCCATTAAATCTAACTTATCATTTATTCTATAGGCACGCATGTTATAATGCCATCCGTTCATAATTCATCCCTCGACTTCTTTCTAGGCACTATCCTAGCCCTTTGGAAGTGTTTCTCTGTGTCCGTACCAATGGCATCTGCCGAGTCAGTGCTCAGCTGAAGGGCTTCTCATCTGAGGCGTTGATGCTGGGCGTGACAAAGCACACTGAGGCCCAGAGAGCTGAATAACAAATGCTCCGGGAAGTTTTGAACTGCTCTTTTCTTGATTTGCAGATACAGTTATAACTCTATGCTGTTTGAAAACCCTGCCATTTCCTCCAAGGCGAAATGGATGTCATTGAGTTACAGACTCAGAATTTTTCATGATCACCAAGCAATGGACCATGGAATTTTGTCCTTCTAGCATGGGGGTCTTTGAGAATATAGGTAGATGTGTGTGAAGAGGCAGCCCCATAGGACCTATTTAGGTATTTCCTCTGTCCATTATTTTAAGAGGAAACAATAATCTTGAACCACAGGCATCATTCGAGATCAGAAAGACATGCCCTGTATAACTAACATTTGCAGTGGAAGGAATTATTTTCGTGGTACTACCTATAAAGAAGTTGGATGACGCACATTCAAGCTGGAATTATCATATATTCATTTTATGCCACCAGAGAGTGACAGGATCGGGATACAGGATTTGACTTTTCTATCACTGCGGACTTCCTGGTTCCAGATGAAAGATGCTCCTGTGTTTTCTACACTCTTTTAATTGGTGGATTTGTAGTAATAACTGATTTAGTTCATTGCTTTTAAGTCACATTGCACTCTGAGCCTGTATTCAGTCCCAAATTGACGCGGTGTGTGTGTGTGTGTGTGTGTGTGTGTGTGTGATCATATGTTCAGCACTAAATGAAGGCATCACCCATCTTTTTTTTAAAAATTTTTTATTAGTGAATCACCGTGGGGTACAGTTACATATTTACAAACTTTCGTGCTTGCGTTTCGTTTATACAATGATCTAGTACCCATCCCTCCACCAGTGCCCATTCTCCACCATCAATGATCCCAGCATCCCTCCCACCACCTCCACTCCTTCCCCCCCCACCCCACCCCACCTCTGTGGCAGGGCATTCCCTTTTGTTCTCTCTTTCCTTTTGCATCACCCATCTCTTGGCTAAAATGTAGTCTGTGAATTCTAGCATGTCCAAAAAGCTCAGTAATGAGTTTGAAAAGGAGGGCTGTGTTGTTACCTTAATATGTGCATTTTCACTTAACTCATCTTCATTTTGGAAGATTTCTCTGTTGTTGCCAAGCTCCGGTAGTGTTTCTCTTTTGACGTGACTGACTCCTTCAGGATCCTGGATGAGAAGCAACTATTTGGACCTCAGACACCCTGGTCTGAGTCTCTTTGGTCACCTATGACTTACTCCAAAATGTGGTTCTCCTGCACACTGTGAAATTAGAAAATCTGTTCTGTGTGTGTTCTAATGGATGTAACGGTCATTAAGTATATGAGGCTTCTGACGTTGTAATCAGATGTGATTCAGTCTGTTAAATATCCATGAAACAACATCTGCTTCGCAGAGTGACCTTCTGCTAAAGAATACTTAGCGTCTATTAGGAGAGCAGAGTGCAGCTCTGCCTTATTTGAAATGCACTAAACTGGAGTCGTCTACCGCTGTTTAGCAACGAGCTTGTAATAATTTATTGCAGTTAAATAAAGCTTAAAAAAACTCCATTAAATAATTATAGGGATTATATGCATTTCGGGAAAAAAAAAGAAAAGAAAAGAAACCTTTGTGTTCTGCTGAAATTACCCATTTAATTTCAGGGTTGGTTTGTTGAAAAAAAAAAAAAGCTGAAATCTAGAGGCACATTAGGGGGGCTGTCAGATGCTGTTTTCTGTAGGTGTTAATAAAACCAGATGAAAAAAAAAATTCCGCAACAAATTAAAACCAAAAGCAGTTTTGCCATCTGTTGTATATTAATTAGAACTTTGTGTATCAAGGGTAAACTCGCTCTTCGAGTGTCACCGAAAAGCCGCCTAATAGAATAATATGCAAATGGGTTAGCACCCACTGCCGTCTACGCCGTTTTTCGGGATAACTTGTCCGCGAGATTCCCCCCCCACGCTGCCGGAAGTCACTTAGCGGGGCAGTGTGTCGACCAGATGCACGTGGGCTATAATGAGACCTTCCCGTTTGTTTTCCAGAGCAACCTGCGAACAACCACGGCCAGTCCACGCTCCAGGCTCTCCCACCTGCCCCGAAGCAGCACCCCGCCCAGCATCACCCGTCCATCACCTCCCTCAACCGGAACTCCCTGACCAATAGAAGGAACCAGAGTCCGGCCCCGCCGGCTGCTTTGCCCGCCGAGCTGCAAACCACACCCGAGTCCGTCCAGCTGCAGGACAGCTGGGTCCTTGGCAGTAATGTACCACTGGAAAGCAGGTACTGTCTCCACCGGCAGTGCTTGGGTCATTGGCTCTGGGGAGCACCCGATGGACCTCCTGCCAGTGCACTCCTCTCCTCTGTGGTCCACAGCCCGGTGGGGACAGAGAACAAAAGGGCCGGAGCAACCCTAGTGTGCATGGCATCCTGGGAATTCTCATGTGTGTGTGTGTGTGTGTGTGTGTGTGTGTGTGTGTGTGTGTATGTATGTGTGTATGTGTGTGTGTTTAATTTTTTTTTCCTACTTTTTTGAGGGTTGGGGCAGCACACCCAGCAGTGCTCTGGGCTTGCTCCTGCCTCTGTGCTCAGGGATCACTCCTAGCAGGGCTTAGGGGACCATCTGGGATGCGGAGGATCAGACCCAGGTTGACAGCATCCAAGGCAAGTGCGCACAACCAGTTGTGCTGTGGATCCGGCCCCTCTGCACCTGTGTGTTTAAATCTTATTACACCTACTCTGAAATAGCCCCATCCCGATGATCCACTCGTACCACTTCTCCTCCTTCTGCCCTTTCCCTGCCTCCACCACCACCACCATCAGCAGCAGGTTGACTGGATTTCCTCTGAAAAACCTTTGTGTGTCAGCAACTGGTTGGCATAAGTTTGACGTTTTGTTGTTGCTGTTTTTAAACACCTAAAATATAAAAATCAGGCAGTCCTCCCCTTCCTTCTCCTGTTTAAATTCTCCATCCTTCTGCACTGTGTTTTGTCTGTCTCTGAGATGTTCCCAGGTTACTGATGTTCTCGTGGGAGGCCCAGTGAACTCCCCGCCACACCATTCCATTTGCACTTATTTAATATATTGCACATGAGAGCTCCAAAGACGAGAAGAAGCAATTTCAGGGAAGTTGTTCCTTCCTCCCATCTCCTTACCTGTTAGAGAGAATTATACATGTCATCTCTGCTTACAAAGGAGGGGGCAGGCACTGTGAGCTGTGAGTCTAACCGAGGCAGCAAACAACTTTGGAAACTGAGTCTGGACCTCCTGTCTTCACAGCTGCTTTTGGTCCTCTCTGCTCGCAGCAATAGTAGATTCCCAAGCGGAGAAGTTTGGGGGCAAAGCTACAGGAAAACATTTGCCTTGCATGCAGCTGACCCAGCTTTGAAATCTGGCATCATATGTGGTCCTCCAAGCCTTGCCAGGAGAGCACAGAGCCAGGAGTAAGGCCTGAGCACCACCAGGTGTGGCCCAAAAATAACAATTAAAAAAAAAAAAGAGGAGAGCTGAGCCACACATCAAATGACCATCTGCAGCAGGCATCGGTTTTCTTTTATCTGTGCGGAAGGTCGCACCTCATCTGCAGTTCCAGCATCATTTCTTCCCTCTTCCATTTCTTTGCAGATGGGATTCCTTTTGAAATCCTTAGAATGCACTGAAATCGCCAGCCTTGAAACTTCCCTCCGTGGGTTACCATCATACGGCTTGCCAAGATGCTGTAACTCCACAAGATCATTTTGTCCATTGCTAAGTGAAGGGCCTCCGCTTCCTTCTGCCTTTGCTTCCAGAAGCTTCTCTAGCTTTCTGGTGTTTCTGTGAGGGGCTTAAATGGGATGTGGTCCCCGCCACCCTCAGGAGCCCATGTGCTTGCACCCACTCAGGGGGTGAGTTGTACTGTAAAGAATGGACGGCAGACTTTGACTGGTGACCATGTGAAATTGTCACAAGTGTGAAAAATTCATAAGGCCGCACACCTCTGACCTTAAGACTACTGTGGGCCAATGTGACTTCCATTAAGAAATCTTTAGGGGCCAGAGTGATAGTACAGTGGGAAGGGTAATTGCCTTGCACAGCCCAACCCAGGTTCGATTTCCGGCATCCCATATGGTCCCCCGAGCACTGTCAGGAGTAATCACTGAATGCAGAGCCAGGAGTAACCCCTGAATGTTGCTGGGTGTGACCCCAAAAGCCAAAAAAAAAATCTTTAGTGCAGGATAACATGGATTTGTTCTTTCCGCCTTGCCACAGGGAGGTTAGGTTTATTGGGTTATTCCCATCACAGTGCTCCAATTCCTCTGTGTTTATTTGTAACTAACTTGTAAATATTGTTTTTCTTTTCTCCTTAAGTCCTTTGCATAGTAAATTCAGAGCAATGTGCCAATGTGCTTTTTGTATGGACACAGGAAGACAGTTAATGATATGCTTTTGTAACTTGGGTGTTAATGGACTCTCAATGATAGTTACCTTCTGGGTATCTGTTCTCTCGACTTAAGCCTCAATTGCCCTAACTTTCTAGCCCCCCAAAAGCAGGGTCCCAACAAGGGACTGGAGGGACCCAGGGCAAATGGTGAGCTATATGCTACCCTGGCATAGAGATAGGCCTGGCCAAAGTGCCATAAGGCTTAACTATAAGTTAAGAGCATGGTCACGGGCAAATTTTGTCATGATCCAAAAAGTAATAACTAGATTCAAACCCTGCTAGGTTTAGGAATGATTAATCTGGCCTGAGCACTGTAGTCTGAGTGTGTGGCAAGATGTTCCCAGGAGAGCTGCCCTATAAGCCTCAATGTATCTCTTACTGTGTCCATATAAAAATAATTAATATTAAGATGTTAATTAAGATGTTAATTAAGTTATTGGACTAAGGAGATGAGGAACACCCCTAGTGGTGTTTCAGCCCTTAAGCCTGATGGGCAGTCAGGAAGGGCTTTCTTTTGTTGATTTTGCTACCTACTGGGTGTAGCCCCTACCCCCGGGTTGGAGAGGTGAGAGAGTTAGAGGAGAGGAGAGGAGAGAGAGAGAGCAGGGCAGCAAGATGGGGTGCGGAGAGATGAGCGGGATTAACAGGAGGAGATGGGAATGAGGGGCAGTGTGAGACTAGAATGGGGGCCTCAGAGAGAATGGAACAGGTGCGTGGGGAGAATGGAATAAACGGTAACTGATGAATCACCCAGCTTGGCCCTCGTTTCTTCCTCTGTCTGCCCCATGGCATGGGCTGTCCCGGCTGTGTGAGCGGCCCAAGACCACCGAACCCAGGCAGTGAGGGGGAGAGCCGCTGGGGCCTCACCTGGCCACTCCGGAGATTATATGCTTTAGTATACAGTTTGGAGAGATGGTACAGGAGGTGAGGTGTTTGCCTTGCGTGTGGCTGCCTGTTCTAGTACCTCATGGTCCCCCAAACACTTCCAGGGCTCTCTCCTGAGCACAGAGCCTGGGAAAGCCCCTACACACTGCTAAGTGTGGACCATAAACCAAAAGAAAATTCAAAGATAATTTTTTTTACAGTGCATAGTAATTGATATTTATTCATTGGCTTTAGGTACGGAACTGGTCAGGTTTAGTTTAATGCAAGACATATTTCTTTTTTTCTTAATTTTTTAATTTTTAATTTATTTTCACAAAGTAGTTCACATAAATGAAGCACATTGAACATTTCAACACCAGTCCCACCCACTACACCTTTCCACCACCGTTATTTTTTGAATGTTCCCACCACCACTCAAAACTGCCAAAAAGGCAGATAATAGATGTTTGATTTTGTATTGCTTGTTATCAATAGCATATGATGTCGCACAGCCACAAGAGTGGCCAGGCACTCCTTGAATTATAAAATTGGAGAAATGTCTGCAGCAAGCTGCTCGGTTCCGAGATTCTTTTGAATGTCCCTGGATCATGGCTGTTAAGGAGCTTCAGTTAACAGCCAGAGGCAGTTTGTGGACGGCACCTCCAGGGTCCCATGGAGATGAGGAGATGAGAAGGGCCGGCCCGTCCCCTATCCCTTGAGGCCTGGAGTTTGCCATCACCGAACCTGCATACCTGCGCTTCTCATTAGGTTCTGGAAGTTGGTGGCCACCGGGATTCTTAGGGGGAAGGTGGAGGGACGACACCTGCTCCCATCGAGGCACCCCTGTGAAATCAGCCTGGCTTAAAGTCCAGAGGCATCTCTGCAGCAATAAATGTAGTTTTTTTTAAATTTAAAGTTTTAAGAGCCCATTTTCAGCTAATCCACTTAATTAATCTTTTTTTTAGAGGTTTTGAGGCCACATGCAACAGTGCATAGGGCTTTTGAACAGGGATCACTCCTGGCAGGGCTCAGAGGGACCCTATGGGGTGCTGGGGTTCAAACCCAGGCCAGCCACATGCAAGGCAAATGCCCTCCCCACTGTAGTATCTCTCCAACCCCCTCCACTATTAAATATATCCATCATCATCATCCCATTGATCATCTAATTTCTCGAGCGGTCTCAGTAACGTCTCCATTCGTCCTAGCCCTGAGATTTTAGAAGGCTCTCTTTACTCGTCCTTTCCAATGGTGCCACATTGGAGGCTCTTTCAGGGTCAGGGGAATGAGACCCATCATTGTTACTAGTTTTGGCATATGAATATGCCACGGGGAGTTTGCGAGGCTCTCCCATGTGGGCAGGAAACTCTCGGTAGCTTGCCATGCTCTCCCAGAGGGAGAACTAGGCTATAAGATGTCGCTCAGCTTCGAAGTGGCCGTGCATTTCCAGGAGCTTGGTTTTATGGTCTCTGGGTGTTGGCCGTTGGTGGGATTACACGGCACTGGGGCAGTCCCTGGGTGTGACCGCCTAGCTACTGGAAAATGGGGAATCTGGTCAGAAGAGGCCCAGTCCCAATCCAAGTAGGCTTGGAGGTCTCAGCCCCGGGTCCCACACACCTGGGTTCCTCTGGCAGCACCTTTATGCGTGAGGCTCGTCCAGGCATGTGGAGAGGGGCCTTGAGCATGGCTGTGGCTAGGCTCTGGAGGTCTTCGGCCACGGGAGCTCTGCTTGGGGTGGGGAGGGAGACTGAAGCCCACCCCCTCCGAGGGGCCCCAGGGAAGACAGCCAGCCACGGGGGCAAGAGACTCTATTAAGTATATCTAGGCACAAAAAAATTTTAGACCTTTAGAGGTCAGTGAGATATCTTAAAGGGGTACAGTGAATTTCTTGCATATGCAGGAACCCCGAGTTTCTATCCCCAAGATAACAAACCCTGTTCTCCCAACTATCACTGGTGTATGTCTGGTGATCCCAACGCCAGTACCAGGCCTGAGCTTTGAACCATCACCAACAGGCCAAGGATTGTGGGGAGTGGCCATTGGCCCCCAGGCTCTGCTTCCCCTCCTTAGCCCTCCCCCCACTCCCACACCAAATTTTAGTTTATTCCTTTGGACAGACTTGCAAGCCAAAGGTATGTGGGTCCCAAGCCCCTTGGTCTCCTGGGGAGATTGGCAGCAAATGGCCCCTAATATTCTTGCCAGTATTTATTTCTTCACAGCCCAAAGCTTTCCTGGGCTTAAAGAGAAAAGGAATCACCACTACCAAAAAGGCAGAAAACAAGAGAAAGTGGGTACCCAGGAGGCCGTTCCCAGAAGGTAGTATACCCCCTAGAGCACTGGCTTACATCAACATTTAAATCAGCTTGTGGAGAGAGAAGTGGGTTTCCCCGCCCGCCCCGGGAACCAGTGGCTATTTGGGGCCATTAAGTGCATGTTCTAACGAAGTTCTGCCCTGCAAATGAGCTGGTGGGAAGCACTCACAGGGAGTCATCAACAATAAAACCATCTTTGCCTTTGCTTTTATTCCTAACCTAAGACCGAGATTCCCGAGAGCGTGTACCTTTTTATCCACAGCGTCAGCCAAGCGTCATTGCGTTTTACTGTTTATTTCATATTACGGGGCGCTCTTTGGGGGAAAATTAGGAAGAGCAACGACAGGAGAAGAAAGCGCCGAGCAAAATCCCCTTAAAGGCCTGGCACCTTCCTGAGGTGATTAGCACAGAGCTGGATTTACCCAGGGTAATTAATTAGCACATGCCCACCACCGAGTCATCAGCTCGAGATGCACTAGCACTTGGAAAATTTTTATTAGGGGACAAAAAAAAAGTAATTTTCCAGTTGAATCATCGAATTGAATCTGGATAATTACATTGGCGTTGACAATAATTGTTTTGACAAATATTTATGCTCTATGTCAGGGTAACCAGCAGGAACAGGCTCCAGTGGAGGGATTTTTGTGCTGTGTTACACAGCACAAAAGCCTCCAAAAGGAGGTTGGTCCTTGATGTGGATGTTGAGCATGAGAGGCCGTGGAGAATGTGCGGGAAGGCTGGGTTCTTTTTATGCCTGTCCCACTAATGAATACGGGGGAGCAAGTAGGAGAGAAGGGAGCTGGCTGGAGGCACACCCCATATAGTACTGGGGAACCATAGTTGATGTCTCTAAGTCTGTATTAAGACCCCATGAGCCAGAGGATGGAGCTATCTATGAGATTTCCTCCCATTTCAAAGCAAAAGGCCACCAGCAAACCACCAGTTGGAATTGCATTATAATCTTACTGTTTTATATTTGTCATCGGAAGGCCACCTGTGGGCATTGTCTCACTGGCACATTAAAAAAAAAAAAAGGAGGAACGGGGCAGGAGCAATAGGACAGCAGGGAGGATATTTGCCTTGCATGTGGCCAACCTGGGTTCGAACCCCAGCATTTCATATTGTCCTCTGAGCACTGCCAGGAGTAATTTCTGAGTGCAGAGCCAGACGGAGTCCCAGAGCATTGCCGGGTGTGACCCCAGAAAGCCAAAAAAAACAAAAAAAGAAAGAAAGAAAAGAAAAGGAGAAACAGAACATGGTAGGCAGAGCTTAAAGTTGTTTGGTTCGAATTAACTAAAGTGGACTTCTGTTACCCTCTCTTTTTTCCATCGTTCATGCTAGAACGGGTCCCACTGGAAGAAGGGGCGATTGGCGATTCCTGGGGCAGGACTGATGCCCCTCCACCCCCAGCCCAAGCACTGATGTGCAAACCTCCCTTGATTTCTGTGATAGTCCCCCGCTTGGTTGGAACCCTGGGGGGGAGGCAGGCAGCCTTCTTTCTCATTGATTTTTCTTTTTTGAGCCAGATTCCCTGTTGAGCACGCCTGCTTCTCCGGCTGGGTTCCAGCTGTATTCACAACTTTGTCTCCTTTCATTTCTGCCTATACCACTTCCTGCTCCACTGTCTCGGCCCATTTTTGGTCATGGGGACCAAGTAGAAAAATTTCTGTGCAGATTTAACGCTCGTGCTGCTAATTCGCACGTCGCTGCAGGTGTCATTTTAAGGAGAGAAGCTGTGAGACCTGCCTTGTGACGACATGCGGATGAGAAGCTCGCAGGGTTTTCCCTTTGTCTGCTCCCCTGGCCTGTTTTTTTAGTTAATTTGGGTGGTTTTTTTTTTTTTTTGGTTGTTTGCTACCTCCTGCTCTCTATTGGTTACAAAGGGCTTGATAATCCACAGAAATGGCAGGAACATGTAGATTTCTGGTTGGGATTGGTTGACAAGACAGGAAAATCTAGCTGGTCCTTATCTAGTTTTCTGTAGCTTTCATTTTGATTGATTAGAAAGCGCACACATAACACACACACACACACACACACACACACACACACACACACACCCAGTTTCTTGCTCCCATAAAAAAGGGTTTATTTCCTTTCTCTACTTACTCACCTTTGCTGCTGCTGGTGACCATCAATATTACTGTGCATCGTATACTTAGGCTCTAGACTCTCGGGGCAGAGATCCAAACCTGGGTTCGCAGTTTACCAGCCTTTTCCATTCTCCTTGATCCTGCCACATCTCTAAATTATGTTCAGTGCTTAAATAGCAAGCCAGCGCTTGCTTACAATAGCACTTGCTTAGAATTCTTACAATTTCCTTTTTTGCGCCTTTCACTCTGCCCTTTTCTGGGCATCGGATCAGATTGCCTCTAGCTGGACCGTTGTTTCTTTTGTACTTCAGCTGTGGTGGTGCTGTCAAGACATAGAGAGAAACCTGTGGGGGAAACGCTTAATCGTGACAGTATCGTGACCCCAGCAGGTATGGGGCAGGAACTCACCCACCAGCCCTTGACCTTCGGCCATGGTGAAATTAATTGCCTGCAGAGTCCTCCTTTCGATATATGAATCGAGTGCCTTAGTAGTTACCTGTTGGAGGTTAACAAAACGGCTCATTTGTCGCCATTTAATAAAAGATTTATTAAAGTCTTGTTTTATTATGAAGCCTACTTTGGTATGGAGAGTTCATTAGTTATGTTCTCGTAGCTTTTTCCTTTGTTGTTCAGTAATGCTTTGCCAATTATTAATGTATGAAATTGCATGTTAAATCGCCTCTTTATTATTGCATTTTTAATTTAAATAGATGGCCAGGACAGCTCTCCTGTGAGATCAATGGCTATATCTTCAAAACAAAAAAATCCAAATGATAGTATTAGTTACTAAATTTATATAGTGCCTTCCCCTAAAAAAAAAAAAAAAAAAGTTTGTGTCTTTCCATAGTATCCAGAGCAGAGGACAGAACCATCTGTTGAATTCAGACGAAAAGAATATTTTTTTTCCAAACGTCCAAATTTAATTTCTTACTCTAAAATATTAGATTTAAAAATACTTCCATAGTCACTCCAAATGTAAAACAGTGATTATACATGTTCCTGAATTTACTTAAAGAATGAACAGTCTTGAATCTCTCCAGCAGCATTGTAATTTGGTTTCCAAACTGTATTTTCTTGAACACGGCAGTTGTGAATGCATCAGTAACAACCGGCATCTCTCTTCTCTCTAGTGGATAAGAAAATTTGGGGGTTTGGGTTTGTTTCTGTTTATACCCATTTTATACCCAGCCGTGCTCAGGGTTTACATCTGGCTCTGTGCTCAGCAGTTACTCTTGGTTCTGCTCACGGGACCAGCTGTGATGCCAAGGACTGAACCAAATTTAGCCTCGTGTAGGAAAGTGCCTTTCCCCTGTACCACCTCTCCTGCTAAGAGGAATATTTGTGTTAAGTGAGATAAGTATGTCTTCAGTTATTATAAACATTTATGTGTTAGATTAGCTATGCCTAAACCATAATTTGTTTTACCAATATAGAATCTTCTTGAGTTTTCACTCTCTGTCTTTGAAAGTAGATGAATATTTTCCAGGTATGAACCCCAAATCTTTTCATTTTGTTCATGAGAAGAAAAAAAAATGATCACGTAATAATGAAAGGCAACTATTCATAGCCTTGAAACATTTAATTAAATTAAGTAGTAAATGTTTGGAATGATTCCGTTAAAACCTTGATAGTTGCATTGTCTGCACATCAGGCAGAAGCCAGGCCCGCGTTTTATTTAAGATATTTAAAGCTTGCAGCGTCTTGAACAGGATGAAGGCACCATAGGAGAGAGTAGGAGGTGTTACTTTTTTTAATTAAGGTGAACCTGGTTGTTTTCTTTTTTTTTTTTTTTTTTTTTTTTTTTTGGCTTTTTGGGTCACACCTGGCGATGCACAGGGGTTACTCCTGGCTCTGCACTCAGGAATTACCCCTGGCCGTGCTCAGGGGACCATATGGGATGCTGGGATTTGAACCCGGGTCGGCCGCGTGCAAGGCAAACGCCCTACCCACTGTGCTATCTCTCCAGCCCCAAACCTGGTTGTTTTCTTAGAGCAGTTAAGACACTAAGAAAATATGTGTCGATCGTGCATTATTGGTCTTAAATGATTTTTTAAAAGCATAATTCCATGGTTCAGCTGCAAGTACTTTATGCTCTTACGAGGAACGGATGAGATAGCCAATAGTATGTAAAATGGTTACATATGATAACTTTAATGTCTGTGGTGCCTAGGGAACAAACCGGTTCCTAATGACCACATATGGGGAGCAGAAGGTGGGGAGGGTTGAGCCTCGCTTCGTTTGGCAGTGCTCAGGGCGTACTCCTGACTCTGCATTCAGGGATCACTTCTGGCAGTGCTCGGGGGATCACACGAGGTGCCAGGAATTGAACCCAGGTTGACCACGTGGAAGGCAAGCACCTTATCTGTTGTACTATCTTACTGGCTCTTACATTTCTGTAAGAGGTATTTATGCTATTGTTACACCAGTCACAGTTCTCTATAGGGATTTAATCATTGACTCTTTCTGAATTAGATCTACTCGTTTTGAGTTACCTCTCCCCTATCAACTGTTTTATACGTTTTTTTAAAGCCATTATTATTACTATCATTATCATTATTTTTAGTTTTGCGACCACACCCAGCTATGCCAGGGCTTACTCCTGGCTCTGTGCTCAAAGATCACTCCTGGCGGGCCTCAGGGGATTATATGTGGTGCCAGGAATTGAACTCAGGTCAGCTGGGAACAAGGAAAGCACCTTACCTGCTATATTTTTGCTCCAGCCCTTGAAAAATTATTCTTACTAATATGATTTGTGAAAATACATTTTAGTTCTGTGGGTGTGTGTTTACCTGTGTATATTTTTTCTCTAAAATCATTACTATCTGCTGATCTCTTCTTTCATTTTTATCCTAAGTTTAAAATTTCTTTCTCTCATTTTTTATCTGGTTTCATTTCCAATTAATGTATGTCCCATCAAAGAGTACTGCTTATCTTTGTCTGCATCTCTTCACTCTTCCTATGACAGATTTTTCATCTGTTTTTCTTTCTTTCTCCTTCAGGATCAGACCTGAATTAATGCCTGCCTTCCATTATACCATTTTCAGAAATCTTCCTTCTTTATCCATATGATTCAACACTTGGACATGCAATTAACCAACTACGCTTAATCAGTTCTGTGTGATAACGTCACTGTGATGAATAACGTCACAGTGATTCATCACTGACCTTCTTTGAGACTTTTAGTATCTCAGTTCCAATTCTGTACCACTTAAAATACTGCTACCAGAATCATCTCTGCCAGTTACCCCCTGAAGTTGAACTTGAATGAATATCACATTGCTTCTCTTTACTCATGTTGTACTAGAAAAACATTGATTTTGTGGCAGAGAGATCTGGGGTTAAAATCTCAATATCCTACCAGCTGTGTAACATTGGATTACTCATACTTCTTAATCTTGTTTTTCTTTTTTTGGTAGAATGGATTCAATAATACTTCATAAAGATTTCATAAGGATTCATTGAAAGAGGTACCTGGTATGTTAGTGTTTATTTTTTTCTTTCTTCTTCTTTCTAGTACTTACATATAAGAAGGTACATAAGTGACTTAGAAGTTGCACAGTTCTATGACAACTTTCAAGCAGTAATGGCTTAGAAAAGGCAACCACAGCACTCCAGCACTACACACTGATTCATTTTTGTAAACATTTGTATCACTGTATCACTGTCATCACTGTCATCCCATTGTTCATTGATTTGCTCGAGCGGGCACCAGTAACATCTCCATTGTGAGACTTGTTACTACTGTTTTTGGCATATCGAATACAGCACGGATAGCTTGCCAGGCTCTGTCGTGCAGGCGAGATACTTTTGGTAGCTTGCTGGGCTCTCTGAGAGGGGCGAAGAATTGAACCTGGGTCGGCTTCGTGCAAGGCAAACGCCCTACCTGCTGTGCTATCGCTCCAGCAAACAATTAGGGAGGTTTTTTCCACTTTAGAGAGAGACCTTTTTTAGATTATGAGAATGATCACTTGTTTCCTAAGCTGAATTGTGCTGGCTTCCTGGAGAAGAAAGAAAACTCTGAAATAAATTTCTGAAGACAGGATTTGCCTTAGAAAAGGTGACAGTCATCCTGTGTGAGGAAGGAAACGATCTGAGGTAGTGGCAGGGAGGGATGTTTCATGAAACAAAAGTCTGACAACATGCATGCCTTCAGGAGGTAATTAATGAAGTCTTACATTGTACCCCTGGGAAAAAAGCCCATGTTTGTTATAAAGGGCCTGAAGAAATTGTTTTATTTTGAGAAATGTGAACTATGTCCCAGAATAGTTTCAGAACTGAAATCAATGTTATTCCATCTTACCTTCTACTGGGGGTTGTTGTTGTTGTTTTGGTTTTTTGCTTTTGGGGGGCCACACCCAGCAGTGCTCAGAGCTAACTCCTGACTCTGCCTCAGGGACCTGACGAGGTGCCAGGGATTGAACCCAGGCTGGCCAGGACACCCCAAGTGCCTCACCTGCAGTACTGTCCATCCAGCCCCTTTTCTTCTTTATTTGTGTGTTCTGAAGGTTAGCAAGCTCTTCCAGTCCCATCACTTCCTCATCCCAAATTCTAAATGACCCTTTCTTGGAGTGGTATCCACACATATGTCTGGTTTAGGAGCTGGAAGGAGACTCGGAAGTAGCATTGAGGAAGTCTGGGGGCCCCACTGGCAACTCTGAGACCACCGGGCCAGGGGTTCAGTACAAGGGCCTGGAGATCAATGCTGCCCAGTCCCTGCCGGGCCCAGGATTCCTGGGCACCTTTAGTGGTGCCAGAGGCCTCCAGTGCCACACCCAGCAGTCTTGGGTGGGGGGGGGGGTAAAGGTGGGGCCCTCGGACTGCA
Organism: Sorex araneus; assembly: GCF_027595985.1. Lineage (NCBI taxonomy): Eukaryota > Metazoa > Chordata > Mammalia > Eulipotyphla > Soricidae > Sorex > Sorex araneus. Next base: position 303,148,147 of record NC_073302.1, on the reverse strand, counting down.
TCTGGCAACGCTCAGGGGTCCGTGTGTTGGGAATCAAACCTGCATCAGGTGAATCCCAGGCACTGTCCCTAGCCTCTGGCCCCTGGCCTAGCCCCTCCATTTTGTTGTTCTTGTTGTTTGAGAAATTATATCTGAAAGAAGAATGGGTGCCCAGCTCCAGAATGTAGGTACAGTCAGCCCTCTGTGTCTGCCCATTTTGCATCTACAACTTCTGTCGGCTGGGGTGGGAAGAGGCACGTTCTGTACCCGGGCCTCTGGGAGCTGCAGCAGCGCTGAGTACAACCGACCTTCATTTCTCAGGAATATTTCCGGAGCCGTACAGCAGAACAACTCTTTCCGGAGCATTTGTACTGCACTGGATTTAATCGGTCCTACAGAAAGATTGGTAGGAAACAGGAGGATATGCGTGTGATAGGTAGTGACTGAGCTGTGTGTCCAGACAGTTCTGGAAAGTTCGAGCATCACGGACAGATTCTGAGCCAGTGTCCTGCAGATACCAAGGAACAACTTACTGGATTTATTAAGTTATCAGTTATACAGATGTCGCAGTGTCTTCCTTTTTTGCCTTTCATCCTAATCTGTACAGTTAAAAAGGAAAAGGATGAAGTACACAATATTTCTCAATAAGTTTATCTCCATTTTACGTAATAAATGATGAAATATATGCAGATAGTAGTTTCTTCATTTTGCATCAAGTAGTAATCATTTCTTACACTTTTGCTTAGCCCAGTCTAGTAATAATCTGAACTATCTTCCAGCAAATAAAGTTCATCAGAGGCCAGAGCGATAGTATAGCAGATAGGACGTTTGCCTTGCACACAGCCAACCCGGGTTTGATTCCCCAGCATCCCATATGGTCTCCCAAGCACCACCAAAATGCATGAGTGCAGAGCCAGGAGTAACCCTTGAGCATCGCCAGGTATGACCCAAAGAGAAAAAATATAAATAGATAATTTTTTAAATGTTAAAAAAAATAAAGTTCATCATTATTGGGGTAGAGTACTGAGTTTTTCACAGTACTGAGTGTCCACAGCAGAGGGATTCAGGTACTTATATTGCACACAGCTCACCCCGGTTTGATCCCCACTAGCGCATATGGTCCCCTGAGCCCCATTAGGGGTGATTCCTGAGCACACTCAGGTGTGGCCCAAAAACAAAAAGCAAAGCAAGAAGAATAAGAAGAAATGCGTAATTAAATTCTCTCTGCCTGATGACTTTGTTTGCAGAGAAGCAGCTCTTTCCAGCTCTCCCCCAAATGCTGCCTCAACTTTGATGGCACGATGGGCCTGGGCCGTTACTTTCACAAGTCCATCCCCCTTCGGGTGCTCCCAGTAGCCACAGCATCAGGGACAGGAGCTGCATGCTTGGACCCTACTGGTGTTTCTATGTTTAACTCACTGTTGAAGGGTACAACACCTTCGGGGTGGGAGGGGCGGTGCGTTGACCTGAGGTTACTTCGTGAGCATCTCCAGAGCTTCCACACTCCCCTCTCAGTTGTGAGGGATAACAGAGACTCCCATGAGGGATTCACTGCCCTAGCTGCAGAACGAGGCAGGCAAGGCTTGACTGCACCCTTTCTCCTTGGAGGACACTGCTCTTCTGGCCGGCCCTTTAACATCCAGAACTTTCCCAGCCAGAGCTCTCGGGGTCTCTCAGGATCCATCTCCTCTCCCCATCTGTATGGCTCTAGCGCAGTATCTGCCTTATTCAGGGCCCAGCTCTGTGCAAATAGCAGTTTACCTTGCACCGGTGAGAGGCATCACCTCACATTGTCGGTGCTGCTATGTTATGCAACCAGCTAGTAAAGTACATTTTAGGCCAGACTTTGTCCCTGTATAGACAGAGAGATGAATTTAGTCTGCCCCCTCCCTTTTGTTTCGGTTTGGGGGCCACTTCCTGTGGTACTCGGGGATTACTCCTGGCGCTGTATTCAGGCATGACCCTGTGGGGTGCGAGGGATCGAACCCACGTTGGTTGTGTGCATAGCAGGTGCCCTACCCACTGTGCTGTCTCCCCAGTCCCTATTTCCTCATTTAAAAAAAGGGGGGGATTTCAAGGCCAGAAAGATGTAGCGATGGCCTAGCCCTGGACTGTTTGTATAACACCTGGGTGCCTGGGTTCCATCCTTCCATCCCCTCTACTGCTTTGTTCTCCCCAGAACAGGAAGGAGCAATCCCCTGAGGGACAAGACAGGACTGGCCTCTAAGCACCACCCAGCTCTGGCCAAGAGAGGGGAAAGGGTTTATCTCTCTCACACATAGAGGAAAGATCTTGAGAAGATTACATTAGTCATTTCTTTGCACACAGGTGGTCATTAAGCTTTCTTCAGCCAGCTCTCCACTCAGCTGCGTAGCTGTTTTGCTTTTGTCAAATCCTTCCTGTTTGCTGCCCATTCTCTGATGGACTAAAACCATCCCCGACAAGCACCCCCAGACGCGATTCCACATCTCTCCCAGTCTGGGCATTCTTGGATTCCTCCGGCGCTTACACACTACCTGAAATCTCTTATCAACATCACTCTTCCTCCCCAGGTTTATAGAAGGAACTTTATGAACAATTTTAAGATTCGTGGTCATCAATAATTCAGTGAATTAGTTCATTAAGTAGATTAAGTCTTGTCCAAATAGAATTTAGGAATTTTAATGTTCTTTGCTATTTCTGTTTCAAGGCTGATACGTCTGGTCTGTAATAACTGCTAACTGTAGGTGTAATTGATATTGTAAAGCATGGAAAAGATTATCTGATCAGGGGCCGAAGTGATAGCACAGCAGGTAGAGCTTTTGCCTTGCATGGTGGCCAACGCAGGTTCGATCCCCGGCATCCCATATGGTCCCCTCAGAATTGCCAGGAGTAATTCCTGAGTGCAGAGCCAGGAGTAACCCCTGAGCATTGCTGGGTGTGATCCAAAATGAGAAACAAAGATTATCTGATCGGGATTCACACAGTTGACATCATACCTTAAGCAACTTGAATATAAAAGACTATTAAGCTAGTTCAGCTTTCTGAATGGTGTTCCCATACTCCCCCCCAAAAAAAATTCTGTGGATTTTATTTTGTGATTCAATTCTTATTTTTTACTTTATCTATTATAATTTGAGTAACAATGTTACTATGGTGTTCAAGTTTGTGGTATTGATGACACAGTGCTCACTACTCTCACAAACCTCTGTACCATGACTATTAGACATGTCTAAACTAGTCTAAGTTAAAACGAGTCCTAATGAAAACATTTCACTTCTTGCTTTCTTTCTGTACATTTTATGCAGCAGGGTTGTTTTACTGCATGGATTCCTCACTTAAGAATGAAAAGTGGGTGTTTGCTTCAGCAGCACATCCACTAAAATTGGAAAAATACAGAGAAGATTAGCATGGTCCCTGCTAACGACACACAAATTTATTTTTTTTAATGAATAAGTTTCATATGTTTAAAAAATAAAATAAAAAGTGACTAGAGAGCCAACAATACTGCGAGCCAGAAATCCAAACCCTAACCATCAAACTTAATAGTGTGCCTGTCCAGGAGACAGGATGGGGTAGAAGGGAATCTGGGGACACTGGTGGACACATGTGGACACTGTCGGGGTGGGGGGAGGGTTAATGCTGAAATGTTGTACACCTGAAACTCAACAGTGAGTAACTGTGTAAGTCGTGGTACCTTAATATTTTTAATAGTAATATTAAAACTTCCTCTGAAAAAAAGTGAGAAGTGCTGGAAAGAGATTGCACAGGGTTAAGCCACTAGCTTTGCACATGGGTGACCCCATTTGATCTACAGTATCACATATGGTCTCCCCAAGCACAGCCAGGAGTGATCCTTGGTCACAGAGCTAGGGGTGAGTCCTGAGGTGTGACCCCAACACCAAAGGAGAGGGAAGAACGAGGGAAAAGTGGTTAGGAACTCACCAAGCTGTGTTTGCCACGAATCACCTGACACTGCAGAATTTCGCGTCCCACATTTCAGAGAATCAATTAATACCAGACTCTGTACTTAGAGTGAACTCGGTTGTGTATTCGGAATAATCACAAACTGATACAGTGGCTGTTGCTAAAATAGGTTATTATCAATTCATTGATTGTGCCCTCCCTCCAAAAAAAATTCTGAAATACTGCAAACCCTGCTTGTCTCATACTCATTTTTTTTTGTGCAATCACTAATAGCTTGTTTTAATTCAGGTAGCAGCGGTGAAATGTATCTTGTCTGTAAGTTTTCCATTGAAGACATTTTTCTTGTTGGGCTTGCCTCCTGGTGGGAGCACTGTCCGGAGATAATAGCACATCAATTCAGAAGTCTAATAGAATTGAGACCACAACAGGTTATCGGCAGGAAAAAGTACTTTATCATCCCACTCACTCACTGTGGCCCAGCTAGTTTCAACCTACTTGCTCTTTTGTTTTCATGCCCAAATATATAATTTACACTTTGATGTGGATGACTCACATGGGGGATGTTTAATTTTCTTATTTAAAATATTTTTCTCTAAAGCACATAGCATAAAGAATTTAAAGGTCTCAGTGAAGAGGCATATTAATGACTTGGAACCGGAAATATTTTCTTTCTACAATTCAGGTCTAAGTAAGAGAGCCAGAGAGCCTATCTAGAAGAGCTATTCAGTTTAGAGTTGCAATGGCTTTTTATTAGAAGCAACATTGCATTTTGAACAAACACTTGTTAGGGGAAAAAAATTGACCCACCCAAATTTTCTAGAGTCATTTATTTATTTTCAAAGTCATTAGTTATTTAAAAGGTAATCCACCACATGAAATTAGCAAAACTCCAAGACAAAAGTAGCATGGATGCCTTGAATGATGCAAAGTTTGGCTGCCTCAGTGTATGTGGCTTCTATTATTTCTTAAAACTGCTTGATTGCCATGGAGAAGCCTCTCTACACCCACAATCCCATTTGCTAATTTTTATTTTTCATTCTAAAGTTGAGCCAGTGTTCCTGCTGCCAGACTGGTTATTGAAGAAGTTCATTAAAAAACCAGTCGTCCAAATAACTTTTTTCTTTCCCCCACACCAGAATTTCTCTGTTCTCCTGCTCCTACCCTTGAAAGCGTGTTTTAAAATAATATATAAAGGATGAAAGAAGCAACTTTCTCTCTAGCTGTCATAATGAGACTTCAGTGTGGGACTTTTTTCCCCCCAATTATGTTGGAATTCTGCTCCCTCTGAACCTCAGGAAGAGAATTTTCTTTTCATCGTGTTGTTTTGTAGATCAGAAGCTAGCCCCGCTACCCTCTTGGTGGGGTGTGGTGGCCCATCCACGGTGGCCAGTCCCAGGAAGCCCTCCTGGACTACCTCTGTTTTATCCTCATCTTCAAAGAAGAAGAAAAGTTGGGGATCACACATGCTGTGTGAAAAATATTTTTATTTCTTTTTTCCTTTTTTAAAATAGCACATGATGTAGAAGGGGTGAGAAGTTCTCTGTGTGTGTGTGTATGTGAGTGTGTGTGTGTCTCGTGTGTGCGCGCACACACACGCTTATGCTAGTGCTTTTGAAATATTTAGAGTTGAGTTTTCTAGAAGCTTCTAGTCGATTGAGGGTGATTAGATGTAGCTCTTTCTCTCCTATCTAGATTTTGATACAGGTAATAAAGTCATCTTGAGAAGGGAGTAAAATTTAAAATAAAAAACTGGCAGAAAGGCTGTGAGTAGAGAAATAGTATTGTCTGTCAGGAAAATGCTAGTGAAACCACCCGAGCAGTTGTAAATATCCACACTGAATTATTAGCTGAGTTTCTGTGTGAATCACAAATCCAAATATTTATTTCAGAGAGGAAAGAGGAAAGGTTGCTTTATTTCAGAGAGGAAAGAAGAAAGAGGAACGACCTGAGTTTGTTCCCTGGCATCCCATATGGTCCCCCGAGCACCACCAGGAGTGAGTCCTGAGTGCAGAGACAGGAGTAACCCTTGAGCATCACCAGGTGTGACCCAGGAAGCCCCTCCCCCCAAAAAAGAGGCAAGATCATACCCTAAAGGAAGGTACTTGTGGAATAAGAGTGTGTTCGGGACAGGAGGCTACTTTATAAGCACATAGAAATATATTTAAATACGAAGGGGACCATGCAGGCGAGGACAGACCCCTCGTCTCATTTGAAGAAGGCTGCCAAGCAAACTTGGTAGTAAGGTAATGGTGAGATTTAGAAGGCTAGGGCCACCACTTTCTCAGCAAACAGTGAAACAAAAGGAGAGAACAATCAAACCGGATGCTGAACATTAAAAACGCAAAAGCTAGATAACTCGGAGCAAGGCAGACATTGACACGACCGCCAACACCAGACTCTGAAGACAGACATTCAGCGTGTCTGTTCTCTCATACTCTCATACTCCAGCCCAGACGCTGGAGTCCCATCGGGTACCAATTCCATTGATGCCACACTGGTTCCTTGAAGGGAGCTGGAGAATCAGGTCTTCAGCATGAGCTTTGGCATTTTTTCTGGACATGAAGCAGGGGGGTTGATGTTCAAGGGTAGCAGTTCAGATGTGGTCCCCCGACCAGCCTTACCCAACGGGCTGGGGTTTATCACCTAGCCCAAACCTGTAATGGCATGATTCAGCTGCTTGACCTGTTTTGTATACAGGAGTGCTGTGTAGGAGCTATCCCTGGTCTTGTGGGTGGCCTCTGGGTGGCTGCCCTTTGAAATTTCACAGCATCCTGGGCTATGACAGTGGGCAGGGTTCTGGCTTTGTCTGCAGCTGACCTGCATTCATTTCCCACCAGGAGTGATCCCTGAGCACAGCCAGGTCGGCCCAAAAACAAACAAAAGGAAAATTCATAGCATCCTCTGCAGACCCTTAGTTCATCAACCCTCACAAAGCTTGAGAGGTGGTGGGGGCTGGGGCAGAGGGACGGGTATTGTAAATTTCCTCTCTGATAGAGGCTTCTTACCAAATAGCCTATGTTTAACCCCACCTTGTAATGGGACCAGCGGGGGTCCCCTCTCTTACTCAGTTACAGACACAGTACTCAGTAGACATGCCATAAATCTTCCTATTGGCTTTAGAATATAGACAGTTGAGAATCTGATAGTGAAAAATTTAGTCCATGATAATAAAGTACAGATTTTCTGTGTTCAGAGGGCTTAAATCATGGTTAATCTTATCTTCCCGGTGTACCATATTCAAACATATGCTCGTAAGTAAATAAGAGATTTTTTTGTTTAAATTCTATAGTATTTCAGAAATATCCTGTCAATAGAATAGAAATAATCAATAGTTGATAGTTAGCAGTATGGGACATGAAGGCATTATAATAATGGGGAATGACCATTTTCCAGATGGTTTTAAGTTGAATTCTAGGCACCCCAACCTTTGTTTTGACAGCAGTGACTAAAGCTCTTTGGAACTCAGTAGTTAATTTTAGCCTTCATCTATTTCCAGGTAAATTTAATCCACGAGTGTGGGTGCATGTGCTTTAGATCTGAAAAATGTCATTTCAGAAGAGTTGTTTGATGTTGAGGAAATCTTGTGAGACCTTTAATAAGCCTCTTAAATCCAGAAAGTTGTATTTTGCCTGAAGGAAAAGGAACCTCTCTACCTTAAAATTTCCTTCGCTCTTAAGTGAGCCCTTCGGATTCTGAAGAGGTTGTGCCTCAAACAGAGTTCGGCTTCGCTTCTCCTGGGCCTTTGAAGTCAGAGCATCTAGCGGGAAACCAAGAGTCTGGAGTCTAGCAACATTTTTTATTGATTTGCCTAGAAATGTGGGCATGGGGCAGGCAGAGAGACGTTTCATTTGCATCGTTCACTTGTAGTTTGTTGGAAATGACCCTCTTCGTGCCCTCCGAGAATGAAAGGAAAGAAAGAAAAGCGCCGCCTTGCCTGTGTGTTGGGCCTTTCTCCCCAGGTGTTAGAACAGGTCGAGACAATAGATTCGTTTCACAGGTGCCGAGTTTCACTGTTGGAAGCCTGTGCTGTGCCTTTGAGGGACAGAAAGGGAACACTAAATACCCCGCTCGCTGTATTCCAATCATTGGCGTTGTTTGTTCGCGAAATCGGTTTTTAACGCTATATGAAATATTGAAGAAGAAAGAAACCTCTTTTCCGAGCAGAGTGCCAATTACGAAGTGAAGCTAATTAGAATTTCATTCAGTGGCTCAGCACTTTGCTTTTTGACCTTTATTTTCTCTCCGAGTGTCCCGACAAGAAAATGACTCCGGCTCCCGTGAATAATGCAGAAGCACGATTTCCAGCCTGCGTTTCCTTCGGGGCCTTCTGATAGCCACGCTCGGAGAGGAATCCTGCCTTCATGTGCCTCTCCTGAGTGGAAACTGGCTGTTCACCTATTTCCTAGCAACTCAGCTTCGTCATCTCTCAGATTGAATTTTGTACTTGGTGTCAATCCGTTGATCTGATGTATAATACAGAAAAGTGCCATGAGGAGGGGGCCGGGGAGACAGCTCAGAGGACTGGGGCGCAGGGCTGGCATTCACAAGGCCACAAACTTGATCTCTGGCATAACCCTGCCCCCAAATACATTCAGGGCAGTCCTGGTGACCCCTAAACTGTCATCCCCAAGCAGTACCTCATTCCCAGGGCTGGGCATTGAGCCATCTGGCCTGTACCACTGTGCCAGGTATTATTGGGAATAGGCCCAGGGCCCCCTGAGCTCGGCCTGGCAGTACCCCCAAAAGGCACACTAGAATTTGTTTCCTCAAATTCGATCGTTTCCATTCTGGCATGATTGTGAACATGGTGGTTACTTAGAAAACCAGATCAAGCCAAAGTAAGGAATGACTGGGATATAAGGCGTTCCTTCTAGGCAGTGGAAGGTGGAGGGGGAGGGTTAGAAGAAGCACTTGTAATAAAGCTGAGGCATGTGGGTGGGGATTGCAGCTGAAGATGTGAAGATAATCTAGTATCCATTGCAGGTGCAGTATTTAAACCATGGCATTCTGTGGAGCGTAGAAAATGCAGGATGAAAATTAACTTGGGGGCTCGGGAGAGGGCTCAGAAGTCTGGGGCACAGGCTTTGCATGAGGGAGCCTGGGGCTCAATCTCCAGGACCATGTGGACCCCAAGCACGACCCAGGTTGGGGAGGAGAGGGGGAGATGATGTACTTTTGCCTCTTCTCTGACAAATACATTAAAAAGCAGATGTGACAGTTCAGGAGGCCAGATGAGAAAGCCTTTCTCCATTCCAGAAAAAAAGGAAACAGTGGGAAGGACAGAAATGGAGGTTCAGTCACAAGGTCGGTCCTGGGTGACCCCAAGTCCATCAGACAGAGAGCCCTCTGGGAGAAAGGCACCGAAGGACCACAAGACTGAGACTAGACAGGCAGCAAAGATGAGGCAAGTCGACCTTTGTCCCTACTGACTTTAAATGGGTGACGTGGCCTGTGAAAGAGTATAGAATCGCATCCATTGGAAGTAGGAGCCAGCCAGAGATCTAGAAACGGGGCTTAAAGTGCTTGCCTTACATGCAGCCAGTTCCAGCTCAGTTCCCAGCACCACGTATAGGATCCTGAAGCACTTTTGGGAATGATCCATGAGCACAGAACCAGGCGTAAGTCCTGTGCACAGTAAGGGGTGGCCCAGAATCAAAAGAAAAAGAAGCTAGGGGGGTTAGAAAGAGAGGTCAAGAGGATGCACAGAGGTTGATCCTGGAGACCCCCATGGTCTGCCAAACGTGGCTAGCAGCACCCCCCCACCCCCAAGCCCCAAACCAGAGCAGCCCCCTGAGTGACTCTGTAACTTGTTCTGGGAGCGGGATTTCCATATTCATGTATCAGTGCATTAAATATTTGTGGACTTTGAGACATTAACTGAACATTTATGGCATTGGACCTGGAAACAGTGAGATGGAAGTCTGGAGCTTGAAGCTGAACTAAGCATTAATCATGAGGCTCACACTTCAGTATTTGAAAGTTGATTGATTGCCATGGAAAGGAGTGAGCGATAGTCAGGGGAGAGGGGGCTTGCCTTGGATACAGCTGGCCTAGGTTTGGTCTTCAGCATCCCAGAAGGTCCTCTAGCCCTGCTGGGCATAATTCCTGGGTGCAGAGTCAGGAACAAGCCCTGGGCACTGTCAGGTGTGCCCCTCTCCAGAGAAAAAAAAAGGAAAAGAGGGAGGGAGGGCGCTCATGGCATCTCATCTGAATAGAAAAATGACCAGATTCCCAGTAAGTCCAAAAAAAATAAATGTTGTCCACCCTCTCAGAGATGTTTATGTCAAGCTCTTCTCCTACTCCACTCAAGGTCTGAGAGAGAGAGAGAGAGAGAGAGAGAGAGTGTATTTTAACATACCTAGGGTCAGGTCTAATTTTCCCTCAAAACGACTGCCTCAGATACATGGCTCCTCTTCCCAGAGAGAGGTTTTCAGTGCCACTAGCATCCGTGACAAGTGGTTTGGAATCACCTGTGTTTCAGCCAGGTGATTCCAAACCAGATTCAGCCAGATCTCAGGGTTGCATTTGCTCAGATTTCACGGCCTCTTGAGCCTCATTCTTGGAAGAACGAGGATCTTGAAATTCAGGATCACCAAATCCCATGTTTCTGGTGGATTATGAACGCAAATTTTGCAAATTTTAGTCAATGTCTGTTTTTGTGGTTGTTTTGGGGGTGAGGGGTTGTTTATGTCACACCCAGCGATCCTCAAGGCTCACTCCTGGCTCCACGCTCAGAGATCACTTCCCAAAGGCTCTGGGAACCATATGGGATGCCGGGGATTGAACCTGAGTTGGCCACGTGCAATGCCAATGCCCTCCCCACTATCCTGCCTTCTCTGGCCCTGATGTCTGATTTAAAGTCGAAATCTGTCTTGTTCTATGTTGTCATGTGTGTGTGTGTGTGTGTGTGTGTGTGTGTGTGTGTGTGTGTGTGTGTGTGTGTGTTTGGAGCTGAACCTTTTTTTTTTTTTAATGATTCCTTTTTGTGTTAGCTTAGGGAATGGAGTTACAACTGTGATACTGTTTGTGTATTTATCCTGTTTATGTTTTGATGAATCAAAGTACAAAAGTCCTGCACCCCTCCACCACAAAGTGTTTGAGTGCCTCCAGCCTGGTGCCTCTGTCGCTTCTCATCCACCTCCCCAGAATCCCCCGGACTCCAGTTCCAATCCCACTTCCCGTTGAGAAATGACCCAAATAACTTGAACTAAAACACACAGATTTTCATCCACTGCCTCTGATTCCCGTTCTCCTCCCACCTCCCAGCTTGAAAATATTTTCCCCGCCTGGAGTGAACCCCCTTTTCTCTCTCCCCCGGTTCTGCTCTCTAGACCCCAGCCTTCCTCCCGCCCCCCGGGATCTCAGGCCCCCCCTCAAGCATGTGGCCTATGTCTGCATCTTGTCTCCCCCCACGGAGGCCACGAGGCTGGGCGGCTGCTGGGATTCAGATGTGATGCGGGCCAGAGAGGTGTCCCGGGGGGAAAAGACACACTTGAAACTGCGTGAAGGAAAACTGGACACCCCCATCCCAGCCAGCCGCTGAGCTGGGCAGTGGCCAGCAGTCATGTTGCTTGGAAGACGGGAATGTGTTGATGGAGGGCTTGAAGGAGACGAGGGCAGTGGGAAAGCTGGCCGGCTGCATGGGTCTGCCCGTCCTGATACTTGCCTCCTCCAGCAGGACCCGAGTTGCCGCCTTCCCGTTGTCTTTCGGGATGCTTTCCTTGGGAGTTAGCCTTCGGGTGGTGGGCCACTCTGGAGGTTACTACAGACATTGGGATCCTTGCCCCCGAGGTGTTCATCCTTGTCCCGCACCCCCCTCCAACCTCCCGTGAGCTGACTTGGGGTCTGCAGTCGTTTCCTTCATTTTTGTCTGCTGCCTGCTTGGCATCTCTGAATCCCGAGTCGGAGTGGGATCATCTGCTGTTTGCCTTTCTCCGTGTGACTGACCTCACTGAGCAGAACCTGCTCCAGTTTCGCTCTTCTTTTTCGTTTACAGAATTGGGCAAAATTTTTTTCTTAATTGAATCACCATCAGATACACAGTTACAAAGCTGCTCGTGGTCAGGTTTCAGTCATACAGTGTTGCAACACCTGTCCCTCCACTAATGTACCTTTTTCCTACCATCAATGTCCGGGGTTTCCCTCTTGCCACCACCCAGCCTGCTAATATAGCAGGCACTATCCTTCTCTCTGTCTGTCTGTCTGTCTGTCTCTCTCTCTCTCTCTCTCTCTCCCTCCTTCTATCTCCCTCCCTCTCTCTCTTCCTCTTACTCACTCCCTCTTTCCCTCTCTCCCTTTCTCTCTCCCTCTCTCTCCCTCTCCCTCTTCCTCCCCCACTCTCTTTTTCCCTCTCCCTCTCCTTCTCCCTCCATCCCTTCTTTTGGTCACTATGGTCTGCAATACAGATACTGAGAGGTTATCGTGTTTATTCTTTCACCTGTTTTCAGCACACAGTTCTTATCCAGCGTGACCATTTCCAGCTGTCTTTGTGATAATGGTCCCTTCTGTATCCCAGCTGCCCTCTCCCCCAGCTCTTGAGGCAGGCTTCCAACCATGGACCAGTCCTCCTGGCCCTTGTTCTACTGTCCTTATTAGTCTCGTCTTATATTGTTTGTTTGTTTGTTTGTTTTTTGTATCTCACACATTAGTGCGATCATTCCCTGTCTATCCCCGGTTCCATCCCACTGATGGCCAAAGGCAAGATCTCCTCTGACAGCAGATGGCATTGTCTTCCCAGCACAGCTTCTTGATCCTTGGACACATGGATTGTTTCTGGGTCCAGGCTGTTGTAAATAGCACAGCACCAAACATAATTGTGCATATTTGGGTGGGGGCGGGAGGGGGGCTTAAGGGGGATGGGACCACACCTAGTGGTGCTCATGGCTTTACTCCTGGCTCTGTGTTAAGAGGGCACTCTTGGTGGTGCTCGGGGGACTTATATGTGGTATTGGGAATGAAGCCGGGAAGGCTGTATACAAGGCAAGCATGTGGATCCCTACACTCTCTACTGCCCCTGCATTTGTCTTTTTCAATTTTTGGTGTTCTGTGGCTGACTACGAGAATTAGAATGGCCGCATCACATCGATGCATTTGCAATATTTGAGCAATCATTTGCTCTCTCTTGCAGAGACGCTGGGCCAGCAGCCAGTGAGGGGTCCTTTCTTTCCCTCCACATCCCTGGCCATAGCTTGCTTGGGGGCCTGTGGAGAGAAGCCTTTCTTCTTAGCAGCATTGTCTCATTCTCTAGGGCGTTGGAAGGGATGCTCAGTTTGAGCACACCATGGACCCACTGGCCATTGCATGTCTCTTGGGGCTGGAACGATAGCACAGCAGGGAGGGCATTGACCTTGCTCGCGGCCGACCCGGGTTCAATTCCCAGTATCCCACATGGTCCCCCGAGCACCGACAGGAGTAATTCCTGAGTGCAGAGCCAGGAGGGACCTCGGTGATGGATAAATAAGTAAATAAATAAATAAATAAAATACATTGCATGTCTCTTGGATTGGATTGACACACAATGAGAAGATCTCTTCAGCTCTTCTCCCTTTTTTGATGGGGCTGTTTCCTTGTAGTTGAGTTTCATGAGTTGTCAGGAAGTGTGTGCGTGTGTCTGTGTGTGTGTCTGTGTGTCTGTGTGTTCTAACATATGCTTCACGTACCCTTTCATGCCTCCAGGCTTGGTTCTAGGAAGATGTTCTCTGGTTCCTTCTCTTCTCCTCTCCTCTCCATCTGCCCCAGCAGTGTTCGCTTCCCCGTTATCTTGGCAACAGCTAAAAATATAACTGGTTTACATCTCTGGAGCACTGCCCAGCTCACTATGGCCAGGCGTGATAGTATTGGTTGATGGAAGGTCGATTTGACCGTTTCCGTGTGCATCCAGAAAGTGAATCACCCCACTGCCATCCAGCGTACCCAGGGTAACCCCCTAGAGTCCTGAGCACACACAGGGTGATCAGCTAGTGAGATAGTTTGGCTACACAGAATGTGAAGGCTTTTGTTTTGTTTGGGGACCATATCCGGTGGTGCTCAGGCTTCCTCTTAACTCTGTGCCCGGGGATCACTCCTGGCAGGTTCAGGAAACCATATGGGGTGCCGGGGATCGAACTTGGGTCAGTCATGTGCATGACAAGCATCCTACCTACATAATTAGTCTGTCCCTGAAGAAGTTCTTGGAGGCATTTCCCAAAGCAAAATCCCCAAGTGGGTTTAGTTCAGGAAATTATATGACGGTCATTTCCTGGAATATGGGTATGGAAAGGGACAGCAAATTATCTGGATGCCTAAAACCTGCACTGTGCCTCCAGACTCCATCTCTTTTGTGGGAGCCTCTTCAATGAATTGGGATGTTCGTATGTTTGGGGGTTAAGCTATTCTCTGAATGTAGAACGTTTCAAAATGCATGAACTGTGTGGCGTGAGGTGGGGCGGTGTGGAAGGAAAAGGCAGGAACACGCACCTTAGGCGGCCCTTCACCCGGGGTTCGCGTGTTTTAACCAGAATTTGTGTCCTGACAATGCGCTTCTCCCATTCCACAGGCATTTCCTATTCAAAACAGGAACAGGGACGACGCCGCTGTTCAGTACTGCAACCCCGGGCTACACAATGGCTTCTGGCTCCGTCTATTCGCCGCCGACACGGCCACTACCCAGAAACACCCTATCAAGAAGTGCATTTAAGTTCAAGAAGTCTTCGAAGTACTGTAGCTGGAAGTGCACGGCGCTGTGTGCCGTAGGGGTCTCCGTGCTCCTGGGAATCCTCCTGTCCTATTTTATAGGTAAGAACCCGGACTTGACCTTGCTTTCTCTGCCCATCAGGCCTGGGGTATTGTTGTGACGTTTTTTTTCACTCCATGTATTTGGCCAAGATGTCTCTTACAAAGTGCCATTTTATTGGGAGGTGGGGAGGATGTGATATGTTCAGCACTGCAGTCTTTTTTTTTTTTTTTGGCTTTTTTGGGTCACACCTGGCAATGCTTGGGGGTTACTCCTGGCTCTGCATTCAGGAATCACTCATGTTAGTGTTCGGGGAACCCTATGGGATGCTGGGGATTGAACTCGAGTCGGCAGCATGCAAGGCAAATGCCCTCCTTGCTGTACGATGACTTCGGCCTCCCAGCACTGCGGTCTTGTGAGTTTTAGCCTCCATAGAAAATTCATATTTGCATCAGTCCTGCCCTCCAAATGATGTTCTTCGTGTGCGTCGGATCTAACCCGCTCAAAATATGGCTGGCTCTGTGGCATTTCACATACCTCCCTGGCAGGACTGAGCACCCCGAAGGCATTGCCTGCCAGAACGCAGCCCCTGGGGAATTCTCTGCTCTGTGTGATGTTCCAAACCATGTCTTTCAGCCAACTCAGCTATCTCGGGGGGGCCCCCAGCTCATCATTCATGACCCCCACCTCACGCTCTCCAGGGGCGCTCTCTAGGGGATCCATAAAACAGGATCCATAAAACATCCATAAAACAGGGGATGGATGTATTCGTGCTCACCTATGTGGAGTTTTTTTTTTTATCTTTTCTCGTGTAGTATCGATCACACTTTTTTTCATTCGCTGGTAACCCGAACGAAAGAAGGATGCTGCGAAGAGAAGTTGTAAATATTCCTCTGGGTTAACTGTTGCCTGCCCGGAAGGAGCCCTCAAGCCCTTGGTAGTGGCTCTGAGCAGAGTTTGATCTGCTTCTCAGTGGATGGCTAGCCCTGCCTCAGCACTTGGCCCTGCTGTCCAGCGAGCTAACTCATGGGCCCTGTGACGTATTCAGCCAGCCCGGCAGCTGGCGGGGTGAGGTGCCTCCAGAATGCTCTGTGATGTCCTGGGTAAATGTGCACCTGGAAAAGAGCATGGGACGTGGGGTGTTAGGCTTCAGCGGCTCTTTGCTCACCAACCAGTTTCCACCATTGCCTTCCACACACCTTGGTGGTAAATTGGGACCGAGCCAATGTAGTTGAGTTATCGCATTTAGGAGGAAAACGGAATTTTAGAGCCACCGGGTTCTGTCTCAGGAATGCAAGGCGATATGTGACACGAGATTACTTCCAACTCGTGGCACATGGCAGACAGGACTGACAATCTGGGACAGCCTCAGTGTCTCCTCAGAGAGCTTCCTCCTGCACCCTGGGTTCCCCAGTAGAAGGGAAAGCAAGTCGAACCCCTTTTGTTCTTCTCCATCTCTGTTAACTCCCTCCTTGGAAAAGAGATCCAATCAGGTATCAATAAGCTTGTCCCTTGGCTGAAACCACACATGCCCAGGACTGTCTGCAGTGGGACTCACAGGGTCCCAGGTCAGTGGGGACTGTTCCTGCATCTGGAATCAGCTGTTCAAAGAACCAACTCAAGTTAGCACCATCCATTATTTGTATATGCCTGCAGTGTGCCGAGGAATTGCTCGGTGGTTCTGAAATGCAGTGCATGTCATGAAATATACCCCAGCTGCAAATAGGATGTAATCCATTAAGCATGCATAGTTGGAGGTGATTTGGGAATTTTTGTTTGTTTGTTTGTTTGTCTTTTTGGATCACACCCAACAATGCTCAGGGGTTACTCCTGGCTCTGCCATCAGGAATCACTCCGAACATATAGGATGTCAGGGATCAAACCGGGTTGACTGTGTACAAGGCAAATGCCCTCCCCTCTGTACTATAGCTCCAGCCCCCTCGAGATTATTTGGTTTGAACTACAGTGCATACCAGTCCCCCAGATAAACATGTCAGGGCCGGAAATCTGTGTCTTCGTTGGCAGTGGTGCTTGGGCACCCTTCCAAGCACCAAGTCTTCTCTCCCACCAATTGAAGATTTGGGATTTTCATTCAGTTTGGGGGCCACATCTCGGTGTGCTCAGGACTTACTCCTGGCTCTGTGCTCAGGGATCACTCCTGGCAAGCTTTAGAGGCTATGTGTGGTACTGGGAACTGAACCCAGGTCATCCTTATGCAAGGCAAGTGCTCTACCCATTGTAGACTCTCTGGCCCCTGTTGAAGAGTTTGAATATTAGCTTCGATGTCATTGAATGACTCTTACATTCTGCGCCTGGCAGGTCACAGTATTTCAGAGCGAGATTTGATCCTTGTTGCTTGTGAGACCAATGCTTTTTTTCAAGGATCCATAGTTGAATAGTCACATATCAGAATTCTAAGTAAAATCAAAACATTACCTTCCCCCCTACCCCAAAATGCCTGTTTTTACTGCTGCCTGATTCTGACTCACACCACAAACATAAATGTCTCACTTTGGTTTTATTTTCTCCCACATGGCAACATACAGATGATGCAGTTAATATACCTCTGAGCCCTAGTCAATTCAGCAGCTACTTATTGAGCATTTTTTATGATCTAGTTATTGTGCTGGAAATTACAGCGATGCCATCCAAGTGTTATCTGGCTAGAATTACTTCTCTCATCAAAGAATTATCTCCTGCTTCCGTTGCGTTCATTCCACACACATCATCTTAGAATCAGCATTGTTCTTCACGTGCTCCGATGATCATCCTAATCCTGGGATGATTTTGTGTGTGTGTGTGAATCAGGGACAGAATTTCATTTCTTCACCAGGTCGCCCAAGAGCTCCCACCTTTGCCCTTGAACAGCAAGAGTGGGAGATTGTGGATTGAGTGTGTGAGGCAGGGCCGCAGAGAGCAGGGTAGATGTGCCTGCTCACCCCCAGAAAGAAAGGCAGAGCAGCGTCACCGACAGTGCAATCTCTAATAAAAGTGCTGCCCTCTTGAGCCCAGTTCTCTCATCCCCTTCTCTCTGGCCCAACAGCAGGGGAAAGACAAAGTAAAGCAATGCCTTGAGGCAGTCTCTCCTGGGGAGTTTGCTGGCTTACTCTTCCGGTCAGGGGAAGAGAAGATAGGAGAAGAAAGCTGAAGGGGTTTGCGCAAGAAGACTTTCTGTGAAATGGTCCAGGTGACTTAGCGACGGGGGAGAAGGCACAGGGATTGAAATGCTTTCTAGAAACACCAGAAACTCAAGGCAGGCCTCTAAGGAAAGGAAAATTGACTCCCAGAGATGACCACTGCAAAGTGTTCACCTTGCTTTTCCCTGCTTATGCACTAGAATAGATTATCTTAGTCTAGTAGCTGTATGATATTAGTTTATGCTATATATTATGTATATATATTATGTAATATATAGCTTATGCTATATATTACATAGATATCATGAACATAGAGTCTCTATACTTAAAATTTCATGGTTCTCAATGCATTTGTACCAGGCTTTCTCACTTGGCATTCAGTAAACATTTTGTGTATATTATTTTAGTGACATTTTTAAGCCACTTTCCCCAAATCCAGTACCACTTCCTGTGCAGGTCATCATGAGTTGCTGTATATGAATGTACTCACCGGATTCCGTATTTGATCAAAATCAATTCTTAGAAATGTCTTGAACAGAATTGTGGGTATGTTTTGAATTTGGCAAAGCCATGAGCCAAATGATTCTTCCTCCATCTGTACAATGACTAATACTGCCTAATAGTGGGTTTTTTTCCCCTTAGCAATATTTTAAACCTCTGCAAATCTCTTTAGTTAAAGCATTTCATTGTTTTGGGTTATGGTGAGTGGTGCTGAGTATCTTTTCATTTATTCACTGGCCATGTGTGTGTGTGAGAGAGAGAAAGAGAGACAGAGACAGAGACAGAGATACAGAGAGACACACACAGAGAGAAAGAGTATAGCCTTGTTCTATGCCCCAATTTTCTCTTGAGGTTTTTCTCTATCTTTTTAATTTAAATGTATGAATATGTCCTTATTTTGGACATGTATCAGTTGTCACATGTTACGTTTTTCCAATTTATTACTGGGGCCCATAATTGGTTTTCCCAAATAGCAGGTACTATTTTTGCATAATGAGAGTTATCATTCTTGTTGCTCAATCCTCATGTCAAGCCCATAAGCTCCTTATTGAACTCTATATCATTCTTTGAGTTTTCCTCCAATTTTCTTCTGGTGCTGTCTGGGTTTGGGATCAAGGATTGAATGAGCTTGTCAGCCTGGCTACCCCCCAACCAGGGCAGGACATGATACAGAGTCCCTCCTCAAAGCCCCTGCCCTTGCTGCAGTTCTTCTCATTGGAACTGCACAGAGAGACAGCAGAGAAGCAGCAGCGTCTCTGATACTCTGGGCAGAAGCCTGGAGCTAGCAGGTGTTGGCCAAGAGAAGGCAGGTGACATTAGTGCATTTCACTTGATGGCCGAATGCTTCATAGATGGTCATCTTGGAAAGGAATTCCCCACCACCACCACCACCAGGGTGTGAAGGTAGGAGAAGGCTAGGGGCAGGGAGCACCCTTGAACTGCAGCAACTCATGTCCCCAGGGCTGGGCACGAGTCAAGTGCATGTTCAAAGCCACGGGTGAATTCTGTCACTTCATTGACCCGACCTGACCCCTCTCACCACCGTCTTCTCCATTGACCTAGTCGGATTCTGTGGCTCTAAGCACCACATCCCCTGGAGTGGCCCAGACAGTAAAGCAAGGTTCTATTATGATTTCCTTTAGATTTCTGAGCTACCAATGAAAATTCTTCTCAAATATATCTCATGAATAAGCTGATGTTCCTTGATCCATGGACATTTGCACAAATTCCTAAACACAAATGTTAAAGCTTGATCATCATGGCGATGGTAATGAGCACACAGCCTACTTCTTCTGAGTTCTGATTTTTCTCTTTCTTCTTTGACTCTCTGTTGTCACATTTGAAAATTATAAAGAGGACCAGTGGGCAGTGGGCAGCACCAAAGTATGGATAAAGAAGAGGGTCTGGGGGTTGGAGTGATAGCATGGCAGGTAGGGCATTTGCCTTGCACTCGGCCGACCCGAGTTCAATTCTCAGCATCCCATATGGTCCCCTGAGCACCGCCAGGAGTGATTCCTGAGTGCATGTGTATTGCCGGGTGTGACCCATAAAGAAAAAAAAAAAAGAAAAGAAGAGGGTCTGATCTGGTGGCTTTTGCTTCTATTCCCAGTGCATTGAGGAGACATCCTGATCATTTTTCTTGGCTCCCATAAGACTCTTTTTCCCCTGGGTGGGAGAGAACATGAATTTCCCACACTGTACACGTAGAACAATGACCAGAAAGTATGTCATAAAACATATATAGTCCAGGGCTGGAGCAATGGTACAGCAAGTAGGACGCATGTGGACAACGTGGGTTTAATTCCTCGGCACCACATATGTTCCTCCAGCCCCGCTAGGAGTGATCCCTGAGCACAGAGCCAGGAGTTAGCCCTGAGCATCACCGGGTGTGACCCCACAATTTAAAAAATAAAATAAAAGCATGTACATTACAAAAGCAACACTTTACGCATCACAATAAATGATGGAATCACTTTGCTACCATTTATTAAAATGACACTGTAAAACTTCTAATAACACTATTGTAGGTGGTAGCCCTGGGCGGGCACCAGTGGCTCATACCTGAATGTGATTAATTAGCACAAATTGGAGCCTGTTATCAACTTCTTAATTACCTCATTGATGTTGCCACATAAGTGCCCAATCACCTCAAACTCCAAGTAATTTCCTGTGTAGTGGCACATGAAAGGTATTGACACATATTCTTAATACTAAACAAAAAAATTTATCGAAATGTAGTATTATGCTAGCCTGTTACTCAATTTTGGGCCCTTTGGTCAATCAGTAATATATTTGACAACAGTTGTTTTTGTAGCTGTTTTATTGAGATATAATTCACACAGGTTATTCATTTAAAGGGTTTGATTCAGTGGGGTGTAGTATATTCACCCATGTATTGAAACATCACCTCTGTCAATTTTAGACCTACTTCCATCCAAAAAGAAACCTTATGTTCTTGAGTACCTTTCCCAGTTCCCAAGACTTCAGTAATTGTTTTTTCATTGGTTTTTGGTATTTTTTTTGGTACACATCAGTACCTTGGAAAGACTGGTTTGTTAATTCATTTTTCAATGACAAGAAATAACTCAGCATTATTCTTTGACTGAACTTCTGACTCAGACTGCTACCCAGAGAACTGCTTGCATTTTTGTCTTCCTTTTCATTTAAAAAATACACATGTAGTTATTTATTTCCTTTGAACAGCTGCTACCAACTGATTCCTAAAATAGATGTTGTCATATGTCTGCTAAAAAGGCTGTTTAACAACATAAGCATTCTCTAGATCTAGCACAACATAACCTGTCGAATCCAGGTTCATTGCCATTATAATTCCATAGCAGTTATCTGTCCTACTTCTGCGTCTATTTGCATTTTATGAACATTTTTACCTCTCTGTGTACCTTGAAATTGATTATAGTACCAGCTATAGATATGCAACTCGGGGTCAGGAGGAAAAATTCACCAGCCCTTTATGCTTTATGAAAAATCAACCATTTAAATATATATGGCAAAATAAAATCTGTTGAGACATTCTTTTTTCTTCTTGGACATGTCTTTGTAATAAAAGTGCAGTTTTATTAGGTTATAGAGCACAGCACAGCTATGAATTACACACCATTTCTCACCCTGGCTCCTTGCCTTAACTTTTACTTGCATTACATTCCGAAGATGCATTTCATCTGAGATGGAAAGGGAGCATTTTAACACGAATGTGATTTCATCACAAGGCAGAAAAGAACCCGTGGCCTCTATTTTAGAAGATGGAACACCGTAAAACTAAAAATTTTAAATCAGTGTATCAATATTTTATTGTCTCCTTAAATACATGAAATTGAGGATGTATTGAAACCTGATTCAGTGGTGAATGAAGGCTCAAATAAAGCAGTTGCCTCTGAGAGAGGAGAAAATAATACTGAAAAGGCGTCCTCCTGTATTCCAAATTCATACATTTCAAGAGGAAGAAATCTATTAGCCACTCATTCTGGATGGCTGCATGTTCTCCTTATTAATGGTGAGTCTTTATATGGATGAAATCTCACACATGCACACACACATTTCATCACCCACAGAAATTTTAAGTCTCCTGTTCACACTCTATCCTGATATTCAGTACGACCTGCTTTACTTTATAGCATTTGGCTAAGATTACTTTTAAATGTCTGCCACATCATATAGAAAGATACCTCAAAAAATAGAAAGGGCATGTAAAATCCTGTTCCTTTCTCATCGTTTCCATATAAACCTATCAGTGACTTCTGAGTTGGCCCTCGCGTTAAAAATCTGTCTAGGTACACTGAATATTTCTGACATTATAAACATTTTTATTGCTTTTTGTTAGTACAGCACGAATTTTGTTTTGAATGGATCCCAACATGTACTGCAGGACACATAAAAGAAATCACCTCCAAAAGTGTGAAATCCTGTAGCTATAAGAAGGCTGTTTCCTCTCCCTTCCCCCAAGTCATTTATCTTACTCTTAGCTTGATATGAGGTCAGATGAAGTAAATAATATATGAGAAATACCATGTTGAAACAGACCGATCTTGGCTTTTGCCATGCAGATGTAGGGATCTCCCTGCCTTGAGAAGGATTCCTGGCCAGCAACAATAAGAAATACCTTTCAAGTCCGCTCAACTCCAGTTAACGCCAGATGTAAATATCTTGTCTGTGAAATATGGTGCTGTTTTCTCGGGTTTAGGCCATCATTTTTGCAGAATGTAGCAACATCTCCCATCTAATGACAAGTGGAAAGCATAATACAATATTTACCGTGCCAGCGCTACGTTGCATAAATATTTAATTGGCGCTGTGTATGTCATTTGCTTTTACTTTGGTGGAACTGAGAGCAGCATGTTCAGAGAGAAATACGTACATTCAGAGGAGGAAAAGGAAAAGTAACTAGTATATATAAGGTTAAAAATATATAATAATCTTCACAGATTGCCTGGAATTCCAGGGAGGAAGTCACCAGAACAAGCTTCAAGTTGCCTGGCATCACTGTTCAAACAAAGGTCTTATCCTTGCAGATTGAAACGAAAGTCAGATGTATAGACGTTGAGTTTATTGCTTTTCCACAATCTGAGGATGTCTACAGAGGACTCACCTGGTCTTTCTGTCTTCAGAATGAGAATCCTCGGCTTCTTCAGTGATTCACTAACCCAACACCAGAGCGTGACATAGCCCTCCATCTATCCGTCTATGCACTCAACACTTTCTCACAAGGGAACTCTATGCTCAGACACTCTATGCTCGGAACTCTATGCTCAGTCATCCAGCAGGCATGTATGTGCTACCATAGTTTCTTTAAGGAAATATCAAAACAGACCGCTTACTAATAATCCTGATGACCGTTTTTATGGGAAGGGGAAAAGCAGGCACCTCGGGGAGCTCATAAAATTTAGGACTTAACTGAGTCTGAGCATTAGAGAGAGGTTTTCCTGCTAAAACCAGAATAATAACTTGCATTATGTGTTTTGACAAATGCTGACGTAAGGGCAAATTTTATGGGTTACCACATAAACCTAAATGCAGCCTAAAAAAAATCAATTCTGAGGAATAGTAAAACCAATATGTGTGATACAGGAAAGGTAAAATCTGCATGTATGTGAAAAGGAAAAAGAAAAATGATTTTATCCGTTGGTTTTCTTGGTTGAGTTAACCTAGCTAACACCCAATTTTGTAATTTCATCTTGGAGTAGAAGGTAATCTTTGGAAATTTGGGGTTAGCCATTATTAAAATTCCCCTAGCACATATAATTTCTGTCGATCCTTTTCCCTAAAATTTAGTTGAAATATATCCAGACTTTAAGAATTTTATTTATGGGCCAGAAAGATAATACAATGGGTAAAGGCAATTGTCCTGCATGTTGCCAACATGGGTTTGATCCCTGACACCATTTATTAATCCCCAAGACGAGCCAGGTGTGACAAAAAAACAGCCAAAAAGAAAGCAATTTTATTTGTGGATCTTAGATATAGTGGGTGATGGGTAAGGTGCTTGCCTTCACTATAACCCATGAGTGTGACAAAAAAAAAAAACCCTTTAAAATATAAAAATATTCATATATATTTGTAAATATAAATAATGCAAATATTGTTTATTAATATTACATATATTTTATTTACATATTTATATAATACAAAGAGACTCTTTTAAGTTTCCCAAGTAAAATAGTTTTAAACTATTAAGTGATTTATAGTTCTTTCAGAATACACAAGAGTACTTAGTCGATCTATTTTGAAGAAAATGTTTTAAAGACCGGTTGTTTTCCAGTATCTCAAAGTTATAAATTGGAAGGAAGGGGCGGGATAAAGATTAGATAAGATTAGATTGCTTTGCTTTTGTATTTGCTAACCAAGGAAGTCTGCATTCCAGCTTCCAGAGTTGGGCCTAAAGATTCCAGGATCATTACTTCAGGGCTGTCCCTTTGTGAATTTTGGACATATTTATTTTGGGTTTCAGGTTCACATGGTGGGGGGGGGTGCCTAGGGGCCTTTCCTAGCTTTGTGCTCAGGGGATCAAGTCAAACCAAGGGTTTGGTGTGGAGGGTGCCCATAGTGCAAATGCCTTAACCCCTGCATTGTCTTGCCAGCCCTCTCCAGTGCTTTTAAAGATGAGCATGTCCCTTTAGCTCAAAGGTGAAACAGACAACTCCCATGGTCCTGATTTCTGCATCCTGCCAGTCTGGCCTGTGATGATTCTCCGGACCAGTCACAGTTTGCTATTGGCTATTTCCTCCCACACCGTTGGGCTCTTCCTCCCCTCCATCACTGTCACGAAGCCTTCCGTAGCCACTGAAGGAGAAGATGACCTCTCCCCAAGACCCCCCACTTCCCAGCGTGATGGGAAGACCATCCGAGTGCCGGGGATTCTAGCGTCTGGGCTCTCGGCCCTGGGAGCAGGAAGCGGTTGGAACTCTTCCGCACCCCTCAGAGTGGAACTGACTTTTCACAGGCGGTTCCTTCTAATCCTTTTCAATATCACAGTCAATTTAATTCCATTACACGTAGCAATTATTGAATGTCCCTTCTCAACATTCAGTTCGCCAAAGTGGGGGAGATGGAATCTTTGCCGCGCTGATCCCGCAGTCTCAGAAGGGAAACTGGAGTGTGGGCTTGTCATGTGGCACCGCCGAGGCCTGGGAGAGAGTTGTTTCCATGGGTGGACACTCGAGCTGAACGACGTCAGGACTGGGACCTTAACCCCACACTCCTGGGTTTCCTCATCAGCACAAAGAGCGAATAGTGCCGCCCGGGAAAATACCTGACAGACTTATTGCTCCTGAGTACCAAATGAATTGAGCTGGTATGGAAACAATGACTGTATAATGAATCAGTATCTCCTTCATACATAGACAGCAGCAATCAGAATAAATGGACAAATCGTAAACAGTATTATCCAAGTCCAGGTGGAAACTGTTGGCTATGAAAATGTTCACTGAGGACTGAGGAGATTGGGCAATGAGTAGGGCCTTTGCCTTGCATGCGGTCCCCCTGGGTTCAATCCCCAGAACCCCATATGTTCCCGAGCTCTCCAGGAGTGAGTCCTCACCACAGAGCCAGGAGCAAGAGCTGAGCGCTACCTGGCTTGTCCCCCACATAATCCTCCACCCCCCAAAAAAAAACACATTCTAGGAGTCATTGCTGTGTGAACTGAAATTACCTTAGGCCCTTTCTGGGGTGGGTGCGGGGCTTTAGATTTCAGCCTCAATGCCCCCTCTCTTTCCACTAACTCTGTGCGTCATGCTAGCAAGGTCCATGTGTGATGTGGTTCCACAGCCTTCTGGGAGGAGCTTGGAATTTGTGTATGAAACTCCACCAATTTGGTTTCCATCCTTGCAGATCAGCCGACATCTCAACCGTTCTTGCCTATTTTTAGCGTCACGATATTTTTAGCTTTCACGTCTTCAAAGAATTTCCTGGAGGACCTTCGGAAAGAATCCCATACTGAGACGCACTTGCACCTTCGGAGCAGGAAAGTGGGCCACTTATTTTTAGGCCAGGAGAGTTAGCCCACGGCCACCCAGGAGTGCTGGCAGCTCCCAGCAGCCTGCCTGGGGCTCAGAGCCACTGGCCTGTGTAGCTTGCTTTGAAATAGATACATTTCCCCCAAATGCTCTGCCAGGCTTCATTCATAAGAGTGAAGTTGAGGAGCAGAGTGATAGTACAGAGGTACTTGCCTTGCGAGTCACTGAGGACCCCAGTTTGAATCCCCGGCCCTGCCTCTAGTCCCCCAGACACCACCAGAGTGCAGAGGCGGGAGCTAGCTCTGAGCATGTACAGGCGAGGACCCAAAAAAACCAAACCAACAAATAGGAAAGAAAACAGTTCCCAAGTTACCTTGCTGGGCAACCAGATTTCTGACTTCCGGGAAGCAGTTTCCCATCGCCCCCAAAAAGAGAGATGAGAGGCTTCTGAAGGCATCCCTCCCGCCTGTCATTCCTGATGGTAGTGAACATGGACCCCTCCTTTGCCCCCACCTGCAGCAGGAGGCTGCAGGGCCCATCAGGCTTTGGGGTGTAGAGGGTGGGCTGCCAACACCCATCCTTAAGCCTGGTGGCCCTTAAAAGGCCTCAGGGGTCATAGGTTTGGTTTGAAGTTGTCACCAGTTAACCACACGCACCCAGCCAGACCCTTGCCCAGATCACAGTTGGTCACTCAGATGCCCAGAGCACAGCTGGTCTCCCCGTGCCCAGTCACAGCCCTTCTCTCCGAGGCCCGCTTTGGGAGTCTCAGCTGAGAACATACAGATGCTTAGCAAGCGGCCCTAGTTCTGGGTTCACCGCAGCCTATAATGAATGAACCAGACTGACTCTAAGGAATCCGCCAGTCCTTGGCTCTTGGCAGAATACTAATTAAAGTGTCTGCGCTTTCCAAAGAGTTGTCATTTTTAGTTCTATTCTACTACTAAAATTAAAAAAAGTCAAAGCTGCCCAGAAAAAAAGAAAAAAGTATGCTAAATAGGTCATTAGCATATGTACGGTTTGTTCCCAAGAAGTCGCAAGTAGCTTAGCCTGCTGTGTCAAGAGAGGTGAGTCCAGGGGCCCTGGGGGCCAGGCAGCTAAGAACTCATAGAGGCCAGAGTGCTCACACAGAAGTAGGGGTGCGTGCCAGCTTGGGTCCAATCCCAGCAGCCGATGCTCCCTGCAAGCCCCACCAGGAGTGATCCCAGAGCACCCGGTATGGCCCCCAAATTTAAAATATAAAAATAACATTCACAAAGGAGCACTCGGTGGCGTCCACCTCGTGCTGACAGCAAAGCCGAGTCTGAAGCAGGCTGGAGCCGGCTAGATCCAGGGGGTGGTGGCGTTCTGTATTCCAGGGCTTCCTGGCATCGCTCCCCTGCCCTCTGGTGTCCACAGCCATTTCCTTGGTGATTCCACTGCCCAGTGGCCTCACACCCATGGGCTGAAACCACTGCTTGACCCCGCCATGTCGCAGCTAGGACAGTTACGGTGAATGGAGAAGAAACTCGGGTCAGAGCCAGCAGCCCAGCACACCACAGCACGAAACACTGATGTCACTCACTCCTGAGGTAACATGGACACCAGTATGACATCACACACCTCCACCAGCATCAGTGTGGGCAGCCCGAGCCATGCTCTCCGATGCAGTACCCTGAGGAGCCGTAGTTAAGGGTCAGTTGTGGGGCATTTAAAGGTCAGCTGCAACTCAATCATGAAAGCTTTGTAACTGTATCTCACAGTGATTCAATTAGAAAAAAAAAATTTTAATTGAAAAAATAAAGTCGGCTTTGAGTCTTCATAAAGGAAACCGCAAACTCACTGTCCTGAGAGTTTAATAACCATCGTGATTGGTGGTGGAAAGCCAAAAATGGGTCGAGAAAGTTAAAAACAAACAGCTTACCTCCTTCCCCGTCCCCCAAAAACTGTTCATTCATAAAACCCCACACTTCCCATCATTACTCCCCAGCCCTTGCTAGAGTAAATGTTACAGTGATCAAATCCCATCCCGCCATTGGGATCATTCTCTTTTTCATGCCAACAAGAGCACATGTTTCTGTGAAATATGAATTATGCATTCACGTATGTTCGCATGAACTATGACTCTCTTTGAAAAGCCACGTGAGTTTTAAAGGCACCGTATCTGGGTCAGCAAGGTATAGACTATTGAAATACTATTAGCCTTAACCATTAATAACAAATAATAATGGATTCAGATGCCAAAATATTGCCTACCACTGTTCCCTCAACATGTATATGCCCACAGCAGGAAATCCAAAACAAAAGCTAATTTATGGAAAACTATGTATTTCTAATGACAGTTTGGAGCGGTAGGGGGTCCACGTTACAAACTGCCTTCTTCGGGAGAGGCTTTCATTTTACACTGACGCCTTGGAGGATTCTGGAAGCAGACATCGCATCAAATTATTGCCCTATATTTAAGAGCATTTTTCTTCCTCTGTAAAATACAGTCATTTCATAGGGGTGTCATGTCTATCTGGAGTCAGGAAACGGAAATGTAAGTGAAGAAATGTTGCTTTCTAAGCCTCAGATACCCAAGGAACCTGATCTTGAAAGGGTAGTTTGGGGAGCAGAGGGATTGTGTAAAAGGAAAGACAGTATCCTCCAAGCAGCTGACCAGATACAATCCTCAGCTCCACATGTGGCTCCCCTGAGCACTGTGAGGTGTGACCCCAAAACCAGAAAACAAGACTAGATACAATAGTTTGACTCTTCTTATATTAGTTTGTTCATTTGTTTTTGGTTTGGGGCCACATCCCCTGATGCTCTGGGATTATCCTGGCTATGCACTCAGGGGATCACTCCTGGTGGTACATAGGGGACCTTACGGGATGCCGGGGATCAAACCCAGGTCAACAGCATGCAAGGCAAATGCCCTCCCCGCTGTTACTCTCTCGCTGGCCCAGTGTTTTCAAATTAAAGCAAAGAACAACAACATTTATAACCGGTGTATTGCTGCCTTCTAATGCCAGCTGTCTTTTTCCGTGTGTTCAGTATTTATCCTAAATAATTCGTATTTTAAATGTGTTGGCTTAGGATATCTGGAAGAAACCTCTGAGAACACAGAGGGAACCATTTCCAGATTGTTTTTTGCAGAAATGAAGAGTTCTGACTCCGTGGCCCAGATCTCCTTAAATAGAAAATAAAGACCCCACCAGAAGCCACGGGGCTTAGCGTTGGAGGCAGGCGCCTGACTCCAAAGCCGGATTCCCATTCTTTCCTCCTCCAGCTTCAGCCTGCGTGCTCCTGCATGCATCTTTCTCTGGAAAATTCTTTTGAGGGAGATGTGCCGGGGTGGATGTGAGCTGTGTCGCTGGCCATGAAGGAAACCTTTTCACCTTCGGTGGGGCTTGGGAAGCTTCCTGACCTATCTGGCCTCTTGCCCCCTTTCAGGAAAAAAAAAGAATCAAATAAAATCACTCAGCTCCCCTCCCACCCAAATCTACCTTCTTTAAAGCAACAGACAGAAACACAACCCTCCCCCCACGCCCCCTCAGCAGAGCTGTCCTAGGTTCCTGCAGCCCCCACTGTCCCACCTAGCACTCCAGCGTGGCAGGGGCGGGGCATAGTTTGACCCACCTTGGAACAAGCTGTCTCCACATCCCAGAGCAGAAAGACAGACTCACAGGGACAGGCGTGTCCAGTACTCAAGCTCTGTCAAATTGGGCTTTTCCCCTCCCTGATGGCTCTCCAGTGAGACCAGATGCTTTGCCTTTGGGAGAATGTCTGCTCCATCCTGCCTTACTGGGAGTACCCATCCAAGAGTGCCAGGGATGCCAGGAATTAACCTGCACATTGCCAAAATCTCAGAGCGAGCCCACCCGGGCCCCTGTGTCCACTGTCCAAGTGATGGATGTCAGGGGCGCCGGCCTTTAAGTGCACTGCGCACAGCCCTGGGAAGTCCCTCCAAGACCTGTCAGGCAGTGTCAGCCGCTGACCCACCCCTCCTGCCCATCCCCACCCCGAAGTGCTAGAGGACAAAGGCAGGCAGGCATGGGGACCAGCTGTGCTGGCCACTTCAGCGGCAGGGTCCTCAGAGATGACACCGGCCGGGGGCAGCCTCTCTCTCTTAACAGGGAGCCACGTGGCATGAGGTTCATTGCTCCAAGCATCCCACGGGCCGGCGTCTGTGCACCCAGCCCACACAGATATGGTCAGACCAATGGAGGCCGTTTGTCCTCTGGGCAGAAGTTGCGCTAATGTCACAGTTTTCTTTCACGTCCATCAGTCCCGAACAATCAGAGGAAGTTCCAGCGGGCTGTCATTTCTCTCACTTGAGCAGCCTTTGGACCTGAGAGAGAATTACTTCAGAAAATGTCCCCATTAGCCCCTGGCTAGAATGTGGTCTCCAAAGTCTTTCAATTAGAGAGGGGCTCAGTTGGGTGCTTTTTTGTATCCTTTCACGTTGACTGAGGAAGCTATGGTGGAGGGGAAAACAAACCCAAATGTTATAGAGCGGATGCTTCTAATAAATACTTTGACAGGAAATGTCTTAAATCAGTTATGACACGTGAGGTCATGAGAAACCTTTTTTTTTAATGTGGTCTAAATGTACCATATCTCAGCTGGGAGTGGAGGTCTAAAATATTCCACAGACCTCAGGTAGAAAAACAGTCACGGGGTCAGAGCAATAATACAGCAGGGAGGGCGTTTGCCTTGCACCGGCATCCCATATGGTCCTCCGAGCACTGCCAGGAGTGATTCCTGAGGGCAGAGCCAGGAGTAACCCCCTGAGCATCACTGGCTGTGACCCAAAAAAGCAAAAAAACAGTCACAGAAATGGAGGTCCAGGGGCCCAGAATCTAATGAGGTCAGAAGGAGGCCACAGTAAACACTGCACTAGTTACCAATCAATTCTGTGGCCGAGGCCAAAGGTGCTTCTGTCCTTCTGTCCTGAGTCATTTTTCGAGTTGATCTTGTCAGGATTGTTTCTGCCCTGGCTAAGGAGATGGCATAAAGGGTATGCCTGGTCACTTTGTAGATGGCAACTGTCCATTACTGTAAGAACTCAGAGAGGGAGTGTGTGTGTGAGAGAGAGAGCAAGGAATCATCTGGAAACCTGTGTTCTCCTGAGAAAGGAGAAAAGCCAGAGCCCTTGGTCTTCATGATTCCTTTGGACTATTCGCTGATTCTCCACTTAGATCCCTGCTTTCTCAGGAACCAGTTTTTGTTCTAGGGTTCCAGGCCCCTCAACATAATTTCTAGGAAAGTAGTGAAAGAGCTGGTGTATATTAAGCTCTTCCCCTCCCAGACTAGAGGGCGAGCTCCGCGGGCTGACCATTTGTTTCGTATAGGACGCTCGGGTGAGATCCCAATACCTCATAGTTTCATAGTTCCCCCGCCCCATCATCCCAGAGTGTGGACATCAAGCATCACTAGGTTTGGCTCCCCCTCCAAAAATTAAGAGTTTTTTTTTTTTAAAAAAAAAACCTGTTCCCCCTTTCGGCCCTGTCTCATTTCCTATTGGGGATAGAGTCCTCCCAGTAAGCCCCTCAATTAAAAATATGCCCATATCATATCCTGGAGCGATAGCACAGCGGTTGGGCGTTCGCCTTTCACGCAGCCGACCCGTGTTCGATTCCTCCGCCCCTCTCGGAGAGCCCGGCATGCTACCGAGAGTATGAAGCCCGCACGGCAGAGCCTGGCAAGCTACCCGTGCGTATTGGATATGCCAAAAACAGTAACAATAAGTCTCTCAATGAGAGACGTTACTGGTGCCCGCTCGAACAAATCGATGAGCAACGGGATAACAGTGACAGTAATCATAGCCAGGAGCACGTTCCAGCACAACTCAGAGAAGGGGTTCTCGGAGCCAAATGTGTGCAATGCAAGAACAGCAGCAAAAAACGGGAGGGACGTGTGCAGGGGAAGTGGAGGGAGACCATTAAAGTTTGAATTTCAGTCGTGAGTGGGGGGCCCTAACATCCTGTGCGGCGCTGGCACGAATGTGAGAGCTGTCTTAGCACCATGGTCATGTTACTGCAAACCTATCAAGTATCATGTTCCTGCTCTAATAGTTAAGGATACTGAGAGTCGCACCGTAATTATAGGGCTGTACAGCTGTAATTGGTAGATCTGTGATTCAAGCTCTAACCGTTGTTGCCCAGGGTTAAGTGAAAGCAGGAATGGAAGAAAGCCAGAATGCCATACTGGAACGTGGAGGTGGGTGCACTCTGCTTTCGTGCAGTCTGAGGGACTTGCTCAATTGTTTGTCGTATGCTGATGAGCCCAAACAGGAGCTCAGCTCCTACTTCTAGTCACAAAAATAGAATCCGTCTTCGAAGTCAAGACTCTTAAGATTTTCCTGAGTCTCAGGTTTGTTAAAAAAAATTTTTTGTTGTTGTTTGGAGGTCATTCCCAACTGTGTCAGGGCTTACTCCTGGCTCTGTGCTCAGGGATCACTCTTGGAAGAATTTGGGGGACCATATGTGGTGCCAGGGATTTGAACGCAGGTCAGCTGTGTGCAAGGCAAACACCTCACCCACTGTGCTCTCTCTCCAGCCCAGACTCCAGGGATTACTAATGTTCAGTTGTCTTTATTCATTCATTCATTCTCCAGTCAGCTCTGTGCTCAGGGTTGCTCCCGGTGATGCTCAGGGTGCTGTGTGTATGGGCACAGACACGGGCATACAAAGCGGGCACACAGCCCACTGAACCGTCTTTCAGGCCAGCTCTTTGTATCTGGATCCAGATCATCTGTAAATGCGTTGGATGGGAATTGAGGTTCGTGGGATTCGGTGTGAGTTAGACTGCTGGTCCCTAACAGTCACCATTCCTCACTGCAGCCCCACGGCTTTCTTTGGGGTGATGGGTCAGAGCATCTATTTCCGGTGTGCTGAGATGACCATCAAATGCGTGGACCATCCCATCCTGTGTCAGTGGATTTAATTAATAGTCGAGTCCTTCACAACACAACATGAGTGGACCCGTCCAAGCGCTCGTGGCTTCGTACAGCCCCAGAATGTTTAGTGGATTGTGTGGCAGGTCTCTGGAACCTTCTCATTGTGCAGGTCGGACTTGGCATCACCCAAACTCCGCCCCTCCACCATTCTCCCTGGGTCACCTGGCCCAGCCTCTCGTGGCTGTCATTCTTCCTCCCACTCCTAGGCAGGTGATGGCTGGGGTGGCCTGTTGGGACAGCATTTGTCTCCTTCAACTGGCTGCCTCTTTCCTGGAAAATTATATCCTCAGGTGTATCCGAGTTGTGACAGGCCGCACCATCTCCCTGACGTTAGGCTGTCCCTGACTCGTCTTCTTTCCCCATCCTGCCTGCCTGCCAGCGAGCCTGGGTGTGTGGTGAGCAATGCTGCAGCACGAGAGAGAGAGAGAGAGAGAGAGAGAGAGAGAGAGAGAGAGAGAGAGAGAGAGAGAGAGAGAGAGAAGAGAGATAGAGAAGGAGAGGGAGAGTGAGTGAGAGAGGGAGAGAGTCTGTGTGTCTGTATGTGTCTGTGTCGGGGCATTTGCTAGAAACGAGTCTGTGGAAGTTCTGGTCCTTTGCTTCTAAGGAACTGCCCCGTGCCTTCCCATTGCCCCTGTTGAACTCATGACAGTACACATGGGTTTACTGGTGAGAGCCCCAAGGTTCCTTTTATTTAATATGCCTAGATAGATATGTTTTATTTATATTTTCATTATTACTTTTTAATTGAGTCACAGGTCACAGTTACAAAGCTGTTCATGTTTGGGTTTCAGTCATACAATGAGCAAACACCCATCCCTCCACCAGTGTACATTTCCCACCACCCATGTCCCCAGTTTCCCCCCCACCCCCTCTCCCAGCCTACCTCCATAGTCTATAGCGCTCTCTCGCTCTTGCTCTCTCTCTCTCTCCCTCTCCCTCCCCTCCCCTCCCCTCCCCTCCCCTCCCCTCCCCTCCTCTCCCCTCCTCTCCTCTCCTCATGTTTCTTCCTTTGCCTACTCTCAGCACACAATTCCCATCCAGAGTGATCATTCCCAACTATCTTTGCCCTGGGACGGCAAATGCCAAAAGGCTTTAGTCTGGAGCGCCATGGTTTGGGCCAGTGACCTTACAGTCCACTGTGCAGTCTCATGAGGCCACCCTCAGGTCTGTCTCTTCTCACTCTGCCCTTTCTCTCCTTGATGGGTTCATGTGTCCTTCCTCTTCACCACTTTGCATGGCTGTGACAGGGAAAGGATAGGACAGAAGGTGTGTCCTTCGAGGGGGCTGGTGGCAGAGCACAGGCTTGTATGGGGGAGGCCCTGGATTTGATTCCCAACACTGCCAGGTGTGGACCCCAGACAGCTCCTTGTGTCCTTGGGTGTTATTGTGTGTCTGTTCCATGGTGTGTCATTGGGGAACTTCTCTTCTTGTGCACGCCCTGGCTGTTCTGTGCAGCTGTGGCACGTCCCTCGGATTGGGGGAGGGGGTCCTTCTGTCAACCTTTGACCAGAATGTCCTAGAACATTGTGCCTGTTGCTTCTCTGTGCATTTGTTCCAGCTCTCTGTGGGGCTGTACCCTAAACCCTCCTCATCACTTCATCACCTCCCTGCAGCTTAATGGGGAACCCCTACCCCAGAGCCTTAAAGAAAAGCACCAGGAGGCAGGAAGGCCAAAATCCCACCTCCTCAAATGCTATCGTGTATTACAGAGGTTCCTTTTTGGTAATTCCCGTGTTTTTTAGTGAGGGGGAAGGTCAGAGATTGAGTCACCCTTGCGATGTTTAAGGGCTAGCTCTGGCGGTGTTCAGGGCACCCTCTCTGGTACGGGGAATCTCTCTGCGGCCAGCCTCATGCAGGCACTTGAACCCTTGTTCTACGTCTCCGGCCTTCGGTCATTCCTACACTTGAAGTACAGTGTTCATTTAGAAAACCATAAAACCAGTGGGACACCCCTTTCAGATGCAGAAGTAGCGTATTACCGTATTTCACCATGGAATTGTTGAGTCACTCCCCCCCCCCCATATAAAAGTAGGGTATTACCATATTTCCCCACATAGCCACCATATTCCATTGTGGGTTTTTTTTTTCCAAACAC
This sequence comes from Sorex araneus, assembly GCF_027595985.1. Taxonomy (NCBI): domain Eukaryota; kingdom Metazoa; phylum Chordata; class Mammalia; order Eulipotyphla; family Soricidae; genus Sorex; species Sorex araneus. The sequence goes on along the minus strand of NC_073302.1, from coordinate 303,113,433 downwards.
ACTGTCCCTATTTAAGGGGAAAACTGTGCATAATGGTCGTGCTCCACTGTTTTGCATAACACACTTGGCATATAATCTGAGTAAACTGTGCATGGAAATACAGTCCTCGTCCTTCTGAGCCCACTTTGGGCCCCCCTGTAGTTCCCTGTTGCTCTCCTCTCTAGAGACTATCAGATGTTTTGACTTTGGGGCTCCTGATTGAGTTTGGTGCTTCCAGACCTCTCATACCAGGCTCACACACTCTCCGTGGCTTTGGGGAATGGCTTCTCTTGCCCAGTGTTTGTGAGATTTCTTGTCTTGGGCCCAGCCTGCTCCGCTTCACAGTCACTGCTCTGTCAAGCTGCCGCGTCTGACTCTGCTAGGCCGATTTCTTGCTGACACCCAGCTCTGCAGCTTCTGGGTGAGGGCTATTACAAATAACGCTTCTGTGAACATTCTTGTTCACGCCTTTTGTTGCTGTGTGTGTACATATTTCTCTTGGAGATGTAGACGAGACTTTTGTCGACCATCTGGTGACTTATCCACCATTTCTAGGATATTTAATAGGAGGAATACATTCCAGTTCCAAACCACCCACTTACAAGGGATCTTGCGAAAGATCGTGGCGAGCTGGTAAACATGGGTTTGGAAACATGTGTCTGGGACTCGGATTTCACACATGGACGACTTCCCATTATATTTGCTAGTGTCAGGACGAGGATAAGGTAACAGCTTATGGGTGTTTGGGTTTTTTTTTTTTTAATGTTTGAATGAAACCTAGCTTTCATTACTTGGAATGTGAGATTTGCATTCAGCCATTCAGGTAAGTAGAAGCGAGGGTAGACATAGGAATCATGAAATAAGATGAGATCAGTTCCCCCATTCTACGTTAACTTCTTCAGTCATTCCTGAGTCACAGCCTCTGTGCTCTTGTTTCATCTCATAGATTGTAATAAGAAGGGGCCAGATTCAAGTGCAACAGCCACTAGGGCACTTACCTTGCATGCTGGTGACCCAGTTTGATCCTGACACTGCATATAGTCCCTGAGCATCTCTGTCAGGGTGTCCTGGACTGTCCCTAGCCTCACAGGGGCTGATTAGTGCCTTATCCTTGAACCTGAGTGTTAAACCACCAGCACAGTTCACCCAGAATAGCAGGAGGGGTCCCAAGGTTACCTGAGTATGCTTGGAAGGATCCTCCCCCCTCCCCACCCTCGTCCCCCCTCCAAAAAAAAATACAAAAACCTGAACAGGATGATGCCAGTGGCAGACTGTATTTGAAAGCTCTGGACATCGGGCATTTTAAAGTGTGACGTTTACGCCGAGCACACACATTCCAGAGCTCATCCTTAAAGAACACTGCTGCAGACAGCAACCCAGCCCTGCCATGGGCAAAATCACCTCCTTGCCTTAAATGAGTGAGGCCTGGGGTCAGTTCTTACCACCCCTCACACACACACACACACACACACACACACACACACACACACACACACACACACACACACACACACACACACACAAAATCACAGACACACATTTACAAACACATGCACACACACGCACAAACAGGCTCACACACAATCACACACATGCACAAACAGACGTATGCGTTCACACACATGCACACACAGTCACATGCATGCACACTCATACTTACATGCACACACATATGCACATACATGCACACACATACATGTATATTCACATAGAAATACCTGGAAGTCACAATATAATACTAAGAAACCTGTATCAGGAACAAAAGGTAAAATTTAAATCTATAAAAATACTACTTCTCTCATTTGTAACACAGAAATACCCTATTCATTTTTGTCATTTTTAAGTTATTCGTGGTTTTTCTTGGTACCAGAGATGTGCTGTACATCTGAGCCACGGGCCCACCCCCCTTTTTATTTCCCCATGTTTGGGGGCCATGCCCAGCAGTGCCTGAGAGCTGCCCCCTGCTGGGAGCTTGGAAGTTGCTGGGGGGGAGGGGGGGCGGGCTGGGGATAAAGCCCAGGCCTCCTGGGAGCAGATCCTCACGCTCGCCCTTGCAGCGCCTCCCCGGCCTGACGCCCTCCAACTCCCACACTGTCTTTAAGACTCAAAAGTGACGACGTCCCGGGTTCTTGATTTCATGTCTTTGTCACCTCCTGGCAACAGTGTCCGTGAAGACAGTCGAGTCTGATGGGAACGTCCATGTGTTTCCAGGACGGCCCCTGGAACGTGCCCACGTATGAGCCCTCCCACCCGTGCCCCCTGCCTCTGTCCTGGTGGCCTGGGGGTGGTGACGCCTCTCCCCTCTGCTCCAGTGTGCCCTCTGGGCTCAGGCAGGACCGGCACCCCAGGGTGCTCTTCCTGGAGTGCAGGGGCCAAGGGCTCCCCTGAGGGCGCATCTGCTTTCCCGCTCAGCCACTTGCGGCTTGGTTCCTGCCACTTTACTGACACCTCCTGTGTGTTGTATTTCTCACCGGGCCCATGTCTGCCAAGGCATATCCTGTGTGCCAATCTTCTTCCCAGCACACAGGCATTCCTGTAGCATCGCTGACGTGTGGGGTCACTACCCCCTTATTCTCTGTCCCTCTCCCCTGCTCCTCCCCCACCTCTCTCACTGTCTCTCGCTTGCTCGCTTGCTCATGCTCTCTCTCTCCCCCCTTTTCCGTCTCTCTCTCTCATTGTCTCTCCCTCCCTCTCCCTTTCCCACCCTCCCCTTCTCCCTCTCTCTCCTCCCTCCTTCTCCCTCTCCCACCCTCTCTCTCTCCCACCCTCCCCCCTCCCTCCCTCCCTCTCCCTCTCACTCTCCCTTCCCTCCCTCTCCCTCTCCCCTCCCTCCCTCTCCCTCTCCCCTCCCTCTCTCTCACACACACATTCTCAGTCTCTCTCTCTCTCTCTCTCTCTCTCTCTCTCTCTCTCTCTCTCTCTCTCTCTCTCTCTCTCTCACACACACACACACACACACACACGTTGGAGCCAGTTTCCGAACACTCCATATTTGCATCAAAATCTTTGGTACACATAATGCGCGTCCAGAGCTCTCTAGCTGCCAGCATCCCCAAAGCTTCTGCTAGACTGAGACCAAACCACTGTTGGCCCCTCTCCTCAGCACAGCATGAAGCGAGAGAGGTTCCTGGATACTCATATTCCTGGTGCTCGTTAGACAAGATCTTAAGGAGAACTACAATCCCATTTTATTGAGGTTTTCTGTAATAAATATGATAAAAATAAAGCCATTGCCCATCTGGCAAAAAATAAAAGCTCTTTCCAAGCACAAATGTTATATGATAACACTTGACATGTGGGCCCCCAGATCCCAGGAATTATCTCTATTTGCTCCATTACATGAGCCAGTCTGTAGTTTAGAAAGACTTTATGTGTTAGATATAAGCTCACTTGGTCAGTAGTTCTTCTGGGTGGACACATGGACACCACTGGGGTATCCAGGATGCTGTGCCCAGGGTTTGCTGTTCAGTCACACCTTTTATTTCTGGGTGCAAAACTGGCTCCTTTTGCTTTTATTTGCAAGTTGCTTAAATGCCTGTAACCTGGGAAAATGTCAGGTGTGAAAAGTGTCTGGAGAACTCGTGACATTCTGTTACTCAAAGGCAGCATCGTTTAATGACAGAGAAAGTTACAGCTCACCGTTATGCGTTGACAGTCTTTACATTCCAGGGTTCTGTGACAACTGGGTCTTCATCTGTGAAAAATCAGACTTTCAGAGGACTTGTGGACAGTCTCTAGTTGAAAGTTGACATGGTTAAACTGGACGGGGTAGAGGGGACAAAGGCTGTTATCTGGGGTTGGTATGTTTCTTACAGTAGCACAACTGTACATCAGCTATTGTTAATAAAGGAATGTGAGGCTAGTGAGAAAATAGCCCTAAACTGTTGTCTTTTTTAAAAAAAAATAGTGTAATGGACTTTTACTTGCCAGCCAGTATTTCCATCAAGCAATTATGAATGAATAGCGAACACATCGGTCTACTCGTCACCATTTAGGTATTTGTTTCTTCTTTACTCATCTTGCTGTTAAATCATTGCCTTTGTATTCACAAGTGATCTTTTTTTTACATTTTAAACCCTCAGAAAATAGAATTCATTTCTGTGACAGATTCCTCTCCACACCTGCCTATCAGGTAACAGATAGGAACAAATAAGATACAAAAATGAATGAAAACAATCTTCAAGAAATTCTAAACAGTTGGGGAAGCCCAGCCCAGGGACTCTCTGCTGAGGAGGAGTAAGAGTTTATTTTATTTTATTTTAAGTGGGTGGAAGGGCGGGACACACCACCCCAGAAATGCTCAGTGTTTACTCCACTGCTCAGGGATCAATCCTGGTGTCACGCTCAGGGGCCCTTGTGTGATAGCAGGAACAGAACCAGGGTTGGCCACATGCACAGCAAGTACCTTATGCCTGCCTTACCCCTCCAGCCCAGAAGTAGGATTCAGTGGGTAAAGAGTATCCCAGGCACAAGCAACTAGTTATTGAGATGTATCACATCAGGCGACTGCAAACAGTCTCAGCATCTGGAGTATGGGATAAATCAATGAGGTACCTGTAGACAGAGAATGCTCCTGCTTCCTCTGTACTATCTAGAAAGTTCATCTCAATTAAGGTAGGTGGAGCCAGCCTCATTAGACCTAATGGTTTACTTGCACCAACTGATGAGTTCATTAAACCACCATTATATCACTTGTCTGTTGAGGAGTGACCCCAAATCCAACGACTTCCAAAGGCCCTGCTGTATCCCCTCTGCCAGGTGCATCTCCTTTCACTGGGGAGTTAGCACGAGCCTTTTACAGCGGGAGTTCACCCCCCTCCCCCCAGCCCCTCACTCTGCTTTTCAGCTTTGGTGCCTTTTCCCTCCTCTCTGCTCAGTTCCACTGTGCCTGGTTAGCAACACAGTGCCCCAGAAATTCTTCTCAGTGACAGGCTAAGTGGCCATCACGGAGTTTCCTCAGTTTATATTTAGCCCTCCTTTGGGGTTAACTCCTCAAGTCTCTTCTGTAGAACCTAGGAGAAGGCTCCAGTAAGTGTTGATGGCTAATATGACAGTGACTGTTCTTCTGTATTTGAAGAAATAAAAATGATAAGCTTAATTGTTTATATATTTACATGCAATAGATATATAAAATATAAAATATATATATTTTATGTGTAATATACATTTCCAATATTTATTATATTTTATATAATGTTATATATTTATATATCTATAAATATATGTCATAATTATGTGTGTTTATATAAATTTATACTTAGAATTTATTAATATATTTTTATTATTTTATATCTATAAAACAAAGTTCCCGGAATGCAGCTGCGCAACCTCTTCTTGTCTAGTTCTCCCTCTCAGAGAACCCTACCGAGAGTATCCTACCCGCACAGCAGGGCCTAGCAAGCTCCCTGTAGTGTATTCACTATGCCAAAAACAGTAACAATGATGGGTCTCATTCCCCTTACCCTGAAAGAGTCTCCAGTGTGGCACCATTGGGAGGGACGAGTAAAGAGAGGCTGCTAAAATCTCAGGGCTAGGACAAATGGAGATGTTACTGGCACCCACTGTAGCAAATCGATAAACACAGTGATACAGTGATGTCTATAATATGTAAACTATATGAAATGCAATAAATAGATATATGAAATACATAGTGTATATTATATTTATATATTATATACTTTACAGTATTTTATATAAGGTAACATTTTAAAGCAACATATTCTAACTATTCTATATTTATGTTTATAATTATAGTCTTCTAATTACCTCTTCTACGTGTTTTAGATAAAGAGAATAAGCATGTGAAGGTTATAAACAATTGGGAGAGGGCTGAAGAGCTAGTCTAGGGGGTGAGGCCCATGTCTCGTGTATCACTTTAGCCCACCTGGTTCTACTCCTCCAGCACCACATATGGTTCCAGAGCACTGCCCGGGGTCACTCCTCAGCACAGAGGCAAGAATAGACCCTGAGCACCACTGAATGTGGCCTCCTCTCATACACACACACACACACACACACACACGCTCACACACACACACACACACAAGAATATCATAATAAGTTTCAGAGTCAGGAAGCTAGTGCAAAGCACGTAGCTTTGCAAGCTGAAGACCTGAATTTGATTGCCCAGCGCCATGTGCGGTGCCCCTTCTCGCCCCCAGCACTTTCAGGAGTGTCCCCAGAGAGAAGGCAGTTGGGATAGAGAAAGGACCATTGTGACAAAGATAGTTGGAAATGATCGCTCTAGGCAGGATCATTGCCCAGAGATCATTGCCAAAATAGGTAAAGGAACAAACATGATAAGTATCTGTGTTTCAGATCGTGGTGCCCAAAAGGAGAAAGAGAGAGAGAGAGAGAGAGAGAGAGAGAGAGAGAGAGAGCACACCAGGCTGAGGGGATGGGAGGAGGGGGTAATGGGAGGGAAACTGGGGTCACTTGTGGTGGGAAATGGACACTGGTAGAGGGATGGGTGTTGAATCATTGTATGACTTAAACCCAGTCCTGAACAGTTTTGTAACTGTGTGTCTCATGATGACTCAATAAAATAATAATAAAATAGAGAAAAAAAAAAAGAGTGACCCCAGAGCATCTAGCTTGGAGCAGCCCTCAAGCACCCCTAGGTCTGGCTCCCAGACCTGAAATCATAAATGTCAAACATTGGTAACCGTTTGACAACCATCCGAGCTGCTTATCCCTTAGGATCTCAGTGAAATCCCCCTCGGAGAGTGCCTTTGGCTGTGCCCGGGCTCGGTGGGACCCGAGGAACTCCCAAGCTGGCTCCTCCGCAATTTGGGATCTTCACACGTACGTCTTTCCACCCTGCGCAGCTTCGTCCAGCCTCGTCCTGCCTCGTGTCCGCGGGCTCATGTGTACGCGCATTAACCCAGATGAGCAGGTGCCTGTTGAGAGCACAGAGTAGCAGCCGAATGCTGAACGCGGGCAAGTGGCCCAAGAGACGGCGCGAGGACTCGACCCCAGACAAAGGAGAGCAAAGAACCGCTTCCTCCCTGAGTGCTTCCTAATATCAGTGCACTGCCTAATGCCCGGTCACTGTGCCACGGTCTAAAGGCCACCAGGGCCCGGAGTGGGTCCCAGCGTGGCAGGGGTTGGACGAACGCTTTGTGATTTTTATTTGGCAGTTATCTTTGGTATTTCAGAACATGGAGGGCTTTAGCTGTCCACATGACGCTTGCTCTAAACATATTTTGCATTTGCTGTTGTAGCTAAAAGCCACCGACGTTTAAACAGCTCCTATTCTCTCTACCCCCCCTCCCCTTCACAGCGATGCATCTATTTGGCCTCAACTGGCAGTTGCAGCAGACAGAAAATGACACATTTGAGAATGGAAAAGTGAATTCTGAGACCATGCCAACCAACACTGTCTCGTTACCTTCCGGCGACAATGGTAAGAGGAAGAATTACGTGTCCGGGGTTGCATTTAGCCTTTCTATCACTCTCTTTTAGCTCATATGACATCCTCTTTTGTATGGGAGAAGGAAAATGCTTGGAAATGACAGATATTACTCTTTAATAAATGCATTTTACGAATGGACCTAAAAGGTTAAAAAAAAAAAGTACACATTTTGATGATCAGAATAATGTGATTTTTTTCTGCCTTTTGTGTGTGTGGCAAGGCTCTTCTGCCTTTTTCTTCTGTGCCTTTTTCCTTTCATTTTAGTACACGTTGAATTAGAGCCTAATTACCTGGGGTATACAATGCTTTCTTCATTCACCGAGTTTGTAGACTTGGAATACTATATTAATTTTGTCCTGAAACCCTTTAAATACAAAACACATTACAGGATTATAACTTATTGATCTTTCCTCTGGTTGCCCTTTTGCTAAATCCTTAAAAGTTTGCTCTTGAAGCTAACAGCCTTTCAAATCATTTGGCTTCTGAATTGAAAATGGACTTGAGGAGAATCAGAAAATGCTGTGTTTTGCCTTCCTGATATAAACATCCAGGAAAGCATCTCTCTCTCCATCCGAATGCTGATATGAGGTGTTCCCTTCTAGTATTTTCCATGGATCTGCATCTTGGCGTGTGGCAGAGTCTGTCTGTTTTGAAAAATGTCATAATACTTTAATTCTGAAAGCAACCAGAGCAAGACCCCTGCCTGTCACAGGAGACAGTGGTGGCCTTTAAACCTCTCCTAGTTCTTGCTCTGTTTTTTTGTATGTCTTCTCTTACCCTTTGGCATGACTCTCTATGCACAAGTGCAGGGAGAAGCTGCTGCTCATGCATATTATTTATTCATTTATATGCGATGACTTGGACCTACCATCTTCTGTGGGCAGGCTCTTTTCTTTGTTGTTTTCTCTTTGCAGTCTTTCATTTTCCCATCTGCCATTTTATTTTTACAGTAAAACCTGGGGGACCTTATGTTTCTTCCTAGGATGGTCAAAGAATTTGTGATCGTATGTATATTCTTAGGAATGATAAACTTCCCCCCCCCCCATTCCCACCTCTGGTCTGGAGTCATTTCATGATACTTGTTCCAGAAAACTCTTAACTGCTAGCTGAGAGGCCATCATGCCTGGGGAATGACAATGATAGTGACTAGCAGACTGCCAAGGAGGGAGGAAGGAAAGCTTCCTGGTTAAAACCGCAGGGTTTGGTATATCTACCCAATGGAGTACTATGCAGCTGTTAGAAAAGGTGAAACCATGAAATTTGCACATAAGTGGATGGACATGGAGAGTATCATGCTAAGTGAATTGAGTCAGAAAGAGCAGGACAGACACAGAATGACTGCACCCATTTTGGGGATATAAAGTAATATAATAGGAAAGCAACACCTAAGGACAGTAGAGATAAGGGCCAGGAGGATCATCCCACGGCTTGGAAGCCAATCTCATGTGCAGAGGGAAAAGGCAGGTGGGATGGAGAAGAGACCACTGAGTAAATGATAGTTGGAGGGTTCACTCGGGATGGGAGATGCGTGTTGAAAATTGACTATGGACCAACCATGATGGCTGCTTAGTGCCTATATTGCAAACCATAGCACCCAAAAGGAGAGAGAGAATAAAAGGGAATGTGTCTGCCACAGAGGCAGGGCGTGCGAAGGGGTGGGGGTGGCGGGAGGGACACTAGGGACATTGGTGGTGGGGAATGGGCACTGGTGGAGGGGTGGGTACTTGAACATTGTTTGATTGAAATGTAATCACAAAAATTTGTAAGTATGTATCACATGGCGATTATTAAAACAAAAAAGGATTTAAAAACCACGGGTGGGACAGGTCACTGAAGTCAAAGAGGATTCTAACCCAAACTTGAGCCTTTCACAAACACTGATAAGGCAGATTAAGGATGTTGCAAAAACACTGGTGAGCTCTGGGGGTCTGGATAAACAGCCTCGGGAGGGGCTGGTGGGTGGGGTTATGAACCACACGTGTTGGGATCTTATGTACAGACTGAAGACATTATGCAAAGAGGGAGGCCTGCTGGGGGCCGTTTTATTTACATTCCCACATCCTTCTCGCTTGTTTTGCTGAAAGGCGATATGGAGTGGGGCTCAGGCCTCTCGGAGAGTGGACAGAGCCAGAGACGGTGCTGGCTGTTGCCCGGGACCCCCTGTGTCCATCTCTAGGTGCTCCCTGTGCTCAGGTCCTAACTCCTTCCCCTGTTGAGGCGGAAATCTTGTTCTTGGTTGTCCAGCTCTGCCAGAAAACCATCCCACCTCCCCGGGAATCAACAAGGACTTTCCCCGCCCCCCCACCACCACCCGTGGCAATGAGGCTGGACACCCTGGACCCATCTCTGGGTGCTCTGGCTGGCGTGATTGTGACCCCCAATAACACCGGCCCCGCCCCCTCGTTTTGTGAAAGGCATCTGCTGTCAGCCCTTCCATCCGCATGCTCGAGAATCGACACGGGACTCGGTACCACCTCCTGCCTCCCCTTGGAGGCCCACCAAGGCTCAGAGGGCAGCGATTCTGGTGTGGCATGGACAGCGGTGGGAGAAGCATGCGTTCCTCCGCTCTTGCTCCACAAGGGAACTCAAAGGAGGCTTGATGGGAAGAAGCCGCTGACCAGGGTCAGAGCTCGGCCAGAGAAGGGTCTAACAGTCCTCACACGTTGCTCACTGGACCCACCGCTGATCACTGGCCCCTCTGTCTTCCAGAGCTGTGGGCTGCATGTCAGTGTCTTCAATACTTTGCTCCTTCCAATCCAGCACCTCTCCACTCCACACACACACACACACACACACACACACGTACATGCACACACGCGTGCGCGCACACACGCACATACACATGTGCACACATGAATTCTTATTTCTGTTGCTTTCCAAGAAAGGTTCTTAGTGTCTGTCTCTGAATACACTTAGCTGGCACCCATACCTAGAAACCCCCACCAGTCCCATCGTCTCTTTAGACATTCTCGGAGGTTGCACGCCTTGAAGAACCCCTTAGAATCCTAAACAAAAGCTAAGAGAATTAACCGTGCTGCGCAGACGGAGAAAATTACCCCCGGCTTCCCCGAGCTCTGGGATGCAGTCCTGTTTTGTTCCTGTTTTATAAATATCATTCCCAGGCACAATCCTAGTTGCTTTGGGGGGGGGGGCGTCAGTCACCTCCCTGCTGGCTTTGCAGTTAATACTGAGCAGAAGCTTCTCTCCTTTCTTAGTTCGAGGGAGAATGTCGGTCGTATGCCAGGCAGCTCTTTCCCGATGATCCCTGAGAAATCCCCGTTCGTGCTCAATGTGAGATGTCACAGTTGGGGGGTTGGGGAGGGGGGCGTGAGCAGAGCCTTCATAAAATCGATACAAGTGGACAGAGTGAATCAAGACAGGAGAATAGAGTTTTTCCACTCAAACACCAGCGTCTTTCCTGAAACGAAAATGATTCCCCTGGACCAAGGAATTCGTTTAGCCTAATGTACCGGAAAGAATCACACAGGCCTATATTCAAATGCGCGCTCCTTCATTTGTTTACTTTGTAACCGCCAGCAAGTTACTTAACCTCTTAGAGACTCCATTTCCTCAGTCACAGAGAGGGACTAATAGTGGCCAGGGTGCCCTGTCGGAGTCCCCGTGCCCTGAACTCTTCCTATGCAGATCTTCGTCCTGTGCTCCCAGCCTCCAGCTCTCTCGGAGTCAGACTTTGCATTCTCTTCTCTCCCACACTAGCGCTTAGAAACCGTTGGAGGCTAAAGGCTCAGGGGACTTCAGGGGGTGTCCAGGTTGGCCACATGCAATCAAGTGCCGTAATTGCTGTACTATCTCTCCAGCCTCTCTGTGAATATTCGTTTTTTAAAAAATTGAATCACCGTGAGATGCACAGTTACAAAGTTGTTCATGATTGGGCTTCAGTCATACAATGTTCCAACACACGTCCCTTCACCAGTATATGTTTTTCACTACCAGTGTCCCCAGTTTCTTCTTCTCCTTCTCCTCTTTTTTCTTCTCCTTCTCTTTCTCCTCCTCCTCCTCGTCCTCCTCGTCCTCCTCGTCCTCCTCCTCCTCCTCCTCCTCCCCCTCCTCTTCACCCCACCCTCCTCCCCCCTCTTCCCTCCTGGTCCTTCTTTTCCTCCTCCCTCCTCCTCCTTCTCCTTCCTCCCTCCTCCTTCCTCCTCCTTCCTCTTCCCCCTTCCCCCTCCCCCTCCTTCTCCCCTCCTCCCCCTCTTCCTTCTTCCTCCTCCTCTTCCTCCTCTTCCTCTTCCTCCTCTCCTCCTCCTTCTCCTTCTCCTCCTCCTCCAAGCTGGGGTCCATCCTGTCTGCAGAGACAGCCTAGATCCCTATCCCAGAAAGGTATCAGCTGCCGGGACTTGAAAGTTCTGATAACTCCATTTAAACAGCTCCCAACTCCGCTTGTCCAAAATGGAACCCACCCAGGATTGTGGTTATCTGTGATTGTAGTAGAACCCAGCAAAACTCAGTGACTTCAGAGAACAATTTGTCACCCGCTCCCTGTTCTGTGGATGGGCCAGACAGTTCCTGGGTTTTCTCTTGGGTGTCGGAGGCTATTGCTCTGCGTGTCAGCTGGATGTGTTTGAAAGCTCCGCAGAGCTGCTAGCTTGCCCACATGGCGGGCAGCAGATGCCATCTTTTGGCTGGGCCTCAGTCATGACTGTTGACTGGAGCAGCTAAAACAATTTTCTATGTGGTTTGTACTTCTCAAAGCATAGCATTGGCTCTGAAAAGCATTATTCCCCAGAGAGAACTTAGAAAAGATCCAGACAGGCATTACAGCTACTTTGGAGGTATGACCAAGATATCATTTCTGTTATATCCTGTTGATCTAGAAAATGAATAAGATTGTTCCTGATTTTGGAGAAAGAGAATGAAACTCCAAATCGGCAGTGACTGGACATACTACTTGAGGGCACATGGAAGGCAGTCATTGGAGGAAGGTCGTCATTGGGAAAAACAGTTGGGATTAGCATTTCCGTTTTTGCAGTCTCTGCCAGGGAGCGTCATCATGGCTCATCTTGTTTCTTGGGCTGGAATCTGAGAGTGATGTTAGACTCCAGCCTTCCCCCTCGCCTCCCCTATACATTTTTTAATATTTATTTTTATTTCATTCAAGAACCAGGATTTACAAATGTACTGATAGTTGTGTTTGGGACATATGATATTTCAACATTACTCCCACCACCAAAGTCGGCTTTCCTCCCCAGTGCTCCACACTCCGTCCCCCCAACACTACCTTAACAGACACATTACAAAGTTCAGTGGTTGCAGCTTAGATCTCATGTTTTCAATGTTGTTGGGTCTGTGTTTTGGGTACAGTGATGCCAGTCTCCCACATCACCAGCATAACCAAAGCCCTGACCCCTGTTCCTCCACTGCTTCCCTTTCTCCCCTTCGTCCTTCCCCCACTTGATTTCTTTCCTTTTCTTTCCTCCTCCTCCCTAAGCTCTGGGGTCAAGGGTGATTTTAGGCATCCCCTCTTTATCACAGTACATTTTCTCATCTATTTACTCTCTATACCACAGATAAGTGAGATCATCCTGTGTGTGTCTTTCTGCTTCTGGTTTACTTCACTCAACATCATATCTGCGGATGTGAGGGCGATCTGGATGCGACATCTGTCACCCCATTGATCGCCAGGGTTGATTCGGCTGATCTGGCTGGCTAGGCGGGTGTCCCCTTCCTCCCTCACCACTCCATATGCGTCCCTCCCGAAGCTGCATGCTCGGTCGAAGAGGACGGCCTTCCCCGAATAGAGATGGACCGGTCTTCAGTCGAGGGTATACGTGTAGCTTCGCTCCCCTGCTAGAACCTCCAAACAAGCTCTCAACATCATATCTGCCAGATCCAATCAAGTTGCAGCAGATTACATGAATTCCTCCCCTTTTCCAGCTGCATAGTTTTCCATTGTGTGTATATACTGTATTTTCATCATGCCATCTTCTGTCATTGGACACCTAGGTTGATTCTATATCTTAGCTATTATACTAAGAGCAGCAGTGAATAGTGGTGTGTATATGTCCTTTTGAATGAATGTTTTTTTTTAAGTCCTGGGGTCTCCTCCCCTATACAGTCACCAAGTCTTAATCCAATATCTCTTACCTAGATTAAAGGTAAGAGATATTGCCACCCCACCCTTTCTCACACATATTCTGTGGAAGATACGTGCCTCCCATCCGGCTCATGCCTTCTTCCAACGTAGCATAGAGCTAGCATTATCCTGTCTGACCTTTTTCTGATGGAGGTTCTGGCTGGATACATTTGCTTCCTACAAGTCCATACTCTGCTTGTTGATGGCGTACAGCTCTAATTTCAAATCAGCATAGCCAAAGAAATCGAGCATCATAGAAAAGCCATTCATAGCCCAATTCTGGTCACTAAAGCCTTTGTTCCCAGAGACAAGCTGTAGAATTTGTGCTAATGTTTTTCTTCCCTGTCCAAGTGTTTGGAGGAATGAGCATAAATAAGCAAAGGGCCCGTAGCACAAGCGGTGACTTGGACAATGTTAGGGGATCGCTATTAAGTTTTAATGTACATCTTCTTGACTCGAGTGTAAGGGAAAGATCCCATCTACTTTTTCATGCTCTGCCCCAAGCTCTTAGTATAGTTATTGGCCTGTAATAGATGCTTAATAAGTATTTGTCCGATGCATGAGTGAAAATAGTACGACAGAAATGATATAAAATCAATAAATGGCTCAGCTCAGTGCCTTGGATAAAGTACATGCCGAGCAATTGTTGTTGCAGGAGAGTGGTTAAGAATTGAAGCTCTCTGCTCCCTGCGTGGCTGTCTGAGGTAACCTTCTAACCTCCCCTCTCTTCATGAGGAGGCAGTGAGTTTAAATCAGATAATGCTTGCCAGGTGAAGAGCAGTCGTTGGACACGTGGCCAGTGTTTGATGCATGTCAGTAACGATTCCCTTCTCTGCAATCCAGGGTGAGATATTCGTAATTTGTAGTAAAAATCCTTAAGAGAGATCCTTGAGGGGCTGGAGCAATAGCACAGCGGGTAGGGCATTTGCCTTGCACGCGGCCGACCCGGGTTCGATTCCCAGCATCCCATATGGTCCCCTGAGCACCGCCAGAAGTAATTCCTGAGTGCAGAGCCAGGAGCAACCCCTGTGCATCGCCGGGTGTGACCCAAAAAAAGCAAAAAAAAAAAAAAAAAAAAAAAAAGTAGGCAAACAATGAAGTAAAAAAATGATTTAAAAAAAAAAAAAGAGAGATCCTTGAAGTAGCATTGATGAAATCCCTTAGAGCAGCGATAGAATTCCTTACCATTGGTTATATTTTTAATTATTTGGATTTTATGAAAGAAGCCTATTTTTTTTCTTTTTTTTTTTTTTTGCCTTGATTGCATCGTGTCCATTCATTCTCTGTTTCGTGACTGAGTGTATGCTACATGCCTTGCATGGGAGAAGTTGCTGAGAATAGAGCAGTGGGAAAAGGGGCATTCACAGCTGCCACCAGAGCACGTGAATGTTGAGGCCAGGCAGGAACCCAACAAGCAATTACAGTAAAGTAGAAATTGCACAGTAAGAAAAACAGAGCTGACAGGACAGTTCAACCCCAGCTTTACTTCAAAGGAGCAGTCAGACAGGTGCCAAAATTTAACTTCTGATCATTTGGGATACTCTTAGACAAAACTGAGAAACTGTAAATTTGCATGAATATCTCTGGTGACTCCTCCAAATGAACAGAACACAAAGTCTCTCTTTCTGTACTAGTACAAATTGGAAACCTACATATTAGACAGGTGTCTGTGTCTGCCCATACCTACATGTATGTGTAGATATGCACAGTTTAACCTACTAAAGCACAATAAATGTGTTACTTTAAATTTGACATTATTTATGTGCTCATCTACTTGTTTTCCTAAATACTACATACACTTTCAGAGAATTAGACTTTGTAGCAAGTTAAGGATTGTGAATGTAAGAAAGAAATAGGTCTACAGGGAGAATTGGGCTTTTTAAATTTAGGCTTGGGGGTGGTCACACCAGTTGGTGCTCAGAGACCAGGGGCTTGTTTGTGGTGCCAGGGATTGAACCAGTTTCGGCCAGTGTAAGTAAGACAAGCTCCTTCCCTCCTGTACTCTCTCTCTCTGACCCCTAGGAGCTTTGCATTTTATTCAATATTGTTGGTAGTATTTGTGCTGTTGCAATGTCTAATAGTTCCTTAATTAGGTGCTGCATTGAGTTTGTCCATTAAACTGGGCTTGTAAGGTAGAACTGCTTCATTTCACTTTGCCTGTGTTATAACCGTCAGCATTCAAGATCGTGTTCCAGTGTGGGGAGATGTTCATGCAAACTTGGCTTATAAAAACAAGCAAACACTAAAGCGCAGGTCATCTGGAGAACTCTGAGTTCAGAAATGAATCTAGGGAAGAGACAAAGACTCACAGACTCGGAGGAAGGTCTGTTGCTGTAAAGGCCAACCCTGCTTCCCGGAGCCCTAGTTCTTCATTTCTCTGGAACTTGACCATGGTCCATTTCCCCCAACGCTGGGGGCTGACTTTCACAGAGGTTTTCTTGCTTCCTTTCCCAGTTGATCCCTGTAAGCTTGCATTCTCGCTTTATCAACAGAGGTGGAAAAAATCGCAAGACTTGGTAACTTCCAGGTGGTTTTCCTAGGAGCCCAGAACCACTCTCAAAGACATCTACAGCCTCCCAGGGGCAGGATGATTTTCCACACTCTGCCCCATACAATACCTTAACTTGGCAAACTCTTTGACTTCCTATGGGTACTGGACATTTTTAGCAGACACCCACTGGCCGGCGATTATTTTTTCTTTTATGAATCACTGTGAGATAGACCCTTACAGAGCTGTTCATGAATAGGTTTCAGTTATACAGTGTTCCAACACCCATCCCTCCCCCAGTGTACATTTCCCAGCAAGAGTGTCCCCAGTTTCCTTCCTATCACCCCCCATCCCACCCCCAGTCTGCCTCTATAGCAGACATCTCTCTCTCCTCTCTCTCTCTCTCTCCTCTCTCTCCTCTCTCTCTCTCTCTCTCTCTCTCTCTATCTATCTATCTATCTATCTCTATCTCTCCCCCCTCCCTCTCTCCCTCATTTTGGGCACTGTGATTTGCAATACAGATACTGAACGGTTGTCGTGTTTATCCCTCTACCTATTTTTAACACTCCATTCTTGTCCAGCGTGACCATTTCCAAGTATTATTGTCACCCTGGTCCCTTCTCTAACCTAACTTCCCTTTGCCCCACCCCCCACACACACACTTGTGGTAGATTGCAACCATTGACCAGTCCTCCTAGCTGGCCAATGAATTTGCCACTGGTACCCGAGGCAGGAGAGGAATGGAACGTTGGCTTTAGTACCCCCGAGCTGCTCTGTTCTCACTCTCTGACAACCATGTTTTAAGGCAGGAGGACTGGTGGCTCATGGTGATGAAAAGGACAGCCAGCGCTTGCAGGCGCCAGGACTACGGGGCACCTTCCAGGAAGGCCACCAGGCTGCCTGGGGAAGGCTCTCACAGAGGGCCCCTCTCATGTCTGAAGACAGTACTGCTTCTCGGCTCACCGGGAAGCCTTTAATTGGTTCGATTCCTGCGCCACCAGCTTTGAGTTTCCGAGAATGACAGGGGACCCCGTTGTCCCGCTCGCCCTCCGCCCCCCTCCTTTCTTCCTCTCCATCAAACCGCAGACCACCTCCGTGTTTCCTACGATCATCCCCAGGTTCAGGCTCGGGGTGCCTCAGGAGGGCAAGAACCCAGTGACGGAGAACATGGTCCCTTAGAAGTGGCCTTCCTTTCATGTCCTCTGAAGCCCCGATTCTGGAATTCAGGGCATCCGTGAAAGGCACCGCTCTGTCTGTCTGTGTCTGACTTGTCTTGAAACACGCCGACGTGCTTCAGAGGAAGAGGCGAGGCGAGTATTTACAAATCTTCCCCAGTGGGTCCGTGGTGCCCCGACCACCGGGTGTGGCTGTGTGGGAGAAAGGGCACGTGGGGCACAGCAAGGATCATCTTGACTTTGTTCGGGGCCAAAGGCCAGGCTCAGAAGGCCAGAGGGAGCAAAGCCAAGCCCCTTCCCGGGAAGTCGAGGCCCGAGACTTCCTGCCTTCCACGCTGCTGCCTGGCACGGCTCTGGGACGCTGCCCCCAGTCGCTTGTCTGTGGCTGGGGCCCCAGGCAGCTCGGCGTGGCCCTGCCCTGGGCACCATCTGAGCAGCAGAGACGGCCGCTCTGCCTGCATCCTTGAGGGAAGGCTTTCCTGCAAATGATGTTCATTCTAAATCGCCTAATGAAGCAGATAGAAGTTGATGGGCACTCTGAAATGAGATTCCTGTCTCCCAGGGAAAGCGAGTCTGTAGGGGATCTTCAGCTTCTTGGTGATTGTGCTCCCCCCACCCCCACCCCCACCCCCAGGACTGACTTCTGGCTCTGTGCTCAGGGATCAATTCCTGGTAGGGCTCGGTGGACCCTATGGCATGACAGGGATTGAACCCAGGTTGGCTGCCTATGGGGCAAGCGCCCTACCCACTCAACAGTCTTTCCAACCCAGCCAAAATATATTTTTTATACAAATTTCAATTAAAATGTGCCTCCTTGGGGCTGGAGTGATAGCACAATGGATAGGGCGTTTGCCTTGCACGTGGCCGACCCAGGTTCGATTCCCAGCATCCCATATGGTCCCCTGAGCACGGCCAGGGGCAATTCCTGAATGCAGAGCCAGGAGTGACCCCTGAGCATCGCTGGGTGTAACCCAAAAAGGAAAAAAATGTGCCTCCTAACATGAAAACCTCTCAGTACCTGTGTTGCAGACCATAGTGCCCAGAAGGAGGGGTGGGGGAGAGAAAGAGGGAGAGTAGGAAAGTGCCAGCCATAGCGCCATAGAGGCAGACTGGAGGGGAGGGGTAACGGGAGGGAAGCTGGGGTCACTGGTGGTGGGAAGTGGGCACTGGTGGAGGGATGGGTGTTGTATCTTACATGGCTGAAACCTGATCGTGAACAGCTTTGTAACTGTGTATCTCACAGTGACTCAATTTAAAAGAATAAAAAAATTTTTAAAGTATTTCCTGAGATCTGGATCCAGTTGGGTCTTCCTTATTTTATTTTAAATCTATTTTGTTTGGGGGGCCATGCCCAGTGGTGCCCAGGGCTTACTCCTGGCTCTATGCTCAAGGATCACTCTTTTTTTTTCTTTTTTTTAATTGAATCACCATGAGATACAGCTACAAAGCTTTCATGTTTGAGTTTCAGCCGTTCAGTGATCAAACACCCGTCTGATCCTCACCCCCCCATCCCAGCCCTCCCCTACCTCTGTGGCAGACAATTTCCCCCATACTCTCTCTCTACTTTTGGGCATTATGGTTTGCAACACAGATACTGAGAGGCTATCAGGTTTGGTCCTATACCTACTTTCAGCACACATCTCCCATCCCGAACGATTCCTCCAACCATCAGTGACTTAGTGATTCCTTCTCTATTCCAGGTGCCTTCTTCCCCAGCTCATGAGGCAGGCTTCCAACCATGGAGTAATATTCCTGGCCTCAAGGATCACTTTTAGAGGCATTTGGGGGACCATAGTGATTCCAGGCATCAAATCCGGGCTGGCCAGGTGCAAGGCAAGGGCCTTACTGGCTGTGCTATCCTTCTGGCCCCAGTAGCATCTTCTTTAAAACCTTGCTTTCTTCTAAGCCCCTACCATAGAGGCAGGCAGGGGTGGGGGTGGGGGAGAGGTGATAAGAGGGAACATGGGGACCCTGGTACTGGGAAATGTACTGGTAGAGGGATGGGTTTTTGGAATACTCTGTGACTGAAGCCCAATCATGAACAGCCCTGTAAGGGTCTATCTCACATCTCACAGTGATTCAATTAAAAAGTTAAAAAAAAAATGCTTTCTGCTATATTGTGTTCTGGTTATAATGAATTGTTGTAGCACGTTTGTCTGAAGCAAACCTAGACATATACATAGGATAGTTTCGATCATGATTAGATATTAAAAATTAAAATGTATTAAAATGCACTTCTGGAGGAGAATGAGAACTGTCTCAAGTAGTATATTATGTACACGTGAACAAAGCCAGGTGCTGGGTTTATATTGGTGTTTTCCTTTCCAATAAACTTAAGAAACATTGCTACAAAATAAGCTGATGGGAGTGGATTTTTTAAAGATTGATGCAAATTATTTGAAATGCTTATTAGTTCCATGTCAAAAATCACATTATGTCTGTCCAAGAAAAAAGCATGCTTCATGGTCTGCAAGCTGCAACCATCACTTTTCTTACTCCATTTTAATGAAAGAAAGGAATTGGCAGGTACCTACTTTCAAAAGATTACTTAGCTTTCCAAATAATTTCCTTTCTCTGTTTCTGTTTAATATACCCCCAAAAAGGCTTTACCACAGCTTAGGAAATATTTTTGATTATACCTGTAATTCTTTTACTTAATGGCACTTTGTTTAAGCAATCTGGTGTATGCAGAATGGGGTGGAAAATAGAATTATTGTTCATTTTAATTCGCTGTTATTATAATCTTTTTAATGCTTTTATCATGTTGAAGGCCTTAAATCTCTCTTCAGTTAGATCATTTAATTTGTAGGAGATAGCTGTTAATAATATTCACTGCCAAAGATGGTACTTATTAAATCAATCGTTCGGTCAGTATGCCTAATTTTTCTCATTCCAGTCACTTAATATTTTTGAGACCTTTAAAATTTGGAATTCCTTTTCTTTGTAGATTGAAGAGAGAGAGAGAGAGAGAGAGAGAGCAGATCTTTTTCATGGGATAAACAACTGGATTAGCTATAGCAATGGGGCTTCAATCATTTTCCTGGGAATGCAGCCCTAGGACAGTGGATAAGGTACTTGCCTGGCATGCAGCTGATCTGGATTCAGTTCCCGGTACCACATGTGGTCCCTTGAGCTCTGCCAAGATCGATCCATCAACACGAGCTCAGGGAGTAAGCCCTGAGCACCTCCTGTATGGCGCAGAAACAAAGGGGGGGAAACAATGAAAATGTATAAAGGCTAGAGAGAGACTACAGCGGGTAAGGTGCTTGTCTTGCTTGTGACAGAACCCGGGTTCAATCCCCAGCATCATCATCTCGGGTCCCCCCCACCCAGCATTGCCAGGAGTGGTCCCTGGGCACAGATTTGTGAGTAAGCCCTGAGTCCAGGTATGGTCCACACATCAAATGTATTTATTCTTTACCTTTACAGTGTTCTTTGTCACCATAACACTTTCTGCAGGGGTGGTAGAAGGTGAGGGTATTACACAGGGCTGATATCCTGTCTGAATACCTGATTTCAACTGAAAGAAGCTTATACCCTCCATTTCTTGACTGGATTCTTGGCCCTGTACAGAAAATAGCTGCAAGACGGGCAAGATGCCCTAACTGTCCCACCCCCAATCCCTTGGCTTTATGAAATCTTAAATTAGGAGTCTCTATCCACAAAACAACACCTTCACTCTTACCTCTTTTGGCATCCTGGAAGCTTCATGCTCCGAGCCATGATGTTAGAAAACAAATCAGGGTCTGCTGAAAGGCCTGTCCTTCAGTGTAAAGATTGGGGACGTTCTAGAAACAAATTTTCTCCCAGCATCCAGCCCATTCTGCAAAATCTTCGTGTTTCAGAGGGATCCACCTCATCCTTATGTTGAAGATTTCAACGTCTGCACTAAATGTCTCCATGAGGGCGAGAGAGATAGTACCAGGGGTTGAGGTGTTTACCTTGCATGTGGTTACATGGTTTGATTCTCAGCACTGTGTAAGAGTCCCTCAGCACCAATGGCGGTGACTCGTGAGCACAGAGCCTGGAGTAGCTCTGAAATATTGTTGTGTGTGTCTCAGAAGTAAAAAAAAAAATTTTTAATACTGGAAAGGAAGGGGAGGAAGGAAGGAAGGAAGGGAGGGAGGGAGGGAGGGAGGGAGGGAGGGAGGGAGGGAGGGAGGGAGGGAGAGAGGGAGGGAAGGAGGCAAGCTCTAAAATCATGGTAGGGAGAAAGCAGCCAAACCAAACCTGAAAGCCTGAGTGGTCAAAACTCGAGCATTCTTTCCAAAGCTCATTCTTTTAGGAAAAGATAATGTTTGGGGAAACAAATTCAGTTCCAGTTTGTGCTCACCAGCTCTCAAAGCATAAGTATATTTACTGTAAGCTGTCCCTGTGTACACAGTATTCTCAGGTATACACAGGTACATTTACACTATACAGTTACACTGTATAGTGCTAAGAACCACTGGTAGTAGCCATAGGTAGAACCAATACCAAAGTATTAGATTACAGAAACTTCCAGTAATATCAGAAGAACTTGGCAACAGGAAAGTCTAGTAATTGCCTTAGTCATGTTTGAACTTGATGAATGAGTTTAAAACCTGAATCAATTCTATATTTAAATATGATATATGTACTACCAGATCTTATGTGTGTGGTGGGGGAGGGTGGAATGGGCTGTAACTGCAGTATTTTTTAAAGTTTCATGTAGAAGTCCTCCGAAATTCAAAAGCTAATTAGGAACGTCTTATAAAGGATAGCACTGACTATTATGGTATGGTATCCATGGTAGTTTTTGGTTCACAGAAAATGGTTGTGCATTTCTTTTTTTGAGTTTCTTGTTTCTTTGGGTGGGGGTTGGTTATAGGGTTAAGGAAATATCCAGCAGTTCCTAGGGGTGGTATGTAGGGATGGGGATCAAATCCAGGGTTCCTGCATGCAAAGCATACACTTCAGCCCTTTCAAGCTATTGCCTTGGCTTCTGATTATTTCATTTAAATCAAAATAAATATAACTCTATATTGCAAAACTGAAAGCTAAGCAGGTCTCCAGTGTGACTTGCTGTGTTCATATTTTATGTGAAAGGCACCAATTTAAAACTTAGTAACTTTGTTTTTCCTCCTCTTAAAAATTTTGAAGGAAATCATATCGGTTTACCACATCATGTAAATTTCAGATGTGCAGTTTGATCCGCCAACATTCTCACATGTTATGGTCGCCTGCAGAAAATCACTGTCCCTCCTTCCACCTCCCTTCTCTTCAGGGAACCAGCTTTCTGTTCTCGGAATCAAAAAATTTGTTTATGTACAGCTTAGTATTCTCAAGTAATACTTTTATTTGGATTAAAGCAAAGATTGCACTGACGGTTACACAAGGCACATAATTTTGGAGTTAGTCAAACTTCCCCTTTGTATCTTGATTCTCTAGCTCAATTTGGACACATAATGTACTTTTTGAAGATTTTTTTTTTCTCCTCTCAAAATCCTATTCACTTTCAGAAGGTTGTCTTGAATTTGAAATAGGTTCTTTTAGGTCAAACACCCTATAAGTATGTATTTCAAGGACTGTCAGTGTAGGTTGAAGTTTTATTTTTTCTCCCCTCCTTAATCTCTATAAGAAAAGCTAACTTGAAGACAAATGTAAGTGCCTGCCCAAAGGAGCCAAAAGGAAACACAGAAATGAGCCTCAGGTATTTAAACTTTTTGCCAGCAAAGAGTGATGTCTGGGTAGAAAGGAAGCAGATTCAAGTCAGTAGAATAATATATTTTTAAGTTTTCATTTTCTCCTATAACATTGCTATAATGAATATATCTCTCCTAAAACAAGTTTTTAAAAAATTCAATCAGTGGTATAGTTTATAACACCAATACAGGAAGTGATCAGTACAACTCATTTTTGAACTTCTTTTCCCTGGAGCAATGGTTTCCAGCCTTCCCACGCCTGTGTCCTGGCCCTGGGCCAGCTGTTGAAAAGCATTGCGCTAAAAGCATTTTCTATCATTAAATTGGTTCAAGAAAAACGAATGTGTGAGTTGAAGGGTTGTTACCTGCCACTGATTATGTATTTCAGGATCAAAGAGAAAAAAATGAGATGATAAATAAGCTTTCTTGTACCACTCCTTACAGGGGCTCTTGTAAATATCCCAAGCCATCTTCTGGTTTCTCTTCGAATCTCATAGATCTTTCACCTTTACTACCTCTTGTCATCTCTTTACTAGCCAGAGCCTCATATTCTTACAGTGGAAGCCAAGGAACAGTCATTCCCCTTCACTGCTCGCCTGGTAGAGTCTTGAATGAGTCTCTGCTTAGTTCTCAGTGTTCTTTCCAACCCATCTTACATGTATTCATGTAGGCTGACATAGTCCAGCTAGAAGACTTGCACCCAACACTGACATATAATAACTCTCCCTTACACCTCACATTTATCGGAAAGTTGAATGGGTTGTAAATTAGTCTAGACTCCAGTGGCTATACCTGGATATCAGTCAAATCCATATTTATCTTTGTCCCAAGGCATGCTCTTACTTGCTTTCTTTCTCTCTTTTCCCCGTCCTCTCTCCTTTTCTTCTCCCTTTCACTCCACCTCTGCCCTTCTTATCCCTCTCTTCTGCTCTCTCTCTTTTATTGCCAAGCATAAGTTATTAAGGCCATGCTTTATTCTTTATCATAGCACTAATATTAGCAAACATACGGACCTTCCTAGAAAAGAATGAAATAACTCATTGATAGAATTGAAAGTACAAAGGCCAAAAATTTAGGAAAGCAAACGGGTAATGACCAAGTTCCTTAGCCTGACATTCTGGGACTCCTCCCACTAATGGCCTTCTCCCTTCTCAGTGTCCACTAACCGCCAAACACTTCCTTCCTACTCAATCTCTGATATTGTCCCTTCCCTTATCCTCAGTCTCTCGTGTGTCCCTTCCCTTGTGACCATCCCCATGTTTCAGTTCAAGGTTATTTATGTCTTCCTTAAGGTCACATAGCCAGGATAAATCAAAGCCATGTCTCAAACATCTGTAGTTCCAACCCTGACACATCTGCTCAGCATCTTTTCTAGCCAGTGGCCCCCACTCCCCCACCCCCATCATGGTCCCTCACTTATGTTCAGTCTCATTGCTTTGCTTTTTCGAACATGATCATGACCCCCATTCAGAAACTTACTCGCCTATCCTACCAAGTTTGCCCAGGAATTCACTCTTGGGAAAATTCCCATCATCTCCAGCTTACAGTGACAGCATCTTTTGCAGATAGAGATTGGCCGTAGGTTGGCATTAGCTTTGTCTCTCAGTGCATCTCTTTGTGGGCGTTGCCTGCCAAACCAGGGTTGTAGTTCGATTAATGGCAGAAGCCACACAAGGCAGAGTAGATCATCTTGAAGATTCTCCTCGTGGGGGTCTCAGAACTAAACTCAGTGAAGTCAGTGAGTTTCCCTAGTTAGCTGGATGATTCTCCTGTTTTATTAAAACTATGAAGCTTCTGGCTCCTTGATTCAAATGATGCTAACCTTCTAAATTTCAAATTTATACTATCTCTGGAAGCCATTATATAATATCTGGGCCATTATGTTAGATAATACCAGAATTAGTCAGGTGAATGTGTCAAAAAAGACTTAAGTTGTAAGTCAAGTTCATCACTTTAAAAAGACTGATTTGATAGGGCTGGGGATATGGATGGCTCAAAGCACTACTGGGGCATTGGGCTTTGCATGCAGGAAACCCAGGTTTGACCCCCCCATGCCACATGGTTCCACTCTTTTTCCCAGACCACTAGGTACATTCCCCAACAAAAAAAAAAAATGATTTGATTGCAAGATAATCTGCTCATATTTAATCTGCTCTTTAACCTTTGTCTACCCTTTTCACATCCTTAAAATGAGACTTTATTTTCCTTGAAAGCAAATTACAAACATCTCGCCTACCACTAAAGCCCTCAGAATAACTGAGAAAGGTCCTTAGCAAAAAGTGCAGTACCATTGCCACAACTTCCAGGGCAGAAGAGCAGAATCTGGGGGCCTGTTTTCTAAAATCAGATCATGCTAAGAAAGAGGAAATGGCTGAGGAGGGACCATAAAGGCAGGGGAGGAAGGTCATGGAGAGAATGATGAAAAGCGCTCTTTAAGAGTGACTTTGAGAAGTGAACTGTTAAGGTGGTATCCATCCAAACCCTGGTGCTCCCTTCTCCTTCCTTTCTTTCCCTCCCCTCCCCTCCTCTCTCTCCTTTCCCCCTTCTCTCTTCCCTCCCTCCCATCTTCTCGCCCTTGCTCCCAGCTTCTGACTTACCATTCATTCCAACGGATAGTGGAGTAAACCACATGAATCCATGCCATTGATTGGTTTTGTTGTTTGCTTGAGGATTGATTTGGAAATCTCCATAATCCAATTTGGCCTTCATTTACACTACTGGCCTTCATTTACATTTTGTAGTGATATAGTATATGGTGGATGACTGTAGTCTCTCCCACAAAATAAGGAAACATATCTACAATTTGTAAGATAATTATATTTCAAGTGATCAGCAAAGACGGTAAGTGTGAAAACAGTCTCTGTAATAGGCCTTGGGGGAAGTCAAGGATTTTCAACTTAAATAAATTAAAAGATCATGCAGAGTCAAGATACACTAGTTGAACAGCAAAATCTAAACCCCAAAAAATCACTGTTAGATATGGAAAATGGCAGGGAAGCATTTCATTTGTCAGAAAATGGTGAACTGCCAGAGCATTTAGCATAAAGAATTTTTGGAAAGAAAGTCAGTCTTAGTTTCATTGTTTTCTTTTTTTTTAATGTTGGATTGTTCTTCAATGAATCTTTCACATTCAGGAAAATTAGGTGGATTTGCACAGGAAAATAACACCATAGATTCCGGAGAACTGGATATTGGCCGAAGAGCGATTCAAGAGGTTCCTCCTGGCATCTTCTGGAGATCACAGCTCTTTATTGACCAGCCCCAGTTTCTTAAATTCAATATCTCTCTTCAGAAGGATGCATTGATTGGAGTATATGGCCGAAAAGGCTTACCACCTTCCCATACTCAGGTAAAAGTGAGCTTTTTATTTATTTATTTTTGTCAATAAAATGAAAACTGCTAGTTTGCATTTTTAAAGTTATCCTGTTTCTCTATTTTAACTGTTTGGCCACTTTCGTATTGATCTTTCATGGGAAAAAGAAGTTTGAATGGAGGTTTATCTTTATCTTGAGGTTTTGGAACTAGTAGGAAGAACAGTTTTTTTCTCCCCGTCCCACTTTCATCATTAGTGATTGATTAAACTTTAATTTAATGAATATTGAATGTCATCTGAACACCGAGTGAAGCGCAATGGATTTTCCAAGGGTTTTGCAGAGATTCGGTGATGATTCCAGACGAGCTTATCCTGTCTTGTAATAAGTGACGTAATGGGCCCATCTCAAGAGAGAGCCTCTGGCCGTGGTACCACAGCTGCTTGTTCAGATGGTGCCGTGGTGTGCGAATTGGAAACTATGGTTCTAAAGAGGAGCTATCATATCTAATAGAAGTTGCTTATGTCTTTCTACTATAATATTAGGGCTTTTCCCCAGATCCATTACAAATACAAGAATTTTTAAAAGGTGATAGATAGTTATTTGGATAAGCTTAAAGTTATACTAGATAATCAATTTATCTACCTATGGAATTTTTGGCTGGTTTGAATTTGAGTTATAAAATGAGGACCTGAGGAGTGTAGTAGATACTTTATACTACAGAATTTTGTAAAACTGCTCTTTTAAAAATTTTACCAATGGTGAGGAAATATGAATTACAAATGGTGAAGAAAATGAATCATACAATGATTTTAAAAACTGCATCATTAAAGAAGGATAAGAAAATTAGAGCATGCTGTTGTGGGTCCAACACACATGTGTCATATACATATATAAATTATAGAGCTGTAGACTTTTAACACACGCTTTGATGCATTAATTTTTCTGATTTCACGTACTTTATTTCTACATTAGAAGTAAATCTCTTTGGGGGCTGGAGCAATAGTACAGTGGGTAGGGCATTTGCCTTGCACACAGCTGACCTGAGTTCGGTTCCCAGCATCCCATATGGTTCCCCTCCCCCCCTGCCGCCCAGCACTGCCAGGAGTAATTCCTGAGTGCAGGCCAGGAGTAACCCCTGTGCATCGCCAGGTGTGACCCAAAAAGAAAAAAGTAGAAGTTACTCCCTTTTGTAATTGCTCAAAAAAATTGTTTTTCACTGGGTACTACTGTCCCATATAAAGTTGATGATCATTACTTTTGATTCCAGCTTATGTTATAGGTGACACTAACTAGGACGTCATAATCAGATTTTCTTAATGGAAGCCAGACTTATTGCAGATAAATTGTATTTAAGGCAACAATCCAGTGAAATGGGAAACCATTATTTTCCATTGGAATCACCTACAAATGATTAAATTGTTTTGGTATAATTCAGGAAAGAGACCGTTAAGTATCACAGCCTGTGAGCACATGAGCTCTAAATTCCAGAAATAATTTCAGTAAGTAAAAAAGAAAGCCTTGGGTGTGGTACAACCTTAAAGGTTTATCTAAAAGTCTGGGGCTGAATCTTTGCACGTTTTATACCATTTAGCATTAGGGAAACCAAGGGTCCCCTTTCGGGTCCATCATTCTCTAGGCATTTCAGTCACCCTGTACATGATCCCCCCCTTTTCTTTTCTACCACAGTATAGTATTTAAGTGGGCCCCACCTTTCTTAAGCGGCACTGTTATTAGAGTTCTTTCCTCTGGTGTATTCAAGATCAGCAGAGCAAACAACTGTTTCTGCGTTCAGTGTTTAAACATGAAAAATGCTCTAAAGCATTCCCATTGAACATTTCTGTTTCTGGGGAACGTTAAATGAATCAACCTGAAATAATTAAAATTGTCCAGCTACTCACAATAGTCACTTGAGTTTTTTTGAAAGTCTTTGTGACCCTGTATAAAACTGTCCATTCGATCGTTGCCAAGGAATCAATTGACTTTCTTCTCCCCGAGGCCTGATTCACTCTCTAGGACAGTTAGACACTGAAGGAAGCAATTTAACGCTTACCAGTTAACTGTACTGTATCATTTAAATACATTTGCATGAGGCCCATTTTCACAGAGGCCCTGAAACCCTGGGTTCTAAGCACACCCCTCTCCCCCCTGGACCTGATGACGTGCTGCTTTCAGTTCCCTGCGCTTCCATCTGTGAAATGAATGCCTGAATCACATGATCTCTAAAATCTCTTTCTCCTCTGTCTTCCGGTCATGCCCCTCAAGACCAGGCTAACACACACACACACACACACACACACACACACACACACACACACGTTGGTTTCTGCTCATTTGGGAAGTGTTCACAGAGTTCTCATCAATGTAATCATGGAATTATTTATCCAAAGAGTGTGATGTGCCAAAATGAAATCACCCTGGTACCAGCACCAGGCAACAGCTTTGTCTTGTGACAATACCCTTTGATAGTCAGAATTTCACCCTAAAAATAACACAGAATCCTAAGATCCTATTTCCCCCTTTAAAAAAAAATATATCGGGGCTGGAGCAATAGCACAGCGGGTAGGGCGTTTGCCTTGCACGCGGCCAACCCAGGTTTGATTCCCAGCATCCCATATGGTCCCCCAAGCATTGCCAGGGTGATTGCTGAGTACAGAGCCAGGAGTAACCCCTGTGCATTGCCGGGTGTGACCAAAAAATAAGTAAATAAATAAAAATTTAAAAAAATCTGTATCTTCATCTTATCTATAGTCCTTTTAAGACAAATCTCGTTTGTTGCTGAAGTTACTTTATATCCTAAGAACAAAGCTTATTAAATATTTCTGCCCTAAAAAATTGGCTCACTCTTTGTAGATGTGTGTAGCCACACAAGCACCATCTCTCTGGGTGATAGATTAATTCTCCTGAAGGTTGTGTGAGACTCCCCACTGCCACCCTGCACCCCTGCTTGATTGCATTGCATCAAGTCATAAATGGTGATTTCTCTGACCATTAATAAAGTGATTATGGATGTGAAAGCCCACTTCAGTTAATACTCAAAATTTAGGGGCTAGAGATACAATACAGTGAATAAGGTGCTTGCCTTGCGTGCGGCCAACCCCGGTTCAATCCCCAGCATCTCATGTGATCCCCAATCCCCACTAGGCGTAAGCCCTGAGTACAGCTGAGTGTGGCCCCCCAAAATTTACAGAATATATCTGGTTATAAAACATAACCCCCCAATTTCTGGTCACATTCCATACTTTCATTACTTTTAACACCTCTAGTGAAATACTTCCAGTTACCTAGGGTTCATATAGGTTTAACCCGAAGCAAAAGTTAAGTTAAGGGGTGATTGACTTGATCATAATAATGATTGTGAGTCTTTTCCATAATAGTCCTGAGCCTTTTCGAATCTCAGCCTTCTTTTTGTGTTTTCAAATTGATCGGTGACATACGGCCTCCTGTCATATGCCCTAAGGCTGGTCAGCATGAGAGTGGTCACTCCGAGTCCCCCCACCAGCCAGGATGGACTGGAGGGGTCATGCTCAGCGAAATAAGTCAGAAGGACAGTGCTCTTCATACTCATGTTTCCACTCACCAGTGGGCTAGAAAGAACAGGAAACAAACCCATAGTCTCTGACCCCACAGCTGAGCCTGGGGGTGCTGTGGCAGTGGGGAGAACACGTGCCTTGCATAGATGAGGCCCTAAGTTTATTCTTTGCACCACCACCAAAAAAGTAAATGAATAAGTAACAACCCTGAGGCTACCCAAGAATTGGGGAGAGGAGAAAGGGGTCCCGTGAACTGTGGAGGAGGCACATTGGCATTTGGGTCATGGTTGTGGCCCTGAATACACAGGAATGTTTGCATTCTTGTAAACCGAGGTTATCTTGATCCAAAACCAATGAGCAAAAGAAAACCCATGGGTCCCTCCATGCTGCCAGCTGGTTGCTCCCGGGTCTCACAGCCATAGATGGTAAGGGAGCAGCAGCCACACGAGGGGCCACGTAGAAGCCATGCCACTCACCACCCCCACCCCCACCCCAAGCCTGGTTAGCTTCAAGTTCTAGCTCTTTCCACTCCTATTTTGACCTTTTTGGTGTGGGGGCCACCCCCCACAGCTGCTGAGGACTTCGGCTCTGTAGTTAAGAATCGCTCCTGGCAGTGCTGATGGGGAGAATGGGGGTGACCTGTGCATTGCCTGCCGTGAATCCAACCTGGGCCAGTCTCGAGCGAGGTGGGCCCCTTTCCCCCCACCCCACCCTGACTGCCTCTCTGGCCCTGGCTCCTTTCCCTTTAGTGACGGTGATAAGGTATGATCACTAGGCAGGTCCCCAGGAGGATTGAAAATAACCCACGCCCCAGGTGAAGTCCCCGAGAGAAGTGGCCCTAGATTTTACAGGTGCTGCTTTGAAAGGTGGTGGATTTGTGGGCCCTGCCCTAAATTCCTCAGATCTTGGACTCAGGGGAGGAAGTGAAGACATGTGGAAGCGCGGCCCCAGGTGACCTGCAGTTCCGCCTGGGGAGAGCTGCTCACGCCCGTCCCCCTCAGCGGCCTTCCTTGCCCTCCCTCCCCTGCAGTACGACTTTGTGGAACTCCTGGACGGCAGCAGGCTGATCGCCCGAGAGCAGCGGAACCTGCTGGAGACGGAGAGAGCGGGCCGGCAGGCCAGGTCGGTCAGCCTGCACGAGGCCGGCTTCATCCAGTACCTGGACTCGGGCATCTGGCACCTGGCTTTCTATAATGACGGGAAGAACACGGAGCAGGTGTCCTTCAACACCATCGTGATCGGTAAGAACCATCTTCAAGTAGAGATAAAGGGCCAGGAGGATTTCTCCACGGCTTGGAAGCAGATCTCATGTACCGGGGGAAAAAGGCAGCTGGGATAGAGAAGGGACCACTGAGTAAATGATGGTTGGAAGGATCACTCGGGATGCTAAAAGTAAACTATGGACCAAACATGATGACCGCTTAGTGCCTGTATTGCAAACCATAACACAGGAAGGAGAGAGAGAGTAAGAGGGAATGTGCCTGCCACAGAGGCAGGGGGGTAGGAAGGGGTGGGGTTGGGGGGAGGGATACTGGGAACATTGGTGGTAGAGAATGGCCACTGGCAGAGGGATGGGTACTCGAACATTGCTTGACTGAAACACAATCGTGAAAGCTTGTAAGTCTGTAACTATATCTCATGATGATTCATCAAAATAAATCTATTTTTAAATTTTTTTTAAAAAAAGAAAGAATCATCATCAGATTCTCTTGGGGGACTGAAGGGGGTTCGCTTCTCAGCCATACCCAGTTGATCTCAAAGGTCTCTCCTGGACGTGATGGGGAACTGCATGTGGTGCCAGGGCTGGAACTTGAGTCTGCAGCACGCAAGGCAGTTGCCTTCCCCGCGGTGCGTTCACTGGCTCCGTCCGGACCCTGTGTTTTGCCCAGACTGCAGCCAGGCACAGCAGCATCTGAAACCAAGGAAAGTGGCTGGTGGACGCATTTCTCAGGAGCCC
Source organism: Sorex araneus (assembly GCF_027595985.1). Taxonomy (NCBI): domain Eukaryota; kingdom Metazoa; phylum Chordata; class Mammalia; order Eulipotyphla; family Soricidae; genus Sorex; species Sorex araneus. Next base: position 303,081,822 of record NC_073302.1, on the reverse strand, counting down.
GAGAAACTCGGCCTTTACCGGGGTGATGCTTTGCTTGACTGGTTGGAGTGAAAACATCCTCAACCCTTGTGGTGTTGGAGGGTCCTTCTCTCCCAGCCTCCTTCCCTGAGATCCGGGATCCCGCTAACCTTCAGACTGGCCTTCTCTTTGCAGAGTCCGTGGTCGAATGCCCCCGCAACTGCCACGGCAATGGAGAGTGTGTCTCAGGAACCTGCCATTGCTTCCCAGGGTTCCTGGGGCCGGATTGTTCCAGAGGTATGTGCGTGTGTTGGGCTGGGCAGGCACCAGGCCAAGGGAAGAGTGTCACGGAGATAATGATCGAGAGAGGAGAGGAAGAAGGGGGATTGGGGGAGGGTCCTGCTGGCCTGGGGGTGCTGCTCAGCCTCTGTACGCTTCTTCCCCCAGCCGCCTGTCCCGTGCTTTGCAGCGGCAACGGGCAGTACTCCAAGGGCCGCTGCCTGTGCTTCAGCGGCTGGAAGGGCACCGAGTGCGACGTGCCCACCACGCAGTGCATTGACCCGCAGTGCGGGGGCCGCGGGGTCTGCATCATGGGCTCCTGTGCCTGCAACTCGGGGTACAAAGGAGAGAACTGTGAGGAAGGTAAGCTGTGTGTACCTAGTTCCTGCGTCCCTCAGGAATGGTCACTGTGGGGCCCCTCGTGTCTTCCTCAGGAACAGTCGCTGTGTGTGCCAGGGACCTGTGTCCCCTCAGGAACAGTCACTGTGTGTCCCAGGGCCCCCATGTCCCCTCAGGAACAGTTGCTGTGGGGTTTCGTGTCCACCTCAGGAACAGTCGCTGTGTGTGCCAGGGACCTATGTCCACCTCAGGAACAGTCGCAGTTGTATGCCTAGGCCCCGAGTCCCCTCAGGAACAGTTGCTGTGTGTCCCAGGGCCCCCATGTCCCCTCAAGAACAGTTGCTATGGGGTTTCGTGTCCACCTCAGAAGCAGTCACTGTGTGTGCCAGGGACCCTCATCCCCTCAGGAACAGTAGCTATGGAGCTATGTGTCCACTTCAGGAACAGTCACCGTGTGTCCCGGGAGCCTGAGTCTCCTCAGAAACAGTCACTGTGTGTCCTGGAGCCCTGCGTCCCCTCAAACAGTCATTGTGTGTCCCAGAGACCCCTGTGCCCCTCAGAAACAGTTGCTGTGGGGCTTCGTGACCACCTCAGGAACAGTCGCTGTGTGTCCCAGAGGCCCCTCATCCCCTCAGAAACAGTCACTCTGTGTCCCAGGGGCCCCGTGTCCCTTAAGAAATAGCCGCTGTGTGTGCTGGGGGCCCATGTCCCCTTTGGGAGCAGTCTCCCTGTTTTGTTTGTTTCTCCCGGGCCACACCCAGGAATACTTGGGGGTGATGCTTGGGGTGAGGTGGGGACCGTGTGGTGCTAGCCATGGACCCTGGCCCCCATCAGTACAGCCTGTGCTCGGGTCCTTTGAGCCTTCTCCCTGCTCCAGACTCTTATTTTTAATCAGGATGAGGACCTGGAAGTCTTTCTCTAGGTCCCTGTAGGAAAGTCATTTTCATGGTTTTTTTTCAGAGGGGCTGGTTTGGGGGCTACACTCGGCTTTGTGCTCAGAAGAGTGACTGCTGGTGGTCCTTGGTGCAGGAGCTTCGAATCAGGGTCTGCAGGGTTCTGGTAGCACCCCAACCCCCGGACTTTCCCTCCCGTACACTGGCATCCATGATGTGTCACTTTATCCCCATCTTCACTCAGGGAATGGACAGGTGGCCAAAGAGTCACTTTGCTCTCCATCAATAGAATAAAGAATTTCTTCTTTGGGTTTTGCTTCTGGGGCCACACTCCCCTGTGTTCAAGGCTTACTCATGGCTCTGTGCTCGAGGAGCACTGCTGGCAGGGCACAAGGGTATCCCTGTGATCCGAGGGGTCCAGCCACATACAAGACCAGTGCCCTCACCCATGTGCTATGTCCCCAGCTCCAATCATTTTCTCATTTATTTGTTTTAATGTTTTTCACATGAAGTTTTCATCGTGTGAACCATGAGGGTTTCTTAATCTCGAATTGTGTCTTCTCTGGGCTGATGAAATGTCAGCACTTGGGGCGGGGGGAGGGGCAGCCAGGTGTCCCAGCTTTGCTCCCCGAGTGAGACGTGTGGTCACAGTCTCGGAGCTCTGCTGTAATGGGCAGTTGGATTGTTATTTCAAAAAGCAGAGAAGGCCCATTTCCGTTCTTCAATCAAATTGATTTTATTGATCTGCACACACAAAGTAATGCAATTAAGTCCCTGGAATTAAATTTTCAGGCCATTGACCCTACAAGTGTAAAGTTTTATTGAGTCAAATTGCTAAATTAAATCTCGTCATCTAAAGCACATTAAAGTGAATTAGGGAGGAGAGAGAAGAGGCGCCTCATCTATTTCTCCATTTGAGGGTCCCTCGCAGCTGTCAAGGACCCGGTGCTTGTGGACCGGGTCAGAGAATGCGGGTTCCTTTAGAGAAGCCGGAGACTTAGTGTCTCTTTGATACGGCAACACCCAGCCGCATGCATCTCAGACGCAGGGCAAGTGACAGATCCTTGGGAGAGTCTCCATTCCCTCAATGGGAAGATTCTCCATGTTTTACTGATTTTACTGATTCTAAAAAAAAAAAAAAAAAAGGCATTCTTAGAAAAGGTACATTGGATGATCCCAACTGGTTTTTTTTAATCAAGTTGGTGGTTTATTTATTTATTTATTTATTTATTTATTTATTTATTTTATTTTTGCTTGTTGAATTTGAGGCCACACTGCAGTGTTCAGGGCTTACTCCTGGCTGTGCCCGGGATGGGAACTGTGTCAGATGTGTGCGAATTGGTACCCTGCCCACTGCCCTAGGTCTCCAGTTCATGAATGAGATTGAGATTCTTTTTTCATTTGTGTTGCTTTGTTGGACCATCCCCGGTGATGTTCAAAGGTTACTCCTAGCTCTGCACTCAGGAATTACTCCTGGTGGTGGTGCTCAGGGGACCAAGTAAGATGTCGGGGCGTCAAGTCCAGATTGGCCGTGTGCAAGGCCAGCACACTACCCATTGTACTATCTCTCTGTCCTCTCAATGAGATTCTCGATTGCGCCCGTTTTTCATACTCTGCGTGTCCCAAGTCCGCCGTGTTCTCCATGACAACATCGGCTTATTCTCTCTCCTCTCCTTTCCCCAGCCGACTGCCTGGACCCCGGGTGTGCTGGCCATGGCGTGTGCATCCACGGGGAGTGTCACTGCAACCCAGGATGGGGTGGGAGCAACTGTGAAATACTCAAGACCATGTGTCCAGACCAATGTTCTGGCCATGGAACCTACCTCCAAGAAAGCGGCTCCTGTACGTGTGACCCCAACTGGACAGGCCCCGACTGCTCCAATGGTAAGGCACCCCAAGGGTGGGGTACCAGTACAGGGGTCCGTGCGGCCAGGGGGGAAGGACTTTTCCTTATGACAACACTGTTTCTGAGACATTTGATTTGATTAACGGGAGGACGAGTAGAAATAAGTGCTAAAAGCAGTGGCATAGCGCTGCCCTGTGAAAGAAACCAGCTTAATCTGTGTGTCATGGAAGGGTTCCCCCTTGGTGTTACCATGAAGAGTTCTCTGCCCTCCTCACTCAGCGCCTGAGAACTGTGGCATATTGAGCCCGTGCCTCATACGGAGAAGCCTGAATAAGAATTTGGCGGTGGAAGGTGAAACAGGCTGAGAGTAACATTCAAATAGAGGTATTCTGATTGTTGAATGGTTTGACAGGGAGGCTTCCATTTTATTAGTGTGATAATAAAATCCCTAAGAGCACAAGGAAGCTCTGTCTAAGCTAAGTCGAAGAAAAGCTTCTGATGAACCCATAGTAGGTGCTCTAAAGGGTCAACTTAGAAGTTTTGTTTCTGCTTCCAAATGCTCTCCTTCCTCCCTTACCCTCCCTCCTTTCTTCCTTCTCACCTTTCCTTTCCCTCCTTTCCCCCACCACCCTCACTCCTTCCCTCCCTCCCTCCCTTCCTTCCTTCCCCTCCTTCCTTCCTCCCTCCCTTCCTTCCTTCCTCGCTCCCTTCCTTCCTTCCTCCCTCCCTTCCTTCCTTCCTCCCTTCCTCCTTCCCTCCCTCCTTCCTCCTTCCCTCCCTTTCTTCCTCCCTCCTTCCCTCCTTTCTCCCTCCCTCATCTCCTCCCTCCCTCCTTTCTTCCTTCCATCCTTCCTTCCTCCCTTCCTTTCCCACCCCCTCCTTCATTACTTAGCAGACAAAGCCTATCATGTGTATTGCTGCTTCATAGAAACATTAGTTCATTTAGATAATTATCTTGGAGAACCAGAGAGTTTGTCTAGAAAGTTCTTAACTGCCAAAGCAAATGACACATGTCAGGTGAATAAGAGACCCAGCGTTGGCGCTTGACTGTCCCACTGACGGTCTGAGACCTGAGACGATGCAGCAGCGTTCATTGAGGTCAGGCCTGTGACACTGGCTTGCATTGCTATTTACTCTTAAAAATAAATCACCTAATCACAGGAACCAGAGTAAGTGTCTAGCTATAGACCTCTTGACTTTATCTTTTTTCCATTTCTGGCTTTCATACTGAGAAATACGCCCCACCAAAAAAATATCTAAGGTTTATAGAAATAACCAAAATACAAAAGAGAATGTGATTTAGGTCTTGTGTACCTACATCAATGAAATTGGCTTATTAATACTCACTATAAAATAATACTAGTTTGACAGTTCTTTCATTCTACCTGGTTTGCCATGATTATCCAGGTAGAAAAAATAATATTCCACTTTAGGTTTTGTTTAAAGCTATTTAACAGATTATTTATTCATTGATATTAAATAACTCCAAAGGTAACTTGATCTTCTAAATTAGAAATGCTGTGAATGGCAAGTACGCATGTTAATTGAAAGATTACATTTGCTAACAGAAATCACATATTTTACACAAAGGTTGCATATTCAACTAAATGTTTTACTAGTTGAGAAAGTTTTAATTAGCTCCCTAGTTTAAAATACAGAATTTTTCCGGTATACAAAATACCACTCTGGTTAGTAGGCAGATAGCGTCCTTCTGTTCATCTTTCTGTCCCGAGTACAGAAACTTCCACATGTTCTGAACCCAGAGTTGCATAGTGAATACAGTACTCTTCTAATCATCTTTAAAAATCTCTTGTATGCTTTGCTGTTAGCTGCAAACTGGCTTAGAAATGATTTGTAAACCCAGGGCTGAGATCTCCAAGCCTGATCGGATTGAGACTGGGCCTCCTTAACCCAGGCACCCCCCCGCCACTCCCATTTTCCAGTAGCTTGGCAGCCACACCCACAAACTGCCCCCCCACCCCCGCCCCCCGTGCCATGTAATCCCATCAATGACCAAGATCCAGAGACTATAAAACAATGCTCCCAGAAGCGCTTGACCTCTTATAGCCTAGTTGTCCCTCTCAGAGAACCTGGCAAGGTACCGAGAGCATCCTGCCCGCATGGCAGAGCCTGGAAAGCTCCCCGTGGCATATTGATATGCCAAATACAGAAACAATGATGGGTCTCACTCCCCTGACCCTGAAAGAGCCTCCAATGCAACACTGCTGGGAAGAATGAGTAAGGAGCGGCTGCTAAAATCTCAGGGCTAGGACGAATGGAGACATTACTGGTGCCCACTTGAAAAATCAATGCTCAACAGGATGACAGTGATACAGAGTTATCTGTAAAGATCTCAAATATGAATATTCCTCCAGTGAAAATATCTAGGTTCACGTGCCCCCAGTTTGTTTTCCACGTGGTCTCATTTAAAGTTTATGATCACGTTGCCTGTGGTGGCCATTTGTAGCTGGGAATTCAATATTGTTCTGACCGAATCCCAAAAGCAAAACACCTTCCCAGCTCCCTCCTTGGCTGTGGCAGCAGTGACCTTCAGATATATCTAAATTCAATAATCAGCAGCTGTCCCAACTAAAGAAACATTTGCTTAAGCTGCTCAAAGAAAAGAAATGAATTCTTTGCATCTGAACGTTTTATAGGTTTGAAAGCCACTGAGGTTCTCTCTATCTTCATCAGCAGTTTGTCCATTAATTAGCTCTTCAATTCCACTTCAATTAAATTAACTCTAATTAATAAGTTCATTACAAAGATTGACGTACCTTGCTCAAAGCGAGTGTGTTAAACGCTGATAAACACCTTCACCCTAATGAAAAATTGATTCCATGGAAGAAAAAGGGTACCTCCAAAAGAAACCTCTCTCCTTTGTAGCACGGTGGATGTTCTGTTGCTCTAAAGTTAATCAAACCATCTTGGATCTCTTAATCAAAAATTTAATTCGAAGGAGATAGAAAAATGTGGCAGGAAAAAAATATATGCCCTCTGTTCCTGTTAATAATGGTGCTGGCTGCTGTTTGGAAGAAATATCAACAGTTCCACGGCTCTAATTTTCAAATAAAGCTCTGAATCACTTGTGAGGGCCATTGTTTGTTAGGAATCATTTCAGGTGCTTATTGATCAGCGTTTTTATTTTTGCAGAAAAAACAAAACTAAGCCCCGGTCTTTCAGTCTCACAAAAGATAGAGGTAATATAGGGGTAGTGCTCTTGCCTTGCACACACCCGGCCCAAGTTCAATCCCTGGCACCCCATCTGGGTCCCCAATACCCCCAGGAGTGATCTCTAGGCACAGAATCAAGAGTCAGCCCTGGGCACAGTGGTGTATGACCCAAAACTTAGAGAGAAAAAGTAAACAGTTTATTGTATTATAAATTTTAGATATGGTAAAAGAAGAGATTATCAAAGTATATTTTTTCAATCTCTTTCTCTCTGTCTCTGTCTCTGTCTGTCTGTCTGTCTCTTTCCACCCCCTCTTAAGGGGAAAACAGGACTGTTGTCACATAAATTCTTTCTATACTCCTCTTTTCCCCCCTTTATTTTATATCCCTAGCCTCTTACTAACATTTTTTTGAAGTCCTGCCCCTGTTTTCCTTCCTACAAGACATTCCCAAATCCGAGTAAATGAAAAATTTCTTTTCCAAATGACATACTCGGAAGTTCTGTATATGATCACACTGGTTTCTACTAGGGCTCTGCAAAGCAACCTGTACGTGCCAGCCACACAGTCACCTGAACGGGAAAAGTAGCCCCTGTACTCAGCCAGCATGTCTGAGTGTCAGCTGCAAACTCCTCTGGGAGGGGTGTGTGTGTGTGTGTGTGTGTGTGTGTGTGTGTGTGTGTGTGTGTGTGTGTGTGTGTGTGAGAGAGAGAGAGAGAGAGAGAGAGAGAGAGAGAGAGAGAGATTCATCTAAAAAGTACATTAAATTGAGGACCGAAGAGAGTAAAATAGGTAGGGTTCTTGCCCAGGTTCAATCCCAAGCTTCCCATAGAATCTTCCAAGCCACACCAGGAGTGACCCTTGAGTACAGAGCCAGGAGTAAGCTCTGAGCACTGCTGGGTGTGTCCCCAAAATTGCCTGTTTGCTCGAGGAACCTCTATAAAACAGCACACACCCCAGCACATGGCATGCCAGCACAGGACACACGTGTTCGTGCGGCACATGCTCCAGCCACCAGCGCCTCTGAGAATTGCCATGCACAGGCAAGACCCCACTCAAGGTTCCCTGCAGCAAACAAGGAATCAAAGAAATGCATGTGGGCATGAAAAGTTTCATGCTGAGTGAAATGAGTCAGAAAGAGAGAGACAGGCATAGAAAGATTGCACTCATCTATGGTATATAGAACAACAGAGTGGGAGACTAACACCCAAGAACTGTAGAAATAAGTACCAGGAGGTTGACTCCATGGCTTCGAGGCTGGCCTCACGTTCCGGGGAAAGGTCAACTCAGAGAAGCGATCACCAAGTACATTGTAGTCGAAGGCCATGTGGGGGAAGGGAGTTGCGGGCTGAATGAGGGCTAGAGACTGAGCACAGCGGCCACTCAACACCTTTATTGCAAACCACAACAGCTAATTAGAGAGAGAAAACAGAAGGGAATGCCTTGCCACAGTGGCAGGGTGGGGTGGGGGGGAGATGGGATTGGGGAGGGTGGGAGGGACACTGGGTTTATGGGTGGTGGAGAATGGGCACTGGTGAAGGGATGGGTTCCAAACTTTGTATGATGGAAGTATAAGCACAAAAGTGTATAAATCTGTAACTGTACCCTCACGGTGATTCTCTAATTAAAAATAAATAAATTTAAAAAAAAAAAAAAAAAAGAAATGCATGTGTCTCCCTTGGGTGCTCTACAGCCAAGCTTGGCGGGAGAGGGGGAGGGGCGGGGGTGGGGGGGAGGGCACTGTGGTTTCTATTGCATTGCTCCCCACTCACTCCCTCTTCTCCACCCCGCTGCTTGACTCCTCTGCAGAGATCTGCTCCGTGGACTGCGGCTCGCACGGCGTGTGCCTGGGGGGCAGCTGTCGCTGCGAAGAGGGCTGGACCGGCCCCGCCTGCAACCAGCGCGCCTGCCACCCACGCTGCGCCGAGCACGGGACGTGCCGGGACGGCAAGTGTGAATGCAGTCAGGGGTGGAACGGGGAGCACTGCACCATCGGTAGGCGGGGGACCCCCCCTCCCCTCCCCTGGCCCCATCCTCACTCCCGTTTCACCTGGGGGGGGGGGGGCTCTTCTCCTTAACGCTTTCCCCGTCTTCACCGCTTTCCCGGTCTTCACCGCAAAGGGGGCTGCCTCTGCCAAGAAGCTTCTCTCCGCTTCCAGCGGCTCTTGCATCTAAACAGCGCATTAAAGTACCTTTCAGAGCACAGAGGAACTGTGGTCCCAAGAGCTTAATCTACCCCGTTTTGGGTGTGGATTTTGTTTTTTTGTTTCCGGGGGTATAGTTCCAATTTTAGTATATGTGCTGCCGAAGCGAGGGCTGGAACAGTAGCGCAGCGGGTAGGGCGTTCACCTTGCACGCGGCCAACCCGGTTTCGATTCCTCCGCCCCTCTCGGAGAGCCTGGCAAGCTACCAAGAGAGTCTCGCCCCCACGGCAGAGCCTGGAAAGCTACCCATGGCATATTCAATATGCCAAAAACAGTAACAACAAGTCTCACACTGGAGACGTTACTGGTGCCCACTCGAGCAACGGGATGACAGTGACAGTGACAGTTTCTGGGGGTGGGGGGTTGGTGACGTTAACCAAAAGGGACTCACGCAAATGATTTTCTTCCCTATTTGGCAATAAACGTGCAGAGATGTTCTTCTAGTTCCATGGCTTAAGTAATCTTTAGGAAAGGGGGGTGTAATTGCACGGCCTGACTGTGATCAGCCAATAACTAGAGTGGTTTATTTTTTACATGATAAACATTTCAGGGGCCTGAGATGCAGTTTGGAAGTTAAGATACTTGCCCAGCTCACATCCCACTGATCCTAGCACCCCTTCTAGGCTCCCGAGCACTGCCAGGAATAGCCCTGAGCACTCCTGAACCCAAGTGTAAAGAAAAACATTGCAAAGACTGGTCTGTGGGGAACCTCTCTGGATTCTGAAACTGCCCCCAGCAGGGGAAGGTTTTCTTCCGGGGGAGACAGGCTGCCCTGGTGTCTATTGCCACACTACAGAACACTTGTCCCAGGCACCCGGGTCTGGCCTCTCCCTCACCTTAAGTCTGAAGAGACTTTGACACGTTGGCTTCTTGTAGTACATCGCCCAACGCTAAGGCAGAAAAAGGCCTTGATAGCTTTCCTAGGTGAGTCTTGCTGTGGGCAGACAGAGGTAGTATTGTACCCCTGGGACCCTGTCCTGAACCCCAGCGTGCCCACAGAGCTGTGACAGGACAAGAAATGGGCCTCGAGTCACAAGCCACCACAGTTGGAACCCAACTATCTCCTAGACTCAGGAGTGTGAATTCATACTAGCTGTGGGGAACAATGTGAGTTGTGGGACAGGTGTGTATCCTTGATGTACACCCAACCCAAGGGACCATGGTGGGGGTAACAGGAAGTGGACTTTGAGGCGAACCCACTAGCCTGTAGTCACTCAGCCACTAGCTGGTGGCCCCCACAAACTTGTCAGTGGCCTGTGGCTACCTTGCCATAGCTGGACTCTTCCTGAATAGCCTTCAGATATCCAAGAACACAGGAACCTTGTCATAAATGACTCTTATTTTTGTCCTTATTCCGATAGCTTATTGGGGTTCCTCACAGCCACCCCCCCTTTTTTTATGGCTTCATTTTCTTCAGCGACTTTTACACAGCATCCTAGTCACGGTGTAGAAATCATGAGCCTGCTGCATTTAAGAAAGAAATCCCAGTGGCTGAATGTATAAAAATAAAAAGAAAAGGCCCGGGCGAGGGAAGGGACGCCTCACCGCACCGAGCCAGGCACAGGGCCTAGGGCAGCAGCTGTCTCTCCCGCCACCCGAGTTCGGTAGCCTCCGGCCACTTCCCCCACCCCGGGGAGGTTGATGGCGAAGATGTGGCAGGCGAAGGAAGGAACGGAGCCATGATGGTTGGTCTCACTTGCAGTTTATTCCAATCTTCTCTCTATACACTCTCCCCGACCTATACACTTTCCCCTTCTATACACTTTCCGCCCCCTCACCTTCTCTCCCAACCCCTTTTAATTGATCATGGCCCTTCTAAAGGGCGCAATACATTGACGTCACCAAAAGCACCAAAAGATCTTACAGGAAGAACATTGAGGCAACATAATTCTCTTGTATCTGCAGGCCCTTAATCTAGGCCCCCCGGAAAGAAGATACAAAACCAAAACGGAAGCCTTCTTTGGGCTGAAAGCACTCGGATTTACATCCCAAAGACCAGGCTGGGCTGCAGCCTGGAATCTACAATGTCAAATCAATTCTGGCTAGCACCTTAGATCCGGGTCAAAGATCAGCTAGGTTTCTGTGACAAAAGGTTTCTGTGACAAAACTCCAGAAGGCAGCTGGAAAAGGGGAAATATTCCAACAGCTGAACCTTTTCAGAAGTGTGGAGAACCTGTAAATCGTTGGTTTGCTCTTGATGCTGCTAGAACTGGAGATCCCGAGGTTTGGTGTACGGAGGTCTGATGGCTGTCTCCCCGTCTGCCTCCTTACCTCGGCCTGGAATCTCTGAGATGTTTCCTCTTTCAGGGCACCTAGTTCTGTGTGCTGGCTCCCACCCCCAGTCCCGATGCAGCTGGGTGAAAGGAACTGCCACTTTCTGAAAGAAGACTCATAAATCAGCGAGATTTTCCTCTTTCTGCATAGTCTGTGCCATCTCATTGAATGCAAACAGGGAGGTTAATTGAAAGAGAGGTGCAGGGAGAAATTAAACAGTTAGAAGCAAACAAAAGTGCCCGGTCAAAAGCAAAGAAGATTCTTCATTCGTCATCTGAGCATCTTCATAAACTGCTCCCGGTTTCATAAAACCATAGGCGTTTTGCTAGTAAAAATAGGTTATGAATTTCAAGCATTTTGTCAACATGCCTCTCACAGCAAAGAGTTCCTTTCAGATCTTCCTTATCACCGTGTTCATCTGCGCCTCTCCTCAGGAACTCAGTTTAGGCAAGTTCATCTGTAAGTTCTTTGCCCCAAATCCCCCTTTCTGCCCTGGGCTGGAGCGATAGCACCAGGGTTAGGGCATTAGCCTTGCATGTGGCTGACCCAGGTTCAATTCCTCCATCCCTCTCAGAGAGCCCAGCAAGCTACCGAGAGTATCCCACCCACATGGCAGAGCCTGGCAAGCTCCCTGTGGCTTATTCGATATGCCAAAAACAGTAACAACAAATCTCACAATGGAGACATTACTGGTGCATGCTAGAGCAAATTGATGAACAACGGGAGGACAGTGCTACAGTGCTACAGTGCTCTGGGCCAGACATAGACCCATGATAGTGGCAGGTTGAAAGTGAAGCAAAGGGAATCTTCCTTGAAGAGTCTGATGATTAAAATAAATCATCTTTCTCGCTTCCGCCTCCCCTCTGCCCCGAAGCATTAAGAATATGGCACACTCACAAGTAAAGAAAAAGAGAAGGTATGGGATTAAACTCAGATCAGCAAGTATCTTTAGACTGTTTCATAATCTTATGGGGTGGGCAGACAGACGTCCATGGACAGACGTCCACTGGAGCTGCCAGATCTCATCCTGTGTGTGTGACTATTCTAGGAAAAGGTCACATGATTTTAATCATGAAATTCCTTTCTTTGTTCGTTTTGAGCTAGGAGAGATAGAAGATGGGGGTATCCAGCAGAGAGTTAAAATGTATTTTAAGTACAATGGAGGTATTTAGGAATAAAAATTGGCAAAATGATGATATTGTATAGCTACAAACAAGATTTTTTAAAAGCTTAATTGCACGTCTTGAGAGTTGAGGTGAATCAAGGTCAAATCTGTAAACTGGGCCATCCCTTGACTTGGCCTCGTTCAATAAATTCACTGTTAATGTATTGATTTAACCGAGGCAGAATCTATACCCATGTGGAAACAGCTTTATTGCGGGCCCTGACTTTTATTCTTGCTCAGGATAAGAGAAAATATGTCGTCTGCAGGGCCCGTGGCCGGGCTAATTGACTGTAAAAGCTCGTGCCATAGAAGACTCTGAGGAACAAGAGTCTGTGGGCAGAATCTGTCCCTTGGAAGTGGGACTAACCAGGGCGGTGATGAGTTCTCAGTACCCAAGACTGACAGTTACCAACTAGGGGCTTCTATCAGAACCCTCCGTGTGAGCATTTGCTTGAAAATGTGCCCTAAGACCTGTTCATTCCTCTCTGCAAACACTACAGAGAGCACTGTGAGCTATGAGGGGCGGGGTCCCGTGCAGGAAGTGACAGTGACTTGGGGGCAGACAGGGTTTGGGTCACACCCGGCGATGTTCAGGGGTTACTCCTGGCTCTGCACTCAGGAATTACTCCTGGCAGTGCTCCAGGGATCATATGGGATGCTGGGGATTGAACTCTGGCAAGCATCGTGCAAGGCGAATGCCCCACCCATGTGACAATGACTCTTGCTGCCCCCCTCCTTGTGACAGTTGTCATGTGAAGGTAAAAAAAAAAAAGCCCCAATCTCAGTTCGAAGGTGGACACATTGTCCCCTGGACCCTAGTGGGCACTGGCCCTGGCTCCACAGGTTGACATGAAGAAAAAGGGCAATAAAGCATTATATACAAGTTGGTAAAACTGAAGCAGTGTATCACTGCCATCCCGTTGCTCATCAGTTTGCTAGAGCAGGCACCAGTAATGTCTCCATTGTAAGACTTGTTACTGTTTTTGGCATATCGAATATGCCACGGGTAGCTTGTCAGGCTCTGGCGTGCGGGTGGGATACTCTCGAGAGCTTGCCAAGCTCTCCTACAGGGTAAGAGGAATCGAACCCCAGGTGGGCCACGTGCAAGACAAATGCCCTACCTGCCGTGCTATAGCTCCAGCCCTGTGCCATTAGAATAAATAAATAAGTAAAAGACATCAGCTGAACTTTCTCAGCAGTTAAGGTTTCGTGAGACAGTTTCAGGAGACTGCCTTTCCCTCCCCCTCATTTGTCGATTAGTTCATTTCTCTGTCCACTAAGCACGTCTCACAGGCTCACATGTTCTCAGGAAAGCTGGGGTCGCATCACACATCAGGAAGAAAGCCTGAGGGTTGACCTAAAAACAGAGGTTTTCAGATCATCTGTGATTTATTCACTGTAACTCTGTCTGAACTGTTTGTACCTCAGTTGGGATTTTTTTTTTGTTTTCAGATGTAAAATGACTCTCCTAAGGCCTGTCATATGCAATTTAAAGCAATTCCCTCCTGCTGAAGAGCTTTTGAACTTGAATGCTTCTTTCACCATTTACTTAGTGCTTCCAGGGGCCAGCCTGACCTTTTCTCCTATGTGAATATCAGATTCCTCATAGGTTTCTTAGAATTAAGTGATTTACAGGAAGTCACTTATTTCAATACCCAGCCAATAGTGACCAGCCAGTTCATTTGGTTATTAAGTATAAATGAGCCAGACTGGCAGTGTTTTAGAATTAGAAGCTAAATTAAAAAAAAAAAAAGCAGGGGGTAGGGAGAGAAAAATAGGTAAGAGAACAACAAGCAAACCAAAATCACTGTCCAAAGACTTTGCTTTAAAATGTTGAACAAAATTCCATTTCATTGCAATAAAATGGAACTTGTTCCCCCGACAGCTGTGACTTAAAAGGTGTTTGGGTTGGGTTTGAGAAAAGAGGGAGGGGAAGAGGAAGAAAGGGAGGGAGGGAGAGAGAGAGAGAGAGAGAGAGAGAGAGAGAGAGAGAGAGAGAGGAGAAAGAGGAGAGAGAGGAGAGAGAGAGAGAGAGAGAGCAGGGGAAGAGAGGGAGCAGAGAGAGAGAGAGAGAGAGAGAGAGAATCTGTTCTTCTGTGGAGGTGCCAAGCAGCAAAGCACCAAGTTGCCTATTGAGCTACATTGATTTTCATGTACTTTCAGGCAATTCAAATGGAAATTTGGCCTAGGGGAAATCCTAATTCCTTTAAGCTACAAAAGACCAGCTATTTGTTTTTATTCTAATTCTTCAGTACACTGGGAAACAAGATCATTAATGATCACAAAGGTCTGCTTGGCGTGTTCAGACCCAGCCTGGACGGCCAGTTCTTCACTGGCTTCCTGAAGTACCCAGGGCTGCTCTGGGCTTCGAGAGACCAAAGATCAGGAATCAAAAATGAAATACGTGCAGCAGGGGAGGTGTCTGTGGAACAAAGCGCCTGGGCGGGGTGGAGAGCAAGCTGAGACCCAAACAAGTGTGGACAAGACGGCCATGGAGCTCTAAGTCTTGTCTCAGGATAATAGAGAAAGAATGCTCTTTTTGTGGTTAATTTTTTTTAAAGGATGACAAGTCCAAAGCAAAAGGATTGCTCTGATAAATTCCACATTTACATTTCAAAACCAATGGACTTTAGGCCTCACCATGTTCCCAAATTGGTAGTCTTATTTCATTTTTGTTTGCTTTTGTTTTGGAGCCACACTCAGTGATGCTCAAGGGGTTTCTCCCCCGGCTCTGCACTCAGGAATCACTCGTGGTAGTGCTCAGAGGACCACCTAGGATTATGGGGATTGAACCCAGGGCAACAGATCACAAACGTCTTCCCCGCTGGACTATCTTCCCAGCCATTGGTAGCCTTATTTCTAATTACACAGAATCTGGGACGTTTAAAAGCATCTGCTTTGTTCAGGCTGTTATCCCTCCTAAAAAAAAAAAAAAAAAAGATCTAGTGTGCCATCATGTACATACGCATAACTGCTCAGGGAGGCTTCCAGCCTTGCTCCTGTATTTGGGAGGGAAGGCTTAAAGAGTGGGTCTCTGGGTCCACCTGCCTGGGTTTATACCCAGAAGGACACAGTTTCCTGGAAAAAAAAGACATGCAAAGCCACCCACAGCTCTGGTTCTTTTTGAGATCTTGCAGAGGAGAGGGGGTGGTCTGTGGCATCCTGGGATAATATATTTGCAAATTTGTAGTTGGTGAAGGCCCTGGCCTTTTTCATTGACCTGGATCTGGACTTCACTGACCACCATGCTTTCCCTGGGGGAGGATGTCACCAAAACCAGGCACTGGGGGGGAGTGCCACCAGAGTACCAGGGCACTGGGGTGATGCCACCTCAGTACCTGGGCACTGGGAGGAGTGTCACCAGAGTGCAGGGCACGGTGAGTTGAGCGTTAGGCTTGGGGGACAACGGTGCACTGTGATACGGTTCGTTTCTATTTAATTGGATATATTTATGAGGTGTGAAATCCTCCCTGTCCATGGCTATTATAGCTCACCAGCCAGGAATGTTTCTGCTCCCACTGACCCCAGCTCCAGTGTCCTGAAAGCACCAGGTCAGAGATGATGTGTCAGTGGGAATTTCTCCTGGGGAGCCCCGGAAGCAATGCAGTAAACGGAGGGGAACGTGGGTTGGAAATGGAGCTAGTCTGGGAAAACAGTCTTGTCATCAGGCAGGTTGTAAAATGCCTACTCAGAAATTTTCCCTTGTCAGAAATAGAAATATATACCAGAATTTGTACCATTTTTGTCTTCTTGCAATTTTCTCTTTTATAAGGGCAGCTATTTCTTTGAGCATGAATTTATCAGAATTTCTGTATTGTTAAGGCAAAACCCCATAGAAGTACTGCCAAACCTGAGGTCACCCGCGTTATCTTCCCCCAGTTTATCCCACAACCGTATGAACACGCCAGAAAATGATTTCTTGCTAGATGACATGAGGAATTGATATGGACAAAGGTAATGTAAAACTCATGATATTCCTCTGTGAAGGCATTGACAGAGCGGCTAATGCTTGTGATCAATCCAAAGCTCACATAAGATTCAGTTATTACACAATAAAGTCATCCCATATTTGACAGTAATGCCAAATAAATTTACATGGCATTTCCTAATAACAAGTTTTGAAGCCACATGGAACTTTCCTGAACTCTCAGTAATGAAAACCATACTACACAATAGCATTGAATAAAGACCAAATTATCTTTCTTGTCTCTCTGTGGAAAATATTTTAAAATCATTATCTTGGAAAGATGAAATCAAAAAGTAAATATATATATGTAAATATATAAATATATAAAGTATATAAATATCACTGTATCACTGTATCACTGTCATCCCTTTCATCAATTTGCTCGAGCAGGCACCAGTAACATCTCCATTCGTCCCTATTGCATGCTAGTGTAGCCCAATGGCATATTGGGGATGGGGAATGAGGACTATCATTGTTACCGTTTTTGGCATATCGAGTGTGCCACGGGTAGCTTGCCAGGCTCTGCTGTGAAATATATAAATATAAAATATTTAAATATATAATATAGGTAGCATTCTCCAATATAGAGAAATAAAGAGAAAAAGTGTTTGAGACAAGTCAGACACTAAAAAATGTTAAACCATTTTCCTAGTATTTATTTTTAACCAACTTAAAAATTCAAGCTTGTTACCACTTCTTTTTCCTTGTTAGAAAGTAACTTTTGTACCTAATCTCATTTCCTGTTTAGAATTTGGTACTTTCCGGAAAGAGGGTCCTCCAAGGGATACAATTTCTTATCCCACAAAACCTGAATCTGTGAATATTCTGACACTTCCATGACTTTAAGACTGGATAAGACTGTATCTGTTTTTTCCTAACTTTAATCCTAACTCTGCTACAGATAGTCTTGGGGAAATTCTTTCAGTTTTCACTCTGCTGCCTTTCATAGGAATGAAAGCAGAATTGCCTCCAAGTTGCTGAGTGTACTAAATGACTTCAAACGTCTAGAAGAGCATGAGGGTATATTTTACACAAAGTAACTACCAGAAACTTACTGAGTAGTGTTACTGGAGTAAGTGTGATCCCGCCTAGAGTATTTGGATAACAGAGTTGACTGGGACTAATTCTTTCCCACCGAGGTTTGCCATTATGCAGAGTTAAAAATCAACGGAAAATTCAGACCTAACCAGGCCCTTGAAACTGGCAGGATTTGGTGGGTGAGAGTGCAGCGGGCAGGGCGATGCCTTGTCCAAGGTTGTCAAAGGTGGTCACTTCATATAGTCCCCAAGGACCACCAAGGGTGATCCTGGAGCATAGAGTGAGAAAGAAGTTCTGAGCACCACTGGGTGTGGCCCAGAAATCAAAGAAAACAGGCGAAAGAAAGCAAGTGACAAGATCTCTTCCGGTGTTTCTTTTGTAACCTCTGGGGGAAGGGAGGGGCTCAAACAGGACTTCATGTCCTGGAACATCCCCCCTTCCCCTTCTCTCTGTTCTGTCCTTCATGCCGTCTCTTATACTCATGAAGAAGCCACGTGAGAGTTGAAATTAGTCAGCAGAACCCAGAGGTTCATTTCAGTGATGCTGTTTTTTTTTCTGGAAATGTTAGATGTGTCTCTAAGACTAGAGAGGGAGCACTTTTTAGAAGGCATAAAATTCAGTTCTAAAGGTCAGTGACTTCTGGGTGGGTGAATATGTGGTTTTTGATAGTGGGGGGTCCACACCCAGCAGTGCTCAGGGCTTATTCCCGGATGTGTGCTCTGTGCCTGGATAACTCCTGGTGGGGCTCAGGGACCATATGGGGTGGCCAGGATGGAACCATGGTCGGACATGTGCAAGACAAGAGTCCTCCAGCTGCTAGGTAGTTTTAACATGGAGGTGGCTGACCCAGAGAATGAGAATTTTGAGTCTTTTAGAAGAAATACACCTCTCACACTTGACGAGTTCTACAGCACAGTGGCAGTTTACACAGGGAAAGTGGCTCAGGGTCTAGCTGGGCTATCTGAGGCCCAAGTTCCACCCCCACTATAATGCAGATAGAAACCCACACCCACCCACATTTGCTTCCTTTGCTACAAAGTCTTTTCTCTCTCTCTCTCTTTTTTTTTGTTTTTTTTTGTTTTGTTTTGTTTTTTGGGTCACACTTGGCAATGCACAGGGGTTATTCCTGGCTCACGCACTCAGGAATTACTTCTGGCGGTGCTCAGAGGACCCTATGGGATGCTGGGAATCGAACCCAGGTCAGCCGCGTGCAAGGCAAACACTCACCCACTATGCTATTGCTCCAGCCCCTACAAACAAAGTCTTTATCACACCTAAGGTTGGTTCCTCTCTGCCTTGCTGTGGGCGCATTGGGCTGAGAGAGACAGTGCATTCAGGAGAAGTGGAAGGGGAATCCACGTCTCTGGTCTCCAGAAGGAGTAATATATTAGCAAATATGGCTTATATGTATTGTTTTCACAAGGGGACCATGGACATCCTCTTTTTAGTCTTGATAACCCTGAGATCCAACTTCCTGGCACCCTGAACTCACTGGCGTCCTAATTCAGTTACTCTCTTAACTTTCCCAAAATCATTTGCTAGGTACATGCTCTGTGCCTCAGGAAAACGATTTGTAAAGTATGTTATTATCCCAGGCATATTTTGAGTTTGCTCATTGAAATTACAGTGACTTATGACCAGGGTAGATTTTTTAAATAGGCACCTATAAAATGCCTCAGACTTCTCTTCTGGTTTGTTAATCTTATTTCTCTTCTTAAATCCATTTGGAATTTTTTTTTAACAGTTTATCGAGACTCATGATATGTGAATAAAAGCCAATCTGGGTATCTGTCAAATAAGCATGGTGCTGTTTTATGAAAAGCTTGCAATTGTGCCTTGTACTGAGATGCTAGGGTTTCTTTCTTAATTTGGGATATCTCATTGATTTTCATCTTTTTTAATATCACTTAAGACTCTGTTTCTGCCAAAACCTGGTCTATAGGAGGGTTTAAAGCTCAATTGACTGGAGATACAATTTAACCAGAAATCAAGATTGAAAAAAGGCTGTTTTCAGTTCTTGCCAAGTTCATTGTATGCCTTTTATTGAGAAGGTTAGATAGAAGGCTGGGGGCAGTGCAGCTGGGTGCAAGAAATAATGCTACTCAACCGTATTAACAAGAAAGGGGAAGATTATAACAAGTGTGAGATTATAAATATGCCACATTCATATTTTCCAAAACAGAAACCGGAGCACTGCCAGACTGCACAGGGCGTGTTCATGTAGATTCCAGGTCTTTATATATATATATATATACACACACATATATATACCCACACACATATATATACACATATATATATCCGGATCCTTGGGTAGGGTATTTGCCTTGCACGCAGCTGACCCGGGTTCGATTCCTCTGCCCCTCTTGGAGAGCCTGGCAAGCTACCGAGAGTATCTAACCCGCACTGCAGAGCCTAGCAAGCTACCCGTGGCATATTCAATATGCCAAAAACCAGTAACAAGTCTCACAATGGAGATGTTGCTGATGCCCGCTCGAGCAAATCGATGAGCAAGGGGATGACAGTGACAGAGACCCGGATCCGTATTTCCCTGATGGAGTCAGTAGTAAGAGGGAAGGTGTTCCTGTTCACCAGCTGGGAAGGAGTCTCCTCTCAGTTTCACAGGACAGAATTATTCCTTCCCACGGTGCTAAGCCAGAGCTTCGCCAGGGCCATTTCTCTTGCAACTTTGACACTAGTCTTTTTTCATCTTAAAACCGTTCTTTCTAGGCAAGAGGGATAGAGGACAAAGGCTAAGACACCTGCCTTGTCCACAGCTGACCCTGGCTTGCTCCCCGCCATGGCGTCTGGTCCCCGGAGTGCCACCAGGAGTGACCCCTGAGCAGAGAGCCAGGAGTAAGCCCTGAGCGCCACTGGAGGTGGCCCCAACAAACAGTTCTTTCCCATCTTCCTGCTTTTGTTTTAGTTTGGGGGGGGGTGTTGGGACCACACCTGGCAGTGCTCCTGGCTTACTCCAGACTCTGAGCTCAGAGATCACTCCCGGTGATAGCAAAAAGACCATACGGAGTGCCAGGGAGTGAACCTGGGTCGGCCACCTGCAAGACAAATGCCTTCCCTGCTATTCTAGCTCAGCAGCTCCCCTTTTCTGGTTTTATTTTTCCTTTAGGTTATCTTTATCTTGGCTGGAGCGGTAGCCCAGCGGGTAGGGCGTTTGCCTTGCACGCGGAAGACCCAGGTTCAATTCCTCCGCCCCTCTCGAAGAGCCCGGCAAACTACCAAGAGTATCTTGCACGCACAGCAGAGCCTGGCAAGCTAGCCATAGCATATTCAATATGCCAAAAACAGTAACAACAAGTCTCACAGTGGAAACATTACTGGTGCCCGCTCAGACAAATCGATGAGCAATAAGATGACAGTGACAGTAACGGTGATCTTTCTTTTGATGATGATATTTTTAATTTATTTTCTTAATCACCATGAGATAGTTACAAAGCTTTCATCATCGAGCTTCAGTCATACAATGTTCCAACACCCCTCCCACCGCCAGTGTGCATTTCCCATCACCAATATCCCCCATATCCCTCCTGCCACACACCACCCACTACCCATCCCCATCCCCGCCTGCCTCTACAGCAGGTGCTTTTCTTCTTAGTTCTTCTTTTTCTCTTCATTGGGGCATTATGGTTTGCAATAGAGATGCTAAGAGGCCACCGTGTTTAGTCCTTGACCCACTTCCAGCACATACCCACATCCAGAACGATAATCTTCCTGCTTTCAAAATGCAAGTTTGACTGTAGTATCAGTATATACAGAAGTCATGGCTTGATTCCCCTTTGCCTATTTTTCCTGAGGTCTGAGGGGCTATGCCAGGGGTCGAACTGGGATGGACACGTGAATGGCTAGTGCCTAAACCCCTGTCTCATCTCTCCAGCCTTCCCTTTTACTACTGAAGCACACAACGGTTGATGATGATATGACAAGAGTCCATCTTTTTCTGATCACTCCTGCTCCTCACAGTTCCCTGGCCCTCGCCTCTGGCTGAGTACTTCTGCAGTGAAGTTGGAAAACAGCTGTCTGAAAGATGGCTATTGTTTCTGGGATGTAACAGACATATGCCTTGGATAAATTAAGGAGCAGCCAAAGGAAGTCCATAAATATGAATACTCTGCCAGCTGCGTTTCCATTAAGCCCTGTCGGGTGAATGAAATTAGTAAATAATTATGTTGGTGGGTAAGCCACTAGACCCAAATGCAATATAATGCCTTTCTTTAGCAACAGAGCTTCCCCTTTTTCCTATACACTGAATTCATGGTTTTTTTTTTTTAGAGTCATCTACATTGCAGATTGGCCAATTTGCATGAAAACTACCTCTCCTAGTTCTGATTTGTCAACACCTCTATTTTTTTTTTTGGAAAAAAAGTCTTTAATATTAAGCACGGGTGGGTAAGAACCATCTGCTTCCTGAGTTTGCCTGCAGCTCCCGCTCTGAACGCGTGAGACAGGTTACAGCTGTTTAATTGTTATGGCGCTGAATGATTATCATTCTATCCAGAATTAATATTTATATATGTATGCATAGAAAGCATGTGGTTAAACATAAGTGATCTAATTGTGAATTAATGGCATTAGGTATTCATTAATTAATCCCCACATGAACAATCAAGTGTAAAATAGAGCTTTTCACAGACGCTGTGATGCTTGGCTTTTCACCGGAGCTCCCAGTCGTGACTGTTATGTATGTGAGTGATCCATTCCAGATGCATTGGGATGGATGTGCACGGGGTGAAAGACACCCTTAGGGCTGCCATGAAAAGAAAGAGAAGGGGCTAGAGCAATAGGACAGTGGGCAGGGCACTTGCCTTGTAAGCTGCCGGCCCAAGTTTGATTCCCAGCATCCCATAGGGTCCCCTGCGCACCACTAGGAAGAGCCAGCAGTAACCACTGAGCATTTCTGGGTATACCCCCCTATGCAAAAAGGGGGAAAAAAACTAATTTTTTTTCTAAGTGAAGAGAATGGGCTGGAAAGATAGTACAGCAGGTATAGGTCGGGTGCTTGCCCTGCACGAAGCCGACCTAAATTCAGTCCCTGGCACCACAGATGGTTCCCCAGGCCCACCAGAAGTGATTCCTAAACACAGAGCCAGAAGTAATCCTGAGCACTGCTGGGTTAACACCCCCCCCCCAAAAAAAAGCAAAGAGAAGGGGCTAGAGAGATAGAGATAGTACATCTCTCACTGGTAGAGCACTTGCCTAGAGCATGACCAGTCTAAATTTGACCCCCCACCAGCACCCTCAGTGGTCCCCTGGACCCTGCCAAGAGTGACCTCTGAGCCCAGAGCCAGGGATAAGCCCTGAGAATCACCAGGAGATGGCCCCAAAACAAAAAAGGAAAGAAGAAATTATCTGTGTGGTTATTGTTAATGTCCTCATTCTTTCCCTACTCCCCAAAACATTCTCCTCTGAACTCTGCCCAGGTAGTGAAAAAGCCACAGACTGAAAGCTCAGCTGTGCAATTCAGTTGATTCTCCCAAACTGGCACCCACAAGCACCCAACTGGCAGCTGTGGGGAAAGCTGTTTCACCAGGGAGCAGATTTCCTGGTGCACTTAGGAACTTACATCTCTCGTTAGCAATAAATATCCCATCACATCTGCTCAGTGCCTTTCAGAATGAAAACGAGAGTGGAAAAATTTCAGCACAGTTGCAATAGAACGAGACAGATGTAGGTCAAACATGGTATTTAAGTGTCTTGATTTCCAAGTCTCAAGTGAAAAAAAAATTAGTAGTATTTCCAAATTTATGAGTCGATGACATGGGTGTTTGTTTAAAAAGCATTAATTCACCTTGCTCAAATTACACGGTTTATGAGTGAGTACAAGGTATTGGAGAGATTGTGCCTTGATTCCAAACTGTTGGATCAGAATTTGATGAGATCTTGTCCAAACCCACCAGCAGAGGGTTTGTGTGAGACGAGAATAATGAAACTTCCAGACCCCAATGTGCTCACTCTGGGAACAAGCCGGTTCAGATCAAAAATATTCGTTCCCAGCACAAGTATTATATCTGGAGGGGGTGGCGTTTGAGGGGGCTTATCCTGGCATTATGGGTGCCCGGGAGACTGTTGGCCTATAAAATTAAATCAATAGCAGTTCCAAGACTCTTTTGGCTGAAATCAGAATTCTTCCTTTCTCCATCGTCTCTTCCCAGATACCACTTACTTCATGAACTTGTCCTTCTCACCCTCTCTTTATTAATAAGATGAACAGTGAGTTTTTAACTCTCTGCTAAGCCACAATGCAAAATGCTCCGCATTTCTTGTATGCTTTTGATCTTCACAACAGCGTCATCAAGTGGAAAGAATGAAGATTTCCATTGAAGGGACTCAGACCCAGAGAGGTTACATAACTTTTCTGAGGATGCCCAGTCAATCAGTTATAGAACCAGAACTCCGCTACCCCTGAGTGTTATTCTCATGCTTTTGAGCACCAGCCCAGGCTACATCACGCATGTTTCATTTCCTTTTGTTGAGTCAAACAACCCAGAGTTGTTCCAGGGGTCTTGTGGTTCTGGGAATTGAGCTCAGGTCTCCTGCGTGCAAACCCTGTGTTACCCCTTGGAGCCATCTCCCTGCTCTACTAAATTTTTTTTAAATCAATTTAACCGACCGACCATTGATATCATTTTTTTTACTTTCTCTTTTTTTTAATTTACTTTTAATTAGTGAATCACTGTGAGAGTACAGTTACAGATTTATACATTTTTGTGATCATGTTTCCCTCATACAAAGTTCGAGAACCCATCCCTTCACCAGTGCCCATTCTCCACCACCAGTAAACCCAGCATCCCTCCTACCCTCCCCAATCCCATCTCCCCTCACCCCACCCTGCCATTGTGGCAGGGTATTCCCCTTTGTTCTCTAGGTGTTGTGGTTCGAAATAGAGGTGTTGAGTGGCCACTGTGTCCAATCTCTAGACCACATTCAGCCCGCATCACCCTTCCCCCGAATGGCCTCCGACCGCATTATACTTGGTGATCCCTTCTCTGAGTTGCCCTCTCCCCAGAATATGAGGCCAGCCTCCAAACCATGGAGTCAACCTCCTGGTACTTATTTCTACTATTCTTCTATTCTTGGGTGTTAGTCTCCTGTTCTGTTATTCTATATTCCACAGATGAGTGCAATCTTTCTATGTCTGTCTCTCTTTCTGACTCATTTCACTTAGCATGATACTTTCCATGCCAATCCACTTATATGCAAAATTCATGACCTCCTTTTTTCTAACAGCTGCATAGTATTCCATTATACAGATGTACCAAAGTTTCTTCAGCCAGTCATCTATTCTAGGGCACTCAGGTTTTTTCCAGATTCTGGCTATTGTAAACAGTGCTGCGATGAACATGTAAGTGCAGATGTCATTTCAACTATACTTTTTTGCTTCTCTGGGATATATTCCCAGCAGTGGTATTGCTGGGTCAAATGACCATTGATATCATGATACCGTGAAATTCCAGGAATCTGACTTCCCACACCTGCCATCCCTCCATTGGCTTCTGCTGCACAGCTTTCACAGAATGTTAAGCTAGTGTTTCATTCTCTTTCACCAGTTCACTTGCTTTGGTTATTTATACTCCATGTAGGAGAGACACTGTCTGTCACTTAGCATCATCACCTCAAGTTCCATTCGTGTTGTCCCCCAAAAGCACAATTTTAGCCTAGCAACGTCCTGCTAAGTGCTGGCCACTGCTTAGTCACGGAGCCTTCTGTGGATGGACGATGGTTCATTCTCTGTTTTGGCTACTATGAAAAATGCTACCAGGGACCTAGGAGCCCAGATCACTGTATCACTGTCATCCCATTGCTCATCGATTTGATCGAGCGGGCACCAGCAACATCTCCATTGTGAGACTTGTTGTTACTGTTTTTTGGCATATCAAATACGCCACGGGTAGCTTGCCAGGCTCTGCCATTCGGGCGAGATACTCTCAGTAGCTTGCCAGGCTCTCCAAGAGGGGCAGAGGAATTGAACCCGGGTCAGCCACGTGCAAGGCAAATGCCCTACCCGCTGTGCTATTGCTCCAGCCCAGGAGCCCAGATATTCCTCTGAATTATCCTTTGTGTTATTGTTGGATCATAAGATGGAATGTCCTCTTTGATTTGACTAAGCGGCCTCCCTAGAGGCCTCTCAGCTGTGTTTCCACCCACCATGGCCCGGAGTTCCTTTCGCTTCACACCATCACTGACTCTTGTTTATTTGAGTGTCAGTCTATTTGAAACAGATCCTCTCACCACTGTCAGATGCTAAGAGTGGTTCTGCCGAGCTTTTTCCTAATGAGAGATAGTATTGAGTATACTTTCATGTGCCTATGAATCTTCTGAGTGGCATCTTTGGAAAAGAGTCAATTCAGATATTTTAGCTAGTTGTTGTTATTATTATTAATAATAATTATTATTATTACAAAGTTGTTCATGATTGGGTTTCTGTCATATAAAATTCCAACACCCATTCCTTCACCAGTGTACAGTTCCCACCACTAATGTCCCCAGTTTCCCTCCAACCCCCCTCCTTGCCAGCCTCTATGACAAGCACTTCTCTCTCTCTTCTCTCTCTCTTCTCTCTCTTCTCTCTCTTCTCTCTCTCTCTCCCCCCTCCCCCCTCTCTTCTTTCTGTTTCCTTTGGGGCACTATGGTTTGCAATACAGGTACTGAAAGGTCCTCATGTATATCCCTTAACCTACTTTCAGCTCCTAGTTCTTGTCCCGAGTGATCGTTTCCAACTCTCACTGTGGTGATGCTCCCTTCTCTACCTATTTTTGGCTAGTTTTCATCAGGATTGCTTTATTGTTGTTGCCGCATCATATAGGTTCTCGTGTTTATTGTATCTATCAACCCCTTTATCACCCTGTGATGTGCCAATGGCTTTTCCCAGTCAGCAGGTTCCCTTTTTGGCTTTGTGTTCATTTCCTTTATGGTGTGCCAGTCGTCCCAACTGTTTCTTTGCTCTGTTTCCCTTGGCTGTGATAGTTGGGTCCCCAAATAGGTCTCTGAGCTCAAAGCCTGTGGGTGGGAGCAATAGAGCAGCGGGTGGGTGTTTGCCTTGCACACAGCCTCCTGGGGGTGGGTCCCTGGCACCCCATATGGTGCCTCGAGCTTGCCAGTATTGATCCCAAAGCTCAGAGCCAGGAATAAGCCCTGAACACCGCTGGGTATGGCCCACAAACCAAATGAACAAAGGCTAGGAGCATCTCGCCCATTTTTCTCTATAGTTTACAGCTTTGGCCTTATACTTAAGTCTTCATTTAATTTTTAGTTAATTTTCATGTATGGTGGCAAATCTGATCTCACTTCTTCCGCCCTTCCTCCCTCCCTTCTTCTTTTTCCTCCTTTCCTTCCTCCCTCTATTTAGGCTCTTTCATGTTTAATAGTGGTTTGTAATTTCATCTTGTCCATTTCTGACTCTTAAAATTAGTGTTTTGGGTTTTTTTAATTCTTAGTGAGCCAATACGAGGGCTGATCAGTTGTTTATTCTTTCAAACAACCTTGCCCTGACTTCATAGCCCTTCATTTTAATTCTTAAGTTTTTATTATTTTGTTCCTTCTACTGGATTTTGGCTTCATTTGATCTTATTTTCCAGTTCCTGTAGCTGTTCTGTTTGATTGTTTGAGACCTTCCTTCCTCTCTGATGTGAACTGTCTTGTGGTGAACCTTCTACTTTGAATCCCCACTATGAGTGGAGACCCCCGTCTCCTCATTTTTGCTGATGATCTAAAGGCTCTTTTTATTTTTTCTTTGATCATTTTGCTTACCCAAGAATTATTCACATACATGCCTTTGAGCCACCACACTTGAACTTATTTTCCAGTTTTCTTTTTGTGGTAGATTTCTAGCTTCAGACCATTGTGGTCAGAAAGTGCTTAGTATGGGGGCTGGAGCAATAGCACAGCGGGTAGGGCGTTTGCCTTGCATGCAGCTGACTCGGGTTCAATTCCCAGCATCCCACATGTTCCCTGGAGCACTTCCAGGAGTAATTCCTGAGTGCATGAGCCAGGAGTAACCCCTGTGCATCGCCTGATGTGACTCTCCAAAAAAATGCTTAGTATGATTTTGTTTCGTGTCCCCCAGTATGTGATTTATCCTACTTGAAGTTCTCTGTACAATTCAGAAAAATATGTATACTTCTCTTTGCGGTTGGGACCTTCTGAATGTCTCCTTTATACCTATCAGATCAGTTAGTTTATATAAGGCCATTATTTGTTAATTTCCTGTGTATATGGTAAATCATATGTGATGATATCTGGTGGGCTGGAACAATAGCACAGCACTAGGGAGTTTGCCTTGCACACGGCCAACCTGGGTTCGATTCCTCCTCCCTTCTCGGAGAGCCCAGCAAGCTAACGAGAGTATTTTGCCCACATGGCAGAGCCTGGCAAGCTACCCATGGCGTATTCGATATGCCAAAAACAGTAACAAGTCTCAAGATGGCGATGTTACTGGTGCCTGCTCAAGCAAATCAATGAGCAACGGGATGACAGTGACAGTGACAGTGATGTTATCTGATATTATGTATCCTTTGTTGGTAGTGATAGGTTGAAGTCCTCTATCATGATTGTTGTTACCTATATTTCACTCAATTTCTATTAATAACAGAAATAAGCTTTTAATTTTAGATTCTCAATATATCATTCCACTGTCTCCAAGACTGTAGAGTTTCTGCAGAGAATTTTGGTGATAACCTGGTGAGGTTGCCTTTGTATGTTGCATATTTTCTCTAGCAAGCATTAATATTTTTTATCAGCGATGTTCGTTAATTTCATAATTAGGTGTTCTAGCGAAGTTTTGGTATTTTTGCTGTTTTTGCACTTACATTTGAGTGTCCCATCAGCTTCCTGGTATCCTGTAGTTTGTTCTCTCCTTAGTTTCAGAAGTTTCTAGCTTTGTTTCTTTGTAGAAAAAGAAGAAATTCTATTTTCTTCTTTCTTGCCTCATCTTATAGTATACCCATTATCCTTATGTTTCCTCGTCCAAATAGGCTTCTGACGGTAGGGCAAGTTTCTGTAGCTAGAGACTATTCCACTTTGGCTCAGAACACTAGCCCCTGGATCAACAAGAAGGAGCGTGGGGATGGTGGTAGGAGAACTTTCGCCTGACACGGTGTGACCACTAAAATCACTTGAGCTCAGAGATTGCGTATCGACCTCTGTGTATATGTATCTGTGCTCAGCGAAGACACTTGCTGGAATCCTGCAGACTTGAGTGCCCCACCTCCAGTCCTGTCTCTCCCCTCTCCATCTGCCGCTCACAGCGCTGCATCTCCCTGTTGCAAAACATTTCCCCCTAACGTGCCCAGACATGTTGTGCAGCGGGTCCCGGCAGACCTGGGGCAAAGGATGACAGGCACGTGGAGAAACACCTTCCAGGAGCAGCTGATGGCTGTTGACTTTATTGCCAAATCACTGTATCACTGTGATCCCGTTGCTCATTGATTTGCTCGAGTGGGCACCAGTAATGTCTCCATTGTGAGACTTGTTACTATTTTCGGCATATCGAATACGCCATGGGGAGCTTGCCAGGCTCTGCCGTGCGATCAGGATACTCTCCATAGCTTGCCCGGCTCTCAGAGAGTTCGACAGAGGAATCGAACCTGGGTCAGCCATGTGCAAGGCAAACGTTATTGCCAAATACACACATATTTTATAGAGGGTCTCAGCTTACAGAAAGGTTCAATCACAGAAAGTTGAGCCTTATTGGCCTATCACCTCTCCAACTCTGTTGTCCCCGTTCAGTCCAATCAAGGGCTAGTTGCTGCAGTTAGGATGACTTGCTAAGCATATGTGACAGTTTCTGTGTCGGGGCTCATTACACCTGGTACTGGCCGACACCTTGTACTTACCGACTCTGCCCAGACACTCCCTCTTGCCGGGCTTTGCTTCTGGGCCACTTTGCAAGGCCGGGTCTTCTCTGCTCCAGTGCTCATCACCGTGCCTCACACCTCCCACTCTGCTGAGCTTGTAGCTGGAGCTCTAGACCCCGTTCCTCTGCCAACACCATAAGCTTCACCTACGGATAATGACTGACACAAGTTACATGACTGGTGCCTGGTTGGGCTTAAAGGGGAGTTTTTTTTCTCTAATTCACATTTTTCCTGAAAAGTTGCTTTTCTGAAGTCTTGTCTTCTGCTCTCCCACTCCATGACTTTGTACTTGTACTTGCATGTGTGGGTAGAGGGGGGCTGGAGGGAGGGAAAAAAATGCCTGTGACAAATATATACCTGTTACAAAACATGGAATTGTCCTAGACATATGTTGCAGACATATTGTAGTGATGTCTGTGTGGTTTGAATTGTCCCTTTTCACGCAAGAATATTTGAATCCAGCTGATAATCAGAGCCATCACTTGGCAAAACTAGTTTCACACTCGTAACAACCAAAAGCCAGTTGAGAGAAAGTGCCTTTATACAATAAAGAATTTAAGGAAATTGTCGACTTTGGGTTGAGAATTCTACACATTGCTTCCCAGATCTTTCATTTCCTTTTCTGTCTCTGAAATTGGTTGAAGGGCGGCAGTATTCAGACAGTGGCCACTGAAGTGGAAACAGGTAAATGACTTGTGGAATCATCAAACCAGTGTTGTCTCATGAAGAAAAACACAGAAATGTGTTATTCCCAGAGCACAACTAGTGAACATATGTGTACATCACTCCCCACAAACAAAGAAAAATCATTTTCGCTTCAATTTACCTTTGAAAAGAGCCATTTTTCTGTGACTTTCCCAAAATATAGTACAATTTGTATTAGGCGAATTATAAGGAATATTCAACTTTGCTGATTTTTTTTTAATTTGGGGGAGACACACCTGGCTGTGCTCAGGGCTTCCTCCTGGCTCTGCACTCAGGGGTCACTCGGCGATGCTCAGTGGACCATATGGATGCTGGGGATCAAACTTCAGTCGACTGCATGCAAGGCAAACACCCTCCCCAATGTATTTTCACTGCAGCCCTTTTCCTGATACTTTATAAGAAAGCTGACAAAGAGGAGCTATCAAGAGTACAGTGGGCAAGGCACATGCTTTGCATGGGGCAGACTGAGTACAATATCCGGCACCCCATCGGGTCCCCTGAGCTCCGTCAGGAGCCTTCTGTAAGCACAGAGCAGGAGTAATCCCTGAGCACTGCCAGGTATGTCCAGAAAACAGGAATGGAGGGAGGGAGGGGAGAGGAAAGCTCAGTCTATTTTACTTATGTGCTAGTTAGTATCAGCTTTTCTTAAATACCAAATTTCCTGAGCAGACAAAAGTCATGATGCTTATGGAAAATCATGCTTATTAGTATTGACCGGAGATGAGTATATTTACTTGTTTTTCTCCTGTCTTTGGACTTGTTAGTACTATGTAGAATCCACCCTGGAAACGATGAGAAGCAAGTTCATCCTATCAAAATCTCCAAGATTTAATTCAAATAGTCACTTAATATAAACAATACTCGCTTACTGTTTTTTATTATTGTTCAAAGTTGGAGGGGGGCGGCAGAGAGAGAGCTCCCCAGAACAAGTGTGTGTTTGCGTGCTGAAGTAACCCCATCTCTGGAGAACCCTGAGCCCCTCTGGGAGTGACCCCCATCCCAAGTATAGAACGTAAGTAGTCCAAGAAGTGTTGAGTTTGGCTCTCAGACCAAGTAAGTTGTCTGGAGAGTTTAGTTTCCCATCTAAGGCCACTCAAATCTGTACCGTAGCCGAGGAAATCCTAGGAAAATGCATTTTGGCTTATGACCTTTGGTGAACTTGAAGCAGGGAATAAACACCAAGATCGTTGTGTGGCTGGCAGAACTGGATTGTGGGATTGTGGTCCAGTGGATGTATCACTTCCAACCGCCACCGTGTATGCACCACGTGTGTCCACCTCTGTCCAGGCGGGGCCCCTTTCTTCCATGTGTCTTAACAAAGCCTGAAATCCCAGGTGGCAAGAAATGCCAGGTTCATCCCTGCCACTTGTCTGTACAAAGCTCTGTGGCCTGACGTGCCTCTTTCAGCAGTGTTGACTTCATAAAATTTTACTTATGTCAAAGCACCTTTTTCATAGGATCTAGATTGTAGCAGGGTTAGGTGGCTGAATGAAATCGGGAAAAAAATATTATTTCACTCTGTTGGAATGTTTTGCTATAAATAATGATTCGAACTGAAGTGTGGTATTTTGCCTGGATAGGTACATGCAAGGAGCAATTTGTTCAGATACTTTTTATACCAACGTCCCAAACTAGAAAAAGAATGAAATATATACACTTTGAGCAATTTATTTGAAGCAGGTTTAAAAAAAATACAATAATAAAGTGTCGCCAACATTGGGAGTGGCAGAAACTCCCAGAGCATATATAAACTCGTGCACACATGCACAAGCTGATTTTTCTTAACTGGCACAGTCTCACTTGTCACGTCTCTAAAATAAGATAAAATATTTGCAAGGTTTTTATCCTGGATCTTCTAATGTGAGTTCTGCAGTGAGGGAGAGATTGTTTTCAAAAGCCTGAGTAAATTGTTTTACGGTGTTTAAAATGATATCTCTGTCCCGGCCCTTTATGACAGAGAAATCAGTAATAAAACAGTACAGTGAGTACCAATTAAGGAACATTGAATCAATGGTATGTAGCACAGGGCTGATTGAGACAGTTGCTGATTGGAATAAATGGATTTAATATGTACATATTTGCAGACTGTAGCTTTTCTGTCATGCTCCAGGAACTGGTACATGAATAATCTAAGAATGATACCTACTTACAACTTTAATGAGATACTAATGCTGACCATTTTTTAAAGTTGTCATTATAAAGTGTTCAGAAACCCACAATGCTAAATAAAACTCAGCCCTTCTCTCCCAGGATTTTGCAGGCATGGCCATCTTTTCAATCCGATGTGCTCATCTGATTGAATCTCACTCTTTCCTGAAGACGGGCCCCTCAGATTTTATTGTTGTAATTAAACTGAGAAATATTTCCGGCGTTCTGAGTTCAGTTATTTGCCTATGTCTCTGCCATTCCCAGGAGTCTGTTCAGTAGCCCTGTGAAAAGACTGTAATATTTAATATGCGGCAGCCCCACCGGTGTTGGCAGCAGAAACAATGGGGAAAGTCCATAACTATCCACCTCAGCACCTCTGAGTACACAGTCAGACTCTGTAATTTTCTCTGGCATGCCAACCTCGGTCTCTGTCACCCACTTGGTTTGTCCTGTCGCTTCTTGGTGTCTCTGAGAATCAGTTTATCAGCAGAAGGTAGGCAGATGTGCAATCAGTCCTCATCCCAGTGTCTTCCAAGCATCCCAGTCTCTCTAACGCAGTCACTTCTCCCTCTGACCTTATGCATTTAAGCATTTATTGGGGGCTACACCCAGCAGTACTCAAGGTTTACTCCTGGCTCTGTGCTCAGCAATCATTCTTGGCCAGGCTTGAGGGAAAGGGGATGGAACAAGGGTCAGCCATATGCAGGGCCACCACTCTCCAATCTCTCCAGCCCTCTAGCCTTACTTTTTTTTTTAATGCTTTTGGTCATACTCGGCAATGCTCAGGAATTACTCCTGGCAGTGCTCGGGGGACCATATGAGATGCTGGGAATAGAACCCGGGTCAGCTGTATGCAATGCAAACGCCCTACCTGCTGTGCTATGGCTCCAGCCCCTAGCCTTACTTTGAATGAGCTGCGTTCTTGGGCACTGTTTCCAAGCAGATCCGGTCTAGCCTGTGGACCTCTATAAACTGCTCTGGTATCCAATCTTTTCCAGTCCACTGGCTTTCCTTTTTTCTGAGGAATAGGTAGCTCTCTCCCTGAGTAGTTTGCCAGTTGGTTTCCCAAACTTTGGGTTTTTAGAAAAGATGAGCCCTGTCCGTTATTGTAAAACTTCCCTTGAGCTTAAAGGTAAGTTCCTGCACGGCTTAGCTGTCCAGTTCAAGTTCCCAGTGAGTTTGGGTTCGACTCTTTATTGATTGCTTCCTTTTTAAACTGTCAGTGTTGAATTGGTTACTTCCACATTTCTTCCACCTTAACTGGAGAAAGTTTGTGGACCCATCCAAAACCCCAGGATGCTTTCATCTGCCTTCCCAGGGACCCACGGGGCTGGGCCTCCTGAATTGTCTTTTTTCATTCCATCTGGGAACTTTGACCCTAGAGCACCTGGTGGCAAGTCTGGCTGTGCCCCTGGCGAGCATTTTGACCTTGGGAACGGTTCTTTAATTTCCTGTGCTCCCGTATCTTTGTGAACTTCGGGGTCATCATAATAGTGCACCGGCCTCCCCCCAGCTTAGGCTTGTCGTCAGCGCAGATGAATGGTCAGTGATAGTTCTTGCTAATATTGCTCGATTCGGTAGGATGGATGGGCCAGGGGGGAGGGGAGAAGAACAGATGAAAGGGAATGAGGGCTCAGGAGGTACCAAGGCGGCATTCCCCACAAGGCCACCTCAGGGTTATTCTTCGAGTATCTGCAAAGGCAGCAGACACGTGGCGGCCAGTTCCTCCGGGAGAAGCGACTGTGGTAACATGATTCAGAAGGTGCTGAGACTCCCACCCCAGCCAGGCACTGCAGGGATGCGCCTGACAGAGACGCTGACATTTCTCCTGGGGAAGATGGGCACAGGAAGTCCCGCCCATCTGCATGTCACTCACAGCGTGTTTCCTCGGGGCATCTTTGCTGCTTGGGAGGGGTCTGTCCCAGCTGGTTCTCACATAGTCTCCTCCCCTCTACCCTCTGCCTCAGACCCGTCCTCGTCTGGGAGCATCTGGAGGCGACAGGAAGCAACCAGGTCACCAAGGAAATGCAGGG
This sequence comes from Sorex araneus, assembly GCF_027595985.1. Classification (NCBI taxonomy): domain Eukaryota; kingdom Metazoa; phylum Chordata; class Mammalia; order Eulipotyphla; family Soricidae; genus Sorex; species Sorex araneus. Next base: position 303,047,936 of record NC_073302.1, on the reverse strand, counting down.
AGTATGGTTCACAGTCTGCAGAGAATTCCCAGATAGTTCCAGCCATCTCCTCCCATTTCTCCATGATGGGGGTTAAGAAGGTTCCAGAAGACTCTATGAGCAGGTTCCCTCCTGGGGGGCTGGGGGGGGCTTGAAATTCAGATCTTTTGGTTTGGTTTTGGTTTGGGGCTACATCAGGTGGTGCTCGGGGCTTACTCCTGGCTCTGTGTGCGGGGATCACTCCTGGTGGTGCTGGGGAAGCCATGTGGGATGCTGGGAGTCAAACAGGGGTTCAGCTCATGCACAGCAAGCTGTGATCTCTCTCCAGCCCCTGGACCCAGACATTAAGGAGTATAGAAAAAAGCCTTTCTATACTCTTGGGTCCACTTACGTGTTCCACAAACCACAGAAGGGAGCGTTGGTGGATGTGGGAGGGAGAAGGAATTCTTTTTGGAGCTGTGTGTAGGGCACTTGCTTGTGCGATAGTGAGATTTGTGGGCTATCAGACGCTAAAAGTGTCGTGGGAATGAAATCAGCTCCTCCATAGGAAACGCTTAGGCGCGTCATCCACAGCCGGTGCTGTTCCTACGTGCAGAAGTCTGCTGAGTCTTGGTCCCACCAGACCACCAGTATTCCCAGCACCTTGCTCGTGTGGGCTTACCCCAAGCTCATGGCTGCTCCAGGAACAGCAGGGGATCTTTGTGTACCTGAAGTGAGATGCCAGAGTTCACCTGGCAGTTACAAGGCCCGCACCTGCCTCCTGCCATCCCCGGCCTGGGCACCCGGTCCATTCCCTTGTGGGGGAGCCGGGGAGAGAATGCATCCCACCTGGCTCTGGGGACGTAAGTTTGCTTCCAGTTGTGAGGTCAGGAATGGTTGATGCTGTGTTGCTTTCCTCAGCTGGCTCTGCTGAAAAACACGGTGGGTTTTTCTACTGGTTTCTAAATCTCCAGAGGACTCTTTATGATATCCCAGGAGTTAAAAGCCAGCTTTTAAGCCAGATATGGGCATTCCCAAATCTCTTTGGCCTACTGACCCCTTGCTTGAAAAAAAAAAACACCAGAAGTAAACCTCAGCACAGAGATGGGAACAACACCATCCGCCGTACCATCTCTCTGGCCCCTGAAGATGCAGTAAAACTAGAGTGTTTTCATCATACGATATAATCTGTTTTGAAAAACTCTCCATTAACTATTTGGTGGTGGGTTTTTTTTCCCCTGACATTTGTCTACCATTTTTCTTCTCTAAAACAAATATAGAACTTCTGGACAGAACTCATAGGAATGCCTTAACCTTCAGTGTCTGAGCACACGCATTGGTTTCCAGAATGATTTTTTGGCAGCTTGGTGCGTGTTTCAGCAATGTGATGGCTATATGTCTTTAAAGATACAGGACTGTGATTTGTCCCATGATTTTTCCTCACGGTGTCCTGCCCATAGTTGCTTGCAGGGTCTGATTTATCCATGTCTTAGCAGTTGCAGTGATCATGTTTTGTAATGATTGCAACTCATCCCTCAATATCATCTTTTACCTGGTCCATGGTTAAAAAATAGACTCTGAGATGGGCAGCACTGCCAGGCCAAGGATCTCAGGGCTTGCTTCCAGACTCTTTCTCAGTGACCACCCGGTTATCCACTATGAAACAAGATGCAAAGGAAAAACCTTGGGATCTTTTTCACAGTGCAGATGTTACTCTCGGTCTTGGTTCCTCATTTTTGCCTAGAAGGTATTGAATATTTTCGCTATTGGAAATGTTATATTTGATCTGCTGTGTAGCTTTAACTATTTTCTGATTTCAGTTCTGCTTCTGATGCTCTCTTGACCAAGTGACAAATCAACCTCTACCCCAGGACCCGTTCGGCATAATCGATCATAAGCTAAAATAATGGGATTGACGGCATCAGAGACAATATCTTCCTCTTTATATACTGCTCACCGTGATCAGATTGAATCCATTTCTTATTTGTGGGGGTCATAACGAAAGTGGATTTGTTGCGAACTCAAAAGGCTTCTTCTCTCTGACACGGGTGGTATTTGTTTTTATCACTGAAGAATTTCCTGTCCAACTTGAATCAGAAATTCCTAGATTTTCAGTGGCATTTTGTGTTCAAACACCAGTGGAACAATTAGGACACTTGTTTCAATTCTGTCATGTTAATATTTATCTTAGAAATTCTGTGAATGTGTCTAACAGTATACTTTTATTTTAATACAGTGGAATAATTATTTTTATTGTAATTTTTGGCAATGTCTCGAATGCTGTTTCTTCTTCACCTTAATTCCCCCCAATCAAGATTCTGCCATTAGCTTGGCACACACTTCTTTTTCGACACTATTCAGAAGACTCTCATGGAGCCCTGTGGTAAAATGAAGGCTCTTTCTCCATCCACAGTACAGATGCATCCAAACCACATGTGGTTATATTCACGCACACGACAGGCGTGAGTGGTACCGTTGGAGTTTAGACCATCCTACCACAAATTCTGCTATCACTTGTGTCTGTCATGAAAAAAAGAGTCAACATAAGCATCTTCAAAAAGCAGTTTTAGGGGGTGGAGAGATAGTTCGGTGGGTCAGGTGCTTATCTGGCACAAGGCTGACCTGGGTTCAGCCCCCTGAGCACAAAGCCAGGAATAACCCTGAGCTTTGCCAGGTGTGGCCCAAACACAATTTTTTTTAAAGGAGAAGCAGCTTTAGATCATGAAAGCTGTATGAATTTTGATCCAGCCATGAGATCCAAGGCTTGGGAAGACTCTGAGTCCCATTGGCAGGTGAAGCAGGTGGCAGGATGTGACCTCACTTTCGGAGATGGGTGTAGCCCGATTGTAACCTCACGAAAGAGTGGGACTCATCTGCCTCCCGACTTTTTCTGCAACACTTTTGGGAGCCCTGAAGCTTTCCCAGTGTGGCTCTTGGGAAGAAGCTGGAGCTTAGAGCTATCACCCTTCCTAACGGCCTCCGCTGACACAGCACCATGCACTGTGCTGGGAACTTCGGTTCCTGGTGATTGACAGAACACACACTCACCTTTTTTTCCTAATATTCGGAATTTGCCTCTATACTTCCCCAGTCCACACTTTCTTCCTTTTAGGCTCTGTCATGAATCACGGATTCATGACAGAGCCAGAGAAAGAATGAATCACAGAAGTTTGATCCGTTGTCTGTACACAAGCAACCCAAGAGAGAAGATGAATGAAACAGGATTTCTGTGGGTTGATCTCACGCAAGAGAAAGTTCCAGAACATACATTCCAAAAGGCTCCTGCTGGGGCTTCGGTGTTGTCCTTTTTGCTCTGGTGTCCCCTCTGAAACTAGGTTCTCAAAAACAAACTTTTAATTTTTTTTTTTCCATCCTGCCAGAAAAATCAAAGCTTGCTTAGTTGTAGATCTCCTGGCGGGGACCAGCCAACGTTTTTGTTGTTTTTTTTTTGTTTTTTTTTTTTTTTAGCTGATGATCAAGAACAGATTCCCTTTGTTCGGCTTAGCTAGTGTAGATTCTAAGGGGGGATGAGACTGGGTGAGTGAGCTCCAGACAAAGGGAGGAAGGCAGCGTGGGTTTACCTGCAGACCTCTCTGGAAAATGCTGACTATCCCAACCGCCGTGACGCCCCTTGCTCAAATGTGCCCAGATTGCAATTTTTTGCAAGGCTGTAAAGTGCATTTCTGTCGTGTGGTGTGAGTTTCATGTCAGGTGCAGCGATTTGCATGTAAATTCTGAAAATTTTCCTTGTCCCACGTGACACCTCTGAAATGTCTGTCTGTTCTTTTTTTCCTCTTTACTTTCTCAAGCTCACTATTTGGATAAGATAGTGAAAGGTACTGTATACTCGCTCTTTGTTGCTCTATCTCCATATTTATCTATTTATAACTGTGTTTCAGATTGCACTAGGTTTGAAAATAGACTGTTTTTCATGCATATTTTTGTAAGCTATAAAATCAGGCTCACATATGTGAATTGCCTTGGATTTAAAGTACTGAGACGTAAATGTCTGTGTCTCATTTTTATAATTTGGGGTTATCAGACTTCATTCTTATGTGAAAGCATTAGTTTTCACTGGAACCAAAAACTGAAGATGGCTGTACATTTGCTGTTTTTTGCTTTTTTTATTTTTTTCTTTGCCGGAAGCTCCTCATTGTTGACAATTCCCTGAATGAGCTTTAAATTTAATTCTAAATTGAAGGATCTTTCTGATCTCAGAATAAGAAATTGTCTAAGGAAGATTCCAGTTAACCTCTGTCAAGAGAAACCTCATTTGTCATGCCCTCATAGGGATGCATCTTTGACTTTTTCTCTGAACTCATAGAGTGCCATTATTGAGGTTTTCCTTTCTTTGGGCAAATCAAAAATACTATGGCTTCTGTCAAACAAATGATGGTACCACTCAGCAGAAAACAGCAGATTCTCGTGTCTTCAGTTGTCTTAGAACTAGGTGGAAACTATTTTTTTCAGAAAAGAAAATTCCCTTTCCCTTGCTCCTCGGATTACCTATTTCTATTCCTTGTTTGTGCTTCTCATTAGAATATGAAAATATTCATGGCAATATCCAGGCTTTCCTACAAGAACTCAAGGGCGCGTGCTCTCAGCCGCTGCGCCTCTTTGTCAATGGGGCAATGACATCTTTTTGTTAAAGACAACCCCCCAAATTTTATTTTTTTGAATCATTCACCAGGAAAATCCCCCTTCTATATCTGGAAAAATCCACTACTACCGAGGGTCATTGTGGGAGAGAAAAGCAGCGGCCAAATTAATCTCACCCTGGCCCTATGAAAACCATAAGGATAAATCCATCCTCCCTCGCCACACGGAACTAGCCAAATCTTCTTTCTCTTAACTCTGCTCTTAAGAGACAGAACATCTCTCAGAGATATTTTTAAATCCCCTTCTGCTGTGGAGGAGGGGAAGCCAACCAAATAAGTCCTTTCATACAAACTTCAAATGAACATCCCCCCCAAAAAAAAGTGTTCCCTTAAATTTATCACTGAAACAAGGGTAGCAATCATATGGTAAGATGCTGTTTGGCAAATTCCAATTTGTGATAGCGAATTTTTTTTTTACATATATCCAGATCATACCAAATTCTGAGGAATTCTCTGCAGAGAGCTCTGATGGGCAGCCAGTTATTCTGACCATCTTAGGTCATTGACATCCGTGGTTGTCTCGGTAGACTCAATTCTAGAATGTACCTGGCAATTACCCTCACCCACAGATCATGTTGGCTGCATGCCAGATTATCATGAACAGAAAAAAAAAAGGGGCAAGAATTTGTTTTTCTTTTTTTTTTCTTTCTAATGTCATGTTAGACTTAAACAAGTATAGATTTTGGATATATTCAATTATTTTAATCGTTTCCCAAATTTTCCCTCCTTGCCCATAAAAGCAGACAAGATAGGATATAAAGGTAAAGCACAGCATCAAAAGCCTTAGGGAGATTGTCACAAAATATCACTCTTCCGCGCTCTGTCTTGAAGCACGCCACTACCGTGTTTTTGTTCAGTGTTTTAATGTGGTCCTGATGGTATTTCATTTTGTCCGTCCTAAGTAATCCAATATGCACAGCTCTTACATTGAGTTGAGAACCCTTGTCGATCCCGTCCCATCCGTATGCAGCCCGAATCCCAGTGTTTGTTAGATTAGATGCTAAAGCTGCTTCCCTCTCTCCTGGGCTTTGCTTCTTCTGTGAAAAAGGAATGTCCTCTTGGCATAAAGTATAGTCATGAATCCCGGCCTATACTTTGTGCGGTGACTTAATGCACTGTAATTTCACATGCATAGACGGCAACTCTGAGGCCAGACAAAATTAAAGTTCTCTTTGGGACCTCAGCTCATGACCTCATCCCCACGTCCATGCTTTCCAAATTGCGAGGGTATTTTTTTTTTAAAAAAGCAACAAGGTGTTTCCAGAGGGCCTGGCTGCTTGTGGGGCCCCGGTGGGGGGAAGCAACTCTGCTTAAGGATGTGAAGCAACACTCATGGCGATGCTTGGGGTGCAACGGCCAACCAACCTTGTTGCTTTGCTGAAGGGAAAAAAAAAAAATTGCAGTTAATTTTGTCTGGCCTGCAGCAGTGCGGTGGGGCTTCCTCTATTTCGTGCTTCCCAGGTAAGTGGTGTCTCAAGGGTCAGGCCAAAGATACCACTCGGCTCCAGAACTAGATTCCGTCGTGAAGGTTGCTGTTTTTATCCATGTGCAATTACAGTATTTGTGCTGTTTCGAAAGGCCTGTTCCCACTCAGTGTCTCTTCTCTGTCTCTTGGTTGGGGCGCGCCCGGGTCAGACTCACATCAGTGCTGTTGTGCTTCTTTGTCTCTCCGCACAGAGGGATGCCCAGGCCTCTGCAACAGCAATGGAAGATGCACCCTGGACCAGAACGGCTGGCACTGTGTCTGCCAGCCCGGCTGGCGAGGAGCGGGCTGCGACGTGGCCATGGAAACCCTGTGCACAGACAGCAAGGACAATGAAGGAGGTAGGTGGGCACGCAGGCACCGAGACGGGCCCCGACCGGGCACAAGGGATGCATCAACAAGACCCAAAGAACAGCACCCAGGTCCTCAACGTCAACGTCTCGCTCCTTCCACTGCCGGCTCACATCACTTAACATGGGGATCACACCAAAAAAATTAGCTTAAAATGGCACCAGGGGAAGATTTCTGCACATGCAGTGCCAGGGTGGAGAGAGAAGACGGGAGGTAGCGCTGTTGCTTTGGCATCTGAGCCTGCTTCAGTCCCTGGCACCCCGTGGTCCCTTGAGCACTGCCAGGGGTCACTCCTGAACACAGAGTCAGGACCAGCCCCAGGGCGCCACCAGCCCCCTAAAGGAATGTAATTCTATATCCATCAAGTCCTGAATCCAAGGCGTTGCTGGCAGCGTCCCCCCGGGTGCATTTCTCGCTCCGTGAGAGGTGGCGAGCAGAAAGGGACAATGCGTGCTGGTGGATGCCACCCGTGGCTCACTCTTCAGTGTGATTTTGTTGGCACAACTTGAGGCGCCGGTAGCTGGTGTGAATGTAAATGTTCAGAAACCATGGGTCAGCACTGGGGAAGGGGTTCATTCCCTCCGTTCCCAGAAGCCAGTACAGGGGAATCATTCGGAGGCAGGAGGGTGGGCACGTACTGGTTAATGGCTTTCCTCTCCCATCCCCCCTGCCCTGTGTGGAGTGTCACTGTGATGTCAGGGAGCTCAGAGCCGTATGTGATCACTCACACCTTCCAGAGACAAGCCCTGGGCCCGGCCCTTTCGGGGCCAGTGGGGCGGAGAGAAAAGAAATGCCTAGCATGCACCAGACCCGGCTCCGTCCCCAACCCCCCAGGCCCCCAGGTGTCACCAGGTGTCATTCCCGGTGGTCCCCAACACCCACAGGCTGGAACAGCAGCTCAGGCACTGGATTGGCCAAGAATTGCGGGGCTGGAGCGGGTGCAGTGGGCCTTGCGCCCAAGGGCCTGGGGTGGATCCTGGCTACTGCCTGGTTCCTAGTGTGGGGCCATGTCCTCGGGCCCCCGGGAGATGACAGCCCAGCGCCAGGCCTCCAGGAAGGCCGTGGCTCCCCGCCTCCCCGGCCCCTATGCCCCCCGGCAGTGAGCAGCAGTTTAACCCCTCTCTGCTGCTGCTGGTGCCCTGGCCCTCACATGCAGGTGCCTCCCCCTCCCTGTGCCACTGTGATGCCTCCCAGGAGATGCCCCGTCCCTCCTCATCAGTGTTTGGCCCGGGGTGCAAGAGTCAGAGCATTTGGGCAGGAGGACGTGGAAAAGGCCTTCGTCAGGCCAGCCACAGTGTGCTCCGGAGCAACTCCTGTTGTCCTGTGGGCCTTCTAGAATGTTCTCTTGACTGAGCGCAGTTTATTGAAGGTGGCTGAAGAGCAGCTTGCTAGGAAGTGTTCTCTAAGAACCTGCGTTCCACCTCTCCCTAGCACACACCTCTCTGACACACACAGTGACAAAAATACACCAGATATATATACAGAAATACACCAGATACATGGATACAGACATGCACAAATGGACACAGATGCACACATGACACATAAATACATGTGCCAGACACATGTACAGACATACATATCAACACACACCAGACTTGTACGGAGACACACATACTCATGTCAAAAGAGACAGCGAAGCATGCAGACCTGACACATGTACACAGACATACACAGGCACACCGATACACACACAGTGACACATAAACACCAGACTTGTGTACACAGATACATACAGATACATAGTAACCCATAGAGAAACACACATACTAGTCATATGTACATGCACACAGTCACAGAAGCATTGAACACATGTACAGAGACACACACATACTCACATGTGCTCATACTCATGCTCACATGTGCTAATACACATACGTACCTCATATATGCGTACACAGAAGAATGCATACCAGACATATGTACACAGACACAGATGTATGCAGGCACACATACAGTGGCACACAGAGACACACATACACCAAAGCACGCTGACACACAAGTACACAGAAACACACATCGATGTATATGTCCAGACATACAGACTCAAATGCTCAGGTGCTCATGCCACTTGCCGATGGTGGTGTCTTGGCCTCTAGATTGCAGCAGCCTCCGGCTCTTCCTATCCTTTGCTTCCACGGCTGTCAGGAGAAACTTCAACCTGGTGGGGAGCTGGGTCCTGAGGGTGGATGCCGCGGCTCCCTGGAGATGCTCTGCTCACATGCCTGGCACCATGTGCATCACCCTCAGACAGACCCAGTGCAGGCCGGCCAGCCCCTCTCCTCCTCGACCCTGAGGAGGACGCAGATCCTCACAGGAGGACATGCTGCACAGGCTGAGTTTGTAGCTACATGGCAGAGTCATGGAGGGTGGAACCCCCAGCCCCGGGTACTGTCAGCTGCAGAGTCTTCTTCATTCCTCCAGACACGTCTGCCCTGAGTCGGCCTGTTTCCTGCTTGGCTTCACTCTGGTGTCTTCTGTCAGGGAGAAGCTTTCAGCAGATGGAGATTTCTCTGAGGTTTATCCTTCCTTTCATGCATGAGTAGCGGACTGTTGGCCTCTAAGTAGGGTTTTTCCACCGGTGAGATCATACGTTGTGTTTCATACAATCTCTTCCAAAACTTATGGGGGTGACTTCATGTCCAGTTCATCAAGAACCTTGAAAAATTCCCAGTGACTGAAGCTCGGGAAAACCAGATTCACCGAGATTACCCTAGTGTCGGGGGGAGTGGGAGCGGGGGTGGGGGGTGATAGGGGATGAAGAGCTAGTACAGTGGGTAGGAAGCTTTGCTTAGCATGAGGCTGACCCAGGTTTGATCACCAGCACCTTATAAAGTCCCCTGAGCCTTCTGGAGTGATCCCTGAGTGCAGAGCAAGGAGGAAAGCCTGACATAGCTGGGTGTGGCCCAAAACAAACCACAAACTAGGTGGGTGTAGGGAGCAGAACCCGTGTGTAGTGAGAACCCACCAAGAGACGGGTATTTGTACCATCACATGGCAAAGAGCAGAGTTGTGTTACTAAAATGTTCATTTCCACCTGTGTCTGTCTCCTAGTACCTAGGAACTGAATTCACTCTTCCCTTCATTTGGCAAATACATTGGCATCTGCTTGATGCCAACTAGTATAATGGATGCTGAGAATACAGCCGTGTGTTAGATCTAACCCTCCCTCTAGGAGCATCATGAGGCCATCATCTGAGCAGATCACTGCAGAGATTGGTAGTGGTGGGGGGAGAAAGATCTCTGAGGGAATGGTCATTGGGAAAGGCCTTCTCATGATGAGGACGCTGATTTGATTCCTGGATTCAGTAAGAACTAAGTTAAGGGAGCATGTTAGCTGGAGATGTGAGATCCTCACATTCTATTTCCGTAAAGGTGCTTGTGACCCAAGTGCAGAGCTGGGCTGAGACTAGAACCTGGGAAGCAAGAATGGTTGTTGAGTTCTTGTCCAGAGCTCACAATGGAAGCATGACAATGGCTTCCTTGGCTGGCAAGGAGCAAACTCCACCGAGTCTCTGATCCTGGAAGTTTTGGTAACGAAGTAGGTGGAGAGAAAAGGGAAGGAAGAACCGAAAGTGACATTCGGGTCTCTTCTCTGAGAAACAGAATGGTTTGCACTAGAAAATGAGCAAGAAACAGAATGTGTCAATGAGATTGTGTGCTTTAGCCGTGTTAGATTTTCGATGCCAATGTCATATCCAGTGGAAATATAGAGAAGACAGATTGTTGATGTTGGAATTCAGGAGACTTATCCATATGGAGGCACCAGCATTGAAAGAAAGCACCGAAGGAGACAGACCCAAAATATACTGAAAACCAAAACATGATCCCAATTCAGTGATTTCACGACATTTCACGACAATTGCAAAATAGTGATTTTAGTTGGTAATGATAGGTACCTAATCTGTACACTTAGGAAATTCTAAGCCCACTTAAAATCCTATAATGAAAGGTAAATCTCGAAGGAAGGGATTATACTGTGAGAAATGGTAGTCGGCATTAATCATCTTTGCAGTTAAAAAGAAAACTCATCAAAAAGAAAGGTATGACTTTCTGGTTTAGGAATCAGGATTTTGAAAAACAAATTACCCATAATGCTTCAAAGAACAAAGTGGCAATTTTGGGGGCTGGAGCGATAGCACAGCAGGTAGGGCATTTGCCATGTACACGGTCAACCCAGGTTCAATTCCCAGCATCCCATATGGTCCCCCAAGCACCACCAGGACTAATTCCTGAGTGCAGAGCCATGAGTAACCCCTGTACATCACCAGGTGTGACCCAAAAAGCAAAAACAAAAACTTTTTAAAAAGTGGCAATTTTTACCATCGAGTAAGTAGAGCAAGCTCAGAGGATAACCAAGTAAGAGACACATGTGTGAGAAAGTTTGGGTATTTGATCTTGGTGACTTGGTATGACATTGAGCAAAAGGGGCACATATGCCAAAAGAATGAGATGTTAGTAATTTTGCACTGTATAAATTCATCAGAAAGTAAAAGTGTCAAAAATGAGGAATCCAAGAGAATAATAGGGCTGGAGAGCAACTTTAAAGCAAGACCAGAGATTGGCAAGTAGTTGCCCTTGGGCCCAAGCCTGTTAGAGTAAATAAAGTTTTATTGGAACACAGCTCCACCGGCCACTAACCAGGCTAAGAAGGCTTTGGAGTGCTAAAGCCAGAGTTGAGTAGTTTCAACAGACTGCTCCACAAAGCCTTAAGTATGAGATATCTTGCCTGTACCAAATAAATTCATCCACCCCTGTGAAAATCCGGTGGAAGCGAAGGAAAGGGGGGTGTTTCCTGAAAAGGGGGAATGGCCAGTTGATGGGAAAGAAACCATGGAAGGATCTGGAAGGGCAGTTTCTGCCCTGTTGCCTGCATCCAGGTATCACTCGCATCAGAAGGCACCTGTCTGATTAGTGCCATGAAACTCGGCGGGTTTGGAGCAGTTCTGATGTTCTGTAGATTATTTTTTTTATGAATGATTCCATTTGCTGTGGCTTCTCTGCTGATCTCCATCTCAGCCAACCTAATATTCCAGAGACGAGGCATGATGATTCCGAGAAGCTATCCCATGAAGACAATTTTACTGCGGTGTCCATTTCCGCACGAGGGCAATCAACATGGTTGGCCCCGGCTAGTCCTAGCTATCTGAGCACAAAGAATGAAAAATGCTTTTGCGAGTTATGGGGAGCCAGATTCATAACCATCCGTCACTTGCATGGGCAAGTTACTGATAAAACGCGGCGGAAAAAATAACACACAGTGTGCCCCTGCATCTTGGCTGTTGAAAATGAGATTCTTTCCCTGATTGATGTTAGCAGAGAAGCTTGTAAAAATGCATTTCCCACTGATTAGTTCAGAAGGTGTCAATCTCGTGCAGTTTTATGACCTGCAGACTACATGCCAGATGTACATTTGCTTTTTATAAACTAACAAAGATGAATGACTAAATTTGAGCCTGCCTCTTTGGCAACTGGACCATATACTGTCTAGAGGAAGAGCCAGTGGGGGACGGTGGTGGAGAGGGGAGAGGAGTTGGGGGACGTTAACCCTTCATTTACTGGATTTAACCCTTCATTTACTGGACCAGTAAGAGCATCACGTCAAATATTTGTATTCAGTTACCATCTCAGGCATATACACACTCATGTAAATCCAGGGAATAAGAATTCTTAAATATATCATAAAGTACATGTTAAAGTGTCCTCATAAAGTCCTAGCGTGTAATCGTAAATTGTTCCTGAAAGGGTTGTTCTTCCATTGTTTTATTTTTAACCTAGGAGTGATACTGGGACAGTAGGTCCATAATCACCTACTTCCAATATCTGAGTCTTTGTTACTATTTCTTCAAAGGAGATGGAGAAAGTTATTTTATTATTAAGATTATTATTATCATTATTATTCATCAAATAAGTCCCTTATATAGTTTCTCTCTGTTGGAAATATTTTGACTTTTTTTTTAAATTTTCCTAGCCTTTTGACAAGTTAGGATTATTATTGTGAATGTTTATGAAATCTCAAAGTTCAGTTTCATATGGCTTTCAAGAGAATAAATATGGGGCTGAGAGGCACTTTAGCAGATAGGGCTCTGTCCTTGCATGCAGCTGGCCTAGATTCCGTCTCTTGCATCCCACCTAACTCCCACCAGTAGTGATACCTGAGTACAGAGTCAGGAGTAAGCCCTGAGCACCACTGGATGTGCCAAAAAAAAAAAAAGTAAGAAAGAAATATAGAAATATGCTCTTTCAAATAATGATATTTTTAGAAATGTTCATGAAAATGTCATGTAATAAGGAAACTAAGAAGTTACAAGACCTTATCAGTCATTCTTACATGTTCATTGTATCTAGAAACTGTGATAATAAAAAAATTCAAATACTGAGATAAAAAGAATCAAACCTCAGTTCAATTAAGCTTTGTGTTTTCCTAAAGACAAAGAAAAGATTTGCTAGTTGCTACCAGAGATCACAAACAGGTTTTTTTTTTTTTTCGTGTTTTTGAGGACAGAATGTGAGGAAAGAAGCAAGTACTTCCTCAGCTTCTAGAACTGAGCGTCTAGAAGGAGGTTGGGAGCAGCTGATAGCCACACCTGGTGACATCACGTGATCTGAGGTCTTCCTCTCCAGTGCTCCGCTGTCTTTATTCCTAGATGACTCCATTCCAAATGGTTCCCTTGCCAGGGTAGTCAGAGAGAGGCAGCCTCACAGTCCCAAGCCTGGTGGGGCAGAAGATCAGTGACCCTCTTTCCAAATTATTTCTAAAATCTACTGTACTTAGACCAGCTCAAGCATTTCTAAACCAGAGCTTCTGGGGTCGGTGCTCGTGAGTGGAACTGGGAGGGCAAGAGAGCCAGGTGAAAAGTGAGAACTGTCCCCCAAAGAAGAAAAGCAGTGGATGACGGACGTTAGTCCAAGGGCATTCCCTTGTCCATCAAATGACTGTGTCTCTGAACTCTTTCTCCACCAGCCATGGCAGTTCAACACAGCCTGTTCTCTTGATCTCCGTCTCTTGCCAAGTAAACAGGGGAAAGCTTCTGTTCTACAATTGAAAAGCTCAAGGAAAACAATAATAATAATCTGGCTTGGTTGGAGAGCTAGCACAGGAGGTCAGGCATTTGCCTTGCATGCAACCAACCCAGGTTTCATCTCCTGAAATACACATGGTCCCTTGAGCATACGCAGGGGTAATCCCTCAGCACAGCCAGGTGTGACCCAAACACACTCCTTTCACACACACACACACACACACACACACACACACACACACACACATACACACTGCCAAAAACATAGGCGAATGTGGTTTTTTTTTTCAAAAATTAAAGTTTAGTACAAAACATTAAATGTCTGGATCAGGTGGGTATCTTCAGCTTGGCAACAGGGACACTCCCAAGGCCTGATAGATCTGAAGTGTTTTAAATTCTCATGTTAGTGTTCCCAAGAATGATTCAAGAGGCCCAAGTGATAGTACAGAGGGTAGCATGTTTGCTTCGTACATGGCCACCCGAGGTTGGATCCACAGCAACCCATATGATCCCCCGAGCACTGCCAAGAGTGATTCCTGAGCATTGTCAGGTGTGGCCCCCCCAAAAAAATAAGTGATTCATGTCTTTAGAATGGAGTGTTTGTACTAAATCTTGACATCTGTGACATTGCTAAGCTCACAGAATTCCTGCGTGTGCTATTGATTGAAGAAGGGCCTTGAAAGACAGTGTTAGCCAAGCACAGTTGACCAAGGCTCTTATCCACTCAAGGACTGGCTTATGGAGTGCCAAAAATACTCATGCCTCATAGATTGTAAGCACCTTTGGGTGTTCCTGAGAGACACTAGAAAAATTCCATCTTTCAGTGGCATCAGCTCCAAGGCTCCCTCTTTGTTGTTGTTGTCATCGGTTTTTTATTTCCAAGAATGTGGCATGTGACGTGTACTACATCTTGCTCAGACACCTTCTTCCATTAGAGGGGAAATGCACTCTTAAAAATCTGATACAGGACCGGAAAAGAGTACAGAAGTTAGGGTGCATGCTTAGCACACACCTGACCTGGGTTCAATCCCTGGAAATACATGGTCCCTCAAGCATCACTGGGTATAGCCGGATACTGCCAGGTGGTGGCCTGAATATCTGGCACTGCAGACCCCAAGAAGTACCAAACTCTTATACCCTTGCATTGAACATCCAGCCCAGTTGACCAAGAATTGCCCCTTGGGGGTCCCGGCTTCCTGTGGACCACTTGGGAGCAGCCCCCAATTCTTTTTTTTTTTTTTTTGAGATGCCTTCTTTGTATTTTGGACATTGTTTTTGGAATCTCTTTATTGAAAGAACAGTAGTTTATAAGTGTGGCTGGGGTGTATGTTTTAGGGGTTTGATGATTTCCCCTTCCTTCCCTCAGCCAGGTGCCCCTGGAGAGTTACTTCCTTGAAAGTGTTGATGGCGGATCTCTGTTTCATATCGATCTGCATTTGTTTCATCCCGCCAACTTTTGCTTTTCTGACCCTCCTTCCCGAAACGGAGAGCTTTATTCCTCCACCTTTCCTTCTCCACTGACCATCCACATTTGACAAACGGTCACTGTGCTAATGCATTTTCTCTAAATCACAGAAGGCCGGAGGAATTTGCCCTAAAACTGTTCCATCTTCCTTCTTACTCGAAAGACAAGCATTCTAAACGGGATGGTTTTTGTTTTTGTTTTTTAAGTTTCTTACTCAGAACCACTTTATCTGCTGCTTCTCGGCTCACTCGCTCTCACCAAATGTTTGATGGCATGTGAAGGCAGCTGCAAGTATTTATATTCCACTGGAATTTCTCTTTCATTGTATTTACATCTCATTCATTTCTGTTTCAGAAAGGGTACTGCGCCGTAATTACTCTCAGAGAGGGGGGATGGATCGTTTGACGGGAGGGGGGGTGATGGGAAGGAAACAAATCTGAGTCTTCAACACCATGTGGAGAGCGGGGAGTGTTTTAGGGGTTTGCTTCTGCTTCTGCTTCAGACTTCTGCTTTAGGGTTCTGCTTCTTGTTCTGCAGACGGCCTCGTGGACTGCGTGGACCCAGACTGTTGCCTTCAGACGTCCTGTCAGAACCAGCCCTACTGCCGCGGCCTGCCCGACCCTCAGGACATCATTAGCCAGAGCCTCCAGTCTCCCTCTCAGCAAGCTGCCAGATCCTTCTACGATCGCATTAGCTTCCTCATAGGCTCCGACAGCACCCACGTGATCCCGGGAGAAAGCCCTTTCAATAAGAGGTTAATGCACCTCCCTCCTATGGGCCCAGCTTCATTCAGACTGAGCAAGCGTGAGGTGCCCTTGACAGAAATGCTGATGGCCGTTCATTGGCGCCAAGTGCTTCCCTTTCAATACACGCTTTTCCCTCTTCGGGAGCATTTGTCGCCAAACTTCGCCTTTCAAGCATTTTTGACGCAGTTCACCTCCTTTGTCAATTTCAGTACCTGAGACGTTACAGAGCACCCCATTAAGGCCCCAATAAATCTTCATTTAACTAGTTGATTTTTGTTAGCACAGTTGGAAATGTTTCAAAAGAAGCAATGAGAAGACCCCAAAAGGCCAAACTTAAGCACACTTTTTTTTTAAGCTGAGCTCACTAAATAATATAAATTATGAATTAATGTAATGGAACTGCTAACGGCGGGGTAGTAGGATTGCATAAACTGTTGGACTGGTGCTTTTCAGTGCAGTAATGACCTGAAAATAAACCAGTAAGTGAAAACAGGTGTCTTGCATCTCAGTAAGCGAAAGGAGATGATTTATACTAGAACTCCGGAGTCTGTGGTAATTTAACAGCATTAATGCAGTTAGACCCAGGAGCTGATTAAAAGTTGTTGCACAAATGTTCCTTATTGCCCCTCTAAATCTTGTGTTTCTCGGTCCCTGCGGATTTACCCTTTTTTTGCCTCAGAATTAATAGGAAAGTCTACTTTGCTTCATGTACTCCTCTCTTGAATTATGAAAAAAGCCCAGTGCGTCATTCTTTAAATTCATCCCTCAATTATTGGTCTTGATCACTCTCCAAAAACCAGATGGCCACGGATTAAAACCCTGGGTAAACACCCAGCATTCGGAGGAGGTGAATTAACTAAATGAAAGGAGATGTGGTCTATGAGACTCGAAGGGGCGGCGTTGTGAGCCACGAGAGAAGTGATGGTGTGTGTTATGGCAGTCTTGAGTTGAGCAGTGACCGGATTGTGCCGTTGGCCTGAGGAGACTGATGTTCATTCGGATTCTTTTGCTTTTCCCACAGCCTCGCCTCAGTCATCAGAGGCCAAGTACTCACGGCGGATGGAACACCACTCATTGGAGTCAACGTGTCGTTTTTCCACTACCCAGAATATGGATATACCATCACTCGTCAGGACGGAATGTGAGTTGGCCTCAACGTGCTCTTCGTTTCCAGTACATTTTTTTGTGGGGATTTTTGTTGTTGTTGTTCTCGTTTGGCTGGTTTTGAGGCCACACCTGATGGTACACAGGGCTTACTCCTGCCTCTTCACTCAGGAATTACTTCTGGCTGTGCTCAGGGGACCCTAGGGGATGTTGGGGACCAAACTGAGGTGGGCTGCATATGAGGCAAGTGCCCTACCCACTGTACTATATCGCGCTGGCCCCAGTTTGCATTATTTTAAGTTTAAGAGTTACAGATTCCTATATACCACCAGACATATTCTCTCGTAGCTTTTTCAAAAACCATGAGGGGAGAGGGTCACCCACAGGCTAATGTTCAGGGATTACTCCTGGCTCTGCTTATTTCTGGCAGCACTCAGGGGACCATATGGGGTTCCAGGAATTGAACCCAGATCAGCTGCATGCAAGGCAAGCACCCTCTCCACTGTACCATGGCTCTGGCCCCCGGCAGATAGGAGACCCTAGAAGTCCTTAACTTTCCATGCAGAAGAGATTTCAAGTTACTGTCTCAGCACTTTCCAAAACAACTTAATTTTCTAAGCTATGCTAGTAGCATTCCAGAGGTTCCTGAACTGTTCTTTGTCTTAGAGGCTCCTTGAAATCGTGACGACATTTCATACTCTCTCCAATTCCGGTTCAGATGATTGTGGGAAAGTGGTTACTTAAAGAGTTTCAGAAGCAGATTTGGAAAAATATTATTGAATGGGTAAATAAATGTGGGTCAAAGGGCTTGAGGTGTTCCTGGTCTGATCCTTTGCGTATTCCAGTAGATTTTAAGTCATTTCCCATCAGAGCTGAGGGGACGGGTTGATTTTCTTAGTTGTTTTAAGGAGGTGCGTGTCGGGAGGTGCCCAGGAGAGCCAGCTCTATCACTCACTGCCTCTCTCTCTCTTTTTCTCTTAGGTTTGACCTGGTGGCAAACGGTGGAGCTTCGCTCACTCTGGTGTTTGAACGCTCCCCCTTCCTCACCCAGTACCACACCGTGTGGATTCCCTGGAACGTCTTCTATGTGATGGACACCCTGGTCATGAAGAAAGAGGAGAATGACATTCCCAGCTGCGACCTGAGTGGATTCGTGCGGCCAAATCCCATCATTGTCTCCTCGCCCTTATCCACGTTTTTCAGATCGTCTCCTGAAGACAGCCCCATCATTCCCGAAACACAGGTAGAACATCCCGGCAGGTGACACTGCCACGCAGACCATCTGCACGCCAGTCGCTCTCCAGACAGCCTTTCAGAAGGATGGCACAGAAGGCCCGTGCGATCCTGAAGAATTGCAGGCAGTGAAATGCAGAGGGTGTGGTATTGCCAGAGAAAGGTGGTCTCACCGGAGGGTATCGTAGTCTTCTTAGAAACTTCTTCATGGTTCTTTTCCTTCAGGTCCTATTATTATATATCCTTATGAAGTATCATCAAAGGGGAAAATATTGAAAATGAACAGCTCATCATTTCTCTGCTCACTCATTCACTGGACTATTCCTTCATTTATTCATTTATCAGTGCCTGAATCTCTGACACATAATATACCACACACAGTGTTTGGGACTGGGGAGTTAGTGCCGGAGTTAAGGCAAGTTTGGACCACTAGCCTTGCATGCAGCCAAACCTGGTTTGATTCTTAGCACTCCATATGATTCCCCCCAGCACTAGTAGGGAGTCACTGAGTACCAAAACCAGATATGGACCCCAAAACACAGACCAGAACAAGACAGAACCTTTGTTGTTTATTCACAAAAAGTAGAAAATGTTTTAGTAGCTTAAAATAGAAAATGATCATTAGGGGCCAGGCAGATAGTACATACATAGATTAAGGTAACATGCCTTGCACATGGCAAACTCGGGTTTGGTTCCCAGTACAACATATGGTCCTCTGAGAACCACCAGGAATGAGCCCTGAGCATCACCAGGCATGACCCGAAAACCAAACAAAGAAAAGAAAATGGTGTTCATTTTCTCAGGATATTATCAGAAACCATTAGTATCCTTTCTTAAGCTCTACTTATATACTGTTCATAATACCCTATTCTCCATTAGAAAAAAATTATTTAACCTTTTGTTAAGTTATCACTGTTGATTTTATCTACTAGAATACCTGGAACTTCCAAATAAAAGTAACTTTCAGGGGGCCGGAGCAATAGTACAGCGGGGAGGGCATTTACCTTGCATACGGCTGACCTGGGTTTGGTCCCCAGCATCCTGTATGGTACCCTGAGGTGATTCTTGAGTGCAGAGCCAGGAGTAACTCCTAAGCATCGCTTGGTGTGACACCCCCTGCCCCGAGAAAGCCTGTCAAGTCTTAAAGGTGGACCTTAGGTTCAATGCAGTGCTCTTTGACATGGCCAAGTAAGGATATGTGGTCCTGGGGCCTGGAGCGATAGTACAGCTGCAAAGCACTCATTTTGTACACAGTTGGCCTGGTTGCAATTCCTGCCACTGCATATGGTCCCTCAAACCTGGCCAGGTACGATCTCTGAACACAGAGTGAGGAGTAAGCCCTGAGCAATGCCACATTTGGTCCTAAACCAAAGCAAACCAAAAAAAAGAAGATGTGGTCTTTAAAATACAACACCACACAGCTTCCTGGAATCCTTGGTTCTGCAAATATTTATTGGCAGCCTGTTCTATACCAGTCACCATCAACAGGGGACCAAGCAGTAAAGTCCATCCTAAGACAACCCAGCCATCAAGAGGCATTCCCAGTTAACAGCAGAGAGAGAGGAGGCTTTCCCAGTTAACAGAAGAGAGAGGGAGAAACAGAGATGGGGGAGGGAAGAGAGAGAGAGAGAGAGAGAGAGAGAGAGAGAGAGAGCGCACACACCAGTGCACACATCTACATCAGGTTGTGCATGGATGTAATTTACTACTAATAATAACAGAGCCGAGGACTGGAGCGATAGCACAGGGGGTAGGGCATTTGCCTTGCACAAGGCTAACCCAGAGTTCTATTCCCAGCACCCCATATGGTCCCCTGAGCACCACCAGGAGTAATTCCTGAGTGCAGAGCCAGAAATGACCCCTGTGCATCACTGGGTGTGACCCCCCCCAAAAAAAGCAAATAATAATAACAGCTGAGTGAACTGGATAGGGCTGTGATATTATACAATGCACTTGAGAAGCTCTCTTTGACTAAATGAGATTTTAGGAGAAAGTGTAAGATAGAGCCGGAGAAATCGTGCAGGCATTAATCATGCTGGGCTTGCACGTGACTCACCGCAGCTCGATCTCCTCAACTACATGGTCCTCCCAGCCCGGCACACCAGGAGCCACCCCCAAGCACAGAGCCAGCCGTGAGGAGCCCCTGAGAGGGGCTCGTGGCCAGGGTGACCCGGATGATCCTCAGCTCTGCAGGGACCAAGCAGCAGCACTCCCATGGGTGCTAGTTCTAAACCTCCAGCCTGGTTCGCTGAGAAACCTCTGAGCAGTGCTTGGGAGACCCAAAAAGGAACGTGAAAATAAACCCTAGAAAGAAAAGAGCCTTCTTGGCAGAAACAAGAGCAAATTTATTTTGGTTGTTTGGTTTGGGGAGGACCAAGGGAGCCACACCTGGTGATGCTCAGAGGTTACTCCTGGCTCTGCATTCAAGAATTACTCCTGGTGGTGCTCGGGGGACCATGTGGAATTCGGGGATCAAACCCAGATCAGCTGCATGCAAGGCAAATGCTTTTACCTGCTGTACTAACTCTCCGGTCCTGCCAGGAGCAAGTTTAGAAGCTCTGAGGCAGGAAAAAAAAATGTCTCCTTGACTTGGTCAGGAATGACCCAGGAGACTACAGATGAGCTCAACTTTATTGCAGGAGACATTCTATAGAGTCAAGTGATTTGCCGTGTCCAGAATAGGGCTCCGGAAACTTCCGATGGCAGAAAGCAGCGTGATGTCCTGTCTCCCATCTGCCTTTACTGTCCCCATAACACTCAGTCACAGGGCTGCGTGCGTCAGTGAACTAAATTACAAATATTTGTTCCATGGAGTAGGTTAGCAATGACAAAGACCGTCTCCGGTTATTAAAATTTAGGAAGGACCCAGGATATTTTGGAATAAAGCACCCATTCCTATTTTTAAAACAAAACCAAAGCACTTCCTAAAAGGTCTGAAATTTTTGGATTAATGCTGGACTCTAGCCTTGGAATAGCGAGCACGTTTGTGAGATTATTTTGAAAATGAGAAGAAATAAGCAATAAACTCTAGAGTTCAATCACTTATCTTTTGAGGGCCATTCAGGAGACTCCAAATCTCATTTTCCCATTTACCAGAAACTGTCAAGCAGCATACAGCTCGGGGCGAGAGCAAAAATACAGCAGGGAGGGCGTTTGCCTTGCACACGGCAGGTTGGGGTTCAATTCCCAGCATCCCATAAGGTCCCCTGAGCACCATCAGGAGTAATTCCTGAGTGCAGAGTCAGGAGTAACCCTTGAACATCACTGGGTGTGACCCAAAAAGCCAAAAAATAAAATAAAATAATTTTTTAAAGCATACTCATTCACCATGTCCCTGCAACCCACAGAAGCTTTGCTCATTTCAAATGGGATGGTTTCCCCAAACGAAACAGAGGTCCAGAAAGTGTCCATGATTCAAAACCTGTTTCCCTCGGGGACAGTCTCTGGCTGAGCTTAGTCAATGTATTTTGCCGGGAAAGTCCCCGGCATCCCTCATCTGGCTTGTGTTCCCACATCCCAGGCTAAGCAGAGACTGCTTTAGTCCCCCACTGGTGGGAAACGGACAGCTCCACACCCAGTCCCAGGGGTACAACAACGTAACGATTAAACTCTGGAGAGGACAGACCACATTCTTCCCAGCTGTCCAGTTCTGCAGCTGCGGCGGGTAGGGAGGCGGCAAGGGTGACACGTCCCCGTTCAGAAGCGTTTGTCGTGTGGAAGACGGTTCTCTGTCTCTAGTCAGTCCCCAGAGGACCTCCAAGGAAGCCTCTGAAAACAAAGTTTTATTCTTCGGAGAGTAAGTGGTGACTCCCCGGCCATGTTGCTTTGATGCGTGTCCCGTGGCGTGATACCGTTATGAGAGCTTCAGCTTTCAGGTGTATGGAGGAAGGTTTCAGGAGGAAGAGGTCATGCTTTGCGTGCAGAATGCCCAGGTACAACCTCCAGCACCTCAGGGCTCCCCGAGCACCAGTGAGAGTAAATCCTGAGCTAGGAGTAGCCCCCGAGCACTGCCAGGTGTGATCCCAAAATAAACTAGAGCAAACCAACCCACCTCCTGGTAGGGCCTTTCCTCTGGTACTATGTGTTCAACCCCTGCCATCCATTGGCCTTATTGTCTAAAATCCATTTCCAGTTTGTTCAGTTTCACCTATTTCTTTTTTCCTCCCTCTAATGGGTGTAAAATCAGACACTACTTATCTTTCTCTGTCTAGGAGTCCAGGTTCTTGTGCATTTTACAATATGCAGGGTGAACCTTTAAAAAACTGTCAATACTCTTGGTTAAATTTGACTGAGAAA
Source organism: Sorex araneus (assembly GCF_027595985.1). Classification (NCBI taxonomy): domain Eukaryota; kingdom Metazoa; phylum Chordata; class Mammalia; order Eulipotyphla; family Soricidae; genus Sorex; species Sorex araneus. Next base: position 303,025,620 of record NC_073302.1, on the reverse strand, counting down.
GATTTCATACACCATGTGAGATCTAGCTTGCAAATTATGCGTGGACATAACATTTCTTTGGTCAGTGTCAGTTGGCATCATTGAGCCGGCCACACTTCTGCCTACCACATGTTGTTGAGGATACAGTTTGTTTTGAAGGTTGTAAAGGAAGACTGTCTCCTAGGAAGGTCATTGTATTAACTTCCCACAGTCCAGCTTCAGTTCAAAAAAAGTATGTAGCGAGTGTATTCAGTGACCCTGGAGTAGCCATGTGGAGTGAATATTTGCACAGCTCAAAAATATGAGGCCACTACAAGGAATAAAAGGAAATGAGAAAGAAAGAAGAAAAGTGCCGTTGAGGCAGGCTTCCGGGGAGGTATGGCGAAGACAGCAGGAGGGAAATCGGAACCTTGGCGATGGGAAACATACACTGGTGAAGGGATGGGTGTTGGAACATTGTATGACTGAGACCCAATCATGAACAACTTTGTAACTGTGCACATCACAGTGATTCAATTTATAAAAAGGTTTTAACAGAAAAATAATAAAATATGAGGCAACTGGCCAACATATCAAAAGCCAAGGATGAAATCTAGCTCAAACTCAAGTGCATATGTGAATGGGCTATCATATTCCTTTCCTGGGGTTATGTTTGGGGGCCATACCCACAGTACTCAGAGCTTACTTCTAGCTCTGCACTCAGAGATCACTCCTGGTGGGATTCAGGGGACCCTTTGCGGTGGGAGGAATGGAATCCAGGTGGACCACATGCGTGGTGAGCTCCTTCGCTGCTGGACGGTCTCTCCAGCCTATTGCATTCCTTCTCAGCTTGGATACGGGATGTGCCATCTCCCGTTATCTCTTCGGCCTTTCCAGCCTGTGAACCGTCAGCTGCAAATCAGCTGTCTCCCTCATTTGAATCTTTCAAGGAACCAGCTGGCCACGACCAGGTTTTTGGCTTCGGTTACATCCCCGTCTTGCAGTAACCATCTTACAAACGTCTTGTACCAATTCTCCAGGGCCATTGGGGGTGAGAGGGGTTAGTGAGGGCTCACAGCAGCTGGAAAAGAACACATCAGACCATGTCAGGCTGATGGAACGGGGTGACAGGCAATGCAGAGATCTAAGGAGCTCAGAATACATGACCAGAGGCTTTTCCATGAAGAAAACGGGAAAGGGGAGCTGGCCGTGTATTTCAGATTATGGAATTAAGGTAACAGTTTATGTGCATAGGCATTACTGGCAACTCCCAGTTTTCATGTTCAAATTGTCCCCCTGGGTCTCCAAAATCAGTGTCGCTTTTAACCGGTGTTGGCATGGATGTGGGGAGAAAGGGACTCTCCTTCACTGCTGGTGGAAATGCCGACTGGTTCGGCCCTTTTGGAAAACAATATGGATGATTCTCAAAAAATTAGAAATTGAGCTTCCATTTGATCCAGTAATATCACTTCTGGGAATATATCCCGGAGAGGCAAAAACGTATAGTCGAAATAACATCTGCACTTGTATGTTCATTGCAACACTGTGTACAATAGCCAGAATCTGGGAAAAAAAAAAAAACTGAGTGCCCGAGAACAGATGACTGGTTAAAGACACTTTGGTACATCTACACCATGGAATACTATGCAGCTGTTAGAAAAAATGAAATCATGAACTTTGCATATAAGTGGATCAGCATGGAAAGTATCATGTTAAATGAAATGAGTCAGAAAGAGAGAGACAGACATAGAAGAATTGTACTCATCTGTGGAATATGAAACAACAGAATGGGATACTAACACCCAAGAATAGTAGAAATAAGTACCAGGAGGTTTGCTCCATGGCTTGGAAGCCAGCCTCACATGCTGGGGGAAAAGGCAGCTCAGATAGAGAAGAGACCACTAAGTAAAGTGTGATTGGAGAACCCACCCAGGATGGGAGATGCATGCTGAAGGTATACTATAGATTGAACACGATGACCACCCAATACCTCTATCGCAAACCACAACACCCAAAAGAAGAGAGAGAATAAAAGGGAATGCCCTGCCACAGAGGTGGGGTGGGGCAGAGGGAGGAGGGATATTGGGGTCATCAATGGAGGAGAATGGGCACTGGTGGAAGGATGGGTACTCAAGCATTGTATGACTGAAACAAGCACGAAAATATGTAAATCTGTAACTGGACCCTCACGGTGATTCATTAATTTAAAACATAATTTTAAAAAATCAATGTTGCTTTGATTACACAGTTTGAAGCCATCTGCCTTGCCCCACCTAGGTGCTCCATGAGGAAACCACCATTCCAGGAACAGATCTGAAACTTTCCTACCTGAGTTCCAGAGCTGCGGGCTATAAGTCAGTGCTCAAGATCACGATGACCCAAGCCGTCATCCCCTTCAACCTGATGAAGGTGCATCTGATGGTGGCAGTGGTGGGAAGACTCTTTCAGAAGTGGTTTCCCGCCTCGCCTAACCTGGCATATACATTCATATGGGATAAAACTGACGCCTACAACCAGAAGGTCTATGGGCTGTCGGAAGCTGTCGGTAAGTTCTATAGAAATGTTCTGCATTTGGGCAAAACGATATTGAGGTCAGAACTAACATGGAAGTTATGGGAGTCCATGGAAATGTTGGTTGAATAGCAAGAGGGTTATCTAGGGAATTAATTATTAAAATATTGTTTAATTATAGTATTTAGCACTGTAGCACTGTCCTGTTGTTCATTGATTTGCTCGAGCGGGCACCAGTAACGTCTCCATTGTGAGACTTGTTGTTACTGTTCTCAGCATATCAAATACGCCATGGGGAGCTTGCCAGGCTCTGCCATGCGGGCGAGATACTTTTGGTATCCCGAGAGGGATGAAGGAATTGAACCCGGGTTGGCCACATGCAAGGCAAATGCCCTACCTGCTGTGCTATCGCTCCAGCCATAATTATATTATCTGATTATATAAAGAAATCTGTATATCTAGGTTGGTTGAGCTTGATCATGGGACAAAAGAACGCACTATAAGAAAAGGAGAAAATACCTATCTTTCTGGCAGAAATTGTACCTAGACCAGTATTTTCAAAGAGCTTGCTGAATGTTAGACTTTTCCTTTTCCGGACTTTACCCTTATATATTCCTTCCGTCATCCCTCTGACTCTCTAGTTTTTATTTCTACTTATATTTTCTCTACATATGAAAATGAGGTTGGAATTCATAATGACACTTAATAAGGTATCAGATACAGTTTGTGTCCAAAATATTTTCAATTTTGTTTTGGCTTTTTTTTTCTTAGTAGAAAAACCAGTCACTGCACTGGAATACTATTGGGAGGAGGGGGTGTCCCTTTTATTTTTTATTATGGTCGCATCAGTTTGGAAGACTGTGAATGTTGATAAATTGGGAGCTGGAGAGATAGTGCAGCAGATAGGGCACTTGCCTGACATGCAGCTGACCCAGGTACGATCCCCAGCACCACTTAGGGTCTCCCAAGCCCTGCCAAGAATGATCCCTGAGCACAGAGCCAGGGGTAAGCCCTGAGAACTGCCGGTATGACCCCCAAACCAAAACCAATAAATAACTGATGGGCCTGTGGGGATGCAGGGGACACCTCCAAGCACCAGCACCCCTCTGCCATTGTTACGTTCAGCCCCTCCTCTCCCCACACCCCACCCCAGCACGGTGGCCTCAGGTCTGTCATCAGAGTCTTGGAGTTTGTTTGCATTCAACTGTGGGAGAATATTCTTAGAGCATTAAGCAGATTAGACACTCCACTGAACGACCGGACGAGGTGATGTGACAAGGTGATCAGATAAGTGAGATATATGTAATCCAGTCGGGCTTGGGCTAGCAGTTCTAGAACCAAAGGCTAGTGTGGTTCATGTCAGAGGCCTGAAATTAATAGGACTTGTGTGAGGAAAACTGAACACGGCTTTCACGCCCACCCAGGCATGCCAGATGTGAGGGAACTGTTTCGGGGGTGCCTTGGTACATGTTCGGTGGCCGAGAGCCACCTCTCAGGCCTCCTCGGCAGTGGACTGAAGAGACCGGGACCACACATTTATTTTCCAAACCAAATAGCCCATTATAGAGAATCTGAGGGGTCTGAGGTGAAGAACTGGATGGAGGTGGGTGCAATTGATCATATACAGCTGTAAAGTGTTTTGACGGAGGCAAATCTTTTGGGGGGATTCATTCAAGGAGATGCTCTATCTGAGACTATACTGAGAAATTCAGCTCAGGGGCCACAAACATCTATACTGCTTTCCTCTTTCCCTTGCTGCTAGTACATATTAGACAATGAAGCTACTTCTTATTAATATTTGCATTGATTTGGATAAACACAGTAAGAGATACAGATTCCAAAACTTGGTTCTCTTCTTAGTTACAAGTAACCAAGCCTGACTTGGGGGACCTAGTAGCTAACAGGAGAGGAAAAGCACAAAGGAAAGGTTAAAGATAAACTCAGGGGAATAGGGCGGCTCATAAGAGCACTGTAAGCATCTCTGGGGGCAGGGAAAGGGGGCAATTCACTGATGAAGCCTCAAGCACTTGGGGTTAATAGCCAACATATTTGATTTCATTAAAATCAGATTATTGTTTCCTTCTCCCTTAGTCCCTCCTTTGTTTTAAAAGTTTAGTTCCCTCTTTTGTTGCAAAACTCAAACTTTTTATTGGTGATTTATTCAGATTGATTTACTGGTTCTTTGATTATTTCTTCCTGAAACCTGTGAATATAATGTCATCACCTGGCTGTGTTTCTTTAATATATTTTGGATATATTATCTTTGGATATATCTCTATAAATATATATTTATCTTTATAGAGACTCCTAGAGGATCTTTTTTTAATGTATATTATTTTTTATTTTTATATACCTCATTTTAAAATGTATAGTATTTTTTATTTATTTCTATCACAAAAGCAATATTTAATTTAATCTATCAATTCTTAAGTCTTTTATCATAAGTCTTTTCCAAAACTCAAAATTTTAGAAATTAAATGAATTTGGTGATTTAGGTAGCATTCATCACTTTTTTTTATTGAATCACCATGTGGAAAGTTACAAGGCATTCAGGCTTAAGTCTCAGTTATACAATGATTGAACACCCATCCCTTCACCAGTGCACATAATCCACCACCAAGAACTCCAGTATACCTCCCCTCCCACACCCACGCCCCCCCACCTGTGTAGGTGATAATTTTCACTTTAATTTCTCTTCACTTTGATTACATTCAATATTTCCACAGGAAAAAAAAACTCACTATTATTGTTTGGAGTTTCCCCCCTTAATTAGACCTGCTGAAAAGGAAGCATTTGATAATTTGTTTTCCATTACTGAGTGAAGAGATATGAACTATTGTGGCCGCACGGTTTTGGATTTCTGTATTTTAGTATTTAGTATTTTAGTAACTAAGTCCAGGTAAATTTCTGCCAGAAATTGCATCATTGCAAGCTCGTACCTCTCTTTAGTGGTCCTTATAAGATGGTGGTTGCCATGCCTCCCTCCCCACCAAAAGAAAAAGCCAGGAGAGTAAAACATTTCCCCTCCTGGGGCGGCATGGGGCCGTGGCTTAGTTCACAGTCTAGAGACATTTCTGCAAGAAGCTGCTGGTACCAAAAGTAGTTTAGCTGGCCTCCGGGATCATGGTCATCCAGCAACGGAGAGGCCGCCACATGTGGCCACTCAGGTCACATCTCGGCGGAGAGCCTCAATCACCATTTTTGGTTGTCACTCTGTAATCATTATTTGGGGTTAACTTATCTGATCTGGTGACTTACCCAATCATTCCATCTGGGATTGCCTTTTAGTTTTGAATCCCTTATGAAAGAATTATACCATGGATGGATATAGTGGTTTTTCGTGAAATCAGTAGGAAAATAATGCTTAGAGATCTATTTTCAGAAAGAAAAAAAAACTTAGGTGATCAAATTTCATACAAAAATAATATAAATAACTCTACTCCCATGTAAATGGTCATAGAAGCTCTGAACACAAAGAGGATGTGAGGCTGGAGAAACGGCCTCTCCCCAAATAGATGGCAACATTGCAGCCAGGTGGGTGGAAGATGACTGTCACTTGTGTTCGTTCCAGTGTCCGTGGGGTATGAGTATGAGTCGTGTCTGGACCTGACTCTCTGGGAGAAGAGGACCGCCATCCTGCAGGGTTATGAGCTGGACGCGTCCAACATGGGCGGCTGGACATTAGACAAGCACCACGTGTTGGATGTTCAGAACGGTAAGATCCATTGGCGGTGAACATGGCTCTACTTCACCTCAAGTTGCAGCTCTGTTGGACCTTCTGCCTGCTGGAGGGTTTGGGGTAGTAGGGGAAAAATAATCGATGTTTTAAAGACTGTGCCAGCCTCAAGGGAGAAGTACAGGATGCTCTTCTCACAAACTTGTCAAATGTTCTTGGATTGACCACCAGAATCATTTTCTTGATAAAAGTGAGTGACGGGGGGACCAGAGAGGTAGTACAGTGGATAGGGCATTTACCTTGCATGTGGCTGACCAGAGTTTGGTCTCTGGCATCCCATATGGTCCCCTGAGTATTGTCAGGAGTGATCTCTGAGCACAAAGCCAGGAGTAAGCCCTGGACACTTCTGGGTTGACCTAAAAACTAGAAGGAAGGAAGGGAGGGAGGGAAGGAAAGAAGGAAGAAGGGGAAAGAGAAGAGGAAGAGGGACAATTTTTCCTAGCGAAAAAGAGAAATAAACTCCATGTTACTTTACCATATATTTCCACTGTCACTGTCACTGTAATCCCGTTGCTCATCGATTTGCTCAAGTGGGCACCAGTAAGGTCTCCATTGTGAGACTTGTTGTTACTGTTTTTGGCATATCAAATACCAGATATTTCCAGTAAATCATTATTTTGAGTCCATAGATATTTTTCCATTTTTATAGATAAGATTTGGTAAATAAATTATTATTTTCCCACTCAGATTATGTATATACCATTATTGGGGTTTGAGAATATTAGGGAGAAGGTAAATGAATATTCTAAGAAAAAAGGCCAGAGTCAAGATTATGTTATTGTATAGATCTTATAAGTAAATAGGCTTGGAACGAATCTACAGTCCATACCACACACCAAAAGAGGTTATTACTTGAAACGTGTGGCCAGTTTTATTTAATAAAGTCGTTCGGTTTTTTTTTTTAGACAGAGTCTATTGTCTTCATCTTCACTGCCTTTCTTTTTTTTCATATTTTATTTTCCTAAAAGTAGTTCACAATAGTTCGTTACAGATAATATTCAAACACCAGTCCCACGTCACTGCCTTTCTAACATTTTGCCCCTTTGCTCTTAGATCATTGAAAGATATTTTGTTATAAAAGCAGAACCCAGCCCTGGAGAGCTAATACAGGGGTGAAGTCCCGATTCAGCTCCCAGTGCCACAAATGGTTCCCTGAGCACCACCACAAGGCTCACTCTTGAGTACCGAAGGAAGAAGGAAGAGTACCCCTAGTCCCACCTGGTGAAACCCAACTGCATCCCCTCCAAAGAAACCCAGTACAACCCTGCACCCCTTTCCTGTCATATGGCAGAAGATGCTCCATTCCTTCTCCAGTATGGCCTGAACCCCAGGCTGTAGCATATTGTACATCTCCAGAAGGCTGAAGCAGTGCCAGGCACTTGGGCAGAATTGGACCCCCCCACCCCAGGACGACACGCCATGTGCTGTGTGTGACCATGAGCAGGCTCAGTGATGGGGTCAGTTTCAGTGTGTGATGTGAATCACACAAGGCTCATTCGTGGTCTTTAAAAATGCAAAGCCATGTGCCAACCTTGCTAATAGCTGCTCTTGATGAAATCACTTAATATTCTGCCTCACAGAGTTGGACATGTTTCTCCATGCCTTCAGAAATGCTTCACCAAGAAAGGAGAAACTCTCGAGATGCATTTTAGTTATAGTGAGGCTATAAGGTAAAGTTCAGAATCCATTAACCCCAAGAATTTCACCCAAGAGATGATGAAGAGCAAAGATTGCAAGCAAAGGGCTTTAGAAAAACCCAGTCCTCAGTCATAACCCAGCACTCGTGTAGTATTCAAGAGAATTAAAAATCTGTGGCTATTCTGTGGCTATGCATATACCAAACACAGAGAGAGAGAGAGGGAGAAAGAGAGAGAGAGAGAGAGAGAGAGAGATCACAATACAGAATTTGCTTTTATTATCAGATTGGAAATAAAAACTGGAATACCCAAAATTTTGCCCTCTAAAAAAATGGTAGAAATCATACAACAGCTGTGCCTTCCCCCATATCAGGTGACCTAATTCAGAGTTGAACTGATTGCGGTTTCAGATTGTACCCAGAAACAGTTTGACAGTTAGGGGCTTCTCCAAGTGACAGGCGTCTAATTGAATAAACAAAGTGATTTGTAATCATGACAAGGTGGATGAGGTAGGAAAACAGATTCTGGGAGAAGAGAAGCAAACATGTAGACATTGACAGGTGCCTATGTGGGCATCGTGGAACATGGAAATAAGTATTCTAATGTTCATCTTTCTATTCTGTCAGAGTAGAGGAGAATGATGAAGGACCAGTCGCTCAAAGTAATGACTGAATAAATCAGGTGTGGGAGAAGGGTAGGCTGACTCGGAGGATGTTTGTGATGAAAATCCCCAAACTAGCTCTTATGGAAATTATGGCTCCATTATGGCCAAATAATGTCATCAACAAAATAAAGACTCACATAAATGTCTTCTTTGAATATTCCAGCAAAATTCATTTCATCTGTTCTTAAGAGCCAACCTTTCCGAGATTATTTTTATTTAAGTAGGCCTGATTTCTTTATGTAAATGTGCTGCAATAATTATATCATCCCAATAGCAAAGCTTCCAAAACCTGATTACAGAATCCATCTGAACTATGTTCTAAGCTATGTCAATTGTGTCTACAATGCACTGAGCAATGTCCATTGTCACTAAGTGTACCTGAGGAGGGCATAATTATTCTGATCTCTCCGTCACTTTAAAATTATTCCAAAGTGAAAGGAAAAATAATCACTCTCTCAGGCTCCCTGTTTGTACTTCAAGGGATTTTTTTTTTCTTTTAGCAGTGTATCTGCTAAAACGTATAACATAGGCTTAAAGAGCTGATTGGAAATAGAAAATGACCAATGAGCATTATATGTGCAGTTCTAAAAGGCAAAGCAACAGACAAGGGGTTTTTGTTTGTTTCTTTGTTTTTGGTTTGTTTGCAGGGCACACCCAACTGTGCTCGGGGCTTACTCCTGGCTCTGTGCTCAGGAAACACTCCAGGGACCATATGAGGTGCTGGGGATTGAATCTGTGTCAGCCACCTGCAAGGCAAGCATTCTGCCATTACTAATAGGATCAGTAATGACTGACCATATCGTCTGCTGATACAACCTATCAGCTCAAGGAAAACAGTCACCTCCATTTAACTGTCAGCTCTGTATAACAATGAAAAGTTCAGAAAATTAGAATCTCAACTCAAATCTACTTTCCAGTGTTATTGCTCAATATTCATTTATTATTATTTATTATCGTCAACTTATTATTCATTGTAGCAATGTAGCACTGTCATCCATTGTTCATCGATTTGCTCAAGTGGGCACCAGTAACGTCTCCATTGTGAAACTTGTTGTTACTGCTTCTGGCATATCGAATACGCTACAGGGAGCTTGCCAGGCTCTGCTGTATGGGTGGGATACTCTTGGTAGCTTGCCGGGCTCTCCGAGAGGGACAGAGGAATTGAACCTGGGTTGACCACATGCAAGGCAAACACCCTAAAACCTGATGGGTAATGGCCGGAGACTGCTGTGCTATTGCTCCAGCCCTTATTATTCATTATTCTCAGAAATTTTTTCTAAGATTTTCATCGAAGACCATAGTGAAGCACACTAACTAGCATCTTTCTTCTTATAACTGTTGGCACTTTGATGCCTCAAAGCAGAATTCACTTTAAATAAGAAATTGCCCTTCCTCAACAGTTTGGTTTTGTTGGAAGTTTTGTGTGTATTCATATATCACACAGAATAAAAAGCAAGTTTGCTACTTTTGGGGCCAGAGCAATAGTAGAGTGGGGAGGGCACAACCTTGCATGTGGCACACCTGGGTTCGATCCCCAACATCCCATATGGGTCCCTGAGCCCCACCAAGATTGATCCCTGAGCAAAGAGCCAGGAGTAACCCCTGAGTACTGCCAGGGATGCCCTCCCTCCCCAAAATTTATATTATTCTTCAGGGACTGGAGACATAATATACAGTGGATAGTGTTCTTGCCTTGCTCATGGTTTACCCGGGTTCAATCCCCAGCCCCCCAACCCCCCTAGGAATGACCTCTGAACCAGGAATAAGCCTTTAAAACTGCTAGATATGACTCAGAAGCAAACCCAAAAAAAGATGATTAATCTTCAGCAGGAGAGTAGCATATTGGAGATGGTAGTACGTCTCTTTCTTTTTTCTAACTTTGTCTTTAGTAGTTACTTTTTTAACTCTAAATTTTTAAGAATCAAGGGTAAGCTAATCAGAAATTCATCTTTCTGGTGCTCATGTTTATTAATTGGCTTCTTGGTGTCTTTCCAACCTCACTTAATGATCAGGCAAGCTTGCGATTCCCTAGCAGACTTTCTGTAGACCATGGTTCTCTGCATTGGTCTGAAGCATCTGGAGCGTTTCTTTAGAGTCCCAACGCCAAGACCGCATTCCAGATTTCAATCAAACCTGTCAGAGGAGATGGAGACGGAGGATTTTCTACAGCCCCTAATTGGTGTCCATGCCTAACCAGGTTTCAGAGGCTGTGATGTGGAGAATTGAGGGTTTTGATTTTTCTCGTTGATTCTTTGTTCCCTTCACAGGTCTTTAAATCTGGAGCAGACAGCATTCTCAGTCCCCATATAGCTTGTGTCTTTTCTCACAGAAGACTTGACCTAAGGTCATTGAAGGGTGTTCTTTTTTTCTGATAGAACTTTTGAAAAAATCATGTTCCTAGCCTATATCTAGGCGGTTCTGAACTGTTAGTTTGATGACCTAGCATGCTTTCTTTTTCTCTCTGTCTTTTTAATCACAAGACAAATGCACTTTGCTTCTTCCAGGTATACTCTACAAGGGAAACGGGGAAAATCAATTTATCTCCCAGCAGCCACCGGTGGTCAGTAGCATCATGGGTAATGGCCGGAGACGCAGCATCTCATGTCCAAGTTGCAACGGGCAGGCTGACGGGAACAAGCTCTTGGCTCCTGTGGCCCTGGCTTGTGGGATCGATGGCAGTCTCTATGTCGGGGACTTCAACTACGTTCGCCGGATCTTCCCGTCTGGAAATGTGACAAGCGTCTTAGAACTAAGGTAGATCTTCCCTTCACTTGGGATTGTCAGGAGAGCATCACACGCGTTATCTTTGGAAGTGTCGAAAGCTAATGTACTAGCCCATCCCAGGCCTTCCCAATGTTGACAGTCACCCAAGGGAGAAGTTAGATTTTTGTTGGATGTCATAAAACCATAGCAGATGCATATTGTGTCCTGAAGGTAGAAATGAGTCTAGAGTGGGCCGGTATTTAAAGTATCTCACTGATACCGATGAATTCTCTCTTCCAAAGAATAGAATCAATGAAATTCTTGAAATCTCTTTGGTTGTCTTCAAAATAACTCTGTGGTAAATATTGTTACTTGTAGTTCACAGTGTTTGAAATTGAGGCACAAAATACATTCTTGCAATATCAGAACATAAAAGTTAGCCAAGTAAGGCTATAAATCTCAACAAGAATATTAAATCTTCAGTTGGGGTTAACCCATTAACCATAATGCCAGTTGTTAAGGTAACAGATTGTTATTGTCTTTGCTTTGCTCCAACACATCCTATTAGGTAGATTAGTTTGTAAGTCGTGGCCTAGGAATTTCATTTCCAGTGTTATTTCTACTTAAGTGGCAATTTTCCTTACAAATAATTAAAATCTCAGCGTTCGACTCATTATATTTTCAAAACCTTTTCTAACTGTGCTCTCTTTCTCACTTTTTTTATCTGCTTCCACCAAGAAATAAAGATTTTAGACATAGGTAAGCACCATGCTTCAAGGTTATTTTCAAATGTCCTTTTTACATTCCAATCTTTGGCATTGTCTTCTGAGAACATTTCATCATGAAAGAGGAAACTCAGTATCACCAGACTTAAAACTGCTTCAACGAGCTGGATTGTTTATAAATAGATTGCAAATTGTATTATACGACATAATTTGAAAAATATTTCCTGAATTGATTAATAAAGTGTGCTGTGGAAAATTATTATATATTTCTGTATAGCAAACAAAACTATTTCTAAATTTTGGTTACAGATTTATAATCGAAGCCATATTGGATGAAAACAAATTTGAAGCACCGTAGCCAAGTTTTGGAAGATTTTAGGTTGGCACAGAGCCAGGGCATGTCTTGATTTATTGGGTCCAAAGCTGATGGGGGTGGGGGTGGCGGGATGTGGACTCTTCTTCCAGAATTGAATTAAAGGTACTTTGCATCGGCAAATTTTTTAAAACATGACATTTCATAACCCTGTTGCCAGGATCTTCTCCATGGACTTGGAAAGAACGTTTTCAAGTGAAGGCCCCTGGAACTGCTATTTCTTCCACTCCTGGTGACCTCATTGCTGCTTGTAGTGTTTTACCGATTGGAGGGAGTCGATCTGAGTTTCAAGCAATAGTGTTTCGCTGACATTATTACAGGGGAAGGGACGTTATTTAGAGCTGGAGAAGACTGCTTGAGGCCCATAGATAAGCCCCAGAGTTGTTCCTAGCTGCCTGGGGTTATGACTTAGGGGTGGAGTGCCTGTGTGTCAGAGTCCAGGGTTGTATACACACACACACACACACACACACACACACATAGAGTTGTGTTTTACTTCCTGTTAGCTAGAGCAGGGCCAGTCTAAGCTAATATACAGGCACATTTTATCTGAAACAACTATTCAGGAGAGCAAGCAAAAAGCATTGGGGCCACAGCATTTAACACTAACCAGCAGGGCTGGGAGAGAGAGTATAGTAGGTAAGGCACTGCCTTGCACGTAGCCAACCTAGGTTCGATCCCCAGCATCCATACGGTCCCTTGGGCACCTCCAGGAGTGATCCCAAAGTACAGAGCAAGGAGTATGCCCTGAGCATAGCCAGGTATGGGTCACAAACAAAACCAAACAAAAACAAGCAAAGGGGCTAGAGGGATCATGAAAAGATGAAGGTACATGCCTTATATGTGGCATGTGAGACCCAGGTTGGATCTCCAGAGCCTCGTAAGTCCCCCAAGCCCCACCAGGAGTAAGCCCTGAGCACCACCAGGTATGGCCCAAAAGCAGAACAAAATAGACCAGCAAGAAGCAGCGCACAGTGGACAGGCTGGATCTTAGAGCTCTCAATGTGGGCCAGTGCAGTAATAGCTCCTGAGGTTTGGGATGGGAATAATCACTCCATGTGATGTGACTCCATGTGATGTGACATGCTTACCATGAGCAGGCCCACAGAGCCCACGTAGACTGTTGTCAGTGGTTTCCAGCCTCCGCACACCTGCAGACCAGCAGTGTTGGAAAACACTGGTCTCGAGACTGACCACAATGAAGTAAAAGGCGGTATTCTGCAGAGGGATGAATCGTGGCCACCTGTCTACATGACAGGGCCTGGGACTGCGACCTTTTCCTGAGATTCTATTTTCCCCGCTCGCAACTCGGTCACATACTGAGACACGCCAGGGAGACAGTGCAGTGGTTAAGGCAGTGGTCTTGCCAGGGGCTAGCTGGGGTTCTATTCCCGGCAAGGAGTGATCCCTGGGTGATAACCCGGAGTAAGCCCTGAGCACTACCAGGTCTGGCTCCAAGCCAAAGCCAAAGAGACTAACACGGAATTTCTCCCCTTGCTCAGCAGGCAGAGCTTAGCCATGGTTGTCTGCAGCAAAACGGCTGCGTCTGGCCCTGCATCGTAGGTCCCCATGTGAAGAAGAAGGTCTCCACACTTGCAGGTTTTACCAGCAGTCTTTCAGAGCTACAAGGGTGCCAGGGGGGAGTCACTGAGCCCAAGGAGAGATTGAGTTTTCCCTCAGATACATAACAAAGGATGGGGATCAGAAAGCCCACCCTTTCTCAAGAGGGTTCTTTGCACCTCACCACACAGCCAATTAAAAATGTGTCCAACTGGCTCCGTTTCTAGGGAGTAATTCTATGAGTTTGCAGCAAGCTGGATTTATTCCATAATCATTTGACAAATGACTCCGAGTGGGGATTACTTTCTCTGGAGCAAAACGCATAGATGGGGTTAGAGCGGATGATTATGGGCAGGACTTGCTGCTCTGACCCTCCATGGCTAGCGCACAGCACTCCTGGTGATACGCTCTGTAGTTCCTCTCTCATGATCCTCCATAACCTTTCCCCACTGTTCTCTCTTCTGGACTAACCTCGGGTTCCACTTCATATACTGTATGGGCCATGCTTGTCAAATAGGGCTGGGCAGGGCATAAGTCCATATTCATCCTTGTTAAATCGATGCTAACTGATATCCCTTATTGCACATTGAAGCCTTGGACAGATAGTAGAATAAGACAAAGAACTTTCTCTTTGAACTCAGCGTGTAATGGGGGCAGCGGTCTCTGTAACTACAGTACACAATCAGTATTGCTCCTTGACACTTCCTCATAGCCTTCCCCTCTGCTGTTTAAGTTCTGTGGAAGAGGGGGTTACTAGGACACACGTATATGGGGAGGAGAAGGGTTAGCATTGGGCCTCAGCCTCTCAGGGAAGTCTGTTGAGGCAGGAAAAAAAGGTAAGGAAGGACTGGAGAGATGGTACGTACTTCAGGTAGGACACTTGCCTTGCACGTAGCTGACCCAGGTTCCATCCCCAGCATCCCACAGCGTTCCCCGACCACCCTCCATGGGTGACCCCTGAGCACAGAGAGGGGTGTAAACTCTCAGCACCACCATGTGTGACCCAAAAACAAGGAGGAAAGAAGGGGGTCGCCTCAAAGGATGTAGAGCAAATAAAGTGATGGGAGTCTCGGGAGAGAAGCAGGAATTGTCAGGCCCTCTGCAAGGACAGTGCTGCCCCACCCACGGTGAGGAGAAAGGCAGACAGGAAGGTTAGGTTAGCTGTCTCAGGGCGTGAGAGTTAGCGTTCTGTCCTCTGGGACAGCATTAGGAGCTGCACACAATGGTGGCTGGAGCGAGGTTTCACAGAGACTAATCACGGAAGCGTTCAGGATGAGCTCGGAAATGCAGTGAGGCCGAGTGCCGTACCGTTGTGTGGGGCCTGGGTTGGGCTCGGGTCCTGAGTGTCTGGCAGAGAAGAGGTATGGGGGTGAGGAAGAGCTAGAAAGTTCCTTTGCCCCGTGTTTCCAGGCTGAGGCACACGCATGCAGCAAAGTCATTGACCAAAAAGACCAGGTTTCCGTTTGCTTCATAATGGACCTGATGGAAGCGAGATAGTTTTGTTTACTGGAGTGTCTTCATTTAGGTTAAAAAAATAATAAGAATAATTCTGAGATCCAAGAAATAGCCCTAGGGCAAAGATGCTTGCATCGCATAAGACTCAACCTGGTTCCCTCCCCGGCACCTCATACCATTCCCACCCCGAGCACAGAGCCGGGAGTAGCTCCAGAAAGAATGCGCTCAAAACTAGAAAGAAATCAGTTGATTGGCTGAGTGATTAGTAAATGTAAACCCCCCCTTTCTGGTGCTTCTCCTGACTTGTCTTCTCCTGACTCATCAGCTTCCTGAGGCTTCCAAGGTCCTCTTTGTCTCCACTCTGCTTATAGACAAAATTCATGAGAGGCTTAGGAGTAGATGACAGGAAGCGACAGAAATGGAAAGCTATGTCTAAATCTATATATTAAAAAAAATGAACAGCATTGGCAGTTGTTAATGAACAGAAAAGATATAAGAACGTAGGAGCCGGGTCCTTCTACTGTAGTGTACAATCAACAGTCTCATTAATTGGATTAATGGTGGGAATAATTCATAAAAATGTGGGGTATCAAAATATGAAACATGTCGCCTGCTTAGTTTGAAATTCAGAGTATTGTGTTATACCCAATTAATAAGTTTTGCCAGGATACTATATCAAATAAAAGTCCTTTGCTGTAAAGTAATGAATAGCCATAAATACTACCCAAACAACATATTAAATTTTTTTTGCATAAGTGGAAGCTTCTGTAATGCCTTGAAAAGTGTTTCTCAGATATGTTAAGAATTCTTCCCATGATTTGTATAGTATTTGCTTATTAGCAAACCTTTTTTATAGAGAGTAAATTTTAGCTCTCCCTTGCTCAATTCTTTAAAATTCCATAGGAAGGGACCTTAAATTAATATCAGGGGCTGGAGAGATAGCACAGCGGGTAGGGCGTTTGCCTTGCACGCGGCCGACCCGGGTTCAAATCCCAGCATCCCATATGGTCCCCTGAGCACGGCCAGGGGTAATTCCTGAGTGCAGAGCCAGGAGTAACCCCTGTGCATCGCCAGGTGTGACCCAAAAAAGCAAAAAAAAAAAAAAATTAATATCAGCCCGGAGCATTTAAGTATGTAGGGCTAGAAGTCAACTTTGTGAATTCTGTATTAAATGAAAAAGATCAAAGGCCATATCATTCAGAGGTCTATGGGTTTGAACCATTAAACTTTAGGTATAAAATTACAAAATCTTGATTCGGCCCTTCTTACCTGGCTTACGAGAGTTAATATTGGGGCCAGAGAGACCATACAGAGTTAAGGTACTTGCCCTACATGTGGCCACCACATAGGGTCCCCTGAGCCCCCCACTGAAGGGATCCCTGAGCACAGATCCAGGCATCCGCCCTGACCACTGCCTGGTGTAGCCCCCAAAAATAAAAAGAAGAGTTAAAAAACAGGCATGGAAGCATCAGCAGCCAAGGCCTTGCTACGGTAATTTCGAGTCTCTCCATTCCCAGAAAATAGAGCATTACAGAGATAGAATCGTTATGCTTCAGACACTGCAGATCATGCTAAGTGCCGTGACATAATTCCCAGCCCAAACCACCAGAAGCGGTCAACGTGCTCATACCTGTTCCAGAGCTCATCCTTTGCGAGAGTCCCTGGGGCCTGAGAAGGTTGCGTGAGGTCCGAGGAAGTGTGCGGATCCCGTGTCCTGGCTGTGGGCGGGCAGGGGCAGAAGGTCGAGACTGCGTCTGTTCTGTCTCTTCTCCTCCGATCTTGCCATTAGTCAGACTCTCCCTGGGCGCTGACGCATCTCTGAAATGAGAGCATCGTCGATCCATGCCAGCGGGGAGCTGGCGTGCCCGCCCTGCCCTGCAGAACAGAGATGCCCCAGGTGGGCTCCTGCAGCCGGAGCTGCCCATCTTCAACCCCACATGTTCGAAAGAGATGGGCTATCGATCGGAAAATTCGGTGCCAGTGCTACTTGGCATGACTCGATGCTAGAGCCCAAGGGTGAAGTGCTGCCTGAGGCATGTGGGGGCCCAGGGCCTCCCAGGGATGCTGTGGAAGGCCTTGTGGTACCGGGGGTGGAACGTGGGTTAGGCACATGCGCTCTAACCACTGAACCATCTCTCTGGCCCCTGAAAACTCTGCTTCATGTAGGTAGAGGGCTTCTCTGTCAATCAAAATTTCCCAACTCACTCTTTTTGTCCCCTTTAGGCTTCAGTAGGCCTCCCTTCTTGTTACTTAGGAGGGGCTGGGGGCCCATGCCTTGCCTAAATTTCTCTGTCTCCAAGGAAGGCGAGTGGCTTTGGAAAAATCCACGGCAGGCATGAACAGCACCATGGACATTCATAACTGCCTTCCTAGGACCAAGCCAAAGCCACTCAAAGGCTAAGTTGACTCCCTAAAAGCACACGACTCTTGTGTCCTGAGAATGTGTCTCCCATAGCTACAGAGGAAGCCTCAGTGAGCCAGGCAGTCACCGCAAGTCTGTTGCGTATTTGCCAAATGAGGAACATCTTGGGAAAGAATGCAGGATTCATCTGCCTTTATCATCTTTACCCTGGAAACAGTTCAGGGGAGGGTGCCAGGGAGGGGTTACCTTAGCTTAACCGTTTAGGTCGGTACATTGTCCCTGCAGGACCAAAGATGCAAATGTGAACCTATCCAAGTGGAGATCATTTTTTTCCACAATAAACATTTTCCAAAAGCCCGTCATCTTTTTCTGAGCCAACAGTCTAATATGTTCCTATGCTGGGAAGGTACAGGGTGAGAGGGACAGAGGAGAAGGGAGAATAAATTTGGTAGGAAGACCAATGCTTGTCGAGTGCAGAGCAGAGAGGAGACACTTTCTGACAGATCATAGCTGCATTCAGACAGAGCCTCTTGGCAGCCTGGGAAATACTCCCATCGTTCAGGGAATGTAGGTTCTGGGCACATTAGGTCTGTCGCCCCTGTGATGCAGGTAGACTGATGAACTTAGGAATTACACTCCAGTCGTGGCACTGACCCAGAAGCCATGCTCTCAGGTAAACAGAAGAGACAATGTGGAGTTGGGGTGATGGTACAACAAGCTGGGCACCTGATCCCCCGTGTTGCATAGGCACCCCAGACCCCTACCAGGAGTGATCCCTGAGCACAGAGCCAGGAGTAAGCTGTAAGCAGTGCTGGGTGAGGAAGAAAGGGAGGGAAAGGGAAAGACAGCTACAGTTGTGCATGTGAGTGTGGAGACATTCCAAAGAAGGTCGACACTTCCTGTAGTTCATACATGATCAGGATGAGCAAAGCCTGGAGAGTTCTCTCCGAGGCTCTGTCTTTCAAAAACACACCCGCCCAGGCCAATGGAGTTGTAACTCAGTCCTCATGGGTGCCCGGTCAGAAAGACTAGCTCTGTCCAGCATGGACTGACTGTAGAGAAAGGGAATGGGGCTCACTAGGGACTCTCCGACTGCTGGAGGGGTGGGTAACTTGACCTGTAATTCCCAACCTGCACAGCCGGTCTTGCGGTGTTGACATTTCAGCCCTCAGCGAAGCATCTGCTGGCATGTCCAGTGTTGGATTCTGGGTTCCCACAGCTAGTGCCTTTGCCTCGAAGGAAGCGTCGTATCCTGAGTTTTGTTTTTCCACCTCTGGGTGTCCTCCGTTAAGGTGTGTATCTGTGTGTTTCTTCCCCGCAGCAGCAACCCGGCTCATCGCTACTACCTGGCCACAGACCCCGTGACCGGGGACTTGTATGTCTCAGACACAAACACCCGCAGAATCTACCGGCCCAAGTCACTGACGGGGGCCAAGGACTTGACCAAGAATGCCGAAGTGGTGGCTGGGACGGGGGAGCAGTGCCTCCCCTTTGATGAGGCAAGATGTGGGGACGGCGGCAAGGCTGTGGAGGCCACACTCATGAGTCCCAAAGGTACCGATCGACGCAAGGCTTTTGTTTTCCATTTGAAAATGAAAAACAAGGAGCTGGAGCTATAGTACAGCAGGGAGGGCATTTGCTTTGCATGCAGCCGACCCAGGTTCGATTCCCAGCATCCCTTATGGTCCCCCAAGCACCGCCAGGAGTAATTCCTGAGTGCAGAGCCAGGAGTAACTTCTGTGCATTGCTGGGTGTGACCCAAAAGGAAAAAAAAAAGAAAAAAATTGTTTTTTTATTTTAAAAAAATGGGAAAAGTTAAAAAAATATATAAAAATTAGAAAAAATGATGGGAAATCCAGTTAATGCCTGATGCTGTTTAGTGCTGTCTCCAACATTTTACCCTCAACTGAATTCTGGAATGCTTCTTCCCATGTAGTTTTTTGTTTGTTTTTTGGGGGGTGGGGGGTTAATAAGCCTTTTAGCAGAAACCTGCTAATATCCTTAGTTGATGTTATGGGTAGTGTTTTGTTGTTGCTGTTTTGTTTTTTGTTGTTGTTTGTATAGGTGATGGTGGTTTTTTTGTCATCCCTGCCTGTTTTTTTCACCACTTTTTTTCCAAGAAGCTAGCACCCACTCTCCATTATTCAAATCACATGCTGTGACACTTGAAGAAAGTGTCCGCATTCTTTCATGGGCCTGGAATTTCTTTGTCTCCAGTGGGCACCCGGGGCCTCTTTCCAAACCATCACTAAGCAACCCTATTAGTCTCTCCCAGTTTGGAACTATTAAACTTTTGTTTCTATGCCATGGGAAGAAAATGCTAGCTGAGAGGAATTTTGGGAGGTCGCAAGAGCAAAAATTCTGTGTGGTCGACGCTTCCAGTCTTTAAGCAAACGGGACTGATTTCTGGCTCATGTTTTATGCCAGTCAGGACACTGTATTTCTGGTCTGGGGTTTTGTTTTGTTCTTTCATTGCAGTGAGTGACTATTCTCTGAACACAGACTGGGGAGAAAAAAGAGAAGTATTTACTGTACTGAATTATTCATAACAGAATTTCCCTGTAACAGGGTCAACAAAACACTAACCTTGGCACAGATCTATTTTTGTTTCAATATAGTTACACAGTTCAGTGCAATAGAAGTTGACCTGTTTCTATAATTTATAGGCAACTGCATTATAGAGACATAATTTTATCCTTAAAACATAGGCACTGGCTATATAATAAGTCATACTTAGCAAGTGAAGAGTCTTACAAATTTGGGTTAATATTTTTATTACATTTTATTTATGTTGTCAGTACTCTTTTTTTAATGTATTTGAAATCGTTAATTCTCATATGTTTGAAATTTTTTACCTCCCTGCAGCTCATTGGCCATGGGGTGGGGTTAAATGTTGGGTTTAATGAGGGGGGTCTTGTAAAAATGAACCACTTTGGATAAATGAGTCCCATTCCTGTTGGCCAACAGGAATGGCAATTGACAAGAATGGATTGATCTACTTCGTTGACGGAACCATGATCCGGAAAGTGGATCAGAATGGCATCATATCGACGGTCCTGGGCTCCAATGACCTGACATCAGCCAGACCATTGACGTGTGACACCAGCATGCACATCAGCCAGGTAGTGCAATGGCTACTTTTCTTCCTGTGGCCTGATTGGCCGGCACAGCTGGCTGAGCGGTGCCCCCTGAGGCTGCATCCGTCCAGCCTGGCAGTCGTGGTGATAAAGAGGTTCCGTTTCCGTGAATCTCAGGAGCTAATAAAAAGTTATTTTCTTCTGTAGTTACGCCTGTGATGAATTCGGTGAGAGGCAGAACAATTATCACTGTGAAATGCGAAGCATTTGTAATCAACAACCAATAAATACAGTGGCAGCAGGCAGATACCTCCAAAAGGAACCAAGCAGATCGCAGCTCTAATCTTGGGATTGCACATGCTCCTTTAAGGAGCGAAAGAACCTTCCAGAGATGAGTCCCCGAGGACTTGTAGCTAGAATTAGAAACTTTACTCTGGGCCTGATTGAAAACACAATAGAACGCTAATGTATTCATAACCCAGAAAGCCCCAACATTTGCTGGTTATGGCTGCTCAGGGAAAGTATGTGTTCATCTCTCACTGCTATCTGGTAACACGCTACTTGGGGGTTCATTTTGCTGTTGGGCGGTAACTAGCAAATCTTTCAATGAACTGCATTTTTAAGTAAAACGTTATTTCCTCCATTTGTCTCCTCTCGAAGCTCTGCTTCTTTTACAGTAGCACTCCAAACTGCACCTCGGAGAGAGAGAAAGCACAGGCCATAAGGCACTTGCCTTACAGGCAGTTGACCCCCCCATTAGATCCCTGGCACCCTGTATGGTCCCCCCCAAGTACTGTCAGGAAGTGAGCCCTGAGACAGAGCCAGGGGTAAGCCCCGAGCAGCACTTCCAGTATATCCCCTTCCAACTGATAAAAACAAAGTAAGATTTTTTTTTTCTTTAAATATACACAGATATAGGCCAGAACTATAGTGTAGCAGGTAGGGTCTTCACCTTGTACCTATCTGACTGGGGTTCCATCCTCCACACCCTGAGTCCCACCCAGCAGTGATCTCTGAGTACAGAGCCAGGAGTAAGCCCTGCGGGGGGGAGGGAGGGAAGGAGGGAGAGAGGAAGGAAGGAAGGAAGGAAGGAAGGAAGGAAGGAAGGAAGGAAGGAAGGAAGGAAGGAAGGAAGGAAGGAAGGAAGGAAGGAAGGAAGGAAGGAAGGAAGGAAGGAAGGAAGGAAGGAAGGAAGGAAGGAAGGAAGGAAGGAAGGAAGGAAGGAAGGAAGGAAGGAAGGGAGGTTAAAACTAGTTGATGGATCCAGCTGTATTACCCCATTTAATATTTTTGAATTCTGGAGACTGCGACTGTGACATGTCGCAGACTGCATGTAGACATGTCAAAGTCTACAGCAGTGATGAACCTCTGTACACCATCCTGGGTGGGATGTAAAGTAGGAGGCAACCAATCTCAATAAGAAACTATAAACACACAAGACTTAACCGATAACAACATATTAATAATCTCTGCTACAAGGGCTGAATGGCTCCATGGTGAGATACAACAATATTCACACACCTTCTTCTAAGGAAATAATTTTTGACCATTTTTAGCAAATTATAACAATCAACATAAAATAAATTATTCAGGACCTGCTAGTGGGGTGAGAGGTGTTTGGGAGAATTGGAAATACTGGTGGTGGGGTCGGTGTTGGAATATTGAATGTAATCATAAACAACTTTATAAAAATAAATTAATGAAAAAAAACGGTCGATGGAGCTGGGGGGACACTCCTTCCAGATGTTCTCACTGAGCCCCCAGGAGCACACACACATTGACTGCCTAAGCCGCCCGTTTCTCTCCCACGCAGGTCCGCCTGGAGTGGCCCACCGACCTGGCCATTAACCCGATGGACAACTCCATCTACGTGCTGGATAACAACGTGGTCCTCCAGATCACGGAGAACCGCCAGGTGCGCATTGCGGCCGGGCGGCCCATGCACTGCCAGGTGCCGGGGGTAGAGTACCCTGTGGGGAAGCACGCCGTGCAGACCACACTGGAGTCGGCCACCGCCATCGCCGTGTCCTACAGTGGCGTCCTCTACATCACCGAGACGGACGAGAAGAAGATCAACCGCATCCGGCAGGTCACCACGGACGGCGAGATCTCGCTGGTGGCAGGCATCCCTTCGGAGTGCGACTGCAAGAACGACGCCAACTGCGACTGCTACCAGACAGGGGATGGGTATGCCAAAGACGCCAAACTGAACACGCCGTCCTCCCTGGCCGCCTCCCCCGACGGCACCCTGTACATCGCCGACCTGGGCAACATCCGCATCCGGGCCGTGTCCAAGAACAGACCTTTCCTGAACTCCATGAACTTCTACGAGCTTGCCTCGCCCACCGACCAAGAGCTCTACATCTTCGACGTCAACGGGACCCACCAGTACACGGTCAGTCTCGTCACCGGGGATTATCTGTACAACTTCAGCTACAGCAATGACAACGACATCACAGCCGTGACTGACAGCAGCGGCAACACGCTGCGGATCCGGCGCGACCCCAACCGGATGCCCGTCCGCGTGGTGTCCCCCGATAACCAGGTGATCTGGCTGACCATCGGGACCAACGGGTGTCTGAAGAGCATGACGGCGCAAGGGCTGGAGTTGGTCTTGTTCACGTACCACGGCAATAGTGGCCTCCTGGCCACGAAGAGCGACGAGACGGGATGGACCACGTTTTTTGAGTAAGTACATCATGAAATCTCGGACCCATTTAGAAAAATACGAAACTAGTAAGATCAGCAATTGTGTTTCTCATCCTTGTTTTGACCACAGTCACCTTCCAACCTTGAGAGTTCCTGGGACTCCCCCCAGCACCTCTCAACCATCCTACTGGTTGACCCCACCCCTACCCATCTCCTGCTTTAGGTGAGTTTCACCTGTGGTCTTGGACCAGGCTGGAGAAATACAGAGGCCAATTGGCCATTGGCTGAGAAATGCTGATCTCAAATAATAGTCATAGAATCTTAAGGGTAGGGGCCGGAGCGATAGTATAGCAAATAGGGCATTTGCCTTGCATGCAGCTGACC
The DNA here is from genome assembly GCF_027595985.1 of Sorex araneus. Taxonomy (NCBI): domain Eukaryota; kingdom Metazoa; phylum Chordata; class Mammalia; order Eulipotyphla; family Soricidae; genus Sorex; species Sorex araneus. The sequence continues at coordinate 303,001,826 of NC_073302.1, read as the reverse complement.
TGGGTTCAATCCCTGGCATCCCATGTGGTCCCCCAAGCACTGCCAGGAGTAATTCCTGAGTGCAGAACCAGGAGGAACCCCCGAGCATTGCTGGGTGTGACCCGAAAAGCAAAAAAAAAAAAAAAAGAACCTTAAGGGCAGGTAGGAGAAGGGGCCTGAAACATTTATGATTTGGGGACTTGGGGACCCTCTTTCCAGAAAGGAAAACAAAATGACAAGATAGATGTTTCATCATCAGACTTTGCTCAGGGATAAATAACCTTGTTGCTACACACACACACACACACACACACACACACACACACACACACACACACACACACACACACACACACACACCACCCCCCACCCCCCACCCCCCCACTCCCCCCACCTCCCACCAACCAAATACAAATACAGCAGCAGCACACCTTTTAGAAAATGTTCTATGACCTTGATGGGGTGTGTGAACACATATTCTCAAAAGATAAGACTGTGTTAAGTGCTGCCATTGAGAGAAGCCTTAAGAACATTTTTACCTGTGAACTCAGGTGCTTAAAATCAGTGATACCAGAGTCTTTCTTACCAAAGTGAAAGACCTGACCTTTTAGGATCGGTAACTGAGTCTCTATAAACTGCTGTTTAAAGAACTTTCACACTAAAGGCAGTTCAGGTGTTTGGGGGCTCTAGAAGCACTTAAAAATGATGATTGGGGCTGGAGTGATAGCACAGTGGGTAGGGCACTTGCCTTGCTCACGGCCTACCCAGGTTCGATTCCCAGCATTCCCTATGGTCCCCCCAGCACTGCAAGGAGTAATTCCTGAGTGCAGAGCCAAGAATAGCCCCTGTGCATCGCCAGATGTGACCCAAAAATAAAAAAATTTTTAAGTGATGGTTGTCCATGGGCCAGAGCGAGAGAGTCCAGGGGTTAAGACTAACCCGCCCTGCATGCAGGAGATGCTGGTTCGACCCCTGACACCACTTACGGTCCCCCACGCCCCATCAGGAGTGAGCCCTGAGTAGCCCTAGATATGATGGCTGCCAGAGAGCATCTTCTCCAGGATGGCTGTTGCCTGCAGCTCGACAGTCTTGGTCCAGGAGGTCCCTGGGGATGAAGCGAGAAGCAGCCATCGGTGGCTCTTGGTGTCTGCGCTTTGCAGCAGATTCGGCTGCCGAGTCACTTCGGCTGTCTTCATTCGCGTGACTGACGGGGCACACAACCAGAAGGGGGACTGTGATGCCCAGGGATGGCATGTTGACAAATTCGGAACAGTCCTGGAGATGAATATTGAAGCTCCTTCTGGAGATTTTGTTTTTTTTAACAATGATGCACCGAAGCAGAAGTCTTTCCTGTGGGCACTTGCTTCCCACGTTGTAACAGAAGTCAGTGGGGGAAAGAAATGACTCCATATACAAATATTTTCTCGGCAACTCTTCTGGAATGGCTCTTGCACACAAAGCCCGGCGTTCCCGTCTCTCCGATGGCGGGTGGGCCTTGGCAGACTCCCTCTCGCTCGATGAATGGGGCCCGGCAACACAGTTCTGTCAGAAGAACAAATCTTTTCAACTGGATTGCATTAAGATTCTGTCCTTAACATCCCTTTTGCTCGTTTTGGGATCACACTAGGAAAGGAATAAATTGGAAGTTAATGGAAGGCACTTCCTCTGCGCTATTTCATAGAGATAGTGGGCTGAGTGCCAAGACGGGTGGGAGTGGGGGGGAAGGGGGGTGTCACGGGTGGGAGCAGGCAGGGAGCACTTCCAGAGGAAAGAGCTTCTCCAGAAGATGGTGTGGGGCTGAGCAGGAAGTGGGGGGGCACGGAGAAAGGAAAGGGAGTTGTTTCGGCTGACCTTTGACCTTCAGGCCACACCCCCCAGTGCTGGAGGCTCACTTCTCCAGGGTCTGCTGTCCACAGTGCTTAGGTGCCTAGGGTACATGTGATGCCAGGCATCAAACCCAAGCTCCTGGCAAGTGCAGCCCGTGCTGTCTGTCTGTCCCCTCCCGAGGGATTTTAATCAGGTCTGAAACATTCAGGACTGGCACGGACACCATCAGTGCGTGGCGACGGGGGAGGGTAAGCAAATTTGAGACAGTTAACCTGTTCTTTGTTTGTTTGTTTTGGGTCACACCCAGCGATGCACAGGGGTTACTCCTGGCTGAGCACTCAGGAATTACTCCTGATGATGCTCGAGAGACCATTGGGATGCTGGGAATTGAACCCGGGGTGGTTGTGTGCAAGGGAAACACTCAACCCGCTGTGCCATTGTACCAGCCCCTCCTTCTTTTTTTTAATGTTGGGGCACATTTTTAGGTTTGGGGGGGTTGGGGGTAAGGAGTTGGGGGCATACCTAGTGGTACTCAGGGTCTGCTCCTGGCAGTGCTCAAGGGCCTGTCTCTAGAGCCAAGGATTGGAACCGAGCCAGTGACATGCAAGGTGACACCTTACCACCGGGCTGTCTCTGCGGCATCAGAGATGACTTCTTTTTTTTTTCCTTAAATAGAAAGTTCCGTTTATTTTTTTTTTAATTTTCCCCATGTCCCAGAGCTGTGCTTTCATTATTATTTTATTATTATTATTATTATTATTAAATCACTGTGAGCAATACTTACAAAGCTTTTATGTTTGAGTTTTGGCCATACAACGACCCAACATCCATCCCTCCACCAGTGCACATTCGCCACCACCAATGTCCCCATTATACCCACCCTCCCCCCCATCCCAACCCTCCCCCTGCCTCTATGGCACACAATTTCTCCCATACTCTCTCTCTCTGCTTCTGGGCATTATGGTTTGCAATGCAGATACTGAGAAGCTATCACGTTTGGTCCTTTATCTACTTTCAGCACACATCTCCCATCCCGAACGATCCCTCCAACCATCATTGACTTAATGATCCCTCAAAGATGACTTCTTAAGGACAAAAATGTCCATTGAGAAATCTCAAGGAGCAAGGAAATTGCTCCTTGAGGCAACTTCTCTCGGGTTACTTAGAGTTGTGCGGGTCCCTCTTGTGATGCGTGTAAGAAGTGGCCCATCTTCAGAGGCTCTATCTGGATGCCGTGCTTACATGACCGAGCATCCTCGGGTTATCTTTCTGGGTGTGGTTCTGGTGCAGGTTCTGGTTCTGGTTCAGGTTAAAGCAAGCAAAGGTCCTGTCTGGGTCTGCGCCTGCCGCCCTGCTCAGTTTCTTTCTTTGGGCTGTCGCCCCTGAATCTGTCATGGGAGGTCGCTGTGGGATCTCTCATGAGCTGCATTCAGAGGTACGGAGCAAGTAAAGGAGTCGCCCCCAGGCCCCTGTGTACAGGGAGATGCGGATTTCCAGCTTTCCGTCGGGGTACTTCATTGGTTCTCGGTCAAGCGGAGTCATGTCAAAATGAACCTCTGAGCCATTTGGGTATCATGAACGTTGCTGTGTGCCCAGACCCAAGCCCCATCTCTCGGTGACGTCCAGTCTCCCTCGGGGGCAGTGGCCAAGAGAGGCACTCGGAGGAGGGGCCGGGCTGTGATCGAGCACCTGAGTGGCCAAACCCTCACAGATGCCCAAAGCACAGACTTCAGGACTTAGTCGATGAGGCCAGGTTAGAGGGGACACAGCCATTCTCATCAACTCCGAGTCCCAATGGCTGGATCTGTCCGTGCCACAGCCCGTGTGTGTGGCACCATCAGAGCAGCTGACTTGAGGCCAACAATCGGGGCATCATCCACAGCATAATCTATCCTTGGCTAAGCATCCGACAGCCGTTCCTAAATACTCCTACACTGGAGAGGGAACATGCCAGAGTTATTGCTGCCCAGTACTGTGTGAAAATCCAAATGGCCCCTTTTCTAAATGCAAAAAAAAAAAAAAAAAAATCATTCTTTTCTTTTATTTTTTTTCCTTCTCGTTCCTTGATAGAAGAAAGCATGAAGGACTAAAGAATGGTTTGAGCACCCAAAGACAGTAGACACAAGGGCCAGGAATGTTGCCCCATTGTTGGCAGCCTGCCTCATGAGCTGGGGGAGAAGGCAGCTGGGATAGAGAAGGGATCACTAAGACAACGATGGTTGGAGGAATCGTCGGGATGGGAGAAAGTAGATAAAGGACCAAATGTGATAGCCTCTCAGTATCTGTGTTACAAACCATAATGCCCACAAGTAGAGAGAGAGTATGGGGGAAATTGTCTGCCATGGAGGCAGGGGGAGGGTTGGAAAGGTGGAGGGGGGTGTTATACTGGGGAAATTGGTAGTGGAGAATGTGCATTGGTGGAGGGATGGGTGTTCGATCATTGTATTACTGAAACTCAAACATAAAAGCTTTGTAACTGTATCTCACAGTGATTCAATAAAACAATAATATAAAAAAAAATTTAATTTTGAAAAAAAAAATTGAGTGGGGCAGAACAATAGTACAGCAGGTAGGGCATTTGCCTTGCACATGGCCAACCTGGGTTCGATTCCCAGCATCCCATATTGTCCCCTGAGCACCGCCAGGAGTGATTCCTACATGCAGAACCAGGAATAACCTGAACAATACCGGTGTTACCCAAAAGGAAAAAAAAAAACTAGCTTGGGGTATTTTTATTTTTGCGGTGCCAAGGATCCAACCCAGAGCCCCACACATAAAAACAAGTGCTCTTTTAATGACTGAAACCGAATTACGGACAACCTTGTCACTGCATCTCACTGGTGATTCAATTGAAAAAAAAAAAAATTTTAAGTGCTTGCTGGTCCAGCTACAGCCCAGCCAAGAATGGTTTTTAAGAGATTTTATCAGCCAGTCATTTAAAAGCATGGGGAAATACTGCAGTGGGTTTCCATTTTTGCCATCTTGTTTAATAGTTTAATAATTTTGCTTTAAATTTTTAACCAGTATATGTAGACCCAGGGATATCAGAGGGGGGAGAAAAAGAATATAAAATGAGGCATTTGAATGAAGTGGCTGGTTTGCATCGTAAACATTAACTACAATTCTCCTTAAGCAATACCTGTTTTTAATACTGTTTAATCCAGTTCTCCTTCTCAGTCTAGTTTGTTGTGGGGGGCGGGGGGCAGAGGGAGCACACCTAACAGTGCTCGGGGACAGCTCCAGAGCCCAGGACCCTTGCATGCAAAGCATGTCCTCCATCCTTTAGAGCTATCTCCCCAGCTCCTGCCGAGAGTTAAATAATTCTGTCCAAGTTTCAAAGCAGAAAGGGGAGTGAGGGTAATGTACGTCTCTCAGACTATCGGGAGGAAAATCCCTGGATAGAGGGGAAGAAAGATGAGTTAGATTTTATGTTATCAGCTGTATCCGTGCTACAAATTGACATGAACCCTTTGTGATGTGTTCTGTTTAGCAGATGCTCTGAATATACTCAGTTGCCCCGTAATGGTTCAAGAGTGAGGAATTGTGCACTTGCCCCAAAATGTGAATTCCCTCTTTAAACTGATCTCGTTGGAGTCCAGTCTGTATCTTCTAGCAATTTCCCCTTAGCCAGTGATTATCCAATGCGTCACCCGTGCGTGTCTGAAAACAGGCAAGAAACTCACCCATTCACAGTCAGTGAAAAGGAACTTTTTCTTTTGCTCACAAACACACCGCCCGTGATCCACCATGGCTGTTATTCAAAAGCCCGTCCGCTGTGCCTAGCTCATTTCTTGGTATCCACATAAAAGCAGCCCTCATACCTCTACCTCCCAGACAAAGCTCCAGCTTAGGCTTCTGCAGTTGTTCTAGAAGGTCCAGATGCAGATACAAGCCACTGACCCCTTAGTCTTTGCCCAAGGTTGACGTTCATAGTCAAGCAAGGAGTGAAGGCCAGTCCCTCACTCAGATCTCCTCAGACTGTGGTTTGCAAACTTTTCACACCTTTAGAGGATTACAAAGCACTGATCTGAATGCTGACTGACTCCCCCTGCTTCTACCTTCCAGCCCCCCCTTTAGATATTGAGAGACCAGTCATTAATGGTATTATAAATCACAGTGCCTCAATCATAAAGCTTAAATAAAAAAGATCACTCCACACTTAAAAGCAGATTACCTCCCTCTATTACCCCTAGAGTTTGGCAACCCCATGGTTCTTCAAGTGAGAACACCCCTCTCCCACCAACTTCTGAGCAGTGTTAACGTAAAGGAATTCTACTTTGTGTCTCTAGCTTAAAACTCAGTGCAGTGCAGTGATGTTCAGACTGAGTCTTAGTATTAAGAGTTTTCCTCACTCTATCACAAGTGTGTGTGGGGCAGAGAGGGTAGGTAAGATAGAGAAGGGACCAGTAAGACAATAATAGTCGGAAATGATCACACTGGACAAGATCTGAGTGTTAAAAGTAGGTAAAGGGATATACACAATAACTTTTCAGTATCTGTATTGCAAACCACAGTGCCCAAAAGCAGAGAGAGAGAGAGAGAGAGAGAGAGAGAGAGAGAGAGAGAGAGAGAGTCTGCCATAGGGATAGGTTGGGGGTGGGGTGGGGGTGATGGGAGGGAACCTGGGGACGCGGGTGCTGGGAAATGGACACTGGTGGAGGGATGGGTGTTGGAACACTGTATGACTGAAACCTAATCATGAACAGCTTTGTATGGTTCTATCTCACAGTGATTCAATTAAAAAAAAAAAAGTTTTCCTCGACTGGAGAGATAGAATAGCGGGTAAGGCACTTCCCTTGCATGCAGCTAACCCAGGTTCGATCTCAGCATCCCATAGGTCCCCTGTCCAAAGCCAGTCAGATTGTCACCTGAGCCTTCTGTCCAGCGGAGATTGGTCTCAGAGCATGAGACAACACACACACACACACACACACACACACACACACACGAGGTCTAAGCTTAGGTCTCCTGGGGAGTCATCCGTGATCCCATAAGCTGGGCATTTATTCAATACAATTTCAATACAATGTCTTTCCCCTTACCCTCCACCTACATACACACACACACACACACACACACACACACACAAACACACAGGTGTCACAATAGCTGAACCATTGTTTAAGATCACAGAGACTGGGCCTGGATGGAGCCATAGCACAGCAGGTAGGGCTACCTTGCACACGGCCGATCGGGGTTCAATTCCCAGCATCCCATAGGGTCCCCTGAGCACCGCCAGGAGTAATTCCTGAGTGCAGAGCCAGGAGTAACCCCTGTGCATCACCGGGTGTTACCCCCCCCCCAAAAAAAAGATCACAGAGACTTTAAGGATAGTTATTCAGGGCATCAACATTCAATAGGTAAAGAGCAGAGGCTGGTATTTCAAATAGCCTATCAGAAGGCACCTTTAAAAAGGTCCCTGGGGTGGGGGTGAGGAAATGTTGGGAGGGAAACTGGGGACACTGGTGCTGGGAAATGTACACTGGTGGAGGGATGGGTGTTGGAACACTGTATGACTGAAACCCAACATGAACAGCTTTGTATGGGTCTATCTCACAGTGATTCAATTAAAAAAAAATCTTTAAAAAGAGAAAAATGGTAAGGTCCCTGCCAGTTTCCAATTCTATTTTTCCCATGCTATCCTTATACTAAAAGACGCTAAACAGTCTTATACTATGTTTTCCTGTAAACAGTCTTATTCTGTGCTTTCCTGTAAGCAGTCTTATTCTGTCCTTTTCTGGCACACATTTGCAGCTGGCACATACTTGTCATCTATTCTTTTCTGCTATTCTATTCTTTCCCAGGTGCATATTTGCAAACACTGTGCATTCGGAGACCTAAATTATTTTACCAAGAGGCATATTTCATCCTTAGAGGTTTTTGTTTGAGGGATGAATTCCCACAGTCCCCTGGCCCTGGGGGAGTGATCCCTGAGCACCACAGAGCCAGGAGTTAAAAAAAAAAAAATTCCTCTCTCTGAGCCTTTTATTAGGAGCCAATGCATAAAAGCAAAGACTGAGAGAATGCATAGTTTCCCTAGTGGAGGCAGCTAATCAATGTATTTATGAATTCAATGAAGATAAGCCAGACATCCTCGAGAAAGGAATCCTCATAAATGAAGTCTTTTATAAACTTCAGGAAAGGAAAGCAAGAATCAAGTCCTAATCATGGCAAGTCTAAGATTCCCTGAGGTCAAAAATGGAAGAAAGGACTTAACCCACAGATGATGTTTTTAAGGTTGGTGGGCTAGAGTTAGCAAAGATTGCACAAATGTTCTATTGAGGAACAAAAACGGAAGTACCTAACTGTGTCACGTGATTCCTTCACAAACCAGGAAAACAACAGGAGGGCTAAATCTTAAATCTTTAAGACACAGAGAGCGAGTCTTTATAATTGAGAATTAGTCTGCATTTCTTTCTCCGTGGCTCTACCTGCATGCACACATGTAATGGAACGGTAGCTCCTGGGTATCTTATTAATTTAATTCAAGTTTGCGTCATTTTCCTTAACACAAACCTCGATTAGCTCCTTTTGAAACCTGTCCAGACAGTTCCGGCCCCCAGGGAGGCTCTTTCTCCATAAGCAGCCGTGTCCCCTGGGAGAAGTGAGATGTCCTTGGAGAAAGCAAGAGTCCTCAGGGTTTCATTTAAAGGCACACCTATTGGCAAATCTTTCCTTTTTTCAAACCTCTCAGGTTTCCAGAAGCTGGGGGTCTCTCCCCTGCTCTGCGATCATCCTGTGAGTCCCCTGACCATCAGGCGTCCCCTCGTGCTGAGGGGGACACATTCACACTCCTCTAATATGACTCATTCCCCAAGCCTGCACACTGTTCTCTAACATGTACATTCCTGTAGCACACACACACACACACACAGTCCCCGAGAGTACACACATTACCCCAACACACTCATTCCCTCCGCATGTATATACCTCCCGTGCATGCACACATTGCCAAACACACACATACACACTCCCCCAGCACACACCCTCTCCCAGCACACACACTCCCCCAGCACACACCCTCCCCCAGCACACACCCTCCCCCAGCACACACACAGCCCTCCAGCACCAACACCTCCCAGCAGGCCTGCTGGCAGATGCCCAGTTATGGGCAAGGTCTCTCCTTATTGGAGCCCAGAGAACACCAGGGAGCCAGAGCAGGGACTGCGGGCGAGAGCACTGAGAGCAGAGGTAGGAAAGAACAGTGCTGGGCCTGCTCGGGGCGCAGTGAGAGAGGAGGAGCAGGCCCTCTACAGCAGGGTGGAGCTGAGGGATGGAGGCCCAGGACGTTTCCCTGCTCCTTCGGTGGCTGAGGGATGCCTTTCTTCCCTCGGGTGCGCCCGTTCCTACTCGGACGGGCCTTTGGGTTGCTCCCTTTCTGCGCTGTGTTCAACCCGAGGCCACAGCGAGCTCGTCGAAAGTTTTCTCCTTTGTACAGGCTCCGAGGGAAGGCTGCTGGTCTAAGGTCATTCTCTCGTGGGCTTCTGAGACTCTCTGGCGTGGCCAGACCAATTTACATCCCCACAAGCTGTGCCTGAGGGTCCCTGGGGAGGCCGGACCTGATGATGTCCCCATCTGTGTGACTGGGCCCTGTCACAGTGCCACTCACTCTTCACTCTCCCACACCTGTGGAACCGCAGTCAGCAGAAGTGCTTCTTAGTTACTAGAAGATAATTGCTAAGGGGCCAGAGAGATGGCTCAGTGGGTAGGGCACATGCCTCGCACAGTAATACTGAGATGTAACCTGGGTGTGTGAAGATTTCTGTCACAGTGGTCAGATCCAGTTAGCTAGTATTTGGTGTTTCTGCCTCTTGCCCTGAAGAGGACGCCTCAGTTAAGGTGAGTGACTGAACCATGCGGATATGGTGTGGCTGCCACCTATGGCGTGGGGAGTTCTGTGTTCTAAAGCCCGCTGCTCTCCACACAGCCTCAATTTTATCGTGTCACCCTCTCCTCAGTGCCTGGGAAGAGCTTCTGCAGTGTTGCTTCCACTTGGCTGCCAGCCCTATGAACATCATCTCCTTGTTCCATGTGGCCTCTGTCCCTCTCTGCACTGTTCCTTGTTCCACGTGACTGCCACCCCTCTCTGCACCACCTCCTTGTTTCACGTGGCCTCTCCCTCTCTATACTGTCCCCTTGTTCCACATGGCCGCTGTCCCACTCTGCACCATCTGCTTGTTCCACATGGCCACCATCCCTCTCTGCACCATCTCCTTTAACCACATGTCCCCTGTTCCTCTCTGAACCCTCTCCTTGTTCCACGTGGCCTCTGTCCCTCTCTGCACCGTGTCTTTGTTCCACGTGGCCGCCACCCCTCTGTGCACATCTCCTTGTTTCTCTGCCACCCTCTGTGGGGATCTCCATCCCTTTTCCTGGTGGGCCCAGCCTGGCTGCATCTCCCGTTCACTGTGGCCGCCCCTGCTGTGAGTGCGTCCCGGCTCGACAGCCTCCAGGCATCTTGCAAATGAGATTTTTGGTTGGTTGGTTTGGGGGCCACACTCAGCGATGCTCAGGGCCTCCTCCCAGCAATTCCCAGGGAGTCATGGGGTACCGGGGCTTGAACCCATGCCTCCTGCAGGCAAAGCATCTGTTCCAGCTTGTTTGAGCCACCCTGAAGGTGAAGTTTTATAGACTGAAAGATCCTCTGCTTGGATCTCAGGCCATCATTAGCTCCTCACCCCCGTACCTCCTGGTGCCCGGCACCCTGTTCATGTCTGGAACCTTGACTCCCTCCCTCTGTACCCCCCGGGTTCATATTGTCTTTCACTAAGATCTTTTCTCTCCAGCCTGCATCTGGGGCTAATTTTAAATAGGACATCATTTAATTCTTGATTCCGCCTAGACCTCCCATAATGAGGCATCCTTAGTCTCAACCTAAAATCCAAGTTTAGATGTGTTTCTGCCCCAGGGAAAGCCCTTGTTTTTCATCCAGATTTTGCTCCTCCTCCTCCTCCTCCTCCTCCTCCTCCTCCTCCTCCTCCTCCTCCTCCTCCTCCTCCTCCTCCCTCCTCCTCCTCCTCCTCCTCCCTCCTCCTCCTCCTCCTCCTCCTCCTCCTCCTCCCTCCTCCTCCCTCCTCCTCCCTCCTCCCCACATTGTAATTCTTATTTAATTTTCTTTGCTGCAAAGAGAAATGCCTCCCCAGATCATCAGCCTTTTCGTTTGATCTGAGGATGCACCCTCAGACAGATAGGCAGGTTTCAGGTCCAAGTTCGTCTTCTGATTGTAAGCTGGGGAACAGGAAGTGAAGTGTTGGGAAGCGCGGTCGTTAGGCGCCAGGAAAGCTCGAGTCTGTTCTCCATGAACGTCAACCACCGCCCAAGACTCACCTCCTGATAATGTCACGCAGGCCAGATGGGTGCGCTCTGCACCCCGCCCCCACCAACATCTGCAGCCCTGTTTCCCATCTGAACCTATTTCAGGGGACCGGAGAGACAATACAACAGGTCTGGTGCTCGCCTAGCACACAGCTGGCCCAGGTTCAATCCCAGGCACCACGTAGGGTCTCTTGAGCCACACCATGAGCAATCCCTGAGCACAGAGCCAGGAATAAGCCCTGGGCCACTAGGTGTGGCCGAGAAAAAGAAAAAAAAGTGTTTTAATCTCTAAGAAATGAGAACTTTTTTTTTATCATGAGGTACAGTTATAGACTTACAAACTTTCGTGCTTATGTTTCAGTCATACAATGATCAAGTACCCATCCCTCCACCAGTGCCCATTCTCCACCACCAATGTTCCAAATATCCCTCCCGCCACCCCCACCCTTGCCTCTGTGGCAGGACATTCTCTTTTACTCTCTCTCTCCTTTTGGGTGTTGTGGTTTGCAATACAGGCATTAAGTGGCCATCATGTTCGGTCTATAGTCTACCTTCAGCCCGCCTCTCCCATCCCAAGCGGGCCCTCCAAACATACTTTACTTGGTGGTCCCTTCGAAATGAGAGCATCTTTAAAGTGGCTTTCATTAAGTTGTTCGGGACATCTCAGGATACTAGAAAACTGGTTTTACATGTGCATATTCATCCACACATGCAGAGTTTTAGCATGGCTGAAGGTCCATTTCCATATTTTTTCATCCAGTGCCGCTGTAGAGGACGTGAGCGAGGAAAGCTGGTATAACCGTGAATTAAAATGTCTCTGTAAAAATCCTGGGGGGCCTTTAAGGGTATCCATCTCAGAAGCAGTTTCTCTGGGAAACAGCCATTAGATCTTGGGGACGGGTGGGTGGGGCGGGATGGAGGGTCCCTGCAGCAGGGCCCCAGTGCTGAGCGGGAGGGTGGTTCTGACTCACCCTGCTCTCACGGGCAGGCCTTTCTGGGTTATGGGGGCTTTGGGTGGCTTTGGTGCACTTCGAAGTCCTCCCTCTGCACAGCTGCTGAGCAGAGACAAAGCTCCCTTCCCGCTCCCTACGACCTGGATTGGGGCATCTTTAAAGTGGCTTTGCGTCATGAGAACCCAGGATTGTCCATGTGACCCTGTTTGACGCCTCTCTCCTCCAGCTACGACAGTGAAGGGCGCCTCACCAATGTCACCTTCCCAACCGGCGTCGTCACCAACCTCCATGGGGACATGGACAAGGCCATCACGGTGGACCTGGAGTCGTCCAGCCACGAGGAGGACGTCAGCATCACTTCCAACTTGTCCTCCATTGATTCCTTCTACACCATGGTTCAAGGTAAATGCGCGGCCGGCAGCGGCGTGGGGAAAGGAGAAAAGGGGGTCCGGGTATTAGGGGGTAACGCCCTCCCTCTTTCAGACAAGCCAGAGAGGAAGCTCAAAACTGCTCGGGATGCTGGTGAAATGGTCCCACGTCTTCAGGGACTATTTGCTCGTGTTTCTTTCTTTAAAATCACGCAAAGCCAGCCTGGAGACCTCCCCCACCCCCATTTAATATAAACCGCCTCATCCCAGCTCTCCATCTGCATCTTCAGACCCTTGTCTTCCTCCGTTTTCCAGAACTTGTCACCTTCAGGTTGAGCATTTGAGGGGGCAGGGGGAAGGCCCTCCCTGAGGTCCACTGGTGAGTCAGGATTCGGTGTCTTACCCATATGCTACAGGCCTGTTCCATGATCTCTGAGCTCACCGACTCTGGCCATTTGTCCGTCCGTGCTGAAGCTCCCTGCCATTTGGCTTTGGGAAGGAATCTGGGACAGGCTTGTTGGTCACTGGGAGGACCTGGCCCCGAGAATAGTTTCTAACTCTGAAGCTTCTTAGACTCCAGATTGTTGCTTTTATGGATGCCATTTAGATCCGGTGACCTGTCCAGGCAACTGAAACTAGTGTCCCTCAATTCATTCCCTCCCCCGGGTTTCTGGGGTCTTCCAAAGTGTTTCCTCGAGGTACCTATGGTACGAAGGAGTTGGTGAGTCCAAATTACAGACTAGGTTCCTTTTCTTGGATGCCCGTTCAGGAGGAAAATCACCCTTTTTGTTTGTTTGTTTCATAATGTAAGTTATAGATAGTAACTCTGTCTCAGCTATCTTAAGGAAGGATCTAGAAATAGCGGGGAGGGGGAAGAGGCTCTTCTTAGGCTGTAGACGTCAGCCAGCCCTCCGAGTGTGCATGCTAGGCTCCCTGCAAAACATTTATAACACATTTCAGAGAACTTGGTCTGTTTTTTTTTTTTTCATTAAAAAATAGAGGTGGGGGAGGGTGACGAGTAGAGAGGAGAGAGAAAGGAAAAGAAAAGTCCATTGAATGGAAGACTGTTTTAAAATTTACCCAAACCTGTTTCCCAATGAAATGCTAGAAATAGCTATCTTAATTGCCTTCCAAATAGAGCTCAGGGAGTGATTTAGAAAAGTGTTGGTTTTATTTCTTGTATTGAGGGACCCCGGGCTTCCATGAGGATAAGTGCTGATAGGATTTAGGGGTGCAGTGCTACTCCACGCCCACCACCAATATCCCTGACCATCATCCATGCCCCCTGCGTGACAGCCACCCTCACGCCCGACTTTCTTCTCTCTGTGTTCGTTTTTCCAGACCAGTTAAGAAACAGCTACCAGATCGGTTACGACGGCTCCCTGAGAATCATCTATGCCAGTGGGCTGGACTCTCACTACCAAACCGAGCCCCACGTGCTGGCCGGCACTGCCAACCCCACCGTGGCCAAACGGAACATGACGCTCCCCGGTGAGAACGGGCAGAATTTGGTGGAGTGGAGGTTCCGCAAGGAGCAGGCCCAGGGAAAGGTCAACGTCTTCGGGCGCAAACTCAGGGTGAGTCGGGGTTCGAGGGGAGCATGGCTGCAGGGTCGTGTTACAAATAAATCCTCCCCTGGGAATTGCACGTCAGAGACCCCACATCCCCTCCACCCCCCTGCACATCCCTGGGCTCTTGCTTGACTATTCTCTTACTAGGAACTGTCCACTTTCCTCTCCCTGCTTGATTAGGAGCTGTGCCTCCTGACGAGGGCGGTGCAGGCAGCCGGAATTGGCTTAATTCTGGGAAGGTTCCAGTCCAAAGTCATAAGTCTGAAAGTAAGATGGGTTGGCCAGGTCTTTGCAGTCTCTGTAACTGTATTTGTCAAGTAACCGTTCTGGGTTCTTGGAAGGGAAAAAAAAAAAAAAAAACACACACACACAGTTCAGAGTCTAACTTTTATCTCTTAACCTCGAATGGGAAATCCACACAAGTGATTTATTTTAGGGAGAGGGGTGTGTGTGTGTCTGTGTGTCTGTGTCTGTGTCAGTATCTGTGCATCTGTCTGTATTTCTTCCTCTTGCACCCTGTATTTACAAGCTCTTTGTTAAAGGCGACATAAATCAAGCCCTAAGGCACAGGTTACAAGAACCCACTCAGAGGGCTGTCAATGGAACCTGATTCATTCTTTGTATTAGTAAATAGACTTTAGTTTCTTCAGATAAATGTAAGCATGGTTAACAGGACTTCCCTTACCATGCTTTGCTCAATTTTTTTCTTTTTTTTGCTTAAAGTCAAGAGAACCAAAAATGTAACAATCCTTCCCACCCTTTGCTCTGCACCCTTGATTCTTCGCACCCCCCAAGGAGTCGAGTTCGAGTCATGAAAACAGGTCCACATCTGCACCTTCATGATCTCTCAGGGTGACGAATAACTACTATGCTTTGGCCTTTTAAAAATTTTAGAAATGTCAAGCCCCTGGCCAACCCAGATTCAATACCCAGCATCCCACATGGTCCCCCAAGGTCACCAGGAGTGATTCTTGAGTGCAGAGCCAGGAATAACCCCCTGAGCTCCAGTGTGTGGGGGCCTCCCCCCCCAAAAAAATTCTAAAAATTGGAAAGGGAAATAACAAGAAATTGTGCAGAACCAGTGGTGCCTGTGACCAACCCCGAGAGCCCGGTCAGGTGCCAGCCCAGCCAGGGGTCCTGGGACCTCTCTGGCACTGCAGAGCCCAAGCACCACCCATCCCCTTGCCCAGTAGGCTGAGCCATAGCCTCATGGGCCAAGAATTACTAGCAAGGGACCCCAGAGCCCCTGAGCACTGCTTGAGTCTCCCTCCCCACTCTAGAAAAGCAGCAGTGCCGAGAATAGACGGTAAATTGCAGGTCCCATCCTGATTCTGTTGCAGGCAGTTATTTGGGAGTCAAAACTTCTGGTCGTCTGAACACCCCACATCCCCGTAGCCTGATCTGGGTGTTGGTGAGGAGCTCTAAGAGGCAGCAGTGGAGGGGGCGGGGGGAGGCCTCAGGGACAGGGAGAAGAAGAACCAGCCCCACAGGAACAAGAGGGAAGACCTTTAGGGCTGAAGGTCAAGGGCTGGACAAGCAAGGACTCCAGAACTCTGGCCAAGGAATCAGCAGCTGCCTGGTGTCTGCTGCACCTCCTGATCTTTCCGAAACAAGGAACCTTTCCCCGAAGCTCCATCCAAACAAGGAACCTTTCCCCAAAGCTGGATTCCCCCAGGGCTTACTTCTGTCATTCCCTATCCCAGAGATGTCTCTCTCTCTCTCTCTCTCTCTCTCTCTCTCTCTCTCTCTCTCTCTCTCTCACACTCACACACACACACACACACACACACACACACGTGCTTTACACAATACCCAATCACAACCATTCACCATATCAATAAAAGAAAAGATAAACTCGATATGATCATGTCAATAGATACAGAGATAGTGTTGGACAAGATCCAGCACCCGTTCATGATTAAAAAAAAAAAAACTGTCAACAAAAAGGGAGTTGAAGGAACTTTCCTCAATATATAGTCAAAGCCATCTAGCACACTCAGACCCATTCCTGGCACAGGATTTTCTTCACCGAAAGATGTACACGTACTGCTTCTCATTCAGTGCCAAGGAGCCAATTTTTTTTTTAAAAAAAAGAGGTCCTGAAAGTGATACATCCACCCTGGCATTCAGTGATACTGCCCTCTAAGGAAATCTGTCAAAAAGAGGAAAACAAAATAAGATGAGAAATGTGGGTTCTGCATTTCTTGGGGCTGTACTTGGGTTTTTATTGAGATGCCATTGGCAGGGAAAACATTTGTTTCAGCTACCCAGCATCAGGACCGCATCTGTTATACTTTGAGATGATCGCCAAGTAAATCTAGCTGTTAATCTGGCCGCAGAGTTGCAGACTCTTGCCCTACTGGTGAGAATGTTTAGGATGTGCTAGCATAGCCGTGCTTAGAAGTACATTGTCCTGTGGTTGGTAACACCCTACCGTCATTCAGGTCCCACGTGTCCCTAATTGCAGACTGAACTCCTGCCCCTTCTGACCTCTATACCCATTTTACCCACCCCACTCCCAACCCACTTCCAGCAAACACCAGTCTTTGTTTGGGGATTTGGTGTTTCGGTTGGTGGGTCTATACCCAGCAGTGCTCAGGGATTACTCTTGGCTCTGTGCTCAGGGATCACTCCTAGTGGATCTTAGGGGGGGAGGGGTGCTGGGGATCAAACCCGGGTTGGCCATATTCAAGGCAAATCCCCTCTGTGCTGTACTGTTACTCCAACCCTTCTAGTCTGTTCTTTGATGTTGCTTTAGATTCTGCCTATACAATGCAGTGTTGGTCATCTTCTGACTTCTTTCACTTCGCCTAATGTCTTCAGGCCTTGCCGTGTTGTTACAAATGTCAAGGTTTCCTTTTTGATGACTGAGTAATATTCCACCACACACGTGATGATACTATGACATGTGTAACAGAATAAATCACACACCTACACCATAACTGCTTTATAATTCATCCAAGAGTAGATTCCCTCAGCTGTTTCTGTGCCTTGCTATGGTATGTAGCACTACAAGTAATATGACATGGCAGAGTTAGTGGTTTCATTTCCCCAGTGACATGCCCAGATATGGAACCACTAGGTTATCATGTGGTTCTGTTTTAAATGCTTTGAGGAACCTCCGTCCTCTCTTCCATAACGGTAAACCAGCGTACACTCTCACTAGTAATATCCAAGAGTGCCCCTTCGCTTGCCCCAAACCTGTTACTTTGCCAGTTTTTGATACTAGTTCTTCTTGTAGAGGCAAAGTGTTCTGTCAGTGTCCTTTTGATTTTCATGCCCCTGGCATTTAGTGATGTTAGGCATGTTCCTATTAGCCATTGTTTTTTAAATGAGTCACTTGGATTTTTTTGCAGTTGAATTGTGCGGGTGCTTTTCATATGTTGAACATTCACCCATTAATGACATAAGCATGCTTCATGTTTCCTTCTATTTAGTAGATTCTTTTCCGTCTGTTAGGGTTTCTGTTGTTGTCAGCAGCTTTTGGCTTTGACACTAGTCCTGAAAAGTTCCCCGCCTGCCTTTCTGCCCTTTTCCCTTCACTCCACTAGTCCCACCTATTTTGCTTTGGTTCTTAAATTAAGAAAGAAGCAACACTTTATTATCAACATAAAAAAAATTTTTTTTTGCTTTTTGGGTCACACCTGGTGATGCACAGGGGTTACTCCTGGCTCTGCACTCAGGAATCACTCCTGGCAGTGCTCAGGGGACCATATGAGATGCTGGGAATCGAACCCGGGTCGGTCGCGTGCAAGGCAAACACCCTACCCGCTGTGCTATTGCTCCAGCCCCTATCAACCTAAAAATTAAGGAACTTATCATCCACATTTTCTTCCAGTAGTTTTCAAGGTCTTACGTCCACATCCTCACCGGTTCTGAGTTAGTTTTTGTATCTGGTTCTACAACAGTGCACCAACTTCATATATGCCCAGGACTAGAATAGAAAGAGCTATAGATGAATCTGGAAACATGGAAGGCATTTCCTGGGAAACAGTGGATTAATGGGAGAGAGGTGTACAAAATAATAATCAGAAACTTAAATCTTAATAGAGAGCACAGTCAAAGACAGTTGCATGCATCATCATGGTTCATCTTTATCTTGTGATATGTTTAAAAATTACTTATTTTTATCAGTGCTGGACTTGGAAACCAGCCTCTAATGGGTAAAAAAAAGGGAATATGTTTTAATAATAAAATTTATCAGCTGAGTTTGCCCAGATTTCAGATGTTTCAAGGCAAATTAAGCAATTTTTAAAAGGAATTTTCCAAGTTTTGGAAAGCAGAAGGATTGAAAGGCCTCCATGGCTGTGATTTTTTTTTTTAATGAATCACCGTGAGGTACAGTTACAGACTTTCGTGATTACATTTCAGTCATGCAATGATCAAGTACCCATCCCTTCTCCAGTGCCCATTCTCCACTACCAATGTTTCCAGTATCCCTCCTGCCACCCCACCCCTTCCCACCCCCTGCCTCTGCGGCAAGCCCTTTCCCTCTTACTCTCTGTCTCCTTTTGGGTGTTATGGTTTGCAATACAGGTACTAAGCGGCCATCATGTTTGGTCCATAGTCTGTTTTCAGCACGCATTTCCCATCCGGAGCGATTCCCTCCAACCATCATTGACTTAGTGGTTCCTTCTCCATCCCAGCTGCCTTTCCCCCTGCACGTGAGATGGGCTTCCAAGCCATGGAGCAATCATCCTGGCCCTTATCTCTACTATCCTGGGTATTAGTCTCCCATTATGTTACTTTATATTACACAAATGAGTGCGGTCCTTCTATGTCTGTCCCTCTCTCTGTGACTCATTTTACTTAGTGTGATGCTCTCCACATCCATCCATTATGTGCAGAGTTCATGATTCCATCTTTCCTAACAGCTGCATAGGATGGAGCTTTGGGGCTCGTCATGCAGCTCGCGTTGGCGTGGTGGCCCGTTTCTCTCCGCCACCTGTGGCGTGGGCCCCAAGTGGGCTGGTCCAGTGCAGTGGGCACAGGCAGACACGTAGCAGTGTGACTTCACGGTCTGCAGAAAGCCGGTGGTCTGACGGGCCCAGATGGAACTTGGGAGATTGTCCCCTGGCTTCCTGGCGATGTCACAGCCGTGCTCCCCCCGGAGCGTCCCCTCAGAGTGAAGATAATCCTGTCGTGCTTTGTGCCACATGGAGGCATCATTGAGTGTGTTACTGCTTTAGGTTCTGGAGCTTTCCAAACCCAAGTGGTAACGGACCCCCTCCTGCCATCAGGGTGCATGATTCATTGCTGTCCCATCTCTGAAAGTGGGAGCTTCCGTGTATGCTTCTGAGGAGGCCTGTGCCACCCCCTCAGTGGGGTCTCGAGGGGCTGATCTCCGATCCAGACCCCTCTGAGTTCATTTGGATACAGCTGGAGGGAACGTAATGATCTCGTGTTCATTGATAGGTTCGGGGGTCTTTCTGGGGATGGGTTGTCTGAGGCAGTGGCTCAGGATCTACTCTTAGCTCAGTGGATCACTCCCAGCAGGCCTCAGGAGACTACTCAAGAATCAAAGGGCCTCCTGCATGCTGCATGCAAAGCAAGCTCTCGGCTCTCTTCTTTGGCCCTGACCTGGTCATTCCTTTATAAGGATATTATCTATTTGAAGGCAACTGGTGTGCAACAATGCTGGTGCTTTAGGACTCTTACCCTAAAAATAATAATGATGGTAGGGATCATAAAGGTTGTTCCCTGGGTTCTATCCCAGGCTCCACCTGGCCGCAGCACTTCTGGGCAGGACCCCTGATCTCAGTGTCCCAGAGAGAGACGTGGCTCTGGTTGCTAGCCTTGGTTGACAGCGTTGGAAGTCAAGTGTGGGGAAAGATAGAAAAACCAAAGCTCTGTTGATCTCTTGGGATGTTCCGAGTGCTGCGTTGTGGCAGCCGGAGGGCCTGGGAACAGGAAGAAGGAGCAGGTCGAGCCCCGTGTGGGAGAGGACGTGTGTGTCCGATTCTTTCCTCGTTGCTTGGGTTCAAGGCTGCAAGAAAGGAAGGGAGGAAGGGAGGAGGCCTCGTCCTCAGCAGCTGCCAGGATGTGGACTGGCGACGTTGGCACTGGGAGCCAGATGTTTGGCCTCCCCCTGATTCCAGATGTTCCCGTGGGGCCACTGGTGTCCGTGGTGGCTCAGACGGCAGGATAGATGCGTGTGGTTTTCACATGGTCCCGTAGCTGCCTTCACAAGCCAAGGCCCCCAGCGAGGGCCCGGGGGTGCGGGGTGCAGATCCTGAAAAGGAAGTTCCCCGCCTGCCTTTCTGCCCTTTCCCCTTCACTCCCCAAATAATTAGGTCCCTCTGCCATCCAGATTTTTTCTGCTCTTCCCAGAGGAAAGAGAGCAGAGAGAGAGACAGAGGCAGCAGGATAGCAGAGAGAGGGGAGGAGAGAGAGAGAGGGAGAGAGGGGAAGAGAGAGGGTGTGTGTGAGAGAGAGGGAGGAAGGAGAGAGAGGAAGATATGGAGGGAGAGAGGGAGAGAGAGGGAGGGAGAGAGTATGAGCAGGGGGGAAGAAGGGGGGAAAGAGAGAGGGGGAGAGAGAGAGCAATGAAGCTGGCAGGGCAGCTGAGAAGTACAAAATCAGAGTGAGTGAACACAAAGTTCAATGCCAGCAGGTGGGCTGACGGAGCCACACAGACCTTGGCAGTGCCACCCTGCCTGGCGCCTGCTCAGAGCTTAGAAGCACAGGGTAAAACTAAACGTTCAGAGGCGTCACCCACACACACACACATACACACACACACACTCACACACACCTTTAAATCACATTCTGAGAAGCACAAGCGCTCTGGAAGTCCATTCCAACTGTGTGAAGGCCAGAGAGATAGTGCAGGGGGTAAGGTGCTAGCCTGGCACATGGCTGAACCCAGTTGGATATCCAGTATCACACGGGGTCCCCTGAGCCCCGCCCAGGAGTCTTTCCTGAGCACAGAGCCAGGAGTAAATCCTGAGCACCGCTGGCTGTAGCCCCCAAACTTAAGAAGTAATTAAATAAGAGTTTGCAGTGCCTTCCTCAGGCACCAAGAGTGCCTCACAGATGGAGGCCGAGGGCCTGGAGACCGCCCGTCCTGTGCGGGGTCCATTCGCCCCAGCTCCTGTCCTTCTGCAGGCGTCTTGGGCGCAGGGTTTGGTGTGGGCTGGTTAGTGCCTTCCCGGGGTGCCAGGGCCTCCAGCAGACCTGCACACATTGAGTTTCGCCACGTGCCCCCCGGAGGAGGCAGCAGCTCACCCGAAGGAAGTGGAGGCGGGGAAAGCCTCCAGCTGCCCGCTCCGAGCTCAGTGAGAGCCGCGGCAAGCTTGCAGGTGGACGCGGCAGGTTCCCACGCTCGGCCAGCCCCCCTCGTGCTCCGAGACCCAGCCCGGGTAGAGCTCAGCGCTGGAGGCCGGAGGCTATACCCCCAGCAGGCCCACACATGGGCACCACGTATGCCCCCAACACCCACACACACACACACACAGACTTTCCAGCCCTGGAATGCCGTGGGCTGTTTCCCCCACACCAGCTGGGTCTGGGGGGAAATTGCTAAGTACTTAAGGACTCAGCAGTGCTCACCTTCTGAGAATCCTCTCAGTGACTGCTGCTTTGCTTCTAGCATCACTGCGCTTATAAGACACAAACTTATTTTCAGCTCAGTTTAAATTCCTGCCTTTCCATGTGATTCTGAAATGGAGGGGAGGGTGTGTGTGTGTGTGTGTGTGTGTGTGTGTGTGTGTGTGTGTGTGTAGGGGGCGGCTATAAGTAATCAGACCTCTCTGTTTTGAAGGTTCTCAGTAGAAGGACACAGCCATGTTTAATTCTTTGGTTTTGGACCACATCCAGGTGTGCTCCGGGCTTGCCTCTGGCTCTCTGCCCAGGGCTTATTCCTGGTGAGGCTTGGGGGACCCTACGGGATGCTGGGGATCAAACCTGGATTGGGGGGCTGGAGCAATAGCACAACGGGGAGGGCATTTGCCTTGCACGCAGCCGACCCAGGTTCGATTCCCAGCATCCCACATGGTCCCCTGAGCACCGCCAGGGGTAATTCCTGAGTGCAGAGCCAGGTGTGGCCCCTGTGCATCGCCGGGTGTGACCCAAAAAGCAAAAAAAAAAAAAAAACCCGGATTGGCTGCTTGGCTGCATGCAAGGCCAAGTCCCTCCCTGCCGTCCTATGGCTCCAGCCCCCAGCCACATCGAACATTTCTTTTCTTGCAGTCCAGGGGATCAAGCCCAGGGTGTCACACATGAGGCCCAGGAGCTCCCACCGCAGAGCCCCAGCCCTGTGGGGAATTTCTCCCACACCAGGGGCCGGAGAGAGTCCGGGAGTTAGGAGCTCGCTGGCCTTGCACATTGTCTGTCACCTGCAGCACCTGCGCCCCCAAGCATGGCCCACTGGGGGTGGCCACGCAGGCCCCCAGCTCTGCTGGGCTAGTGCAGGTCCCAGCTACTCCATACCCCCGAGCTGCCAGCCCATGATGGAGAATCTCCAGGAGGGACCCGAGGGCCTCCTAAGCTTGGCTTGGAAGCCCCCCACCACACACACACACACACACACACACACACACACGCACTTTGAAGTTCTGGTAGTTCACACACACACACACACACACATACCTTGCAGTTCTGGTAGTTTACACACATACACACATGCACTTTGCAGTTCTGGTATTTCACACACACACACACACTTTGCAGTTCTGGTAGTTCACACACACACACATACTTTGCAGTTCTGGTAGTTCACACACATATACACATGCACTTTGCAGTTCTGGTAGTTCACACACACACACACACACTTTGCAGTTCTGGTAGTTCACACACACACATACCTTGCAGTTCTGGTAGTTCACACACATATATATACACACGCACTTTGCAGTTCTGCTAGTTCACACACACACACATACTTTGCAGTTCTGGTAGTTCACACACACACATACTTTGCAGTTCTGGTAGTTCACACACATACACTTTGCAGTTCTGGTAGTTCACACACATGCACACACACATGCACACACACACACGCACTTTGCAGTTCTGGTAGTTCACACACACACACACATGCACACACGCACACACACACACACACACACACGCACTTTGCAGTTCTGGTAGTTCACAAGTCCGTCCATCTGTTCCAGCGGAGGACTGTGGTCTTGCTTGCAGGGGTCCCAATACCCCAGAGAAGAGTCACCAGCACTTGCTGTGTATGCCTTGGCCCCCCACCAGCCCTCCCCCTGTGCGGTCCATGATGCTGGACCGTGGCCCTGAGCCAGGGCGGCCCTTATAGAAGCACGATGCCCCCGCTTCCCTGCTGGGCACTGGGGCCAGGCCGGTTAACCAGGCGACAGCTGAGGCAGGGAGGCGGCTGGGGAAATGGCTCTATTTCAGCCCTGGGCTTAAAAGCAGGGCTGGTGTTGGTAACCTCCCGCTATTTAAGCCCATTAATAATTCACGCTAATGTGGGGTCCACCTTCTCCTTAACTGCTCTTCAAAGGGGCTCGCATCGCACTGTTCCGTTTAATGGCCCTGTGATTAATCCGCTCAGCGGTTATTTTGCAGGCCTGATTGGGGGAGGGGCTCCGAGCACTTTATGGGGGGCATTGGCCACCACCTCCCTGGCTTCTCCCCAAACCTGCAGGCAGATCCCCTTTTGGAATTCCTTTTTTTATCTTATTTTTTTTTTAATTTTTCCTGATCCATGGCTTAGGTTTCCAAACTTTAATTGCAAAGGTTTTGAAGTTGTGCCAGGTGGGTCTTTCTGCTTAATGAAACCTTTTAAAAGCGCAGTTGATCTACCGCCTTGCGCTTGAACCCAAGAAGTTGCTAAATTAATTTGCTGACAAGGAGAATCCATCATCGTAAGTGGGGAGAGACGAGAGCGGGGTGGGGAGGGGGGCAGGAGAGGCACGAGGGGCCTCTCCCGGGCCCCTAACGGGCCTTGTCTCGGCCACGGGTGGCCGTCCTCACAGGTGAACGGCCGGAACCTCCTTTCCGTCGACTTCGATCGCACCACCAAGACGGAAAAGATCTACGATGACCACCGGAAGTTCCTCCTGAGGATCGCCTACGACACCTCAGGCCACCCGACACTCTGGCTGCCCAGCAGCAAACTGATGGCCGTCAACGTCACCTACTCCTCCACGGGCCAGATAGCAAGCATCCAGCGCGGGACCACCAGCGAGAAAGTAGACTACGACAGCCAGGGCAGAATTGTGTCTCGGGTCTTCGCTGACGGCAAGACGTGGAGCTACACTTACCTGGAGAAGGTGAACCAGGCTTGCTGGGGTAGAACGGGGGTTGGGAGGGCTGGGGGGCGGGCAGGGGAAGAAGACGCTTGCCGAGCCGGGGCCAGTAGCTCGCACCATCGGTGGACCCTTGAGCAGATCGGAGGCCACCCCCAAATAGAGAAGGTGACTCCCCATCACTGTCTCAGTGTGACCTCCTCCCCACCCCCCAAACACACACACACACACACACACACACACACACACACACACACACACACCCCAAGAAATAGGGAATGGGGCTGGAGTGGTAACACAGCAAGTAGGGCATTGCCTTTCACGTGGCTGACCTGGGTTCGATTCCTAGAATCCTTTATGGTCCACCAGCACCACCAGGAGTAATTCCTGAGTGCATGAGCCAAGAGTAACCCCTGTGCATCGCTGGGTGTGACCCGAAAAGCAAAAAAAAAAAAAAAAATAGGGAAGCCATCCTCTGGTTTCTCTCCAGATTGTATGACTCTGCATGCAGAGGGTGAAAGTAAGGAAGTGGTGACACCTTCAGCCATCACAGGGACTCCCAGGGAGCAGAAGAGGAGGAGGAGGAGGAAGTGGAGAAGGAGGAGGAGGAGGCAACAGAGGTGTGTGAGCGAGCTCCATTTATTCTCGGAGTTCTGATCCATCAGGCCCCAATGGTGAATTCCTGCGCTAGCCAAGGAGTGTCCCCTTCGCTAAATTCTTCTCTCTGAGACCCTGTGCCATGAAGGATGCTGGGAACAAACGGGCACTGACAGCTGTCCACCTGCCAGGCTAATCCATGACCACAAGTGCAGATGAGCTTGTACGTGGTCGGTGAGAGGTTTCCCAGCCAGCTCCAGCACTTCAGGAAGAGCCCAGCCTGGCAGGGGTGAGGTGAGGAGGGGAAGGGAGGCGAGGACACCGAGGGGTCGAAGGAACCCGGAAAAGCCCTGCGGTCCTGCAGGAGTGACCTGACAGGTTGTTTTCTCTCTGTAGCTACACTTTGGCTGCAACTCCTTTCTTCCACCCTCTGCTTCCCATGCCCGTGCTTCAGAATGCTATACAGGACAAGAGATAGCACAGACCCGGGTTCGATTCCTGGCCCCACAGGGTCCCTGGAGCATTGCCAAGTGCAGCCCTGGAGGCCTCCATCACCGTGGGGCCTGGCACCACCTCCTTGGATCCTTGGATTAAGCCATCTGTCCTGCTGGGCTGAGAGTCCCCAGTGGGGGATCCCCCAGGGCTCCCATGTAGCACCCTTCCCTCAAAAAAAAAATTTTTTTTTTTTTGCTTTTTGGGTCACACCCACCCAGTGATGCGCAGGGGTTACTCCTGGCTCTGCACTCAGAAATTACTCTTGAAGGTGCTAAAGGGATCATAGGGGATGCTGGAAATCGAACCCAGGTCAACCGCATGCAAGGATAGCCCTACCCACTGTGCTATCACTCCAGCCCCCTAAAAAAGTATATTTTTAAAAAAAAAAAATTCTTTTTTTTTTGCTATTTGGGTCACAACTGGCGATACACAGAGGTTACTTACTCCTGGCTCTACACTCAGGAATTACTCCTGGCAGTGCTCGGGGGACCCTATGGGATGCTGGGAATTGAACCCAGGTTTGGCCGTGTGTAAGGCAAACGCCCTACCTGCTGTGCTATGGCTCCAGCCCCTGTTGAAAAATTTAAAGAAAAAAAAAAACTACCTAGCACAGAAAGCGCTAAAACTGCTTCACCAGCGTGCCACATGCCCCAGCCTTTCTCAGTGGTCGCCCAGATCCCAAATTCTCTGTCCCCAAATTGACTGAGGGGGCTAGAGCCCAGGCAGTGCATGCTGGGGACTGCCCAGCATGATGTGGTCCTCAGCTTCCTGCCCAGGGTGACGATCCCTCCCCACCCAGCACTTTGTACCAACATGGCCCAAAAACTACTCAGGTGGACCTGCCAGCCTACCCCAAGCCAGCCAGGGCTTGGGGGCCCCCATCCCTCCTCGTTCATCCCCTAGATTCCTCGTAAACGTTGCCTATCTGGCTTCAGGACTGACCTAACATTTGTGGGGGATCAATCTAGTAACGGAATATCTCTCCCGTGTCTCCTGCAAGCAGGGCTTGTTTCGGGGAAGGGCAAGGGGCAAGGGGCGTGTTTGGGTCTTTTTTTTTTTTTCACTTCTTAGCTTCGTCCTCCTTAAGGACTAAGCATCATAGGTAGCCCAAATGCCATTCTGAGGGCTCTTCTTTAAGGGCGTTTGCAGCAATTCTTCCATGGGTGTTGGTCCAGCCCCATCGGTTGATGCGGAGGCTCGACACGCCCCTTGACCCCGTTTCATGTCTCCCCCTCATGAAACGGTGAATGCTGCGCTCCTCCCTGCAGTACTCTGGAAATGCAATCATGATGTGTGGGGCTTTCGTATCAAATGAGGAGGAGAACGACCAGAGGAGGAGGAGGGCGGGGGGTGGGGGGGAGCCACGTGACTGAACCATTGCTAATTATGGCTGGGATTGTGTTTCCCACATGCTGTTTTCTCCCTGAAACACTGTCTTTGAGGTAACTTAGCTTGAATCCAGGTGCTGGCTGATTCCCCCAACCCCCCGCCACACACACACACACACACACACACACACACACACACACACACACACACACACACACACATCCAAAGTCTGCTGAATGCCTGAGAAAGCGGGACAGGACATGACAAGATAGATAGCTCGGTAGGACTTTGAGCATCATGGTATGGCCTCTCCCAGTTAGTAATCCCCACAGACCGGGCCAGGAATTGCCTCTCTGTGGAACCAAGAAGAATGTCGGGGTCCGAGAGATAGCACAGTGGGTTGGAGATTGGCCTTACTCATGGCAAACCGGACTCCCATCCTCAACACCCCAGATGGTCTCTGAGATGCTGAGGAGTGAGCAGTGCCAGGTGTGACACCCCAGCCAACATCTCCCCCCCCCCCGAAAATAATACCCAACCGGGGGCTGGAGCTATAGTATAGCAGGTAGGGCATTTGGCTTGCATACGGCTAACCTAGGTTCGATCCCCAGCATCCCATAGGGTCCCCTGAGCACCGCTAGGAGTAATTGCTGAGTGCAAAGCCAGGAGTAGCTCCTGAGCATCGCTAGGTGTGACCCAAAAAGCAAAAAAAAAAAAAAAATACCCAAGGTCAAAATGAAAACTACCTTCTCTGACATGCTGTTTTCACCTCTTCCTGGTTGGGAGATCAGTGCTGGGTTGTTGTTGGTTCTTTTTCCACTTTTTAGCTTCGTAGTCCTTAAGGTGGGTAGCCCAGAAGCCATTCTGAGAGCTCTTCAGGCCCTAATCAGATTCAGGGCTCACCGAAGGAAATATTTCTTTTTTTTTTTCTTTTTTTTTCTTTTTTTTTTTCTTTTTGGGTCACACCCAGCGATGCTCAGGGGTTACTCCTGGCTTTGCACTCAGGAATTACTCCTGGCGGTGCTTGGGGGACCATATGGGATGCCGGGTTTTGAACCCGGGTCGGCCGAGTGCAAGGCAAACGCCCTACCCGCTGTGCTATCGCTCCGGCCCCAGAAATATTTCTTTTAAGTAGGTTTATCATTACACATGCCAGGAAGAAATTTTAAAAATAAAAAGAATAAAAGGCAAGAAAAACCTCTGCCAGACCTGCATTTCCTTTAAGGGCATTTGCAACTCACTGGCTGACCCGAGCTATGGGTGACCGTTCTCTCTCTCTCTCTCTCCTCCCACCCCCCCCCCCCAGTCCATGGTGCTGTTGCTGCACAGCCAGAGGCAGTACATCTTCGAGTACGACATGTGGGACCGGCTGTCGGCCATCACCATGCCCAGCGTGGCACGCCACACCATGCAGACCATCCGCTCCATCGGGTACTACCGCAACATCTACAACCCACCCGAGAGCAACGCCTCAGTCATCACCGATTACAGCGAGGAGGGGCTGCTCCTGCAGACGGCCTTCCTGGGCACCAGCCGGCGCGTCCTGTTCAAGTACCGCCGGCAGACGCGGCTGGCAGAGATCCTGTACGACAGCACTCGCGTCAGCTTCACCTACGACGAGACGGCGGGCGTCCTGAAGACCGTCAACCTGCAGAGCGACGGCTTCATCTGCACCATCCGCTACCGCCAGATCGGGCCGCTCATCGACCGCCAGATCTTCCGCTTCAGCGAGGACGGCATGGTCAACGCCCGGTTCGACTACAGCTACGACAACAGCTTCCGGGTGACCAGCATGCAGGGGGTCATCAACGAGACGCCGCTGCCCATCGACCTCTACCAGTTCGACGACATCTCCGGCAAGGTGGAGCAGTTCGGCAAGTTCGGCGTCATCTACTATGACATCAACCAGATCATCTCCACGGCCGTCATGACCTACACCAAGCACTTCGACGCGCACGGCCGCATCAAGGAGATCCAGTACGAGATCTTCCGCTCGCTCATGTACTGGATCACCGTCCAGTACGACAACATGGGCCGAGTCACCAAGCGGGAGATCAAGATCGGGCCCTTCGCCAACACCACCAAGTACGCCTACGAGTACGATGTGGATGGGCAGCTGCAGACCGTGTACCTCAACGAGAAGATCATGTGGCGGTACAACTATGACCTCAACGGGAACCTCCACCTGCTCAACCCCAGCAGCAGTGCCCGGCTCACCCCGCTGCGCTACGACCTGCGAGACAGGATCACGCGGCTGGGCGACGTGCAGTACCGGCTGGACGAGGACGGCTTCCTGCGGCAGCGGGGCACCGAGATCTTCGAGTACAGCTCCAAGGGCCTCCTGACGCGCGTGTACAGCAAAGGCAGCGGCTGGACCGTGGTCTACCGCTACGACGGCCTGGGGAGACGCGTGTCCAGCAAGACCAGCCTGGGCCAGCACCTGCAGTTCTTCTACGCCGACCTCACCTACCCCACGCGCATCACGCACGTGTACAACCACTCGAGCTCCGAGATCACCTCACTCTACTACGACCTCCAGGGCCACCTCTTCGCCATGGAGATCAGCAGCGGGGACGAGTTCTACATCGCCTCCGACAACACCGGCACGCCGCTGGCCGTCTTCAGCAGCAACGGGCTCATGCTCAAGCAGATCCAGTACACGGCATACGGCGAGATCTACTTCGACTCCAATATCGACTTCCAGCTGGTGATCGGCTTCCACGGCGGCTTGTACGACCCCCTCACCAAACTCATCCACTTTGGCGAGAGGGACTACGACATCCTGGCCGGGCGGTGGACCACGCCGGACATAGAAATGTGGAAACGCATCGGCAAGGACCCGGCGCCCTTTAACCTCTACATGTTTCGCAACAACAACCCCGC
The DNA here is from genome assembly GCF_027595985.1 of Sorex araneus. NCBI lineage: Eukaryota > Metazoa > Chordata > Mammalia > Eulipotyphla > Soricidae > Sorex > Sorex araneus. Next base: position 302,972,286 of record NC_073302.1, on the reverse strand, counting down.
CAGCAAGATCCACGACGTCAAAGACTACATCACAGGTAAGCAGGGTGCCCTTGTCCCGTGCCGGGAACGCTCACTGCTGAGCCACCGCTCGTGACTGCTCTCGGGTTGCTTGCTTGCACTTTGTCAACCTCCCCCGCCCCCCACACACACACCCTGTTTCCTCGGGGACTCGGGTGCCCCTGTCTCCTGGCTGCCAGGACCCAGTTCTTGGCAACGCCATGCAGCCTCGCCACTGAAGGGACTCTGCCTTGTGTCCCAGCTGGCTGTATAGAAGGGTCCAGTCCTTCATCAGACAGGCGGCAGCAGTGCCAGCCTTCCGACACAAAGTGCCACGACCTCCCCTTTGCTGATGCTTGTCCCGCTGCCTGGGACATCCTCACAGAGGAATCGACATGACCCCAAAACTGCCCAGGCTTGTCCCCAGCAGGGGGGCTGCAGGGCCCTGCCTTCACCTGTGAGACTGTCCCTGCCGCCCCAGCTCAGCCCCTGCACTCTGGGCGTGGCTCACAGCCCTCCTCCTCCCTCCCCTGCTGTCCTGATTACCAGCCAGTGCTCCCTGGCCCACTTCCTCTGCCGTTCTGGGTACAGGCTTCCCTCGGGTGATGGCGAGAATTCCACCGGCAATCCTCTTCCTTGGCCACGCAGGTCTGCAAGTGGCAGTGGTCCCTGTCGGCAGCTCCCCTCTTCCCTGGGGAAGCCTTCGGCTCCCGCCCTGCCCTCCCATCAGGAACCTCTCCACCACTCGGATGTTTCCTTGTGAAGGTTCCTTCCCTGGAGTCTTTCCCTCATCTGTTTGTCTGGAGTTTGGTTTGATATGGTTTAGGGTATTTTTTTTCCCCCAGGCAGCTTTGGGCGGTGTCTCTCGGCTGGCTCCTTCCCCACTGCACTGAAGTCTGTCTCCTCACGAGTCAGCCCAGCTTAAGAGCTGCTTACCTGGTACCCCCATGGTCTCCCAGCCTCCGGGTTCTCCCAGCTTGCCTCTCCGGGAACCAGGCAGGGCCCCCTCCCCTGGAGCCCCTTTAGAGGGTCTCCCTCAACTTCTCGGTAGCTATTCCCACTGCAGCTGAGCTTCGCGGGCTAATCCTTTTGGTTTCTTACGTTACTGTTGTTTTGTTTGGGGGCCACCCTGGCGCTGCTCAGGGCCTGACTCTGCACTCAGGGATCACTCCTGGCAGGCTGCGGGGCAGGGAGGGGGGGGGCCAGGGGGAAACATATGGGGTGTCAGGGATCAAACTCGGGTCAGCCTCTTCTAAGTCAAGAGCCTTACCTGCTGTATCGCTCCAGCCTCTCTGGCTAATACTTTTTTTTTTTTAATTAAATGAATCACCAAGAGATACAGTTAAACAGTTACAAGGTTGTTCATGATTGAGTTTCCATCATGCCATGTTCCAACACCTGTCCCTTCACCAGTGCACATTTCCCACCACCAGTGCCCCTGGTTTCCCTCCTACCCTACCCCCGGCCTGCCTCTATGGCAGACAGGTTCCTTTTTTTCTTTTTTTTTCCCCATTTTTTTCTGTTAGGCTCTGTGGTTTGCAGGCCTGTTACTGAAGAGTCATCGTGTACAGCACTTTTCTTCTTTTCAGCGCCCAGCTCTTGTCCAGAGGGATCACTCCCGGCCATCACTGTCATAGTGGTCACTTCTCTGTCCTAACTGTGCTCCACCACCCTTATGGCAAGCTTCCTACCGTGGACCGGTCCTCCTGGCCCTCATTTCTATTGTCTTTGGGTAGTATTCTCATACTAATTTTTTTAATATATATATATACACATATATACATACATATATATATACCCCATGTATGAGATCATTCTGTCTCCCTCTGACTCATTTCACTCAGTATGATACTCTCCATGTCCAATAGTTTGGGAGACTCAAACTTTGGCTAATACCTTTGAACACTTAAGACCCTCTGGAAAAAAAGAGAAAAACAGGTGGGGGGAGGAAAGACCCTCTGGTTTCACAGTTGCATCAACTTTATTCCTGGTAAGAGAACCTTTGCCCCAGTAATCCACCATTCGGGAGAAAGCATTTCCTATTTAAAAAAATAAATAAGTAAATCAGACCCTCTCCTACATTCTCACCGAAAAGAAAGAGGGAAATCAGGATTTCTCTCTGACCATCACCAGCCACCTCCCTCTGGAAGAGGGATCTACCCCCGACTTTTCTAGGCCTTTCTAGCCAGGGAGGCCAGGACAAAGGACCCGCACACCGGTGATGAGGTGAGAGTTTGTGCCCCAGAGAAGGAAATGGGAAGCAAGAGGTTTTCCATCATTCTGACAAGCAGTTTACGGCTGCTTATGGAAGAGGTGTCGACAGGGGCTGCCAGAAAGGCTGGTGCAGCCCCCGCGCCCAGCTCCCCCTCGCCTAGCAACTCGGGCTGCAGGGAATGCCGGAGCAGCACTTTCTGAAAAGCATCAGAGAGAGAGAGAGAGAGAGAGAGAGATGGAACAGCATAAAATATATTAGGTGAAATGCAATTTCAAATTTTCCAGCAATGTGCTTAATATATAAAATAATCTACACCCAACTGGACTCATAAAACGGCCAGCCTGCTGAGTAGCTCTGGAACATTATAAAACCTTCCAGAACGGAATAAAAGCCCAGCTCGGAGCTTCGTGGCTTTGGGAGTCACGTGACCATCGTGGAAAATGCCCACTGTAACCAGCTCCAGGTTCTCCCCATCCCCAAAAATAAAAGTTTGCCTCCACCTGTGCACAGAGGGGCTGCCTTTGACGTGCTGACCACGTCAAAGGCTAACTGGGGACTCCCGTGCTGCCCCCTGGCCAGTTTTGCCAGGTCTTGGCAGTGGGCTTTAAGAATCAGCTGTTGATGTGAATACCCCCAGATCTGTGGGAGCCAGGCTATGAATAGAAAATGGGTTGTGGAAACCCACATGCCCTTGGGCAATCAGTTTTGAAAGCTAATATTGCTGGGGGGGTGGGGTTTTTTTGCCTTTTGGGTCACACCTGGCGATGCACAGGGGTTGCTCCTGGCTCATGCACTCAGGAATTACTCCTGGCAGTGCTCTGAGGACCATAAGGGATGCTGGGACTTGAACCCGGGTCAGCCAAGGCAAACGCCCTACCCGCTGTGCTATCGCTCCAGCCCCACCTATTTCTGACCATAAAAGGCCAGCCTTTCCTCACAAGGGAACACAGCGTCTCTGCCCCTGCTGGGTCTTTATCGTCCAGCTGTGTCTCAGGACCATTGTTTGGTGGCTGGTTTTGTTTTGTTTTCTTAAATCACTCTCCCTGGCATGGGGGGCTGACCCCTCCCTAGCATCTCTCCTACCCCTGGCTCTGCTTTGAAGGTGAGTGTGGGACATTTCCAATGAGTGGATGAAGGCAAACGTGCTCTCCCCCTCCACCCCCCCCATTATTTACCAGGTGGTGGGGTGGGAGGTTTCCTAAGGTAAGAATCCGAATTGACGGAGACACGACATCAACTCCAGCCCCTTTCATTTGGAACCTTCTTCTTCTAGATGTGAACAGCTGGCTGGTGACATTCGGCTTCCATCTGCACAATGCTATTCCTGGATTCCCTGTCCCCAAATTTGACTTAACGGAGCCTTCTTACGAACTCGTGAAGACACAGCAGTGGGATGACGTGCCGGTAAGAACACAGCGCGATGGGGGCGGGGAGGCCGCTGGCCTTGCCCACAGCCGACACTGGTTCAGTTTTCGGCAGCCATATGGTTCCACCAGCACCGCCAGGATTAATTCCGGAGTCCAGAGCCAGGAGTAACCCCTGAGTGTGACTGGGTGTGGCCCCAAAACCAACCCCTCCCCCCCACCAACGAATAGTGTTTGACTCCTGGAGGGACTATTTCCCTCTGCACAGCCACAAACTGGTTCTGTGAAATAAGCTGGTTTAGCGATGTTAATAAAAGCAGAGACATGGGCAAAAGGCAATATAATGCAGGAGCTCCATTTTAATATATATATGATTTCTACAAAGACCACAACTCTCCCCCATAGGAAAGCTTTTGATGGGGCTCAGGGCACCATGTACAGCCCCAGGGATAGAACCTGGGGTAGTCACATACCAAGCAAGCCTGGCCCTGAATTATCTCTCTGGCCCTCAAAGACCAGAAGACAAAGACACAATCAACAGGAGCGTGAGGGATCAGTGTTTTGAATTAGCCACCCATTAGGTGCCTCCAGGTTCAGAGCCTTCCACATAAGAACAGGGTCTGCCGGTTAGAGACAGAAGAGGAAGTGCCCTCCTGGAAAGGCTGGCCAAACGGCCACAGGCCGGGGGAGGGCACTGGCCATGCACACAGCCAATCAGGTTCAATCCTCAGCATCCTATATGGTCCCTTGAGCACCACCGGGAGTAATTCCTGAGTGCAGAGTCAGGAGTGGACCCTCCCACCCAACCAAAACAAAAAACCCTTTTTTTTTTTAAAGAGATCAGGCAGGAAGAAATGATTAAATATACCACCAAAGCAATATATATATATACATTTTATATATACACATATTTATGTATGCGCTGCGTAATATATGAATTTATATATTGTATGGTTATATAATTATATATTATTTTATTGCAATTATATATAATTTATATAATTATATATTATAAAATGGCCGCTTTCACGGGGCCATTTCTCATATATATTATAAATGGATATATTTCCCATATATTCCATTTTTAGACAGCGGTGATTTTAATTGCCACCATTCAGAGATTGGAATTGGGGGTGCACTGAACGCCAGAGTTTCTAGCTTAAAGCAAGAATAATTAAAGATCAGGAAACTGGGTTACCGTAATGATAAGGAGCTATCGAGGAGTTCCTTAGATTAATCTGCCCCTAGAGCTGCTTCCTGTCATCCCAAATCAGCTGAGACGTATCTAGGCTGCACCAGGATCTGCTCAAGGTACATCTCTCACTTCACCTCACAGCAGCCCCTCTTCCGGGTGTCACCTTTACATGTAAAAAAGCAAAACCTTTCAGGTTTGTTTGGTTGTGTTTTTTTTTCTTTCCTTTTTTCTTTTCGGGTCACACCCGGCGACGCACAGGGGTTACTACTGGCTCATTGCACTCAGGAATCACTCCTGGCGGTGTTCAGGGGACAGTAAGGGATGCTGGGAATTGAACCCCGGGTCCGGGTCGCCGCGTGCAAGGCAAACGCCCTACCCCCTGTGCTATCACTCCAGCCCCAAGGAGGGGGAAGGGAGCCTTTTTCTTACAGTTCTGAAGTGCCTGGGAGATGCTGAGCATTTCCTAATGTGCCAGCGCGTCTGTCCTGCTGGTGGGCCGCGGTTCCCTCGTTTCTGAAAAACACTTAAGTCTCTCTCTCCGCACAGGCCTTGCCAGCTTCTTCTTCCAGCCTGTTAAATATGGTTCCGATTCTCTGCGGAGAGCGGCGCGCCATCAGGAGCGCAGAGGGGAGCCGCGCGCCAAGACTTTCTGCCCGGGGTGCAGAAAAACAAATGTTTCTTTCACTGCTGCAAATGAAACAGATGTTTCCCGTTCGGGAGACACTGGCCAGACAAACATCTGGCAGCAGGAGAAATGGGCTGTGTTGAGACGCGCGGCCCCGCCCACCCCCCAATTTTCAACTTGCCAACCTCAGTGGCCCCCAGTGGAGGAAAAAGCAATGTTCGCCTGAGTTGTGGATGCACGCTGCCCCACCCCCCGCCCCCGGGCGCGGCCCGTGCCCGTGTGAGCCCCACAGTTGCACTTGCTTGTGGGCCCCCGTACCCTGGACTGTTAGTAACTGACCTGCACCAAAGCCCATAAAGTGGGGTGCGCTGTGTGCGCCCCGAATCCTCAGTGCTCCACAGGTGGAGGACCCCATCCGCTGCTTGCTCTCCTGGAGTGGGTGGGCATGATGGACGGGGGTGGGGAGCAGAGAACATTAGACACTGAAAGAGAAAAGGCATTACTGTGTGTCCACATCAGAACTAGGGGGAGGAGGCAGAGGGGAGGGACAGCTCTTGGCTAACTGGGGAGTTGTGGCTGCCACTTCCCCCATTTCCAAACACTTTTGGGTTAGCTTGAGAACGCTTGAGTGCACGCTTTTTGTTTTTATTTATTTAGGCTTTTTGGGTCACCCTCAGCGATGCTCAGGGGTCATCCTTGGCACTCAGGGATACTCCTCACCGTGTTCGGGCAGACCCTATGGGATACCGGGGTTGGAGCCTGGGTTGGCCGCGTGCAAGGCACACGCCCTCCCCACTCTGCCCCTACCCAGGGCTTTTTCTTTTTAAAAGCCTTTTTCTCTGGTAAAGAGCCAAGGGGCGGAGGGCGGAAGCCAGAGCAATGTACTAGTACAGTGGGTCAGGTGGTTGCCCTGCCCATGGCTAACCCCGGTTCCGTCCCCAGCGCAGGGTGCCTGGAGTGATTCCCAACATGCAGAGCCAGAAGTGGTCCCTGAGCACCAGCGTGTGTGGCCCCAAAATGAAATTTAAAAAAAAAAAATCATCTCAAGGGCCAGAGCAATCATTTGCCTTGCACACGGCCGACGCAAGTTCAACCCCCAGCATCCCATATGGTCCCCCAAGCACCGCCAGGAGTAATTCCTGAGTGCAGAGCCAGGAGTAATCCCTGAGCATCGCTGGGTGTGACCCAAAAAGAAAAAAAAAAAAATTCCCTAGCAAGGTTTAAATGAAGGCCTCGGAGCTCCCTGCGCCCAAGCCCGTGCGCCCTGGCCGTCGGTTGGGGAGGGCAGGGAGCGGGAGCACGGCCGGGCCCTCACTCCAGTGTGCTTTGCCTTCGCAGCCCATCTTCGGAGTGCAGCAGCAGGTGGCCCGCCAGGCCAAGGCCTTCCTGTCCCTGGGGCGGATGGCCGAGGTGCAGGTGAGCCGGCGCAAGGGCGGCGGCGCCCCATCGTGGCTGTGGTTCGCCACGGTCAAGTCGCTCATCGGCAAGGGCGTCATGCTGGCCGTGAGCCAGGGCCGCGTGCAGACCAACGTGCTCAACATCGCCAGCGAGGACTGCATCAAGGTGGCGGCCGTGCTCAACAACGCTTTCTACCTGGAGAACCTGCACTTCACCATCGAGGGCAAGGACACGCACTACTTCATCAAGACCAGCACGCCCGAGAGCGACCTGGGCGCGCTGCGGCTGACTAGCGGCCGCAAGGCGCTGGAGAACGGCATCAACGTCACCGTGTCGCAGTCCACCACGGTGGTCAACGGCAGGACTCGCAGGTTCGCCGACGTGGAGATGCAGTTCGGCGCGCTGGCGCTGCACGTGCGCTACGGGATGACGCTGGACGAGGAGAAGGCGCGCATCCTGGAGCAGGCGCGCCAACGCGCGCTCGCCCGGGCCTGGGCGCGCGAGCAGCAGCGCGTGCGCGACGGCGAGGAGGGCGCGCGCCTCTGGACCGAGGGCGAGAAGCGGCAGCTGCTGAGCGCCGGCAAGGTGCAGGGCTACGACGGGTACTACGTACTCTCGGTGGAGCAGTACCCCGAGCTGGCCGACAGCGCCAACAACATCCAGTTCCTGCGGCAGAGCGAGATCGGCAAGAGGTAACCAAGCCCCCCTCCAGGGAGCTCTCCAGGGAGGATGCTCCCCACCCCACCCCACCTCCATGCGCTCCACCTCCCAGCTGGAAGGGGGTCGGTCAGGGGAGGCGCGCGCCCACCCCTGCAGCAGATGTGTTTGACGGCACAATCCAGATCAGACTCTTGGAGCTCCCCCACCCCTAAAGAGCCTGCCAGGAGAAGGATAACTGCTAGGAAAACCAGACAACAACAACAACACACACACACACACACACACAAACACACAGGATAGTAACAGTCACAGTAATAAAACTCTTTTCTGAATGACCTTAAAGGTGATGGCTTTAAAGAATTTGTTTACATATGTATATCGCTGCACTCAGTCGGACTAAAATCAATGGAAAAAACAAAAGGAAAAAAAAAGGGGGGCCTCAACCTTTTTTTTTTCTTCTTCTTCTTGGGTTTTGTTTGTTTGTTTTGTGCTTCGGTCCAATCAGCTCCTTCCAGGCGCCTTGGATCTAAGGCTCCTGTGTGCAGACAGCGGTTGGAGGTGCCAAGTGGGACTCAGAGCGTCGCTTGTAGGATGTAGTCTAGGTCTGTCGCAATGCAGAAACGTGGGGCCACAGGAGCAAGTTGGTCAAACGACCCCGACCTGGCACCCACTGCTGCTTTGTCAAAGGACTTCGCCGCCGCAACTGACTTCGCTCCTGCGGGGGGGATTTCGTAACGGATTTTAACCATGCTCAAAAAATTTAAAAAAAAAAAAAACGTGGTTTGCCTTGGGGAAAACACAACGAAACAAAACGGAAACACACACACACACACACACAAACTGGCAACCAGAATCCTTGTCACTGATAAGCAAAGGAGACCCTGATTTTTTTGTAAATTATGTGAGACAAGTTGTTTATGGATTTTTATATGAATTACAATTTACTGTACATCAAATATTAGTCTCAGAGGAGTTAATTTATGTAAAGTGTTTAAAAAGTTTATACTTAAAAATAAAATGATAAAAACATGTGAACCGTGTGATTTTTTTAAAAAAAACAAAGGATTGCACCTTTTGTTATCTGTTATAGCTGTACAGTATAAATTATTATATTGTAGAGATATAACGACTTATGCCTATAATGTCCAGAAGTGTTAATATTTTTGTATTAGGTTGGAAAAAAAAATGTGCAACTTTCTATCACGAGATGGATAGGACCGTGCAATCCTAAATGGATGGCTAATCCGACAACTTGCTCCTTTCTCTTCCTTTTTCAAGTACGCTGGCCTGACCTTTTGCGTAACCCAAGGCTGGAGGAATGTAAGGGGGACAGAGGCGCCGGAGGGGCGCTCTGGCCCCGCCATTTGCCCTGAGAGTCGATGGGGGTCAGGGGTGGATATTCATAACCAGAGGTTTTCACTCTCCCTGGAGCTCCATTCCAGATCAACGCAGATGCTCAGGAAGCATTTGGGATGTAGTCAAGGTCTCCTGAGACCCAGGAAAGAGCTGAAACCGAGCCATGGCGAGCCACCAAACCGGAGACAGCCAGGTCCACTCGCTTCTCTTGGGAGAAGGACAAAAACAAAAGGGGGCGGGGGTGGGGAGGTGGAGACAAGAAGCTCCCATAAGCCCCCTCAACCCAAGCATCTTGGGAGGTGCATTGGATGGCCGTCTCTGTGCTGCCTTGGGTGGCAGTGCCAGCCACGTGCCCCTGGCAGGCACGTCATTAGTGCTCGGGCACTCAATTCAGCCCCCAAAATATTTTTTAGGAAAAGATTTCTCAGTTCATTGAGCGATAGTACCCGCAGTTTTCCTCTCTGTATAATGGTGATCCAATATAGCAAGTGAACATGTCAATATAAAGGTTCGAGTGATGTATTGAAAATAATTTTCTAACTGCTTTGTACGTATCACATACTCTAAATTGCACAGTAGGCGTGTTTATTAAACAGATTGGCTGGGAAAGTTTCGAAATAGCTACTGAATTTACCAGTGTCAGTGCTATTACTGTCTTTGTGTATTTGGTAGAACTTACCGAAGTAATTACTCTTCTAATGAATGCTGATATTTTATTAGAATGAAAGCACAGATTAGCATTAATATTTTTTATCCTGGAAATCCTCTGGCGAATATTACAAAGCCCAAATTTAGAAAAAAAAAATAAAAAGATGCGATTTCAAACCACATTACAACACATGGCTGTTTTTCACATTTCCTTTTTTAACTGTTAACTTAGGTGTTTTCGGGTCCTGTGGAATGGAATTTCTGCGGGGCTGTATTTAGCATGCTGTAAGTACTTTTGGTTGAAATAGGCTCTGAGTCTAAATGCTCAGAAATGTTTCTGATGTACTTGACCATGAAACGCTTGTACCACAGGACAGAAGCGAAACCATAAGCTGACCCTCATCTCTGCCTGGACTGACCCTTCTCACTGGCACCGACAAATAACAGATTTGGAGCCTCTCCTGGTGCTTATTTTAGATGAAGTCAAATCAATCCGATTAGTGTCTTGTTAGTAGGTATAATGCGCCTATTTCTAAAAAACAAAAAAAAAACCAAAAAAAAACGACTAATGATCTGGACATGCTTTTACAAGAAATAGTGGCCATGGGGAACACGTAAACAAGACCTTTTTCTAAGAGTGGGGAGGGGCGGGGGGAGGGAAACTGTATCAGAGAATTAGCTTACAAAAAAAATTGATATTCAAAGTATTTTAGGCAAAGCCAGTCAAAATGCTTTCATGATATTTTGAGATGTAAATTTTGTCTGATTTGTATTGTTCTTTTCATTTGCCTTCTTAACTTTATATGTGACCTGAATTTTCCATAACTTGATGACTATAGACTGCATCTAGGCATTCCAATAAAAGCCAAACCAATGTGTGTGTTTATATATTTTTTTTTTGTCTCCTCTTGGGCTAGCTTTTCTGTTTCAAGGAGAAGGGTTCTCGGGTGGGGTGGTAGATGCAGGGAGGGGGGACAGCCATGGACAGCCCAGTTGGTCCCCGTTTATTTTTGTTTGTTTGTTTTGCCCACGGGCCAGACCGCCAGCTCAGCAGGGCACACACTTCACAGGGGCTGCTCCCGGGGCCCTACTTTGTACAAAATGCCAAAGACCCCCGGGCCCCCCACCACGCCGAACATTATCTCTGCAAAGAAGAGTTTTTTAAAAGGAGGGAAGTGGGGGAGAGACTGCCATTCGCACTCATTCCAGAGATCCTGGCAATAACGCTTAATTAAAACACTTGATTAGAATAATCAGTTTGGGCTGATAGGCTCCAACCTCCTGGAGATGCCAAATCTCCATATAGACCAGCTGATTAGGGGCTGCTGAGTTAAGCAGTTCTGGACTGGCAGCCCAGGGCTCGGGTCTGAGAGGGGGAAAGCAGGCTCCATCACGCTTGCTTTTTTTTTTTGGGGGGGGGGCCTGGAGAACATGTTGATCCAACAAGAATTAGGTCGCTCCACTTGGCACACTGGTCCTTCTTTTTTTATTTTTTTTTTCCCTCAAAAGGTTTCACTTTCTTGACCCAGGAAATCCTGCAAATTCTGCCCTGCATCTTCTCCTACCCTCCTTTCCTTAAGCAGTGTCAGAAGGGACGCCGAAACAGTAACATCACAAGAGAAAAAGTATTTCCCGGGAAAAGAATTTCCCAGGAGAGGAGCTGGAGCAATAGCACAGCGGGTAGGGCGTTTGCCTTGCACGAGGCCAACCCGGGTTCAAATCCCAGCATCCCATATGGTCCCCTGAGCACCGCCAGGAGTAATTCCTGAGTGCAGAGCCAGGAGTAACCCCTGTGCATCGCCAGGTGTGACCCAAAAAGCAAAAAAAAAAAAAAAAAAGAATTTCCCAGGAGTGAGCCAGGGGCACCGGTGGAATTAACATGCAGGCAGAGAATGCCAACGCCTCTCATCACCCGGGGCTAACCCCTGCGTATAAGCACCCCAAATGGACCCCAGCCTCCCAAGGGCTGCGAGAGAATTCTGGGGCCAGGAAGGTGGTTCAGTGGTCAGGGCCACATGGCTTAACCCTGGGGAAACACATGCCACACTCCCCTCCCTGCTGCACCACCAGGGTGGCCCTGGAAGAAACCTCCGGCAGCGGCATCAGGTCGAGTGCTGCACTATCGGGTAAGCCAGGCTCACAGGAACTCCCCCGGATCTCTGCGCCTGGATCCCTAGCTTTCATGCCAGCTTTCATCTCTTCTTCCATCCTGACCTTCTCCCACACCAGCCTGTTCCTCCCGCCAGCTCCAGTCAGCTGGGGGAGGAGCTTGGGAAAGGGGGGGGCAGCTGTGTCTAAAAACCAGCTGGGTTCCCCCAGGTGGCATTACCTATGTCACACTGCGCATGCGCCCATCCCCACCCCCCCCCCACACACACACACTCTCCCCGCCCCTGCCTGAAGCCCCGCCCAGGCCCGGGATGCTGCAAGACCCAAGTTGCTAAGGAGAGGTGTCAGAGAAGCATGTCTTTCTAGTTCCATGCAAGTGACTCGAGAGGGCGCGCAGAGCCCTCCAGGACATAGCCCGGGCTCCTGCCTGTCCACCCAGGACTATTCTGGGGGTCACTACTTTAGCACCCCATGCCTAGAGGCTGGTCGTGGTCTTCACTCTCATGGGGGTTGTAAAGCCCCCAGCATGGCATGAGGCTTAGCTGCTCCCTCTGCCAGCTGCAAGCCCCCCACCCGCCCCCGCCCCTCCAGGCCTGGCGCCCAGTGGGGCATTTCTAGAGGACTAGCAGAGAGGCCACGGGTGGGCATCTCTGCACTGTGGCCACCGTGGTGTCCCCAAAGCTGCCCCTGCCCTGGGCAGATGGTCCAGCCCCCGAGGAAAGCAGTGGGGAACTGTCACAGAGACCCACGTCCCCCCTCCCCCCACCCCGAGTGAGCGAAGCCAGGGCCCCTGCGGAGGGTCCCACCTTCTACAGAACCTCCTTCAACCTGCCGCCCACCGGGGGCGGCTGGGCTGGGGTCTCTCCAAGGCACCTCGTGACTGATACCTTGGAGACTTTCTTAGCTGCCTTAAAACTCTGGGGGGGAAATGCTGTTTCTGGAGTCACGGACGTCAGAGAATCTGCAGGAATTTAGCAGACAAGTCCAGTGTCCACCTGGTAACCGGCCGCTGGGCTGTGAGCCCCAGAGCAGGGGGGGTGTGCCCCCCCGCCCCCACCTGCTGACATGCGGCTGCCAGCCCGCTAGGGACATAGCACAGGATAGTCCTAACCTTGCCCTGTAGGCAGCTGGCCCCCATCTCACATAGGAGTGACCCCTGAGCAAAGACCACGAATAGCTCCTGAGCACTGTAGGGTGTGTGAACAACCAACCCCCTCAACAAGAATAGCTCCTGAGCACTGTAGAGTGTGAACCAACCACCACCCCCCCAATAAGAACAGCTCCTGAGAACTCTAGGGTGTGAACCAACTGACCACCCCAACAAGAATACTCCTGAGCACTGTAAGATGTGAACCAACCAACTTCCCCAATAATAGCTCCTGAGCACTGTAGAGTGTGAACCAACAACCCTCCACAATAGCTCCTGAGCACTGTAGGGTGTGAACCAACCACCCCCCAAAAAGAATAGCTCCTGAGAACTCTAGGGTGTGAACTCCACCAAAATCCTCATTTCAGCTACAACATTCCTAAGCCTGAATTGCTCACACACACCAAAAACAGGAGGTGTGACCCAATCTCGGAGGAGGGGTCTCGCCTTCCTTATATGTGTATAATACACACACACACACACACACACACACACACACACACACAAGCACACATATATAAGCACACCAGGCTCAACCTGCAGCAGCACGTTAGCAATCTCTCATACAGGGGCTTAATGACTCCAAGGTGAGACACAACAACCTTCACACACTTTCCTCCAAGGAAAACTTTTCGAATCATTTCTAGCAGATTATTCACAACAAGCAATACAAAATAAATTATTTAAGATCTACCTTTGAGGCAGGCTTGGGTGGTGGTGGGAAAATTCAAGATAATGGCGGTGGGAAGGTGCCACGCTGGCGGGACTGGTGTTGGAATTCTGAATGGAAAACATCGTGGTATAAAAATAAAATTTTTAAAAATAAAATAAAACGGCCCCAAAAAGTTTACTATCTTCTCATCTTACCACCTCCTGAATAAATCTTTTCCCCCCCTCAAAAAAAAAAAAACCAAGAAAGAATAGCTCCTGCACACGTGGAGTGTGAACCAACAACCCCCTCCAAAAAAAAAAAAAAGTACTCATTTCAGCTACAACATTCCTAAGCTTGAATTGTGCACACATACACACGCCCCCCAAAAAGGAGGTGTGAGGGACCATAGCAACAGCACCATGTAAGATAAGACGCTTCTGCCTTGCACACGGCCCACTCGGGTTCAATCCCCATCATCATCACATGCCCCCCCCCCAGCCCTACAAGCAATAAGCCATGAGCACCACAGGGTGTGAGCCCAAAAAATAGAAAAAGAGGGGTGAAGGGTGAGGCAGGTAGTGGGCTCATTCAGAACGACAGTTTCTCCCCAAATACAAAGACCAAGCGGGGAGCGAGTACCCGGGAGGGGGCAGCGGGCATCTCTCCCCGTAGTCCTATATCGGGCGGGGAGCTGCCCTCCTGCCTTGGCCTTGCTGCCATGTCCAAGACTCTGACTCCTGCGGGAATAAACCAGCCCCCCACAACGCCAGGAGGCCCGGTGGGCAGGGCCTGGCCGCTCCTGCAGCTGTGGGGAAGCGGCCGGGTCCCATCGGGACGGACTTTGGCGCCCCCTGCTGGTGCGCACTGCCGCCGCCCGGCCCGCGCTAGAGGTCCCGGAGCGCCTTCTAATTGGGCTCTCGAAAGTGGGCGCATCTTTGCCCAGTTGCGGGTGCCACTCACCATCCCACCGCCCCGAATTGCTCCCCCCCCCTAGAATTCCCTGTTCCTCTCGAGCCTGGCAGATCAAATAAGTCCTTCCTCCCAGGAATTATTGGCCGCTATTAATTGCTATCGCTCCAGCCCGTAGGGCAATTTGCCTTGCACGCAGTCGACCCGGGGTTCGATTCCCAGCATCCCATATGGTCCCCTGAGCACCGCCAGGGGTAATTCCTGAGTGCAGAGCCAGGAGTAACCCCTGTGCATCGCCGGGTGTGACCCAAAAAGAAGAAAAAAAATCCCGGAGATAGTATTAATTTTTCCTCCCTTCCCTTCTCCCTGTCTGAACAGCTCGAGAATTCCTCAGGAGGGCAGGCATTTCTGATTCGCAGCGGCATGTGACTGTCCAGAGCAACAGGATGAAATGGGGGCCCTGAGTCCTGGGGGTGCCCTATTCCACCCCCCTTGCTGGGGCTCCCACTACAGGGACAGTGTAGAGATGGAGGGGCACTTCTTTTTTTTATTTTATTTTGTTATTGAATGACTGTGGGCTGGAGTGAGAGCACACCGGGTAGGGCATTTGCCTCGCACGCGGCCGACCCGGGTTCGATTCCTCCATCCCTCTCAGAGAGCCCAGCAAGCTACTGAGAGTATCTCACTTGCACGGCAGAGCCTGGAAAGCTACCTGTGGCGTATTTGATATGCCAAAAACAGTAACAAGTTTCACAATGGAGACGTTACTGGTGCCCGCTTGAGCAAATCAATGAGCAACAGGATGACAGTGACAGTGATTGAATGACTGTGAGATGCAGTTACAAAGTTGTTCAGGACTGGGTTTCAGGCATACAGTGTTCCAACACCTGTCCCTTCACACGTGTGCATTTCCCACCACCAATGTCCCCCGTTTCCCTCTCGCTATCCCCCACCACCACCTGCCTCTAGGGCAGGCACTTTTCTTCCGCTCTCCCTCTCCTTGGGGACTATGGTTTGCAATACAGCTACTGAAAGGGTATCACGCATATCCCTTTACCTCCTTTCAGCACTCAGCTCTTGTCCAGAGTGATCGCTTCCAACCATCATCGTCATCGCAGTCCCTTTATCCTCACTGTCCTCTCCTTGCCACCACTTCTGGCAGGCCTCCAACCATGAGCCACGCCTCCGGGCCCTTGTTCCTACTGTCCTTGGGTATCAGTCTCATACTGTTGGTTTTATCCCACAAACGAGTGCAGTCATTCTGTCCGTCCCTCTCCACGGGGCTCTTCCTAAGAGCAAGCAGCCTCGCCGACAGTCATTGAGCCTGAGCCCAGCCCAGACATTTTTTTTTCCCCACAGAAATGAGAAAGGACCAAAGGGTTCCCGGGACATATCACCTTCCATGGCGGAAATGTCCCGGTGGAAGATGCACACGGTGGAAAGGGGGGTCACGTGCAGGATGCAGGGGGCTCTGGGGGCATGGAGGGCCAGGGAGCAGCGACACCTGTCAAGTCTGCTCTGCTCTGTGCCCACTTTGATCTTTAGGGCCGGAGAGATAGAATACTGGGGAGGGCGCTCGCCTTGCACAAGGCCGAACCGGGTTCAATCCCTGGCACCCCATATGGTTCCCTGAGCACTGCTGGAAATGATCCCTGAGCACAGAGCCAGGGCCTGCCAGGCGTGGCCCCAAAACACAAAACTCTCCAATCACTCTGGCAGAGCTTACCATAGAGGGAATGAGGACAGACCCTCTCCCTCTCCCCTCTCCCCTCCCTCTCTCCTCTCTCCCTCCTCTCTCTGATCTCCTCTCTTCTCTCTCTCTCTCTCCTCTCTCCCTCTCTCTCTCTCCCCTCCCACCCCACACCAATTGTGCCCTTGGCCTAGCCTCAAGGGTGAGCACCCCTGGCCTGGCTGAGACCAAGCAACATGGTTTTGCGGTTCCCCTTTAAAGCAGGGGAAGCGGGCAACTCTGAAACGGGTCATGAGACTCTGGAAGACTCTGGGGCTCCCCAGGTCAGTGTTATGCCCTCGACTTTGTGGCAGCGTGGGCTGAGAGCAATGCTGGGGTCCCGCCACACACAACAGAGCAGAAACCACCCCGACCCGCCCTCGCATCAAAGCCCACGCGGGAGAGAGAGGAGCGGCGGCGGCGGCCGGCACCTGCACCCACCACCCACCCACCTACCTGCGGGCCAGTCAGGGGCACAGGTGGGCTCCACTGGGCGGGCAGAGCGGGCAGGAGGGCAGGCAAGGTCGCGGCAGCTCCCCGGGAGCCAAGGGGTCCGACCCATCCCATCCTCCAAAGGCGCCGCCTGTTCCGTGAGGGCTCGGCGCTGAGTCCGCATGTGCGCCCAGAGCGTATAGACGCGCGCGCGAACGCACGCGGGACACGCACGTTGACACACAGAGCACCTGTGTACAGGGAGCGGGAGGCAGCGCCCCTGCAGGCCAATGACTGATGCTCTCAATGAGCCCGCGCAGGTCACCCCACCCGACATCTCCGCGTTGACCACGCAGTGCGCACCTGGCGGCCCTCATCCCCTCCGAACAGACGGCCTGAAGGCGCGTGCCAAGGCCGCCTCGGGGGCACCCACCCATTCCCTCCGTCCCCTCCAGAACCCGCACCCCACCCTGTGCTGGGACGCCGCAGGCTGGGCCCCGAGGCCTGGGGCCCTCGTTAGGAGCCGGGTTCAGCTCGGTCTTGTAAACCAAAGGCGAGCAGGCCCGGCCTCTGCACGCGCAGGGCCCCGGCGCTGCTGCTGCCAATTAGTGGGAGTTAATCAACTCTGCCAGTTCCCTGGAGACGCGGGGAGCTGGACGCAGCTCTGGGGAAAGCGCTGCTGGAGGCACGCACCCGCCTGGCTGGGGGAGAGACCCCCCCCCATCTTGCTCTCTGTACCCCAGTCTCCATCTTCCAGCAGGAAACTGCCCAGGACTGCCTCCCGCCCCCAGCCCTAAATCCTGGGTCACAGGGAGTGCGTACATGCCTGTGGATGCATGCCTGCGTGTGTGCATGCCTGTGTGTACATGCCTGCATGTGTGAGTGCATGCCTGAATGCCTGTGTATGCATGCCTGTGTACACATGCCTGCATGCCTGTGTCCATATATGAGTCCCTGCATGCGTGTGTGCACATGTTCATGCCTGCATGCATGTTTGTGTGCGTGCCTGCCTACGGGTGTGCACGCCTGTGTGCATGTCTGCATGTTTGTGTGCGTGTGCTTGCATGCATGTGTTGTGCCTGCATGTGTGTGTGCACGTGCATGCATGTGTGCATGCAGATATGTATGAGACCAGAGACATGGTACAGGGGTGAAGGTGCTCCCCTTGCATGGGGCCAACCGGGGTTCAACCCCAGCACTGCATCCAGTTCCCAGAGCACACCCAGGCGTGCACCCTGACAGGCATGACTAGCCCCTCCGCACTGCCAGGTGTGGCCCCAAACCCCACCCGAAGTGAAAGTTACAAAGAAAAGGGCTAAATACACAGGACGGGGGGCGGGCACTTGCCTTGCTGGTGGCTGCCACAGCATGAGCCTAGTTCAAATCCCGCCACCACATGTGGCCCCCTGAACACTGCCAGGGGGCCCAACACCCTCCCAAGAACAGGTTTATAATAAAAATGTAGAAGTGGGTCTGGAGCAATAGTGCAGGGAGTCTGGGGGTTGCCTTCCATGTGTCTGGCCCAGGTCCAATCCCCGACGCCCCATAGGGTCCCCAAATCCCGCCACAAATGTCCCTGAGTGCAGAGCCAGGATAGCCCTGAGCACTGACAGATGTGGCCCCCAAAAACAAAACATCAAAAGTAGAAGCACCCAGAGGCAGGGGGGTCGTCTGGGGGTCGGGGTCACCCGGGGGTCGGGACACAGACCTTGTTTGTGCAGGGATCTGAGTTCGAGCCCTGGCACCTCCTGCCTCCTCCCGGGGAAAGCCCTGGAGGCCCCAAGAGCAAGGCCCCACCAGGATTGGCCCCTGGGCCCCCTGAACACTGCTCAGGAGAACTCCCCCCCACCAAAAAAAAAGCAGGGGCTGGAGAGATACCAAAGCAAGCAGGGAGGTGCTTGCCTTGCACACAGCTGACCTAGGTTCGATGCCTGACATTCTTACATGGTCCCCCGAGCCCGGCAGGAGTGAACCCTGAGCATCACCGGATGTGGCCCCAAAACTGAAAAAGGAAAAAAGCAAAATGAAGCCTAGATGGGTCCTCCAAGAACCCTGGGAATGGCTAGGAGCATCGAGAGCAGCTCCATCAGGAACGGCGACCCAGAACAGGCTTGGTGCTCCCGTGGCCCCCCCAACCACCCCCCTCGGTGTGGAGGCGTCTCCCTGGGTGTTCCCTAGTGCCAGCAGCTAACGTAGCACCTCTGCTTCAGCAACAGGCTCGAGCAGCCCCTGGGGGAGGGGGTGCGCCCCCCACACACTGCTTATCCCAAGAGGAAGGGGGGCGCCCATAGCTTCACTCCAGGAGGCCGGGACACGGCAGGAATCAGCCACAGTCTTTAGGTGCAGCATCCACGGGGGGCCCTGGCATCTCTGCAAGTGTCCCCTCCACGGGCTGTCCTAGCATGGCACAGACAAGCCTTTCCTGGGGCCACGAGACTCACAATGGAATCTCCCAGGGGTCCTTCTCCCCAACATATCCATCAGTGCCAGGCGAGCGCTTATTATTAACCATAATAATAATTTAGCACTCCTGTGACTGCCTTTGCGAGGCACTGGCTACCTGGATTCTCATGATCTATCTTATTTTAATATTTATGGAACTAACCAAACTTGGTCACTGGGGTGCTGGAGCGATAGCACAGCGGGTAGGGCGTTTGCCTTGCACGCGGCCGACCTGGGTTCAATTCCCAGCATCCCATATGGTCCCCTGAGAACCGCCAGGGGTAATTCCTGAGTGTAGAGCCAGAAGTAACCCCTGTGCTACCCCGGGTGTGACCCAAAAAGGAAAAAAAAAAAAACTGGTCATGGTAAGGCCCTTGCTGCAATGACCGGGCGCATGCTTCCGTAAGATGCGCATGCGTGCGGCTTCACTAGCGTCGCCCGCAACAGGCTTGGGGCTGGACCCGGGACGCTGGACCCACAGCTCCCAGGGCACACCCCCTGTGTCGGCCCCCCGGAAACAGGGCCCCATCACCCGCTGCGTTCAAAGCATGAGCCACCTGGCCCAGCTCTTCACCCCCAAGAAAGTCAGCGGGCAGGGGACCACGAAGGTCAAGTTCACAGAGGGCCCATGCAGCATGCCGGGAACTAGCCCGGGTGGTCAGCTGGGGGCCCTGGTGGGCAAAACAGGGCCAGGGAAACAGCACAGCAGGAAGAGCGCTTGCTTTACACATGCTCAGGGTCAACCCCCAGCATCCCAGAGGGTCCCCCAATTCCCACCAGGTGTGATCCCTGAGCACGCTCCCCACCTAAAAAAAAAAAATGTGATCATGAGCAGGGAGTGAGCCCAGGGTGGGGGAGACACATGTGGACCCAGGTCAATCCCGCACCTGGAACACTGCCCTTTCCTCCCATTTTCTTTTCCTTCGTTTTGTTCTGTGCTTTGGATTGTCTCTGCCTGGCTCCTGGCTCCGTGCTCAAGGATCACTCCTGGCCTCGCTGGGGGACGGGGTAGCTGGGGTGGAAGCCCGGTCAGCCATGTGCAAGGAGAGCGCCCTGGCCCCAGTGCTCCAGCTCCAGCTCCACCAGCCCCAGGGCGTAACGTGGCAGGAAGGAGCTCCCCTCCAGATGTGCGCGAGCGGAAGGGGAGCAAACACCTTCCCGCCAACGCTGCTCCTCCCAGCCTGCAAAGCAGTGCACAGAGATCTAGGAAGACACGGCCGCTGGCCTCAACCGGCCATGGCGGAGAAAACCCACCTTTCCCAACAGAGGGTCCGAGCCCTGCACTGCCCACGCCCATCTCAGCATCCAGGGCAGGCTGTGGGCAGCCCCTCACCCCTAAAGGTCACAGTCCCTGGCCTTGAAAAACAGGTGTGTCTCCAAGTTCCTCTGCCCTCCCCAGTTTCTCTCTCTCCCCTAATCACTCTGGAATCCGGGTTAGAGAACCGATTAAGCCGGAAAGAGGCCGCTTTCCAAGTGAGAAGGGCCTGTCAGGCGCCAGGAGACCCGTAGCCCCGCCTTCCCTAGAGAGCCCGTTCCTTTTGAAGGGGTAGAGAAGTTCCACTGAAGGAACCACATTGATAGGGAACTGAGAGCACAGTGGGGAGGGCGCTTGCCTTGCATGTGGCCACCCCGGGTTCGAGGGGCCCCCTGGAGTCTGCCAGGCATGAGCCCTGAGTCCAGGGCCACGCATAAGCCCTGAGCATCACTGAGTGTGGCCCAAAATCCAAATAACCTATAAATGTTTTTAAAACTATACCACAGCACTTGGGCGATAGCCAAGCAGGTAGGGGTTTCCCTTGCTCTCGACTGGCCCGAGTTCGATTCCTCCGTCCCTCTCAGAGAGCCCAGCAAGCTACCAAGAGTATCTTACCCACACGGCAGAGCCTGGCAAGCGCCCCATGGGGTATTCGATATGCAAGTCTCACAATGAGAGACGTTACTGGTGCCCACTCGAACAAATCAATGAGCAACGGGATGACAGTGACAGTGACAGTGACCACAGGACTGGAGCCATAGCACAGCAGGCCGGGGTTTGACTTGCACACGGCTGACCCGGGTCCGATTCCTCCGTCCCTCTCGAAGAGCCCAGAAAGCTACCGAGAGTATCCCACCCACACAGCAGAGCCTGTTAAGCTCCCCGTGGCATATTCAATATGCCAAAAACAGTCACAGCAAGTCTCACAGTGGAGACGTTACTGGTGCCCGCTCGAGCAAATCGATGAGCAATGGGATGACAGTGACAGTGACAGTGACCACTAAAGAAGATGAGAGGCTCTTTTTTTTTTTCATTTAGAAAAGAAAGAATAACCCCCCACCCCCAAGCGTGCACACACACACACACACACACACAGACACACACACACACACACACACACACACACACACTTCTCTAGGGACACAGATAAGGCTGCCTCGGGCTGAGGCTGTTCTGGGAATCTTAGGCAACGAGAAGAATCTGGTCCCGCTGAGCCTCGAAAACCCAACTTGGCAGGTCTGCAACTTCCTAACAAGGACGTGTTGCTCGTCCTTCTGATGATGAGCGAACATGCTGTTATGCAGAATGTTCTGGAATTACCTTGACCGGACCTGTAAATTACTCTGACACCCTTCTCCTCTCCTCCTCAGCGGGAATCTAGTTTTAATTAATTTCCAGTAACAAGTCAATTGGCCTCTGTTTGTTTCCCCTCCGAAATGTGTTCGTCACCAGAGTCACATTCGTCAGAAGTGACAGTTCAAAAAGAAAATCAATATCCGCGCAACCAAGAGACAGTGAACTTCGAGAAGACCACTCGGGTCAGGCAGCGTGTGACACCACCAGGACCCTGCTCCCTTCCCGTCTCTTCCCCACCAACCCTCTCCTGCAAGCTCGAACCTAGTCAGGGCCAATGACCCACAGGATCCAGTTATTTCCAGGGCTCAAAGGGAAAAAAACAAAGAAGAAAGGGAGGGAGGGAGGAGGGAGTGAACAGTCAGCAGGGAAAACACAAGCAACGAGCAAGGGAGCAAATGGGCATGTGAGGCTCAGCAGTTAGGAACCTTCGAAAGTTTCTTTGTTTTTGTTTTTGGTTTTTTGTGGGGTTTTTTTGGCTTTTTGGGTCACACCTGGCGATACTCAGGGCTGATTCCTGGCTTCAGGAATCACTCCTGGCGGTGCTCGGGGGACCATATGGGATGCTGGGAATCGAACCTGGGTCGGCCGCGTACAAGGTGAATGCCCTACCTGCTGTACTATCACTCCAACCCCCATCTTTGTTCTTGCCAAGGATGAAGGGTCCTGGAAAACTAAGAATCAAAGAAGCCAGGTGGGTCAACAAAATGTGGCAGATTTGTCCCACGCAATTGTATTGAGCCATTAAAAACATTTTAAAAGGATACCTGGGGCTGGAGCGATAGGACAAAAGGTTGGGTGTTTGCCTTGCACACGGCCAACCTAGGTTTGATTCCCATCATCCCATGGGGTCCCCCAAGCACTGCCAGGAGTAATTTCCGAGTGCAGAGCCAGGAGTAACCCCTGAGCATCGCTGGGTGTGACCCAAAAAGAAAATAAATAAATAAATAAATAAATAAATAAATAAATAAATAAATAAATAAATAAAAAAGGATACCAAGCAGACAGACCTTGGAGAAGTTATGAGACTGGAGTCTGGTGGAGAAGGACTAAAGCATATGCACTCACGAGCATGTGGAAGCCAATCAAAGCCAACCTGGTTTTAAAGAGAGTAGAATAGTGGCACGGGGAGTGGAGGGAATTGGAGATATGACTTCAGGATATAAGTGTGTATGTGTCTGTGTGTGTGTGTGTGTGCACATGCGCGCGCGCGTGCGCATGTGTGCAAGAGCAGGGAGAGAGTGTTGGACCACACCTGGCAATGCTCAGGGGCTACTTCTGGCTCCGTGTTTGGAGTTCACCCCCTGTGATGCTCAGGGGAGCTTGTGGTGCTGGATATTGAACCCAGCTGCAAGGGAAGTGCCTGACCCCCTGAGCTCTCCTCTCTCCAGCCTGGGAATCAACACGGGCTGAATCCGAATCCTTTCCTCCCCTAGGAAGGCATGGTCATGGGTCAGGACAGCGACGGCAGCTGGCGAGGAATTCCTATCTCGAGATTTGCTGGCATCCAGTCAACAGGGTGGTAGGAGAGAGAGAGAGAGAGAGAGAGAGAGAGAGAGAGAGAGAGAGAGAGAGAGAGAGAGAGAGAGAGAGAAGCGCACTGCAGGTAGGGCACTTTGCACACGCCAGACCCAAGCTCCATCCCTTGCACCCCATACTGTCCCTCGAGCCCCGCTGGAAGTGATCCCTGAGCACAGATCCCGGAGTAAACCCTGAGCACCTGGAGAGTATGATGCTGAGTGGAATGAGTCAGAAGGAGAGGGACAGACATAGAACGACTGCACTCATTTGTGAGATATAAAATAACATAGTATGAGGCTAACACCCAAGGGCAGTAGACACAAGGGCCAGGAGGACTGGCTCCCAGTTGGCAACCTGCCTCAGGAGCTGGGGGAGAAGGCAGCTGGGATAGAGAAGGGACCATCATGACAGTGGTGGTGGGAGGGATCGCTTGGGGTGGGAGAGGTGTGCTGAAAGTAGACAAAGGACCAAACACGACGACCTCTCAGTACCCATATTGCAAACCCCAATGCCCAAAAGGAGAGAGAGAGAGAGAGAGTGAGAAGGAAGGTGTCTACCATAGAGGCAGGGGGTAGGGTGGGGTGGGGGTAGCGGGAGGGAAACTGGGGATATTGATGGTGGGTAATGTGCACTGGTGGAGGGATGGATGTTAACACTGTACGACAAACTCAACCATGAAAGCTTTGTAACTGTATCTCACAGTAATTCAATAAAAAAATTAAATTAAAAAAAAATAAAAGCCAGCCCCTCCGTGCACAGCACTGCACTCTCATTCAGCCCTGGCTCAAACGCTGGCCCCTGCACACCAGGAGGACAAAGAGGGGTCCCCGCATCCCTCCCCGCCTGCTGCCCCACACTCTGGGCCCTTCCTCTCTGACAGCACCAACCCCCCGCTTTCACCGAGAAGGACCTTCTGCAGACCCCGTCACCGGGGCAAGCTTTCCGCTGCGGTGATGAGGGCAGGTTTTAAAGTCACTAGGATGCTGACGCCGTGCAGAGCCTTAGGACTTCTCCGGTGCCCTGGGGCCAGGTCCCTCGCCGGGCCCTCGGGAAGTGCCTGTCACGGCCCTGGCAGGCTGCAGTGACAAGGAAGCAGAGGGCCCAGGGTGGGGGACAGCAGGGAACACTGACCTCTCCTCAACGTCCTCCCTCCCGCAAGGAGACACAGCAAATCAGCATCCCGCACACATTTCACACCGGCAGAAACGACGGCGGCCCCCAAGTTCCCAAGGGAGGGAAGTGTTAGGGCCCTGGCACCCCACAGGTGTTGCTTTGGGGAGGACGCAGGACCGAGTCCTCTGTGGAGATGGGGTGAAGGGGAAGCTGCTCGGGGCTCAGCCCCCAGCTGCCTGATGCCACCTTCGTCACACATCTGGCCGCTGGGGAGACAAAGAGGAGGCTTTGTCGATACCTCCTTGTCTCAGGGGAAGTCCTGCATATGGGTTCGGGTATAATTTTGGGGGGGTGGCTAGGCCACACCCAGCGATGCTCAGGGGCTACTCCTGGCTCTGCACTCAGGAATCATTCCTGTTGGTGCTCAGGGGACCTTAGGGGATGCTGGGAATCGAACCCGGGTTGGCTGCATGCAAGGAAGAGCCCTGCCCGCTTGGCCATCTCTCCGAGCCTCAGATCTAATTGAGAACTCTTAGTGGGAGGCGGGAAAAGCCCAGGGATGAAGGTGCTTGCCTCGCACGTGACTGACCCTGGTTCAGGCCCCAGCATGCCCGGGGTCACCTAAAGCATCCCAGGGTGCAGCCCGGGAGCCTCTGAGCACAGCTGGAAGAGTCCCCCGGTCCCTGAAAGCACCACTAGGGAGACCCCCAATTTAAATAAATTTTTCAACAAATCTGAGCAAGGGAGCCTTTGTGTGTGTCAATACAATACACCCACAATCTCAGGCAGGGCCTCCATGTGCACACAGAGAGACGCAGAGAGGCTGGGCACCAGCGCGGGCCGTGCCAGGAGAACACAGACCTCCCGCCTCAGCCACCAGCACTGCGGAGTGACTACGGAGTCAGAAGAGCCCCAAAAGAATAAGGGCATATACATGTGCATGTGTGCGTATGTGTGCATATGTGTGTGGATGCGTGTATGTGTATGTGTGCGTGTGTGTATATATGCATGTGTGTATGTATATGTGTGTAAGTGTGCATGTATGTGCATATGTATGTGTGTATGTGTGTGCATGTATATGTGTGTATGTGTTTATTTGTGTGTGCAAGTGTATGCGTTTGTGTGTGTGCATGTGTGTATATGTATGTATGTACGTGTGTATGTATGTATATGTATGCTTGTATGTGTGTATATATACATGTGTGTATGTATGTATATGTATGTGTGCGTATGTGTGCATTTGTGTATATGTGTGTGTATTTGTGTGCACATGTGTGTGCGTATGTGTGTATGTGTGTGTATTTGTGTGTGTGTTGGGGGAGATTGTCCTGGGAAAGAAAGACCTATCACCCAGCACACGGGAAGGGCGGGAAATGACAGATCAGAGCCTCAACACTCCGGCACCCTCAGGAGGCAGGACCATGAGGAAGAGCATCTGTGTGTAGGGGCACAGCATGGTGGCCGACCCAGGTACCCTCCCTGGCACCCCCCATGACCCCTCGAGCCCCCTAGGAGGGACCCCTGAGCACAGGGCCCAGAGTAAGCCCTGAGCGCTTCCAGGTGTGGAAGGAAGTTGTAACTGGAAGAGCCATTTTGGTAAGAGGTGGAGAAAGAAAGTTCTAGACTGGCCGCGTGAGCCCTGGCCCCAGTGTGGGAGAGGGCAGAGGCCAGCTGCTGCCCAGGAGTGTGTGCCTGAGCCTCAGATGCTGCTTTTACGGCCTCGGGGTTGGGCGGGCAGCTGACCTGGGCGTTGGCCTTCCTTGGAGCCGTGTCCGCCCGCATCAGTGGCGGTGCTCTAAACGCCTCCTGCCCCCGCTGGCACACACCGTCCGAAGCAGAGCAGGGCAGAGGCTCCTGGCAGGCGGGAGTCTCCTGCTCCCCGCGGGATGGGCCCCTTGCTGAGATCTGCAGATGGGCCAGCGTCCAGGGTCCTGAGCAGAAGCTGTGATGCTCCCAGTTTTCTGATGTCTATTTGGGGACTGGTGGGGGGGTCGGTATTTGGAGACCACCATCAGCAGTGTTCAGGGCTCACTCCTGGCTCAGTGCTCTGGAGTCACTGCTGGCGGTGCTGGGGATCAAATCCCAACTGGCCGTGTGCATGGCCAGCGCTGTCCCCAGCCCTTGTCCCCAGACACTGATGCTCGGAAGGAACGTTTACAACTTACAAGGTGCTCTTGGGGGCGGCCTGCAGCAGACACAGCCTGGGCGGGCTTTGGGCAGACCGTGGCAGCCCACAGTGGGGATGCTGGTGTGGGCAGGAGGGCAGGGGGTGACCCTGGGATGCAGGGGAGCCCCTGGGGGGGGCGTGCAAAGGCCGGTGACAGAACGCACGCTGTGCGCTGCTCTTTGAAGGTGAAGAGCAAGGCTGCGAAACTGCCACGAATCAAAGCAAAGGTGACTAAGGAGTTCAGGGGCTGCTGAACCTGGAAGAAAGGAAGGGAAGTGTCATAGAAATATGGAGTCTCTGTCCCCCGGCCGCGAGATTGACCCCCACACACGGAGGCACAGGAGTTTTGCAAAGTTCATTCACTATAGAGCTAAGGAGGTGGTCACGGGCCAAGGGATTTGAGCAGGGCGTGGCAGGGAGCATGATCCAGCTGTCCCGGTGTCATCATCAGTCAATGATCTCAGTCCAGGGGCTGGAGCGATAGCACAGCAGGTAGGGTGTTTGCCTTGCACACGGCCGACCCGGGTTCGATTCCCAGCATCCCATATGGTCTCCTGAGCACCGCCAGGAGTAATACCTGAGTGCATAAGCCAGGAGTAACCCCTGTGTATCGCCAGGTGTGACCCAAAACACAACAACAACCAAAAACAGATCTCGGTCCCGAAGGAGAAGCAAGATACAAAAACTGCCGTTGGCTCTTTATATGGGAGGGCTGGAGGAGGAAGCACAGGCCTCGCCCTCTCAGCTGCCTCGGGCTGGCCAGCGAAATATTCAGATTCCAAGGACTGAGTCTGACTTCCTCCTCAACACCACCGTCCCCAGCCCGCCCTCCCCCGTTGAAATCCAAGGACTCAAGTTCGATTTCTCCCCCACCCAACTCCAGCTCAAGTTCAAGGGCTCAGAGTGAAGGTCAGCTCCGGAAGTGGCGCCTCGGTCCGCCGCCGCTGGCTCACCATGGTCACGCATGCATGTGTGTCCGTCTCTCCCCTGGCCACGCTCCCGTCTGGGACGGTGGTGCTTCACTTACCAAGGAACTTCCCATGGAGGTTGGGGGTGGGTGGTGCCACAGAGGCTGGGGGTGGGTGGTGGGGTGTGGCAGGAGGGATACTGGGAACATTGGAGGTGGAGAACGAGCACTGGTGGAGGGATGGGTACTCGATGACTGTATGACTGAAACATAATCACGAAAGTTTGTAAATCTATAACTACCTCACGGTGATTCATGAAAGAAAGAAAGAAAGAAAGAAAGAAAGAAAGAAAGAAAGAAAGAAAGAAAGAAAGAAAGAAAAGAAAGAAAGAAAGAAAGAAGGAAGGAAGGAAGGAAGGAAGGAAGGAAGGAAGGAAGGAAGGAAGGAAGGAAGGAAGGAAGGAAGGAAGGAAGGAAGGAAGGAAGGAGAGAGGGAGGGAGGAAGGAGAGAGGGAGGAAAGAAGGAAGGGAGGGAGGGAGGAAGGAAGGAAGGGAGGAAGGAAGGAAGGAAGGAAGGAAGGAAGGAAGGAAGGAAGGAAGGAAGGAAGGAAGGAAGGAAGGAAGGAAGGAAGGAAGGAAGGAAGGAAGGAAGGAAGGAAGGAAATGCCTGCCATAGAGGTAGGCTGGGGGTCATTGATGGTGGAAAATGTGCACTGGGAAGAGATGGGTGTTGGAACGTTTTATGAATGAAACTCAATCATAAACAACTTTGTAACCGTGTATCTCATAGGGACTCAATAATAATAATAATAAGTGATGAGTGATGATGAGAGGGTGAGAGTGAGAGAGAGAGAGAGAGAGAGAGAGAGAGAGAGAGAGAGAGAGAGCACCCCCAGACCTGACCCTTGAGCACAGAGCCAGGAGTAAACCCTGAGCACACTGAATGTGACCCAAAACCAAACCAGAAAGAAAACTGGGGAAGTGTGACAGGCCACAGGGCTACAAGCTTCTGGCTGATTTCGACCTTTAAAATTGCTTCTCAGTCACAAAAAAAGGGCTCTCAAAGAACAGGGTGTACAGGCGAGTCCACAGGGGGCCCCATCCCTGCCCTGCTCTGGGGTCCCTGCTACACGCCCTCCCGGTCAGCTGCGTCCCAGAGAGCCCGCCTTCTATCGAGTCCTTCGCTGCTGTTTTTACACTTATTCTTGCTTCACTGACTTTATTATCGGCCGCATTTTTCTGCAGCTTTATTTTTCGGAAGTCCGCGCAGCCATAAATACTATTCAACTCCACAAATGCATACAAATGGCTTCCATTAGGATTCTAATCTGCTCTCCAAATGAAGGGAAAGCTTAATATAAATCTTTTTAAATTACCAGAACATAAATTCCGACAGGGCCTACTCCACCTCCACGGCTCGCGGGAGGTCACGCCGTGCTGTGCCGGCTCATAAATGAATTGAGGTCTCCCGGCCCCGTAAACGGACGGGCAGCCCAGAAAGATCCTATCTGTCAAGATTGCAGATTGGTTTCCCTCGGACTTGGTAAAAGTCACAGCTTCACAATACCTTCATTATGCAGGGGAGAATGGCTGCGTCCCCAACTGGAAAGAAAAAGGCGTTTTGTTCTGTAGGGTCCAGATTTACAGAAAGTAATTTTCTTCCATGCAGGAGATAGGCCAAACCTGCTGGAAAAAAAAAAAAAAAAGTCATTTCACGTGGGTTTTTTTTTTTTTTCATTATCACTTTGTTTTTTTTGCCTCTCACGGACGGAGATTCTCCCGTCTGCACGAGTGACAGTGACATTTAGTGGCTAAGCCAGGTCGTCACTGGTGGGTGGTGGCCCTTTCCAGGACAACTAGCGCTAACTCCAGCCTCTCCACCACCCACCGGTTTTCTAGAAACATCTCGGCACTGGCTGCATCTAGGGAGGAAGCAGGCAAGCCTCTCCATCTGCTGAGGAACCTGGGGAACTTCCTTGTCTTGCTTTGAGCGTTGTTTCTGGGCCACACCCACCAGTGCTCACAGGCTACTCCAGGCTCAGTGCTCGGCAGAGTTCCGGTGCTGAGCATGAAACCCCAGGATCCCCACATGCAAAACCTGCACTGTAGCCCTCGGAGCTGTCTCTCTGGCCCGAAACCTCTGTGTCGGGGCGCGATCTTGCATAACACTGGAGTCACCCCAGTTTCCTTCTTGGGCTGAGCTGAGAACTCCGGGCGGGGCCTCTGGCCTGGCTGTCTCTCTCTGGAGGACAAGTGAAGGGCGGAGTGTGGGCTGAGGTGGAGGTTTGGCGGTTTTTGGTTTTTTTTTTTCTTTCCTTTCCCTTTTCCTTGTGTCCTAACCTGCGGTAGGTGGAGCAAAACTCCTGCATATTAAATTGCCTTTTAGCAACCAGAACCGGGGAGGGGGCGCGATCTGCAGAGAAAAGGCCCCTCATGTAAATGCATGATGGTTGACATCCACCCCCTCCCTGAGGAAGGGCGAGATTAGCCCAGGGGCCTGGGGGGTGGTCACCTTCCCCTGTCCGTCCTCTTTCTGTCCTTGGGGGGGGAGCTGGGCTGTGGGCCCTCCCCTGGCCCTCCCAGGCGTGTCCACTTGGCCTCTGGCTCTGAAGGTGGGCGGGGGACACTGAGAGCTTCTCTTGAGGGGTCAGGCCAAGGGGAAGCAGAACCTCTCTCATCTCTAAGCCCACCCTGAGCTCCAGCCCACCCAGACTCGCGACCGGGAGCTGCGGACGTCTGCTGCTCGGCGCACTTGCTCTCCGCACGCTGAACCTGCACGCCAGCCTGCAAAGCGGCAAGGAGGCAGTGACCGACCAGAGGGAGGCTGCGGGGGCAGAGAGATGATGCCTCGGGCATCCGCTCCCCTCACACGGTGGGTCTGAGCCCCAGCAGCAACACAGGATTCCAGGAGCACTGCCAAGGACGAGTCGCCGAGCACAGAGCTGGGAGTCCCCCCTGAGTACTGCTGGTGTGGCTCAAAAGCAAGCCAAAATAAGGCAATGAAAGTTAAGGGGCGTGGGGGGTCCCCGGGGCGGAGGCTGGGTTCAGCCCATATCCAGGGCTTTCCTGCCACTGGAGGAAGCCCAGGGGGACCAGTGGGAGAAGGGGGTGGCGAGGGGCATGAGGAGACCCCCCTCCAGGTGAGCCCTGGGGTAGGATAACATTGGTTTGTCCTTTCTCCCTCACCGCAGGGAGCCTAGGTTACTGAGTTCCACCCATCACAGTGCTCCCGAGGCACTCCCATTCCTCTGTGTTTACCTGTAACCTCGCCTCTGTGCTCCGCTTCCCCTGTTAGTCACTATATCCCCAAATCAGACCCTGTGATTTGTAAGGTCAGATTCTTTTTTTTTTTTTTGCTTTTTGGGTCACACCTGGCAATGCACAGGGGTTACTATTGGCTCATGCACTCAGGAATTACTCCTGGTGGTGCTCGGGGGACCATATGGGATGCTGGGAATCGAACCGGGGTCAGCCACGTGCAAGGCAAACACCCTACCCGCTGTGCTATCACTCCAGCCCCTTTTAAGGTCAGATTCTTCAAGGACTCTGAATTTTGTATATGAAAGTGAAATATTGCTTTTCTCTTGACCTTATGTCCTTTGCATAGTTTACTTTAGAGCAATATCCTTTTTGTATAGACAGGAAGACAGTTAATGTAGCATTAATATATAGCTATATGTTATATATAGCTATATAATATATATAACATATAACATATAGCTATATATATACATACATAAGTATATATATGAAGCGATAGCACAGCGGGTAGGGCATTTGCCTTGCATGCGGCCAACCCAGGTTCGATTCCTCCAACCCTCCCAGAGAGCCCACCAAGCTACCGAGAGTATCCCGCTCAAGAGAATCCCACCCACACGGGAGAGCCTGGCAAGCTCCCCATGGCATATTCAATATGCCGAAAACAGTAACAAGTCTAACAATGGAGACGTTACTGGTGCCTGCTCAAACAAACTGATGAGCAACGGGATGACATACATACATACATCACTATCACTATCATCCCGTTGCTCATCGGTTTGTTCGAGCAGGCACCAGTAACGTCTCCATTGTGAGACTTGTTGTTAACTGCTTTTGGTATATCAAATACGCCACGGGTAGCTTGCCAGGCTCTGCCGTGTGGGTGGGATACACTCAGTAGCTTGTGGGCTCTGCAAGAGGGATGAAGGAATCGAACTCGGATCAGCCGTGTGCAAGGCAAACACCCTACCTGCTGTGCTATCGCTCCAGGCCATATTATGCATATATAGGTATATTGTATACATATTACATATTAATATAGCTTTTGTAACTTGGGAGTTAACTGACTCCGAATAATATTTACTCCTGGCCATCTGTTATATTTACTTGACTTAAACCTCAGTTGCCCTTAGTTCCTAGCACTCCACAAGGAGGGTCCCAATGAAGGGACTCGGATGGACCCAAGGCAAGCTGTGAGCTACCCTGGCATCGAAAAGGGACAGGCCGAACGCCATAAAACTCATAATAAGCTAAGAACACGGCCACGGACAAACTCTGTCATGACCCAAAAAGAAGTGACTGGATAAGGACCCTGCTGGGGTAAGGAAGGGCTGATTTGGCCTGAGCACCTGGGATACACATGCCCCAGGAGAGCCACCCTATATGTTTAGTACATCTCTTAGTGTGTCCATACAAAATGACTAGAAATATTGCACTGTAGCACTGTCATCCCGTTGTTCATCGATTTGCTCGACTGCTCATCTAACTAGTAACGTCTCCATTGTGAGACTTGTTGTTACTGGTTTTTTGGCATATCAAATCCACCACGGGGAGCTTGCCAGGCTCTGCCCAGTGGGATACTCTCAGTAGCTTGCCGGGCTTTCCAAGAGGGATGGAGGAATCGAATCCAGGTCGGCCACGTGCAAGGCAAATGTCCTACCCGCTGTGCTAAATCTATGCAGTGACTAGAAATATTAGTACGAAGTAACTTTAAGACGACTGTTTAAATGGATCTGGACTAAGGAAAGGAGACACACACCCCTGGATGGTATTCTGCCCTGGGCGGATCTCCTTGCAGCATGAGATTTCTCCCAGACGCAGCTTCCCCCAGGGAAGGCTGTCCAAGGCTGTCCATCCGCACCTGTGTGTACTGGCTACCCCGTGGTTGATGACTAAGGCTGTGAGCCGTGCATGAGGAGACGGGAATGAAGGGTAGGAGGAAACTGGAGTAGGTGCAGGGAGAATAAACGGTGGGATCAAGATTGGAATAAATGGGGGGCTGGAGCGATAGCATAGCGGGTAGGGCGTTTGCCTTGCACGCAGCCAACCCGGGTTCGAATCCCAGCATCCCATATGGTCCCCTGAGCACCGCCAGGAGTAATTCCTGAGTGCAGAGCCAGGAGTAACCCCTGTGCATCGCCAGGTGTGACCCAAAAAGCAAAAAAAAAAAAAAAAAAGGAATAAATGGCGACTGATCACCAAGGAGAGAGAGAGAGGAGGAGAGAGAGAGAGAGAGAGAGAGAGAGAGAGAGAGAGGTGCATGTCAGAGGCAGGTGGCAGGGAGGGAAACTGGGCCACAGGGGATAGGAAATGCACACTGGTGGAAGGATGGGGGTTGGGACACTATACGCCCGAAACCCAATCATGAACAACTCTGTAACTGTGCATCCCACTGTGATTCAATTTAAAAAATGAAAAATTAATCAACTACAAAAATAACCCTATCGAACAACGTAGCGGTGGGGGACTATTTCTGTTTCAGACAGGTTAAGTGTTTGCGTTCCACCTGGAGACCCGCCTGTGGAATTTCCACCTGCTAAGACACTTGGTACCACTGACCCCGAAACCCCGCCCCTGGGCCAACCATGTGCAAGGCAGGTGCTTAATCCCTGTGGTATCTCTCAGTTTGGGGCAAGAACCAGCACGAAAGGCAAATGCTCTCCCTGTTGTCCTAGAGTGGGGCAACTGTTTTAAAACAGGAAGGAAGAAAAACAATGGGAGCAGAGGGGAGGGGAGGAGAGAAAAAGGGGAGGAAGGGAGGGAGGAAGGAAGGAAGGGAGAAAGGAAGGGAGGGAGGGAGGGAGGGAGGGAAGGAAGGAAGGAAGGAAGGAAGGAAGGAAGGAAGGAAGGAAGGAAGGAAGGAAGGAAGGAAGGAAGGAAGGAAGGAAGGAAGGAAGGAAGGGAGGGAGGGAGGGAGGGAGGGAGGGAGGGAGGGAGGGAGGGAGGGGGGAGGGAGGGAGGGAGGGAGGGAGGGAGGGAGGGAGGGAGGGAGGGAGGGAGGGAGGGAGGGAGGGAGGGTGGTGGGGACAGCATGGCCCAGAGAGACGGTATAGCAGGCTTAGTTTGCAGTATCTGTGGGCCAGAAGGATGCCTCTGTCTGTGCCCTTTCCCCTTGCTCCAGCCCCACTCGCTGGGAGGTCAGGGCTGCCCTGGAAGGATCGTAACCAGCCCCCCTCCCCACCCCCTCACCCCACTTCCTGCTCCGGTACCTGGAAGGAATCAAGGTCGCAGAACGCGCAGAGAACAGCTCCCGGTGTGCACTTCCCAGTAATACTTTTTGTGACTCATTTTATGAAGAAATTAAAGAGTTGATCCGTCTGAACCCTCATTAGCAGATATTAAACGCTGCTCATTATAAGAAACGCTGATAAATCATCCAGTTTTTAAAAAATTAACCACCCGATGGCCAACAAATTAAATTTAAATAATTAAGTCTGATATTCCTAGAGAGGGAATGCCTGGGGTGGTCCATTAAAGAACTTGCTTTTTTTTTTTTTAATTCAGTTGGGTTTTTAAACCAAAGGGAACCAGACTGCTGGCCAGGCATCCATGGTGCCCTTCCATGATGCTTCGGAGGAAGCCAGCAACCCCTACTCCACCCCAGGCTGCAGGCTGACCCTGACCCTGATCTCCTGACCCTGACCATCTCTCCTCCGCCCAGACGCCCTCCTGGCGGCTCCATCCCACCCCAGGTAACTCAAGGCTACTGCAGAGATGGCCCACCAGCCCCCTCCAGACACGGAAAAAAAACCAACGTCCCGGGGGGCCAGAGCGACAGCACAGCGAGGAAAACATTTGCGTGCACACAGCCGACCAGGTTCGACCCCCAGCATCCCGTGGGCGGGATCCTGAGGATGCCAGGAGTAATCCCAGAACAACAGCGGTGCCATCAACAGAACGCCCCAAAACAAAACAAAAAACCAGAGTCCCCAACCAAAGGAAGGGAACCAAGACACAGCTAGACCCCGGATGCAGACAGGGTGGAGGGCGGGTTGGACCCCTCCTGCGGAGTCGCTCACCTGGGGGTCAGGCTTGGGGCCTGGACGGGCCCCATGTGGGTTACAGTTCTGCAGGTTTGAAGGCTCCTCCCCGTCCCGGTGTGGAGGATCAAACCGGGGGCCTCATGTGGGCCCAGCAGGAAGTTGGGGGCCTCATGCGGGCCCGGCAGGAAGTTCTGATGAGGGTGAGGGTCGGAGCGGAGAGCTGGGTGCTGGGTGAGGATCTCTGCTGGAACCTCCAGTTGGGGTCCTGCATTTCAGCTGGACAGGGAGAGGCCCCCGGGCCCTTCCCATGCCCAGACGCTCGCGGCCACCTTCAGCTGGACAGGGCT
This sequence comes from Sorex araneus, assembly GCF_027595985.1. NCBI lineage: Eukaryota > Metazoa > Chordata > Mammalia > Eulipotyphla > Soricidae > Sorex > Sorex araneus. The sequence continues at coordinate 302,937,504 of NC_073302.1, read as the reverse complement.
GCTCTCTACCCAGGCTGCCCCTTCTGTGGCCCTGTTCTGCCACAGTATCACCCACGGTGTTATTGTTATTCTTCCTCAGGATGGTGGAAAGAAAAATGGTGCCCGGGGACAGGCATGAGAGCACAGTGGGAAGGGCACATGCCTTGCACGTGGCCAACCAGGTTCGATCCCTGCCATCCCCTGTGGTTCCCCTGAGCACTGCCAGGAATAACTCCTGGGTGCACAGCCAGGAATAACCCCTGAGCATCGCCAGGTGTGGTCCTCCAAAAAAAAAAAATTTTTTTAAAAAGAAAGAAAAGTGGTGGACAGAGGCGGTCACACCTGGAGTATGGCCATAGAAGAACGGATCCACACGGTAGGTTTCTCCACACACAGGCCTGATGTGGGGCATCAAGGGCAGATCCTCCTGAGAAGCCAGGGGAGGTGATATCTGTGCTCCACGCACGCACCTTCAAAAAAACCAGGATGGAACTGGAGCGACAGCACAGTGGGTAGGGCATTTGCCTTGCACGTGGCCGACCCGGGTTCAATCCCCGGCATCCCATAGGGTCCCCTGAGCACCAGCAGGAGTAATTCCTGAGTAGAGAGCCAGGAGTAACCCCTGTGCATCACTGGGTGTGACCCAAAAAGCACAAACAAAACAAAAAAACACAATAAATCAGGATGACCAGGTGTGTGAGGGGGAGGAGAGAGGGTATGAGAGTGGGTGGGGGGGCTTTAGTAGTGTCTGGGCCAGCGGCCCTGAGTAAACACCTTTATTCCATTTTATTTTACTTGGCTTTGGGGCCACGTACAGCAGCGATTTGGACTCCCTCCCAGCTCTGCCTCTGGGGAGCACCCCTGGCAGTGCTCAGGGGACCGTATGTCGTGCCAGGGATAGAACCTGGGCCAGCCGCAAGCAAGGTGAGTGCCTTCGCCCCTGCACTACGGCTCCGTCCCTGGGCGCTGTGATTTGCAGTCCTAAGTCAACAGTTTGATCAGAGGCGGATTCCAGGCAGAGGGGGGATGAGCTGGAAGACTGGGGGTTCCCGTCCAGGTCGCTGTCCCGCTCGGGAACCCGGATGGGCAGCTGGGAGGTGGAGGAAGGGGCCAGCGGCTCAGTGGGAAGGCACGTCCAGGTCTCGGGCAGCTCTCCAGAGCTGAGGCTCACAGCCCATTCTGATTCGGTCGGCTGTTGATGGACTCAAAGTCGATGACGATCTTGCTACACTTGGGTGTGAACTTCCTATACGGTGACAGAGACACGAGAAGGTCACGATCCAGTGAGCAGGGACAGCGGGCTGTAAGCCACATTTCCTTTTTTTGTTTGTTTTTTATTTTTGTCTTTTGGGTCACACCCAGCGATGCTCAGGGGTTACACCTGGCTCTCTACTCAGGAACCACTCCTGACAGTGCTCGGGGGACCCTCTGGGATGCCGGGGATTGAACCTGGGTCGGCTGCGTTCAAGGCAAGAGCCCTCCCCCACTGTGGGGGCTGAAGTGATAGCACAGCGGGTACGGTGTTTGCCTTGCACACGGCCAACCCGGGTTCGATTCCCAACATCCCATAGGGTCCTCCGAGCACCACCAGGAGAAATTCATGAGTGTAGAGCCAGGAGTATCCCTATGCAATGCCGGGTGTGACCCAAAAAGCAAAAAAAAAAAAAAGCAAAAAAAAGAGCCTTCCCCCACTGTACTATCAGGCCCAGTAACCCACATTATCGCTGGGAGAAGCCCGGGGTCAGCTGTCTGCACGAGCCAGTTAGAGACCACAAAGGCGGCTGAAGCTGTAAGACGCAGACAGAGGTGTGAGGGGGGGCTGGTTCTGCGCCTACCTGAGCCCAGGAACGACCAGGGAGGCCCAAGTTTCTGTCTAGTTAACCGCACGACATGACATTCAATCACCATTTCCACCATCAGATTTATCTGCTTTCCTAGGAAATTTCTGTAACCATCCCCAAAATCACTCGAAGATCAATTAAAAAAAATAATACATTGTAAGTGAATTTTCCTAGAGCCAAAGCGACCGCACAGCGGGTAGGGTGTTTGCCTTGCACCCAGCCAACCCAGGTTCGATCCCGGGCATCCCATAGGGTCCACCTGAGCACCGCCAGGGGTAATTCCTGAGTGCAGAGTCAGCAGGAACTCCTAAGCATCGCCAGGTGTGAGTCCAAAAGCCAAAAACAGATAAATAAATAAAGCTCTTTGGATTCTTTTTTTTAAAAAAAAAAAGTCGGGATGGGGCGGGGGCACCAGTCAGCAAGGAAGCAGGCCTCCGACCCTTGCCGAGAGAGATCTCCCACAAATCTAAAGGTCTCCAGTCTCAGGAGCTGCTTTACCAAGAAAGCCCATGGCCTCCCTCCTAGCGGGCCCCTCTCATTCTAAGTTTCCTATGCCCGACTTGTTGCATTGGCAAAAAGGCACAAAGGCTGGATGTGAACAGTGTACAACCGGAGGATACTTAAATTCCTCGTCCAGGCCCTGGAAGGTGACTGATGATTCAACACGATGTTTTCGTGCCAGCATCACACAGGCTGTCTCCAGAGACTTCTCTCCTGGCTCCTCATTAAGCCTCCCCCTAGAGGGTCGGCGCAATCGGACAGCAGGGAGGGTGTTTGCCGTGCCTGCGGCTGACCTGGGTTCGATCTCTGGCATCCCATAGGATCTCCCGAGCACTCTCCCGAGCCAGGAGTAATTTCTGAGCACAGCCGGGTGTGACCCCAAAACAAACAAACAAACAGTCTCCCTCTGCAGAGGGCAAAAGAGGGTATAGGGGGGACTGGAGCGATAGCACAGCGGGTAGGGCGTTTGCCTTGCATGTGGGCTGACCCGGGTTCAATTCCCAGCATCCCATATGGTCCCCTGAGCACGCCAGGGGTGATTCCTGAGTGCAGAGCCAGGAGTAACCCCTGTGCATTGCCAGGTGTGACCCAAAAAGAAAAAAAAAAAAGAGGCTATAGCGGGTGGGGCGCTTGCCTTGCACAGGGCCAACCCTGGCCGTATCCCCAGCATCCCATGGGTTCCCCAAGCCCCACCGGAGTGATCTCAGAATGCAAAAGCCCTGAGCACTACTGCTGGGTGCACCCGCCAGCCCTCAAAAGAAAATTATTCCCTCGGGGCCAGAGAGATGCCTGCTCAGGCTTTCTACACAGAAAGCCAGGGTTCACCTCCAGGACAGAGCCAGGGTCCCACCACAAGTGCCCCCTCCCAAACCAAAACAGAAACAGATCAAAAGAAACCTAACAGGGGCTTTAGACCCTTAGCCCATCACATCAGAATAGACGGAATTCCAAATGCGGAAGTCAAGGATCAGAAACTAAAGGCAGATCTGACCTTCCTCAGACAAGGTCAAACGTGCCTTTATCCCCGGCCCTTCATGGCGCCTGCCCCCACTTACCTGAAGGCGACACCCGCCATATCGAACATGAGCCTCGCCGCTGTCGTCTCCTCACTGTCATGGTACTTATCAGACATGAAAATGACTTCCTTTATCCCTGAAAAGGTCAGTGCGAGGCCCCATCATTAGCACATGCACTCTCGCGCACGCGCACACACACACACACACACACACACACACGCACATACATGCACACACATGCACACACATACACACACACACACACCACGAGCGCGCAAGTCGGGCCAGTCCTGGGGCTGGAAGCATCGCTTTCCCTGCACACAACACACACACACACACACACACACACACACCACTCGCAAGTCTCACACACACACACACCACACACACACACCACCACCACCACCACCCCCACCCCCCGCACGCGCAAGTTGGGCCAGTCCTGGGACTGGAAGCATCACTTCCCCTGAAATGCCCACAGCTCCACCGCCCCCCAGGGATCAGCCCTCTGGTCTGGATGAAGGTCTGTAACAGTACCAAGAAGTCCAGCTGAGTGACAGTCCAGCAGGGAAGGCACTGGCCTTGCACACTGTCAACCTGGGTTCAATCCCTGACACCCCACATGGTCACCCGAGTATGTCAGGAGGGATTCCTGAGTGCAGAGACAAGAGTAATCCCTGAAGATACCCAGGCATCACATTCACCACGCACCCACCCCCTCCTGCCCCCCCCTGCCGAAAAAAAAAAAAAGGTCCAGCTTTGATCTAATTAACAAATTATCCCATGGGAGTATTTACACTCCAGCAATCAACAGATGCTACAAATCAGGGCTTTAAAAAAATAAATAAAAATAAAACGGCTGGTTGTAAACATTTACGAGCACAGCCAACAGGATCCCAGTGCTGAGCCGCCACTGCTCTGCCAGGGCACCCCCAGGCCCAGGCTGGCATGGCCCTGGTGTGGGTCACTGGGCACTCAGGCCGCCTGGAAGCAGGGGTGAGCTGCAGAGGGAGCGGGTGGGGGAGCGTAGGGCAGGGCGTGGAATCCTCCCCTGCCGCTGATTTCATTCCTTTGGCTTTTAAGCCACAATCTGGGGGCGCTCGGGGCTCTGGCCCCAGAAGATGGCTCCAAAAGGACCCCGCACCCGAGCAGTGACTCAAGACCCTGTTTATCTGCTGGGGGCCCCCTGCGGATGCTGGTGATAAACAGCCCCCAGTCCCCTTCAGTCACACATCTGGCTAAACACTCGGTCTTTTGTTTGTTTTTGTTTTTTGGGTCACACCCAGCGATGCTCAGGGGTTACTCCTGGCTCTGCACTCAGGAATTACTCCTGGCGGTGCTCAGGGGACCGGTGCTCTGGGTCTGCTGTGTGCAAAGCAAATGCTCTGTCCACTGCACTATCGCTCCAGCCCCTAAACATGTGGTCTTTACGCTTTAAGATATGAGTTTTATGGAGATGGAGGGTGGCTGGGTGGCCGTGGGGACGGCCTGGCCAGGGTGAAGGACTTCGAATCCCCTGGTGCAGATTTACGGCAAGCAGGACGCCCAGGGCTGCCACTTCAAAGGCTCTCTGACATCCGGCCAACTGGCGATGCTGGGGAATTCCTCCTCTCTCGAGAAACTGCCTCAACCAAGGGTTGGATCGATTTTAGGAACAGAAGTAGTGGCAACACCCAGTGGGGGGCCTCCTGTTAAAAGGGTTCACCTGTGTGCTGCCAATCACGGGAGCTATTTTTTTTTGTTCCCTTTCCAGTTTTTGGCTCACACCTGGAGATGCTCAGGGCTCACTCCTGGCTCTGCACATGGCCGGCAAAGATGTTTGGGCCCCCAGCTCTGGGCCACGTCTTAGCAAGAAATGACGACCATACACACACCTGGTGTGTGTGTGTGTGTGTGTGTGTGTGTGTGTGTGTGTGTGTGTGTGTGTGTGTGTGTGTGTGTGAGAGAGAGAGAGAGAGACATGCGGCTGCGTGTGTGTGTGTGTGTGTGTGTATGAGAGAGAGAGAGAGAGAGACATGTGGCTGCCAGCCAATCTCAGTCCACATCTTAGCGAGAAATGACGACCATAAGAAATGAGGATCGTGTGTGTGTGTGTGTGTGTGTGTCTGTGTCTGTGTGTATGTGTGTCTGTCTGTGTGTGTGACGTGAGGCTGCCAGCCAATCTCAGTCCTGAGACCTCTCGAGTGAGTCCTCACCTCATCCATGCAGTGATGAGATGCGGTCTGCCCATGGGGTTTGTTTTGGGGGTGGGTTTGATTTTTTGGGAGGCATTTTGGGGGAAGCTTGCAGTTTAAGAAGTTGTGAGCTAAACTGAAAACCTGCTAAGAACCCTAAAAGGAGAAAGAGAGAGAGAGAGAGACAGACAGAGAGAGGCAGAGACAGAGACACAGAGAGAGACAGAGACAGAGACAGAAGGAAAGTTCCTGCCACAGAGACAAGCTAGGGAAGGAAACTGGGGACACTGGTGGTGGGAAATGATAACTGCTCGAGGGATGGATGTTGGATCATTGTATGACTAAAACCCCATCATGAAAGCTTTGTAACTCTGTAGCTCACAGTGACTCAATGAAAATAAGATAAAATGTGGATAATAAGTCAACTCTAAAAAAATGGGGGGGCTGGAGCAAGGAGGGTGTTTTCCTTGCATATGGCCAACCTGAGTTCGATCCCCAGCATCACATAGGGTCCCCTGAGCACCGCCAGGAGTAATTCCTGAGTGCAGAGCCAGGAGTAACCCCTATGCATTGCTGGATGGGACTCAAAAAAGCCAAAATAATAATAATAATAAATAAAATTTAAAAATAATAGTAATAAAACAAAAAACCAATAAAACCTGCTAAGAATCACCGAGGGCACAATGAAGCCTCAGACAGACCCGGAGCACCCTGACGATGGTAACTCGGGCCGACGGAACCAAGCTCAGGGCGGAAATAACCAAGATCTGAACAACAGCAACCTCAGAGCCAGCACGTCGGAGGGCAGGAGGGGGCGGTGATGGGGACAAGGGACCCCCACCCCTCGGTGCCTACCTGCCTGGATGATGAGCTTTGCACACTCGTTACACGGGAACAAGGCCACGTAGATGGTGCAGCCCTTGACGTCGGCCGAGTTCTTGTTCATGATGGCGTTCAGCTCAGCGTGGCATACTGCGGGGAGACAAAAGGGAGCATCGCAGCGCGCCCGAGGTCAGACCCCTTCCCACGGCGCTCGGGGAAGTCACAATCAAGACAGTTTGTTGGGGCTGGAGCGATAGCACAGCGGGTAGGGCGTCTGCCTTGCACGCAGCCGACCCGGGTTCGATTCCCAACATCCCATATGGTCCCCTGAGCACCGCCAGGGGTGATTCATGAGTGCAGAGCCAGGAGTGACCCCTGTGTATCGCCGAGTGTGACCCAAAAAGCCAAAAAAAAAAAAAAAGACAGTTTGTTAATCAGATCAAAGCTGGACCTTTTTTTTGAGGGGGAGGACTTGGGGGCCACAGCTGGCAATGCTCAGGGGTTACTCCTGTCTCCGGAATCTTCCATGCTCTACACCACTGATGCACCAGGGGTGGCACACCACAGTGGATGGGGCGTAAAGCAGAAGGCAACTGATCTCAATCCAATACGATAAAAAAATATATATATATTACCACACACGGCTCAACCTGTACCAACATGTTAGTAAATAAGTGTCTTACACACGGGCTTCAGGGCTCTGGGGTGAGATACAACAATCTACACACACTTTCTTCTCAGGAAACTATTTTTGACCATTTGTAGCAGATTATTCAGAACAAAACTAATTAATAGGGCCTTATTGGGGCAGGCTTGGATGAGGGCTAGGAAAATTCTAAAGAACAGTGATGAGAAAGTGTAACGGTGGAGGGACTGGCATTGAAATATTGAATTAAAAATTATTGTGAAGAACTTTATAAAAATTAAATTAAAAAAAAAACAAAACTGCTCAACCTTCAAGGGCTGCATCAATTTTAGAAGCAGAAGTGGGGGGAATGCCCTGTGGGAGGCGCGTGTTAAGAGGGTTTATCTGAGTCCAAAGCAATAGCACAGCGGGCAGGGCATTTGCCTTGCACTCCGTCAACCTGGGTTCAATCCCCAGCAGCATCCCATGTGGTTCCCCCAAGCACCACCAGTGGTAATTTCTGAGTGAAGAGCCAGGAGTAACCCTTGAGCATCGCCAGGTGTGACCTCAAAAGCAAAAAGAAAGAAGGCGGGGGGGGGGGGGGGGGGAGTTTCATCCGAGTGCTGACAACCAAGGGAACTTTTTTTCCTTTCTAGTTTTTGGGCCACACCCAGCGATGCTCAGGGCTCACTCCTGGTGGGTTCAGGGGACCCTACAGGGTGCCGGGGATCGAACCTGCGTCGACCGCGTGCCAAGCAAACACCCTGCCCCGCAGTACTTACTACCACTCCAGCCCCTCGAGGGAGTGATTTTGAGAGCAAGAGAATCCAGAAGCCAAAGCATCTCCCGCCTCGGCCACCGGGGCATTCACCATGGCATTCACCGCACGGCCTCTGAGCAGACACCCAGGAAACCCCAGACGGCCCAGGGGTCTGTCTCGGACAAGACAAACATCTGGGGCTGAGGAAACAGCACCACCAGGAGAGAGGCCTGAATGCAGAACCAGGAGTCAGCCCTGAGCACTGCCATCACGGCCGAAAAGCCGAAGAGATGAAATAAGCAGAAGGGGAGGGGTGCCCCGCGCTCTCCCACCTGCCCACCCTCCTCGGCTCACCCCTGCTTCCAGGCGGCCTAAGTGCCCAGTGACCCACACCAGGGCCGTGCCAGGGTCATTGGTGGGGGAACCTGGGCTGGGAACTTCTTAGACACTGGCCACTCACCACCACCCCCCTGCTTCAGGGATGCGCAAGTAGAAGTCTCTATGCTTGAGGCTGGGGAAGGGTGCCCCCAGGGGACACAGGAGGGGGCCCAGGTGGGGGGGGGACAGTGGGCCCCAGAGGGCGGGGGCCACCAGGCCCTCGGGGTGCCCTGGCAGAGCGGCTGCAGCTCGGCACGGGAAACTGTTGGGCGCGTCAGTAAATGTTTACAACCAGCCGTTTTTTTTTAAAATCCCTAATTTGTAGCATCTGCTGATTTCTGGGGTGTAAATACTCCCACCGGGATCATTTGCAGCAACTAACATATGACTCGGCGCTGGGAAGACACACGGGCAATCTGTCGGGCGCCGACGCACCCCAGAGCTGTGCGGGAAACCCGGTGTCTCTGCCTCCGGGCCTGGTTCGGGGTTGCAGCGAGTCGTATCCGCCACCTGAGCCCCGGGACTCACCTGCTCCCCCCCCACCATGCTCAGCCGCCCACCGTCCCTCCCCTGCCGCCTGGCTGAGTACCCCCCAGAATCCAGTCCTGCCCTTGATTCGGGGCCACGCCGGGCGGTGCTCAGGGGCCCACGTGGGGGGCCAGGGATGAAACCAGGGCCAGACACGTTCAACGTGAGCCCCTTATTCTTCTACGAAAGCCCCCCCATCCTGCCCTTTTAATCCTGCAGTCACACAAGCAAGACCCCCAGTTCCTGCTGGGATTCTGCACCCCGGAAATGTAGCTCCACCCCAAATCTCCCAAGTTCTCCCCGCTGCCGAATCTCTCTGGGTGGCCTGGGGCCTCCCTCTGACTGTCCTCACAAGAAACACGCCCCAGGGCACCAGTAATCAAGAATTCAAGGTTGGTTTGGCTCTACTAGCGCCAGTGGGGCATGGGTTCCTAAGAGCATCGAATATCTCGGGCTGGAGCGATAGTCCAGCAGGGAGGGCGTTTGTCCTGCACGGGGTTGACCCAGGTTCGATTCCCAGCATCCCATATCATCCCCGGAGCACCGCCAGGAGTAATTCCTGAGTGCAGAGCCAGGAGCAGCCCATGAGCATCGCCGGTTGTGACCCAAAAAGAAAAAAAACAAAAACAAAAAGTGTCATATACCTGAATGCCAACCCCAGCCAAGGAAGGAGGTGGCACAGTGGGCCTGAGCAGGACTGTTTTCATATTCACAGTAAAGAGAAGGAGCAAGTTTTCCAAAGACACACAAAATCCAGGAGGTAATCATTAAACAGGAAAGAAAAAAAAGGTTAAAGATCAATTTTTCCCATGTGTACCCGGACTCACTCGCGCCTGGCCAAGCGGCACCAGGAGAGAAATCTGCAAATGCTAAACGGCCACCAGGAGGGAACCAAACCCTTCGGAGATTCGAAAAGAGAAACCACCGCTGCCCATCTCCAACCAAGTCCTCACAGAGAGAGAGCCGGGCTGTCGGGAGTGTGCTGGATGCAGATCATTAGGAGACAATTCACGCCCCGCCCCCCCACCCCGTCCTTCCTATCACTCTCAGAATCCGGAACTGCATTAACCTCGAGCTGGGGAGAAAAGCCAGGATAATTAGAAAACTGTAGTTCTCGAATTCTGGCTAAGCAGGCTGGCTGATCCGTCCCGTCTCCCAGAGGCCGAAAAGCAGGACGTGTCCCGAGAGGGCGTGCGGACCCCGCTGGGTGTGGGGCGGCCGGGAGCCGGCAGCAATGGGGTTGGTGTGGTCTTGGGGCCACACCCCGGGGTGCTCCGGGATCACTCCTGGCGGTGCTCGGGGGAGCCACAAAGGATGGGGGGGGTCAAACCTGGGTCAGCAAGCGCCCTCCCCACGGTGCCACCGTTCCCGCCGAGGCCAAGGTTCAAACCCGCAACACCCAGGCACCCCAAACAGGCGCTCCCCACGGCACAGAGGATGTGGCACGCGTCCACTGGCGGGCCTGGTGGGCTGGACAGACAGGGCCGAGCAAGCAAGGGGTCAGGAAAAGCCCATCTCAGTACGGGAGCTCGAGGGATGGCTGGAAACACTTCCCCTTCTCCAGCATGAGGTCATTTGTTTTTGGTTTTGCTTTTGGGGGGCTTGGGGGAGGCAGGGACAGACTCCCAAACAGTGCTCAGGTGAGTCTAATCCAACAGGGTCAGCTCCGGGATGGAGCCCACGGCTGGATGTACCGTCACCCCCCCGCCCCCCGACACTCCCCCATGCCAAAGGCTTGCTGCAGGCCTGAGAAGGGGCCCCTGGGCGCAGAGGGGCGCCCTGAGGAGCTGGCCACACCCCGAAGGGCATATGAGCTACTCCTGCAGGGCCTGGAGTCTGGCGGGTGCCAGGTGCAAATGCATCTGGGCCCCCTCTGGAGGTCCTGCACTCGGCCCTCCAGCTGCATTCTCAGCCATGGAAGGTTCTAGAGCTGCAGCCACAGCTGCCCTGCTGCTCCGAGAGACCGAGGGGCAGCCCCGCTGTGTCTGGGCGGGGACAGGCTGGCGGGGGGCAGGCGTCCGCCTCTGTCCCTCCTCTGGCCCCTCGGCCTGCCCTGAGGACTGGACACGGGCGCTCACACTCAAGGCTGACCTATCCCTGCGCGCCCTCTGCGCACGGGGGCCCAGAAAGCCCCTCAGTCAGGCTGGCAGCAAGGACAAGGACGCGAGCAGAGGCCAGACCTGGCCCGGGATGGGGTCCGAGAAGGGAAGGCTGATCTGAGGAGAGGGAGAGGGAGAGAGAGAAGGAGAAAGGGAGAGGGAGAGGGAGAGAGGGGGAGGGAGAGAGAGGAGAAAGGCAGAGGGAGAGAGGGAGACTGAGGAGGGAGAAAGAGAGAAGGAGAGAGGGAACGAGGGAGAGGAGGGAAGAGAGAAAAGGAGAGGAAGGAGAGAGGGTGGGAGAGGGAGGGAGAGAGGGAGACCGAGAGGAGGGAGAGAAAGAAAAGGAGAGAGAGAGAGAGAGAGAGAGAGAGAGAGAGGGAGAAGGAGAGAAGGAGAGGGAGGGAGAGAAAAGGAGAGGAAGAGGGAGGGAGATAAAGGGAGAGAGAGAGAGAGAGAGAGAGAGAGAGACTAACAGAGAGATAGAGATACAGATAGAGGGAGACAAACAGAGACCCCCAATTTCTGGCTCCAGGGCACCGCTGCCAGGACCCCCCAACCCGCACGCTGGAACCCCCACTCCAAGACCCTGTCTCCATGAGTGTCTGAGGCCCCGGCACCTGCTCTCTGCCCCCCAGTTCCCCCTGTGCCCCCCTCACCCCCTGCCCCGTGCCCCACCTCCCACAGGTCTAAGGATAGGGGACAGGCACGGCCCCCTCCCTCCCAGGGGCTGGCAGCCAACACAGCCCCTGGAGGAACCTCTTAGCACCAACAGAAGCTGAGCGGGGGTGGGGCCCCCTAAGGAGGAGGGTATGCGGCAGGGTTTCTGGGGTCCGCCACAAGGGCCCCCCAGAACGCTCCTCACGGGGCTCCCCAACATGCACACCACCATGTGAGGAGGAGAGAAGCAGCAATAACCCATCTCCCAAACCAGACAGCTCTACCCTCACCCCTGCGCCCCCTCTCCCCTCCAGCACCAATGCCCTGGGGTAGGCCCAAACCCAGAAGATGAGATGAGAGAGAGACAGAGAGTCCTCAGGGTGGGCTGGCAGGCAGCAGGGCCCAGGTCAACCCCCAAGCAATGCATATGCATCCCCAGGCACCAGCAGGGATGACCCCTCCCCCACCCCCAACAGAGCCAGGAGCAAGCTCTAAGCTCCATCCCCTCCCCCTCCAAAAAAAATCAAAGATACTTCTCAGCACAGTTTATGTCAATTCCAACAAGTTAGGGCTCCTTGGTGGAAGAGGGGAAAAAAAATAAGTCATTGAGGAATCTTGCTTCCCTTTTTCACCTAAACTCAAAATTAATGGTATTCTGAAACAAGTCTTTTAATTGCAGAATTGAAAAATTCATGCTCTGTTATCCTACGCGGTATTTCACATCCACGGTAGCATCCATCACGGGAGGGAAGCGGCGGGAACCTTCCCACAGAACCAGCTGGCCAGCGCCCCCAGAGGGAGCAGGGGGCCCCTGCCCTCATCCCATCTCCCTGCTCCAATACACATTGCCCCACGGATCCATTCACCAAAAAGGGTTCCTCCTCGGCAACTGGTCTGAAAATTACTTCCAGAGAGTTCCAGAGCCTTCTCTGTCCATCAATGCACTGGGACACAGACGGTCTTGGCATAAGCCGGTGCCCTCCTCCCTCAGGCTTGAGTAGAGCCACACCCAGCGATGCTCAGAGCTGTCTCCTGGCTCTGCACTCGGGGATCACTCAGGGCAGTGCTCAGGGGACCTTATGGGGTGCCGGGGTATTGAACCTGGGTCTGGCGGCAGCAAGTGCCCTACCCACTGTACTATCTCTCTGGCCCTCGGTTCTAGAATTCTAAGGATAAACAAATAGAGCCTTGGCCGCCAAGTCTCTTCTAACAGCCCCGTCCTGCTGGTGTGTGAATCCATCTCTGTTCTCTTAAACATGGAGCAGACTGAAGCCACAGGGAGTGAGGGGCAAAGCCTGCTTCTTCCGGTACCTTCAGACACCCCATCGCCCGACTCCCCCATCCCTGGCAATTCCGACTTGGTCTAGCTCTGCAGTGCGGTCCTGGAAGACTGTGGAACTCCCGAGGCAGAGACCCAGAGCGCCCTGAGCTAATGCAGACAAGGTCCTATTCATTTATCCTTAGAATTCTAGAACGGGGGCCAGAGAGACAGTACAGTGGGTAGGGCACTTGCCTTGCCGCCAGACCCAGGTTCAATGCCCAGCACCCCAAAATGGTCCCCTGAGCACCACCCTGAGTGATCCCGGAGTGCAGAGCCAGGAGTCAGCCCTGAGCACCGCCAAGGGTGGCCCCTACCCCCCAAAATATTTTTTCAAACTGGACTCCAGTCCTCCTTAAAGATATAGGGAAATGTAATAACTCTGTATATTAGAACTATCCCCTTAAACACCACTGAAACCACATTACCTGAAAATCAAAGAGAGACCTTAGGCCACTCAGCGTCTCTGCCTGGGAGCCAATCGCCTTAACTTATTTTAAGTTTTCGCGCCAGAGAAAGAGCACAGCGGGGAGGGCGTTTGCCTGGCATAGGACCAACCCAGGTTCCATCCCCGGCATCCCACAGGGTCCCCCAAGCACCGCCAGGAGTCATTCCTCAGTACAGAGCCACGAGTGAGTGCTGAGCCTTGTTCCATAAAGCACGCTCACCCAGAGATAAGTACCTGGATTTCCTGCTTAGTTTTGATCCCCACAGAAGAATCATTTATTTATTTTGGTTTGGGGGCCACAGCCCGCAAGGCTCAGGGCTTACTCCTGGTTCTGTGCTCCGGTCAGGGATGGCTCTGGCAGTGCTAGGAGATCACATGATTCCGGGGATTGACCCGGGGCAGCTGTGTGAAGGCAAGCGCCTTCCCCGCCCTACTGTCTCTGCCCCCCACGGAGGGGCAACTTAACTTCTCTTTGTATGGTTTTCAGAATAGTGGGTTCTCGTGGTGGTGGTGGTGTTTTCTTGTTTGGGAACCCAACGATGCTCAGGAACTTCTCCAGCGAGTTGCTGGGGATCGAATCCAGAGCTCCTGCATGCCAAGCAGCCACCTGCCCTACCCGCAACAGCGACTTCTGGGTGACTGGACATCCCGTGCTCACGTTCACAGGAAGGAACAACTCTTTAGTTCTTCAAAAATTACACACAATCTGAGGCCGGAAGGATAGTACAGATGGGGAAGGCGTTTGCCTCACACGTGGCTGACCCAGGATCAATCCTCAGCATCCCCTATGGTCCTGCGAGCATGCCAAGAATGATTCCTGACTGTTTCACTTGAGGTGCCCCGGAGGAGGGAACATGAGGCCCCTCCCCACCTCAGGGGGCCCAGCCCTGGCAGCTGAAAACCTCCAGAACTCAACCCCTATCATGCTCACGGCCACTCTCCACAAGCTCAGGCAGAGCCTCGCCCACAAGTGAACCTTATTCCTGGACATCTCATACCTCACACCACTCATGCTCCAAGAGTAGCACACCACAGTTGGTGGGGTTTAAAGTAGAAGGCAACAGGGGCTGGAGTGATAGCACAGCAGGTAGGGCGTTTGTACACAGACGACCCAGGTTCGATTCCCAGCATCCCATATGGTCCCCTGAGCACCGCCAGGTGTAATTCTTGAGTGCATGAGCCAGGAGTAACCCCTGTACATCGTCGGATGTGACCCAAAAAGCAAAAAAAAAGAAATAAGAAGTAGAAGGCAACCAATCTTAAGAGGGAAATATATTTTTACATAAATATACTTTTACTATGTATATATATATATGTATATATATATATATATACATAGTAAAAGCACACAAGACACAACCCTTAACAACATATTAGTAATCTCCTATACAAGGGCTTGATGTCCCCTGGGTGAAATACAACAATCTTCACACACTCTTCTCTAAGGAAAGTGTTTTGGAGTATGTTCAGCAGTTTATTCATAACAATCAATACAAAATAAACTATTTCAGTTCCGCTTTGGGGGCAGGGTTTGAGCTTCAGGATGGAAACATCCAGACTATGGTGGTGGTGGTGGGAAGGTGTAATGGTGGTGGGATGGATGTTTAAATATTAAATGTACTCAATATTGCGAACTACTTTATAAAAATAAACTTAAATTTAAAAAATATAAAGAGTGATTCCTGAGTGCAGAACCAGGAATCATGCCTGAGCTTTGCCAGGTGTGGTCCAAAAACCAAACACTGTTTTGATTTAAAAAATAATAGTAAATAAGTAACCCTGAATCTGTATCTTAAAATACAAAAGAAAATAAGATCAACGAATTATAAAACAATAACTTCTGAAGAATGTCTATAAGGAACTAGATACTGCAATAAGCAATGTTTCTCGCCAATACAAATGGAAGTAAAACACGATTCTATCGAGCTGGATAAGTCTCAGAGCAGACCCGTGTGGCCCTGTTTATCTGCAACACCATCCAACCAGACTCAGGCCTGCTCCCTGACTCCTACAAAGAATCATCTTCATTTCATTCCTATAAACTCGCTCGCAGGTTTCCTCTGGATTAGGTTCATTCTATTATACAAAAGTCCCTAATGAGACCCACTGTCGGGCCTCAGCACTGAGCCGGCCAGGCCGGCAGGCAAGGGTGTGAATTTCTAAATGAAATTAGAATTCTGCAGGAAAAGAAACAGCCAGTCATCAGATGCACCGATCTGCCTCACAAAACCAGGGGGCATTCTACCCCTACTGGCTGGGGGGAACGAATTTGATCTTAATTACTAAAGAAGCTCTTACAAGTTGTGAGGAAGTCACAGCTTAAGAAGGATCAGCCTCCGAATTTCTTGATAAATGAGTTTCTTAGGACTAACCTTTTGGATGCCAAAGAAATATATCACATGCGTGGCAGTCAAGAAAATGTCAGTGTTGGAGGGGGTAAGGTAAATGGCTAAGTAATCACTAAAATGACATCTCTGCATACTTAACAATATGCTAAGTCTGAAAAATAAAGATTAAATTTAAATATGAAATGGAAAGGCGCACTGCCACACACTGGCAAGACTGTTTCAAGTTGCCACGCTGAACTCTCGTCTTAATTAATTCCAGCATTTATGACATCCTTGTTTAAAGTATTCATGAAGTGACTCGTCTCTGCCAGATGCAGAGGGGGGGAGGAGAGGGGATGGGGCGTGTTAACACCCAAACCGAGCCATCAGCACTGCAGTCCCATCCAGGAGGAAGTATTGGGCAATCCTGGCTTGGAGCAATCCAGAAGACGAAGCCACAGGCAACGGGAAGACCGGGGCAAGAAACATGCCGACTGGTTGAGTCCCATTGGGCACATTCCCACTGGTCAAGCACAATTACTTGAATGTCCAATGGTCCAGTCCCACTGCTCAAGCCTGTCATCACATGCCCATCGGCTGAGCCCCCTGCAAGCGTGCCCACTGGCTGAGCTCCCTGCATGCCCATTGGCTGAGCCTCCTGCATGCGTGCCCATTGGTTGAGCCCTCTGCATGCGTGCCCATTGGCTAAGCTCCCTGCATGCCCACTGGCTGAGCTCCCTGCATGCCCATTGGCTGAGTCTCCTACATGCGTGCCCATTGGCTGAGCCCCCTGTATGTGTGCCCATTGGCTAAGCTCCCTGCATGCGTGCCCATTGGTTGAGCCCCCTGCATGCATGCCCATTGGCTGAGCCCCCTGCATGCGTGCCCATTGGCTGAGCCTCCTGGATGCGTGCCCATTGGTTGAGCCCCCTGCATGCTTGCCCATTGGCTGAGCCCACCACATACCTGCACGTGGGCTGGAAGGCGGGGTGAACCATGAACCACATCAATTTCAACTTGCTCTCACCCCAATCTCTGTTCTCCTCGTGCTCCATCCAGCACCGTCAAAGTTAAGTTGCAGGACCCCAACCGGGCACGATGTCTGAATTACCATAGAGAACTTTTCCTCCATTTTATAAAAATTGGTATTTTGCTTTAAGGCACTCCGTGCTAATTAATTTCACAAAGAACAACGAACTAAAAATGTCAGCTGAATACTTGATCCCAGGTTTAGCGACCCGCCCTCTCATAAAAAATTAAAATCTTCCCCAGTTTTCTTTTATTTAATACGGTAAATTAGATCAATCTGCTCCTTCCCAGCTTTTGAACTGTCATTCACGTGAAAAGTTGTCACCGTAAAACATCGACTTCTTCCTGCCACCTCATATTACTGACATCCTACTTACTATCTTTTGGATGTTTCAGGAAAGGGGTGAGATAAAAAGCAGTTTCTTTGGCAGGGGGAATTTTCATTCTCCTTATTAGTATGTTATAATCAAATAGTTTCATGAAGTTGTGATCCTACAGTGGGAAGAACAGAAACACCCTTTGGAGGGGCCTCTCCAGAGACCCAGCCCCGAGAAAGCGTCACCTTCCTATTATGTCACAAGCAGCTACCTTTCCCTCCTTCCCACCAAGTGTCAGTCAAGACCCACGACTTCCCAAAGGGCAAGGAGAAGAAATCCCAACTGTTTGAGCAACTGCATACTCAGCACTTCCGTTTCCAGCCACCACGCTGCCCCATCACTGCACAAAGGCACATTTACAAAGGAGAAAGGAAGGTGTCCCCTGCCCTACCATCTCATCACTCCTCACAGCCGAGTTCCTGTGTTCGCACAGGGAGAGAGATGGCAAAGAATACCAGCCATGGCATGAGTACCTTACTCCGTGCGTGTGGCATCACAGATGTCACTTACTACACGGGGTCTTCGTTTCCCCCACCCATGAAGGGAGAGGCAGGCTTAGACATAGGGCCACACAGCCCTGAGGTACTCTGGGGTTAATGTGAGGGTCCACGCATGGAGCAGAGACTGGATCGGTACCACGCCGAACGCATATACCAACTTCTCCCAAATACACGGACGTGATGTTTCATAAAGCACAGCTGAATGCAAAGTGTCCCAGACAGCAAGCAGCTTGGCTGTCACAGTGGATTGTTCACTACAAAGAGAGTGACGAGAGCACTAACAAGGGTCAGCGTGGCCGGGAAGGAAAAACCCCCACGTGCACCATTGGTGAGTGTGAACTGATGCATCTGTTTTGGGAAAAAAATATGCAGTAGCCTCAGGAAGTGCAAGACAGGGGGCTAAAGAGACAACACAGGGGCTCAAGTATTCGCCTCACGTGTGGCCAACACCAGTTCAATTCCCGGTGGCCCCGGAGTACTGCAGATCTGGCTAAAGCACAGCACCGACACCCCCAAAGCAGCTAGACAGGACCAGAGAGAGAGCTCTACGGGCTGAGCACATACATGAATATGAGAAATCCAGGTTCCATCCAGGCACCACGTAGCTCCCAAACAGAACACTCCCAGGAGCAAACAGCGGGGCCAGGATTGCCTTGGGTTCAATCGCCAGCACTCCATAGGTTCCCCAGGAGGGACCCCTCAACACAGCTGGGTGTGGCCCCAAAACAACAACAGCAAAAAAGAGGGTCCCCGTATGTTCAAAGGAACTATGAATCCCCGGTCTGGGATTCCAGGTGAATCCTAAGACTTCTTCACAGGGATTCCTCTACACATGACCTTCCCAGCCACTCTCACACCCTTGTGCCGATCAGGGAAGGGGGGAGAGGGGCCCTAAGTGGTCCCATTGCAGGCAGCCCACTTATTTCCATGAATTTTTTTCAGCCTTGGCTCAGAAGCGGGAACGCTGCCCTTTGAGCCAATTATCAGAACATTTCTCTTCCATTCAAGCACCCCCCGCCCCCCTCGAGCTCCTTATTTCTCTGTTTCGCAAAGTGCCCCCTCCCAGCCCCCCCTCAGGCGGGAGAGAGGGTCCAGTTAGAGCCGGGACAGTTACTGGATTATGGATCCATCTGCACGTGGCTCACGACAGCAATACTACTAAGTGCCTTTTAAAAACCATTTAATACCTCCTACGACTTTTATGGTACATCGAATTACAAGCCGACTCTCATGAAAGAAAATTGTCTACATTCTAACACAGCTACATGTAAAATGAATAATTGATAAGGAAGGGCAAAGAGCTCTGAAAACCTAGAGATAGCGCACGGATGGTAAAAAATAACGCAGGCAGACAACCAGCATCCAGAAAAAAAAAAAATCAGCAAGAATTTTTTTTTTTTTTTAAAGCTACTCTGGGGCTGGAGACCAGAGTACAGCAGGGAGGGTGTCTGCCTTGAACGCAACTGACCCAGGTTCAATCCCCATCATCCCATACGTCCCCTGAGCACCACCAGGAGTGATCTCTGAACACAGAGCCCGGAGTAAGCCCTGAGCATGGCCCCCCACTCCAAATTCAAACGAACAAAATAAGCAGTTCTGGGGCTGGAGAGATAGTACAGTGGGTAAGGTGCTTGCTTTGCGTGCAGCCGACTGAAGTTCGATTCCCTAATACCCTATATGGTCCCCCAGTCGGCCAGGAGTAAGCCCTGAACAGAGTCAGATATAGCCCAAATACCAAAATAACAGACAAACCAAAACAGCATCTGTGACTTGGCCAAATGCTTAGGTGACTTTTCAAAAACTCCTCCTGGAAGGTCAGAAATAGCAATAGCAACAGGGGTAGGGCACTGGCCCTACACATCGTCAACCAAAATTCCGCCTTCAGTACCAAGTAGGATAGGCCAGAGCACTTTCAGGAGCGATCCCTGAGCACAGAGCCAGGAGTCAGCCCTGAGCACTGCCAGGTGTGGTCCCCCAACAAAAATAGACAATGGGAACACCATAAAAATTCAATGACAATTGGGACTGGAGCAATAGCACAGCGGGTATGGCGTTTGCCTTGCACGCAACTGACCCGGGTTCGATTCCCAGCATCCCATATGGTCCCCTGAGCACCATCAGGAGTAACTGAGTGCATGAGCCAGGATGTGACCCCCTGTGCATTGCCGGGTGTGACCCAAAAAGCCAAAAAAAAAAAAAAAAGCATTAAAAAAAAATTCAATGACAATAAATTATGGGTCCAATTTTATTTTTTTTTAATTATTATTATTATTATTATTATTTTTTGGCAGCTTCTGTCCAAGGTCCGACTCCCCCGGCCTATGGAAGAGCTAGAACCCAACTTTTTTTTTTTTTTTTTTGGTCTTTGGGCCACACCCAGGGGTACTTGGGGGCACTGCATGGGAGGCCTCTGCCTGCCATGCACACGCCCAGTCTCCTGCACCCCTTCTGCCCAGCAGCCCCAGGAGTGACGGCCCAGCGGAGTGGGGGATGCAGGCGAGCCCCCTGGGATTTAGAAACTGCCCCGTCCTGACTTGTTTAAGAACTGGACCCATCAGTTATTGTTGAATTTCCATGGCGCTCCCGTTGTCTGTTTTTGTTGGGGGACCATGCCTGGCCAGGGTAAGCTCAGGGCTTACTCCTGGCACTTTCCCTGTCCCTCGCCACCCATGCCAGGATGCCCCAGGCCAGCCGAGCCCTGGATCTCAGGCTAGGCTATGACCAGCCTGGCGCTCCTCTCACTGGCTCTCAAATCAAGAGCTGGAGACAAGCCCCAAGGCGACAATCCTTTGACTTGGCTTCCCGCCCCCACCCCGCCCCCCTCCTCTTTCCACCCTTGAGAGACAGACCAAGAAGACAGCCCTGGATAACGGGCAGGGGGGAAGAGGCGGAGCGTCCCCTACCATACGGGTACTTGG
This sequence comes from Sorex araneus, assembly GCF_027595985.1. NCBI lineage: Eukaryota > Metazoa > Chordata > Mammalia > Eulipotyphla > Soricidae > Sorex > Sorex araneus. The sequence continues at coordinate 302,917,207 of NC_073302.1, read as the reverse complement.
TGTCCAGCCTGCTGGCCGCGGTCCTCCTCCATGGCAGAAGGTCGTCGCTGCAGCCATTGGGCATGCCGTTGTACCCAATGCCCACGATCTTGTTCTCAGCATTCACGATGCAGGCTCCCACCTGCAGGGAAGCAGACGGGGTGTGGTGAATCCACCTGGGCCGTGCCAGACGGGGCACGCTGCCCCAGAGACCCAGGCTGGGCTGGAGTCACAGCCAAAAAAAAAAAAAAAAAGGTCTGATAACAGCCAGTGTTGGCGGGGTTGTGGGGAGAAAGAAACCCTCCCCCCCTGTAGGTAGGAACAGTATCTGCTCATCCCCTAGGAAGGGGTATGGAGATGGATCCAAACAGCAGCTGAGGATGAGGCTAGAGTGACAGCAGAGCGGAGAGGGTGCTTGCCCCACCATCCCATATGGCACCCCAAGCTCTGTCAGGAGTGATTCCTGAGCACAGAGTCAGGGGAAACCCCTGAGCATCACCAGGTGTGTCCCAAAAAACAAAAATAAATAAATATATAAAATTAAAAGTAGCAGTGGAACTACCATTAAGAGCCCGCGATGGCATTTCTTGACATCTAGTCACCCAAACACAAAAACACTGATTTGACAGATGCACAGCTACGCTCACAGCAGCTGGGAGTTCAACAGCCAAGATACAGAAACAATCTAAATACAGGAGGATGGAACAAGAAGCTGTGTACAGTTACAGGGTGGAATACTATGCAGCTCTGAGAAGGAACAGAAGCAAGCCACTGGCAGCGCCTCGGAGAGAAGCAGCAGAGAGTGACGTCAGTCGGAAGGAAATTAGATCCAAGAAATGAGAGACACACAAGAAATGAGAGACACACAACAAGGAGCAACAAAGGGCCAAAGGCCACACAGTGGGAACAATGATCCACACAACCGAGCTGGTGAAGGGGAGGCATTTCAAGGGAGGAGCACTGGGGTCCTTGAATGAGGAAGGGGGTACCCAGGTGATGGGCAGGCTGGAATTATGCATATGGGAAACCACTGCTAACAGCACTGTAAATTGCAGATTCTATTTAAAAAAAAAAAACAGGGGCCAGAGCAATAGCACAGCGGGGAGGGCTCTTGCCTTCTTGCCTTGCATACGGCTGACCCAGGTCCGATCCCAGCATCCCATATGGTCCCCTGCACACTGCCAGGAGTGACTCCTGAGTACAAAGCCAGGAGTCAGCCAGGAGCACAAAGCTAGGAGTCAGCCCAGAGCACTGCCACAAACACCCCCCACCACTAAATTAAAAACACAAAAGTCAGTTGTCTCATGGTAGCGAGTTGTTCAGAAGTAGCTAAGTTTGCAAAAATGAATTGATTACACCTTGAATGAAGAAATGAATTTACTGCATCTCCAGCGAAGGAATGAATTGACTGCACCTCGAATCACGACCTCTATCTCTAGGTCCCCCACTTCTGTGACTCAGCCGTGCACTGTGTGAGCCCCCGCCATGCGCCTCTCAGAACTCACCTGAGAATTGGGGTCCTTGCTCCTCTGGGCCGACAAGAAGGCCACAGCCATGAAGTACTCGGGCCATTCCAGGTAGTCATCACGTTTTTTACAGGGAATGTCGCTCATTTTGGGCCTAGAGGAAGAAAAATGCCAACGCGGTTGAGAAGGACACACTGGCGGCCGGAGACATTGGCCCAGGGGTTACGGCTCTTGGTGGCCGAGCCTCGTTCCATCCCCAGCACTGAGAGTCACTCCTGAGCCAAGAGGGGGGACCCCAGAGCACAGAGCCCGAGCAAGTCCTGAGCCCTGCTGTGGGGCCCAACACCAGCCCCCCAAAAACAAGGTTTCACACCACTTTCTATTTCAGAAGTTGGGGAGGGGATAACTGCACATCCACAAATAATATACCTATTCCCTGACCCGTCACAGGAAGCTGGACGCTCCCTCCCGCTCCTGCACAAATTGTTCTCATCCTACACGGCTGTCCCTTCCCTAAGGAGCCGCACCAAAGGGAAGGGACATACTGGTTTTCTCGTAAAGACGCCTCAGAGACCGTCCAAGGGTCTAGACAGTCAGGCCCCCGCCTTGAGGGGACAGGGGGATCCCATCTTAGAGGCATAGAATTTAGGGGCACATCCCTGATCACCAGGATTGACACCCTCGCTGGTGGGGGCCGACTCTGCTCTTAACCAGATGCCCAAGCCCCTCCCCCTAGTTGCCCCAAACGAGCAGGGGTGAGGGATGCTGTTCGTTCTGGTACTTTTGGTTTGGGGGCCACAGCCAGCGGTGCTCAGGGGTCACTCCTGCCGGGGCTCAGGGGACCCTATGGGTTGCCCGATTGAACCAGGTCAGCTGCAGGCAAGGCCAGGGACCTCCCCACTGTGCTCCAGCCAGAAGTTAAGAGATTCTGAATCCAACCAGGGAGAGCGGGCGGGGGAGTGCAGGGGGCCAGGCAGTGGGGACACGAAGGCACCAGATCTGTGGGGAAGGGAAGAGTCGCCCCAACCTCACACCAAGACTCCAGGTAACTTCATGCCCGGGAAAAGAGCCCCGGTGGGCCTCGGGGCGCGGACGGCACGTGGGTGCCCCTGGGTCCCATCACTCACGGCTCTCCTGGTCCAGTGCCAAGCCGGTGCGGGCCCCCATAACCTGGGCGATGCTGGGCCACGCTGGACCACAGCAGCCTTCAGGCTGGGCGTGCAAGGTGGCCCGAGGGTGCCAGCTAAGGCCTTTCCCAAGGCGGGTACCAGGAGGGAGAAGCGGGTGGGGGGCCCCGGGCTGCAGAAACAGGAGGAAGCCAAGGGGCCCAGACAACTCAGCAAAGTGGACAGCGGGGAGGGCCGACCAGCGATCGATCCCCGGCACCGCACAGGGTCCCCCGAGCCCCGCCAAGAGTGATCCCTAAGCACAGGGCCAGGAATGAGCCCAGAACATCTCCGGGGTGGCCCAAAAACCCAAAAGGAAAAAAAAAAAGCAAACTCAGATGGGGCGGGGAGGGGCAGGGAGGAGGGAGAGGGATGAAGCTGCCCACCCCCGCCCCGCCCCAGCCTGGCGCTGACCCCTGCCGCCCCCGCACCCCAACCCCCAATTCCGACCGGGGGACGACGGAGCCCCTCCCCCTCCCCGCCCGCACCCTTGGCGGCGTCTCCACCCGAACCCTCCCGGCCCCGCGCAACTCGTCCGCCCGGAAAAGCGCTTAACCCGGAGCCGAGCCTGCAGGGAGACCCCACGCCGAACCCGGGAGCGAGCGGGCGCCCCGCGCAGCCACGTGGCTCCGTCCGTCCCCGCCGCGTCCCCGCCCCGCGCTGCAGGCCCGGCCCGGCCCCGCCCGCCCCGCGCCGGGGAGGAAGTTGGGGAGGAGGCGGAGCCGCGCGCGGGCCGGAAGGGAGATCGGACCCGGGACGCGCGCTGGGACCGGTGGACGCTCGCTGGGGAGCAGGGGACGCGCGCTCGGGTGTGGGACACGCGCTGGGGCTGGGGGACTTTCGCTGGGGAGAAGGGGGCGCGCGCTCGGGTGAGAAACGCGCGCTAGGACGGAGGGAGTCGGGAGTGTGATGGGAACAGGCACTCGGACCAGGGGCCGCGCTTTGGGCCCGGGGAACCTGCCCCGGACTTGGGGGGACGCACGCTCCGGGCCAGGGCACCCACGCTCCATCCGAAGGGACGCGCGTCCCTGCCGGGTAGAAGGCCGGCTGCGGTTCCCCGCCCTCGGGGCGCAGACCCCTCCTTGCCGGGAGTTCGGGGTATGGGGGGGTCACGTCCCTAGGCGGGTAGGCGGCGCGCCCGCAGGGGTGGGACTTTGCCCCGGGACCCCCTCCCTGGGCCGGGCTTTGCAAACCTCCGGCGTTTTCCGGCTTGGGGGTGTGCCAGGCTGCCTAGTATTTTTGCCGTCGATGGTGAGATTCTGGCCCGCGCGCACCTGGATCTCCCAACACGGAAAGTTTTTCCACTCTTAAGGAGAGGCCACGCGGGAGTCAAAGACGCCCCAAAAGGTGGCGGGCGTAGACACCGCCGGGAATAGGAAACATGGAGACGCGTTCTCGGAGTCTCTGGGCTCGACCGGCTGTGTCACTTTGTCCTGGGTGATGATGTGGTCCAGGACTGCCTGCAGATGGGGCAGCTGCGGGGAGGGGAACAGCAGGTGGGTCGGTTGGGGCGCTCTGCCTCCCCCAGGGCTCGTGCCTGGAAGCCACATTTGCATCTGCGGTTTGCAAGGCTGCCCGGCTCTGCTTTCCAGCACGGGGAAGGTTGGGGACCTGGCGAAACTGGGTGAAACCGTCTTTGCTGCAAGCTGCTGCCCGTTTTTGGTTTGTTACAGTTAAAAGGAGAAAAACAAAAAACTCAGAGGGGCCAGAAAAATCGCGCGCAACGTGAGCTAAGCTCAGAGACCCCGTGGCCCCCTGCACGACACTTGGCGTAACCGTTGAACCCGGGAATGTCTCCTATCGGACACCTAACCTCCTCCTACCTCAAGGGGGAAAAAAAACCTCAAGAACAACAGCGCCAAGGAAGTCAATTTCTTGGCCTCAACTCTGTGGGTGCCCGCACAAGACAAAGGAACCGCCTTCCTGTTCTATAGCTGGGGTTTGATATTAACGTTGGCACTCCATAAATAAAGGCCACTGGCCCATTCTGATGGGTCCAGTCCGAAGTGCTAATCCAAACAAAAGCTTGTTCACTCCGTTAGTTTAGCAGAGAAGGACGAGCAGGAGAAGAAGCACTTGGCTCTGTCTCATTTCTCACTGGCCCAGACACATCATTCTTCATCTCCGTGGTCCAGCCCCTAGATTCAATAATTAAATTATGGGCTGCATTCGGTGCATGCTGGGAAAGCAAAATGGGGGAATATTTCATCCTTAACTATGGGATTTTCTTTTTTTTCTCTTGATAAGACTGAGTCTTGGAAAGAGCTCCACCATATATTAAGGTGATGATTTTTGATGCCAAGTACACTTCTGGCTGCCTAGCTATCACTGAAACGTTTTTCTGTGCTGAGTCTCTGATCTTCTCTTCGCCCCCCCAAAAAACACTGTTTGGTGTGTAGACTTGGAGCCTTCTTCCACACGTTTCTCTTCCTGCCGGCCTCCAGCCCATACATCACCCAAGGCTGCTGTTGCTTCACCCCCGGTACCATTAAGTTGTTCTTCTCTCCTCTGCAGAGGGAAGACTGTCATGCATAATTTAGCCCCTCCTCATCATTCTCCATTCTGGTCAGGGCACACTCTCCCCTCTGCCATAAATCCAGGCCCCCACTTGCCACGAACACGTCCCCCTGCGCGTCCCTGCGTTTCTCTGCCCACCCCTCATCTTCCAAGATGGCATCGTTCACAATTTAGGCTCCCGCCTGGAGGTTCTCGATTATTCTACAGCAGTAGTGAGGCCCAGCACCTCAGGCAGGGTGGGGGTGTAGGGGGGTAGTCCTTGATGTATCTTGCTCATGGACGCCTTGTAACTCCCCCTCTGAGGGGAGGTGTTCAATCTCTGGGTGTTCCTCCCTTCCAGAGAGGTCTCTGAGCTTTCCCACCCACCTCCTCTGACGCACAAACAGCCCAGCTCTGCACCGCATCTCAAAAAAAAAAAAAAAAAATACATCAAGCCTCCCTGTCGCCCTAGGTAGATCAACCTCAGGGCTGAAAACTTGAGAACTTCTTGAATCGGGTGAGCAGATTTGCCCTTCCTTTCTAGAAAGTTCCAGCCATCACCCCACCCGGCCACCTCTGACATAGGAACGGTCCACAGCTCTTGGAGCACATGGCACATACAAGGCCACATGACATATTTCACTCCTCCACGTCTCACCGTACTGACAACCCAGTAGGAGCACAGCAAATCTGATGGCAAAGTTACACGAAAGCCCATCAAGCTCAATGAGTGGAAACGATAAGACAGGAAGCTCGGCCCAGCACCAAACAGCTTAGTCAATCCTCAGCTAATGGCTTTTAGTAATACCGTTGTGGGGCTGGAGTGATACACAGTGGGTAGGGCGTTTGCCTTGCACACAGCCAATCCTGGTTTGATTCCCAGCATCCCATATGGTCCCCTGAGCACCGCCAGGAGTAATCCCTGTGCATCGCCAGGTGTGACCCAAAAAGCAAAAAATAAAAACAAAAAAAAAATACACTGATCACAAATGGATTTATTCATCTATTTTCTGACTGTCCCAGTGGTCCTTTTGTGGTAACAAGCAATATGAAGTAAAATTGTGCCTGTTAAGGAGGCAAACTAGGGGGGGAGGGTGTCAGTGGGAAACTGGGGGGACTAGTGGGAGGTGAAGTCTCACTGTTGGTGGCATTGGTGCTGGAACATTCCATCCCTGAAACAACTGTATGGTCAAGCACCTTTGTAAATCATGATGTTGGCTTTTTTCAGGTCTCTCTTGTTGATACCCGTGTCAGGGAATAACTGTGGATCTTTCTCCACCTGCCACAGGCCCAGCTGTTCTCTCCCTCTCCCTTGTCATCCCTATCAAGGCTATGTGGGTCCTTGAGCCAGAAGCAGGAACTATGGTCATTTTGTCCAAGGGCTTGGCTCGTGCAGGTGTGGGTGCTCCCGCCCCGCTCGGAGAAGGCTGATCTCTGGGCTCGAGCAGCCCCTGGAGTATATTTCCATGTCAGGAAGGTGACCGTCCAGATTACAAAGACACAAGTTCAGATTCTTCCAGAACTGACTCGGAGCAGCTTTCCAGACACCAACTCTGCCAGGTCACAGCTTAACCCCAGAGGCCTGTCCGGCTGGGAACGGGAGTGACATACAGCCAGAATGCAGAGGCAGGGGCCCCAGGAAGTCTGGCTGTGGCATTTGTCCTGCGGGAAAGAGCTCATCATGGCCTAAAGTCACACCTAAAGACCTCGGACTGTTGGGAGCTCTGTCCCCTCCCTGTCACTCTCCCAGACCCCTGCACCTTTGTCTCTGTGAAATCAACAAACCTAAGCAATGTTTTGGGGTGTGGGTTTTTTGTTGTCAGGGTGGGGGAACGTCCTGAGCAGGGCTCAGGGCTGCCACTAAAGCTTTCACTGAATCCCACCACATCAGGTTGGTGCTTGCGGAGTCTCCAGGACCCGCCTCTCTGGGAAGACAAAAACAAAACAGGGCCAGTTTCTGTCTAAGTTAAAGCCCTGTCGTGACCTTTATCGTTCCATGTCCTTGAATGACAGTGAAGATGGATGAGGAGACTGAGTTGGGGTGAGCTGATGGGTGCAGCGAGAGGTGCCCCGTGTGGGTCAGAGCAGTGCATGGGGGCGGCTGCATTCGTGAAGGGGGAGAAGAGGAAGAGGAATTCCTGCGCGCCTGTCGTTTTCCTTTACAGCATGCAGGGAAATCATCTACAACCACTACCTCCACCTGTTTCCTTCCTTCCTTGTCTTCCTCATTCCTGTTTTCCTTCTTGTCTTCCTTCCTTCTAATCTTCCTTCCTGTCTTTCTTCCTCCTTCCTTCCTTCCTTCCTTCCTTCCTTCCTGTCTTCCTGCCTTCCTTCCTCCTTCCTTCCTTCCTGTCTTCCTTCCATCCTTCCTTCCTTCCTGTCTTCTTTCCTTCCCATATTCCCTCCTGCCTTCCTTCCTGTCTTCTTTCTCATCTTTCTTTCTTTCCTTCTTCTTCCCCATCTTCCTTCCTTTCTGTCTTCCTTCTTATCTTCCTTCCTGTCTTCCCTCCTTGCTATCTTTCTTCCTTCCTACCTTCTATCTTCCTTCTTCATCCCTTCCTATATTCCTTCCTGTCTTCCTTCTTTCCCTCCTCTCTTCCTTCCCACCTTCCTTCTCTCCTCTCTTCTTTTCTTTCTTCCCTCCTTCCTTCCATTGTTATGCCCCCTGGCAGTGTTCAGCTGTGACTCCCAGCTCTGTTCTCAGGGATCACTCCTGGTGGTGCTTGAGAGAAAGTCCGTGGTGCTGGAAATACACCAACGTCACCACCTGCAAGTCAAGCCCCTGAACCCTGTATTATCTCCAGCCTCCTCTTTCCTGTTCAAGGAACCTGTACAGCGACTTGGTGGGTGAGACCCGGTTGTGGCGTCAGGGTCCAGGGCGAGCTGAGCTCTCTCGAGACATATGGGACACGGGCCTCAAGGCTAGACTCCTCCCCGGCACGTGACCAGCTCTCATCCAAAAGCACAAAGGCAATGGGCCGTGACCCAGCACAGCAGGAAGACTCTTACCATACAGGCAACTGACTTGGGTTCAGTTCCCAGCACCCCACAGCGTCTCCCAGTCCGCACCAGGAGTGATCCCTGAGCACAGATCCTGGAGTAAGTGCTGAGCACCACCAGATGCAGTCCTCCTCCACCCTTCCCCCACCCGCCCCCAAACGTGTGGCTGCTTTTCTGGGGCCCTGACTTGCTTCTCTGCTCCCAGAGCTGAACTGTAGCCTCTTTCTTAACTAACTGGTTGAAGTTGATGGAAATTACATGTTGTTATCACTTCTTAAGGGGAGGGAAGAAAAAAAAAAAGAAATGTAAATCGAAAAAGAAATGGGCAATTTTCTTGTACCACTTTATATTTCTGTGTAAGTTACAAAGTGCCAATCATTCTCCCTTTTTAAAATTCACACTTGTCAGACGGCACATAAGCATTCGGCGTTGGACAGGAGCAGAGAGTGCTTTGCGGGGAATGTTTCTCTCTGCTGGTTTTGTAAGAGCGCCTCCGCCCTAGAGTGTGGCTCTGATGATGGGCTTTGGAGAAATATTAATCATCACCTTAAATTATCCCCTTCGTCCCTGAGGCGACCCGGGCATCCACTGAAGGGCAGGCAACGCCATGTGAGGGTTTGGGGGTCTAGAATCTGCCGTGAGTGTGGGATTGTTCTCTCTAGATGATGGAGCACGTGTTGAACGCATGGGATAAGGTGAAGGCCAAGAATCCTGGCCCTAAATAGCAGTGCTCCTACATTATTAAAAAAAAAAAAAAAGAAAAAGAAAAAAAAATCCTGGCCCTACAAAGCCCCCATCGGAAAGACAAAGGCTCTTGGGTCCACTTAGCGGACTCTGCCTTCCATAACTAAAGCAGGTTCATGTCCGATGAGAAGTGTTTTGGGTTTTGTGCTGTGCTCGGGGCTTCCTCCTGGCTCTGCACTCAGGGATAATTCCTGGCCGGCTCAGAGAGCCCTTTGGATGCCGGGGATCGAACTTAGGTCAGCAGCGTGCAAGGCAAAGGCCCTCTCCGCTGTCCTACTGCTCCAGCCCTTAAAGGAAAAACTGTAAGTCGAACCAGCACTTGAGCTTTGTGGTCCTGTTGGGACCATTTATTTTGGGGGGCAGCACATGCCCATGGTGCTCAGGACTTACTCCTGGCTCTGGCTTACTCGGGAATCACGCTGGTGAGCTCAGGGGGGCTTAGGGGATGCCGGGGATCGAGCCTTGGTTGGACGAGTGCAAGGCAAGTGCCTTTCCCGCTGTGCTGTCTCTCCAGCCCTGCCTAGGCACCCTGAGCTGGCCTGACAGGCAGGGACAGCTGCCCTCCTGGCCACCAGGGACGTGCCCTCCCCTCCTCTGAGTGAGAACCCCTCTGTGACTCTAATGGCCACGGAGCACCCTCATAGCACCAAGTGGAACTCTGGACATGGGAAGTGGCCGGGCATAGCAGGCAGTGACAAAACCAGGCCCTGCTGAGGCCCCTAGTCCCCTCGGATTTCCTACCCCCCCCCCCCCACTCTCCTGCCTCCCCTCTCCGGCTCCCATCTCTTTGTTTAGTTCTGTGGCCACACCCAACGTGCTCCAGGGCTGATTCCTGGCGCTGGGCTTCAGGATCCCTCCTGGCAGTGCCTGGGGGGCCATATGCAGTGCTGGGGGTCAAACTAGGGTCATCAGGGCGAGTGACTTCACCCTGTTCTATCCCCCTGATTTTTATTTGCTTTGTTTTCACTCCCTCCTGGGGAGCCTCAGTCCTGTGTTGATGTCTAAGATCCGTCTCCAGTGGGCATACGCTGGTCCCTGGGTCTATTTCTTTACACCCATCTAGGTCAAAGGTCACCTGGTCTTTCTCCTTCTGATTTATTCCCCTTCACCTGACCCTCTGCAGTTCCTCCCACATTGTCACCCAAGATAAGACTCCTTCTTTTCTCATAGCTGTATAATATTCCACAGGAAAGGGGTACCATCCCATCTTCATCCACATAGAGTCCTGGGGCCCTTGGCAGGGCTCCTGACCATGGCTATGGTAAATATTCCTGTGATTTAAGTGTGCCCATGCCTTTTCAGATTAATATTTTGATGTTCCTGGGATAGATGCCTAGGAGGACTGGCAGGCACCTAGGGTCGCTCTAAGTTTCAATTTCTTCAGAACTTTCCCCCACAGTTTTTCCACAGAGGCTTCGTGTTGACCGTCCTACCAACATTTTGTTCTGATCTCAGCCTGGGCTGCGGCGTTTGAGCGGCAGGCGGCACCCCCAGAAGCGAGGGGAGGCAGAGCGCTCTGCCCTGAGGCCCGTGAAGTTGCTCGAGGGAGTGATTCTCTCCACCAGAGCCCTCGATGGCGTTTTTTGTCTACCACACAAGGAGGACAGAGACGACGGTGAAGCCATCTTTAGGTGAAGGGGAGCCCTCATGGGGGGCAGGGCAGTTACCCCAGGCCTGTGAGAGAAATTGACTGTGTAAAAAGGCTGGAGCCCGCACTCACCACGTGCCACTTTTTTCAATGAAAAATCAATGCAGGTTGATAAGAAAAGAAATCCCGTGGGGAGTAGGGGGTCTGCTGGGAAACCCAAGAAGCTGTCTTTCTGTCAGGATCTGAGGGACCTGAGGGGGGAAATTGTTGATGGGGAGTGGTGGGGTAGTGCAATATGTAGGGCACTTGTCTTGCACATGACTGACGGGGGTTTGATTCCACCACTTCTTGCAGTCCTCCAAGCACCACCGGGAGTGATCCCCGAGCTCAGAGCCAGAGTCAGCCCTGAGCACCACCAGCTGTGGCCCCCAAACAAAAGTGTTGCACTTCCCGGGCTGACAGTGGCTGGGGCCATCTGTCCAGCCACACCTTTACACAGAGAAGGAAAGAGTGATCCGGAAAAATTCCCAGACGAGCTGGGCCAGGAGAGAGCCCTCCACCATGGGGCTTACTGGCTGTTTGCTCTCAGCCTTTGGACAAAGCCCTGGGCCAAGCCTTTGAGGGACAGAGAAAAGGCTGAGTCGGCTTCTTTGATCCTCCGCAGAAAGAAGATAAATCTCTGTCACAGGTTCAGCTACATCCAGTGCTTAAGTGGGAGTGTAAGACACTAATCAAAGAGCCCTCTCAGCGTTGATTGTGTTTTTCTTCTACTTAAAAAAAAAAAAATCAGGGCCCAAGGGTTAGTACTGGGGGTAGGGAGCTTGCTTCATATGCAGCTTCAATAAGGTCCCTCAAGCACTGCCAGGCATGATCCCTGAGCACAGAGCCAGGAGTAAGCTCTGAGCACTGCTGGATGTGGTTCCCCTATTTAAAAAAAAAAAATCATCAGTCAGAGTTTGAGCCAGGAGTCAGCTCTAAATACTCCCAGGATGGCAGTGCTCAAAGGACAGGACAAATCAGCCATGGGTGCAAGGCAAGCGCCTGCCCCCCTGTACTATCTCTCCAGTCCTACTTATTTGTCTATTTATTTATTTATTTATTTATTTATTTTTGCTTTTGGGGTCATACCCGGCGATGCACAGGGGTTACTCCTGGCTTTGCACTCAGGAATTACTCCTGGCAGTGCTTGGGGGACAATATGGGATGCTGGGAATCAAACCTGGGTCAGCCGCGTGCAAAGCAAATGCCCTACCCGCTGTACTATTGCTCCAGCCCATATTTTTTTTGTTCTCTGAATAGCCTATTCTCTGGTTCTTCTTCTGTGACATTACAAAGGGTAATGTCAGTCTTTGCCCTGGAGAACACCATTTCATTAGGACGCCAGGGTTTACGTGTGCCCTCAAGGACTGCTGTTTGAACTAGCCGGTCTGATTCAAACAGCCCAAAGAAAGTACTTCATTGCCAAAAACATAAAAAATAAAAAAATAAAATAAAATAAAAGGGGCAAATTCTATTAGAGATTTTAATGGAACACAAAGCGGGTTATTATTAGAACTGACATTTCACAGGCAGAAATCTTCCCCTGAAAGGCATGTGTCATTCAAAAAGAGAGGGGAAAATTATTACTGGTGTTTTTTTTTTTTAACCTAGAAGAAATTCCCTGCCAGCCTATCCTTACAAATGCCTCCATCCCACTAAGAAATCGGGGTTCAGCTAGCTTGCGTTGCTTAGACGTGAGACAAAGGACGGGATGGGAAGAGCTGGAGGTGGCAGAGTGGGCTTTAGGGACGCACAGCCCGGCGGGACGTGGAGGGTCCGCGTTCTGCACCTTCCCTTGCAGCAGAGAGGGAGAGAGCCCGGCCTTAACGGCTCGCCTGGCTTGGCGAGATTCACATCCTGTTCAGCTGGAGCTGCACATTTTTTAAGAGCCTCGTCAGAAATAGGCCAGAAAGACATCAAAGCTTTATTGCTTTTTTAGGAAACTCGATGGTCGTGCCGCTACAACTCCCTGCGACACAGTTCAGTTGTAATAACAATGAAACAGCGGCGCGCGGGAGCCAAGGGTCTTTTAAACACATTCAAGGACGGGCCTTTGGAGCTGTGCCGCTTGGCCAGCCCCCTTCAAGATTCTAAACAGGGGCTTGGGATGAAGGGCCGCGGCGAGGCCCTGAAATGATCTCCCGGCGCCGGGATCAATATCCTGCAATATTTTCTGCTGGCAAGAAATTCAATCTGACAGGCAAGAGAAGGAGCCACAAGGAACCGGGGGAAAACGCGCTGTGGCGGGCGGCGAGAGGCGCTGCAAGGCAGAACCAATTAGGTGATGTCACCGCGGGCGGGAAACCAGGGTGACAGCGTCCGTCCGAGGGGTGCTGGAGCAGGGGGACTTCGTTCTCACTGTCGCAGGTCACTGAGCTTCACCAGCGCCCTCCATCACCCGGGGTGGCGCTTTACCCGCCGCCGGCCGCCAGGTGGCGATGTGACCAACACCGCCTGGTCCCCTGGGGAACAGGGTTCACATGGAGGTCTGGGTGCCTGGGGTTTGTTGGTCTCAAAATGCTCCCTCGTGGCCAGAAGAACAGGGGGAAAAAAAAGGGTAAGAGGCAAGGGAAGCACTTTGGATGAGGAGTCATAAGGCAAATTCGTGGGGGACTTTTTTAAAAATTCACGATCACGATCATGAAATCCCGTTAATCGTCAATTTCTCGAGCGGACTCAGTATTCGTCCTTTCCCTGAGATCTTAGAAGTCTATCTCGACTCGGCCCTCCCAAGGATGTAGCACTGGAGGCTCTTTCAGGGTCAGGGGAATGGGATCCAGCTTGTTACTGGATTTAGCATATGAATACACTATGGGAAGCTTCAAGGCTGTCCCATGTGGGCAGGAAACTCTCAGAAGCTTGCCAGTTTCTCCCAGAGGGAGAAGTAGGCTACAAGTAGGCTTCTGGGAGCTTGCTTTTCAGTCTCTGGATGTTGGCCGTTGATGGGATTACACACACCTGGGTTCCTCTGCCGGTACCTTCATGCGTGAGGCCTGTCCAGACGTGTGGAGAGGGGTCTTGAGCATGGCTGTAGCTAGGTTCCAGTGGTCTTCGGCCGCCGGGAGCTCTGCTCAGGGTAGGGAGGGAAGCTGGAGCCCATCCCCTCCGAGGGGCCCGGGGGAAGACAGTCAGGCGTGCGGGCCAGAGACTCTCTGCCTTAAAAGATTCATTTATTTTATTTATGGGGGGCAGGCATACCCAGCAGTGCTCAGGGGTTGCTCCTGGCTCTGGGTGAGAAAAAAGAAAATAAGGAAGAACCCAAACTATTTGGATAGGAAACACGCGTTTGTCCTCATTCATTCTTTCTTCGGTTCAGTCATTCAACCATGCCTTTACTTCCCAGCCTGCTCATTTTGACTTAGGTTATGGGACCAGAACCTTTCTTAGCAGGTCAGGGTCCAGGCAGAACCATGTCCTGGGCAGGAGAGGAGCGCGCGCGCACACACACACACACACACACACACACACACACACACACACACAGTGCCCTGCAGCTGTCACCAGGGCAAGTGGAATAGGCCGGGAGCTTTCTGTGTATATGTTTGGGATGTGGGGAGAAGTCAGCCCCCCCCAGGTGTCCCATACAGACACATGGGAGCACGCACATACCACAGAGACCGTGGTTCCTCCTGGTAGTTTTTCTCTCCATGCAGAGAAACATCCCTGCCTCCCAGAGCCTCCGTCCAAGGCGCCCTCCTGGTCCTCTCATGGGCTAACACCGACTCCTTCCTTTGCTGTCCCCATCCTAGAGGTAGAAATCGCATGCTCTGAACTTCTGTTGCCCTCCCCCAACCCAGTTCTTCAATAACCAGTGAGCAATTCATCCGACAAAGTGATCTCTGTTCAAATAACTTTCGTGTTTGTAATCCCCGGAGGCTTCAGCCTCAAAATAGCAGTGCGGTGGGGCTGGAGCAATAGCACAGTGGGTAGGACATTTGCCTTGCATGCGGCCAACCCGGGTTCGATTCCCAGCATCCCATATGGTCCCCTGAGCACCGCCAGGGGTAATTCCTGAGTGCGGAGCCAGGAGTAACCCCTGTGCATCGCCGGGTATGATCCAAAAAGAAAAAAAAAATAGCAGTGCGGTGTCCCTGACTGTGTAAGTCCCACACGCATGCACAAGACAGGTGGCCCCGGTAGGCAGGGGTCCACAAGGGTAGCAGGGAACTGAGTGTTTCCTGGGAAACCCACAAAGCTTCCCCTAGCTGACCTGGAGGAGGCTCCGAGGGACAGTCTCCACTGACACGTGGACACACTAGTCACTGAGGAGTGCGCATGGCTGCGTGCCGTCTTTCCTCCGATCACTGTTTTTCATGAAACCCCTTTCTGTGAGGTTTTGGACCACAGGTGGTGGTGCTCAGGGTTTCTGTGGATAGAGAAAGCCCTGGAGAGGCTGCTGGTAGGCGTCAGGATTGCCCCAATGTGCTCATTTCCACTGCAGCTAACAAGAGAAGTCTGAATTACACTGGGGGATCCAGGCCTGTATTACCAACTGAGATCCAGCCATAAGAATCCACCAGAATTTTCCTCTGACAACAGCTTTTGATTGAATTTAGTAGTCCTTGTCATCAAGCAGAAGATTTTTGGCCTGGAGAAAAATAATGAGTTTAGTGAGCACAGAAAGACCAGCACAACACACGCTGGGTCATGGTTTTAGAATCAAGGCTTGGAGTCAATGGGAATATTCATATCTGTGCTTGGATTTCCTTCATAAGCCGACAGCCACTAACATAATCATTTGGCTCAGTTGACCTTCCTGTTACTGGGAAATACTGAAGGGTGAGTCGGAAAAGAGTAAGGCAATTTCAATTCAATCAGCTTAATCAGTGGCTGAATAAATAGCAGTACCTCTACATTAAAAAAAAAACAGTAAGGCGATTTGGTGAGGCATCTCTTCCTTAGTTATCAAATCGCTTCTTAAAATGAGGTGACTTTTTCCTGGATTCAACATTTTATAAAACAGCAACAACTTTGTTGCTATAACAAAGTTCCACTTTATTTTATTTCGGCTGGGTGGGAAACTACACCCTAATCTTGACTCTGTG
Source organism: Sorex araneus (assembly GCF_027595985.1). NCBI lineage: Eukaryota > Metazoa > Chordata > Mammalia > Eulipotyphla > Soricidae > Sorex > Sorex araneus. Next base: position 302,901,684 of record NC_073302.1, on the reverse strand, counting down.
ATCACACGTGCCCACTCGTGATGGTTGGGGAACCGTATACTGTGCCAAGAATCGAACCAGGTCACCACCACGGGGACTGTATGCAAAGTAAATGCAGTATCACCTATTTTATCTCTCCATCCCGAAATGTGCTGTGGACTTCCATGTTTCTGACTAATGACGTGTGTATCAGGACAAAACCCCACTGCAAGAGGCGGTGTATTTCTCCTTACCATATCCTTTCCCTTTGATGACACACAGTTCCTGTATGAGGCTCATCCTTTGACTTATTTATTCCTGGGTTCTAAACAAAGCGTCCTCCCTGTACAACCCCTTCAATAGCGAGGCTAACTGCAAAAATAAAACCAACAACATAGCTCCTGAGGCTCTGAACCTCTTCAAGAATTTTACTGCTGGGGGCTGCAGGGATAGTAGAATGAGTAGGGCACTTGCTTTGCACTCAGCGAACCCAGGTTCGATCCCCAACACCCCAGATGCCCCCTGAAGTCCACACAGAGTGATCCCTGAGTGCAGAACCAAGAGTAACCCCCGAGTGCCACCCGGTGTGGTTCAAAAATGAAAAACAAAGCCCCCAAACCAAAATTAAATCTATAACTGAAAGAATTCCACTGCTGGGGTCTCTGCTTTCATGCTGTCCATCAGAGATGGGGACACGCCCAACCCTGGCAGAGTCCTGCAGCCCCAGCTCACACACTGCCCATCCGGTTGAATGATGAAGGACGAAGGAAAGGCAGAATCCGAGAAAAGGGAGCGATTGTGTAACCGCCTCTGTCAGGCGCTGTGTCTCAGTAAAGAAGCACTGGCAGGAGTGCAAGAAGCTGAGTCCTTAGGAAACTCTGGGTCTCCCCAAGAATCTCCCGGTTATGATTCTCCATGCCTTGACCTTGCAGGGAGCCCAGAGAGATCAATACTTGGGAAAGACAGAGAAAGAAGGAAAGGAGATTATCTGGGGAGAAATCCTTCCTGCTACCAAGCTTAGCCAACTGGGAATGAGTTGCCAGGTACTGATAAGAAAGGAAGGAGGGGGGCTGGAGCAATAGCACAGCGGGTAGTGTGTTTGCCTTGCATGAGGCCGACCCGGGTTCGATTCCCAGCATCCCATATGGTCCCCTGAGCACCGCCAGGGGTAATTCCTGAGTGCAGAGCCAGGAGTAAGCCCTGTGCAGCGCCAGGTGTGACCCAAAAAGCAAAAAAACAAAAACAGAAAGGAAGGAGGGGTGTGGGGGGGATAGGATGGGGGGTGGGAGGGATGCTGGGGTCATTGGTGGAGGAGAATGGGCACTGGTAGAGGGATGGGTACTCAAGCATTGTATGACTGAAACACAAGCACGAAAATATGTAAATCTGTAACTGTACCCTCATGGTGATTCATTAATAAAAAAAAAATAATAAAAATTTTAATAAAAATTAAAAAATTAAAAGTTCTTAAAAAAAGGGATGGAGAAATACGCCAAAGTGTCTCAAATCTCTCATCTTTGGACCATTTGTTGACTGGATGTGATCAGTGCAATCACGGCCATGGAGAATCTTGAAAGCAACTGGACAGGTCATCTACTATCTGGCTAAACACAGGACTTGGATTTTGTATGTCTGTATTGTTCCTACTTTGCTGCATGGGCCGCTGGAGTGATAGCACTGCGGGTAGGGTATTTGCCTTGCACGCGGCCAACCCGGGTTCGATTCCTCCATCCCTCTCAGAGAGCCCGGCAAGCTACCGAAAGTATCCTGCCCACATGGCAGAGCCTGGCAAGCTCCCCATGGCGTATTCGATATGTCAAAAAACAGTAACAAGTCTCACAATGGAGACGTTACTGATGCCCGCTCGAGGAAATTGATGAACAAGGGGAGGACAGTGCTACAGTGCTGCAGTGCATTGTTTTTACAAATTCATGTTCTTTCTCTTTTAGAGAAACGCAGAGCCAGGAAACGTCGGGTGCCAAACCTCACTCTCCATCTCACACATAATTTGAGAAGCTGCTTTTCACACCACGTATGCGACATGCCCCCTGTGAGAACAGTCCGTTCTGCTGATACACACAGCATCCTGTGGACCCCCAGCATGGCAGATTTTTCGGGGGGCTCCATGTGGACCCCAAGTCACGAAGGAGCAGGGTCGCTGGAGAGGATGAAATGGAAAAGGAAGAGAAGAGAAAGTCCCTTGAGAGCTAGGATTTCAAGCCTGGCTTGAAAGCAAGCGTTATAGACACTGACCAATTATTCCTCACACGTGAAATTTTTGGTCAATTCTCAGCCGGCATTGTGGAAACGTTCTGTATTTGCAAGTTCTCAGTGTATTTTCAGTTCTCTGAGAAAAGTAACCATTTTTTTTTCTCCGTCTAGCTTACACCTTCTCATTTGCATTCAGTTCCACGGTAGCTCGCTAGAGATTTTGAGAGGAAATATTTTTTTTCATCATTTATATAACAAGTGTGCTGGTTCGATCATCTTTATGAGCTTCATATGAATCGGTGATTTGTGACAACATCAGCTGGCATTTTATAGATCATCAGAATCTTCCTCAAGGCAAAAATGTGCTGTCTTATTTCTAAATAGCCAACACAAGTTCTCGAGTACTGCCAACACCTTCATGTCTGAGCCTTCCTGTACACTGTGTCTCTGCCGCACAATCCTCGACAGCAATTCTCCTTCCTGTTTTCCATCATTCTTGGTTAAAAAGCTATAAAAGTATGAAGACATGATGATTAGAATCTTGGGAGGGGGGGATTCGATTCCCTCCTAGTGGTGGTAATCAGGAGTCACCGCAGTGATCTGGGGTGGGGAGCGCTCTGAGTGGTGTTGGATTAAACCCGGGTCAGCCACATGCAAGACGAATGTCTTAACCCCTGTACTTTCTCTTCAGCCCCAAGGATTAAAATCTTTAACGGTTATTCTTTGAGTGTGGTTTCCTCACACACAAAAAATTAAATCATTCAGTGCAGTATGGAGATACCCCCTTCCATTTGTTTTCATTGTGTGATGCTCTCTCTCCTCCCTCTCTCTCCTCCCCCCTCCCTCCCTTCCTCCCCTCCTCCCTCTCTCTCTCTCTCCCTCCCTCTCTCCCTCTGCACACACACACACACACACACACACACACACACACACACTTTCAAGAAGAGATAAGCGATAAAGGGTTGAGAGAGAGGAGAGAAAGAGAAGATTAACATTCCACATGTGGCCAACCCCAGTTCAGACCCTGGCACCACATATGGTTCCCCAAGTCTGCCAGAAGTAGTTCCCGAGCACGAAGCCAGGAGTGAGCCCTGAACACCGGCGGGGGGGGGGGGTGCTCTAGGGCCCTAAAAAAGGGGAAGAGTTATATTTGGGTCCATCAGCTTGAAGGACAGAGAATTCAAGCTTCAGTCCTATAGAATTCTATCATTTTATCTTATAAATCAGATTCCTGGGGCTGGAGCAATAGTACAGCAAGTAGAGCGTTTGCCTCGCACTCGGCCAACCCGGGTTCGATTCCCAGCATCCCACATGGTCCTCTGAGCGCTGCCAGGGGTGATTCCTGAGTGCAGAGCCAGGAGTAACCCCTGTGCATTGACAGGTGTGACCCAAAAAGCAAAAAAATAAATAAATAAATCAGATTCCTGTTGAGATGAGAGAGATAGAGAGATAGGGAAAGAAAGAAAGAAAGAAAGAAAGAAAGAAAGAAAGAAAGAAAGAAAGAAAGAAAGAAAGAAAGAAAGAAAGAAAGAAAGAAAGAAAGAAAGAAAGAAAGAAAGAAAGAAAGAAAGAAAGAAAGGTGCATGTCTTATTCATGCTGGCCTGGGTTTGATCCCCAGCATTCCATAGGGTCCCCCTGAGCACAGAGCCAAAAGTAAGCTCTGAGAATTGCCGGGTGTGGCTCAAAAACAACAAAAAATCAGACGCTATTCCAAGACCACAAATGTCAATACCATTGTAAACACATTGCCGTAACTATAATAATTTTTTTTCATGAACAAGGGTCAGAGAGAGGGAAAAGGGGCTAAGGCACCAGTTAGATCCCCAGCACCCCGCAAAACTCTAGCAGTGATCCCTGAGAGATAGGAGGGAGCCCTGAGTGTATCCAGGTGTGACCCAAACACAAAATTGACAAAATAAAGAATATTTTAATTATATACACTCCACTGGATTTTTAAATATTTGGGGAGAGTAATAAAACAGATAAGTACTCCTAATTTGTCTCCTTGGGGCTGGGTAGGGGGGAGTCACATCCAGTGATGCTCACACATGGTTCTGTGCTCAGGGATCACTCCTGGTGGGGCTCAGTGAGCCATAAGGGAAGACGGGAATCGAACTTGAGTCAGCTGCGTGCAAGGCAAATGCCTTACCCGCTCTATTATCATCCCATGTCATTCTAGCGCTTTTTCACATTCATATTACTCTAGCTTCAGGATAAGAGACACAGACAAGTACTGTGTACACACAGACACACAGACACACAGACACAGATACACTCATACTCCCCTCTCACACATACACACACGCAGTCCTGCTTTTGATGTGGAAAATTGTCCTCTCTGACAAAGGAGTTTATTTCTCTGAGATAGAAAAGGGTTAGACATACAACCACATGTTCGTCTGGAGTAAATCAAAACCCTTTCTTGCAGCATCAGAGATGGAACCCAGGTGTCATGCATGGACATGTGGACCTTGGACCTGAGCAGCGTGCAGCTGGCCAGAATACACCGGACCCCACACTGGCTTCGTCCCTTAAGAGCATGGTGGCCAGTGGCTCGTGACTCAGTAGAAAGCCCCAGGACTCCCACCGTCCTGGGTGCCCTGAGTGATGGTCGCCAACTGTCATTTTCACACCCAGAGCCAAATACTTTCCTTGGTCCCTATGTCTTTACTGACCACTACCCCCGCCACCGCCAGCCCCCATAACTGGGTTCCCTCGGGAGTAAAAGGGACCAGCTACAGTTTGTCCTTTCATCCCAAGGGTTAGTTCCGAAAGGGCATCCTAATACAACTGTAGGCTCGGGAGCAGACAGAATTTATCAGATAGGCACAAACCAAACGGTCCCTCATGAAAAATGTTGGCTGCTGCTGGGAAAACCGAAAACCCCATATGTTCTAGATAAGAGCCCAGGGTTTCTGGTCGTTGCCACATTTGTTGCAAAGAATGTTAATGTATTACTGCTAGTCTGGGCTAAGCACACATTTGCAAATGTCAAAGGGAAGCTAGAGTTTGAAAAAAAAAAAAAGTCAGGAAGACAAGAGTTTCATTTCTCAGTCAGCATAGTGTTGAAATGTTAGAGAGAAAAATGAGGGCCTGTGACATTTGTCATCAGTTCATTGCTTTAGACATGCAGGTTCATGCCATTAAAAAAATAAATAAATAAATTGGGGCTGGGGCTATAGCACATCGGGTAGGGCGTTTGCCTTGCAGATGGCCGAACCGGGTTCGATTCCCAGCATCCCATAGGGTCCCCTGAGCACCGCCAGGAGTAATTCCTGAGTGCATGAGCCAGGAGTAACCCCTGAGCATTGCCGGGTGTGACCCAAAAAGAAAAAAAAAAGAGTAGACTGGGGAGTCACTGCGGGTATAATGTTTCGTTCCAGCCTTCTCCCATCCGAGAGGTCATTCAAGGTGATCAACCCTTTTCCTGAGGGTCCGGCTCCCAATGTTCATCCAGCAGCAGGGTAAGTCCCCCAGTAGTCCAGAGGATTTCCAGTAACTACTCGACAAGAAAAAGGACGCACAGATAGAGCAGGAGCAATCGCACAGCTTGTGAGGCCTTGCACCTGGCCAAACTCCCCAGCGTGCCAGATGGTCCCCTGAGCTGGCCAGCAGTGATTCCTGAGTGCAGAGCCAGGAGCATCCTTGGGTGTGGCCCAAAAAACAAAACAAAAGAAGGGACCCTCGTGTGTGCGCCATCTCTCCACATCACACATGCCCATTTCATGTCAGAGCTCCCCCTCACCCACCCCCCGCCGTTCTTTCCCTCTGTGGCACTCTCAGCCATTAGCCCTCGGCTGGGGGCTATCACACTCAAGTGAGAGAAAAGCTAAAGCTTAGTGTCCTCAATAAAAATCTACTTAGGGGTTGGAGAGAGAGTAGTTGGTGGGGGGGCGGTTTAAGACGTTTGCCTTGCATACGATTCACCCAGGTTTGATCTCCTGCACTGCGTAGGCCTCCAGCCCGGCCCTGCCAGGAGTGGCCCCTGAGCGCAAAGCCAGGACTAAGCCTTGAGCAATGCTAGGTGTGCAGGTGTGGCCGCCAAACCAAGCAAAGCGACAGACCCATAATACCTGGCTCAGGAACTATTGATCTGCGCTCTCCGTGTTCCTCTGGGGAGTTCCCTTCACTCCCTGTGACCGTGGGCAGAGATGGCCGTGCACAGAGAGCAGACAGAGCCTATTCCTCCAGCGCTGGACGCTTGGCAAGTTTCCCTTGGCCAGAAGTCCGAGAGATCCTCTCGTTGGCACCAAAAAGGGGCTTCTTTGGAGGCACCCAGAGGCATTTTTAAAGAGCACAGGACAGCTTTCTCCAGCGGCCGTGGTGGGCCAGCACCTGGCCTGTATCCCGAGCAAGCCACCAAGGCAGAGACCGGTGATTTCCACCCTCCTGGCCTGCAGACGCACACCGGCCATGCGCCGATGGCAGAAGACCACCGCTCCAAGATTCTCATGGAGTGCTACTTCAAAAGTCCCCGGGCAGGGGGGAGACAAGAATATTTAGCCACTTGGGGGCTGAAACGATAGCACAGTGGGTAGGGCGTTTGCCTTGCACACGGCCAACCTGGGTTCAAATCCCAGCATCCCATATGGTCCCCTGAGCACTACCAGGAGTAATTCCCGAGTGCATGAACCAGGAGTAACCCCTGAGCATCGCCAGGTGTGACCCAAAACAAACAAACAAAAAAATATTTAGCCACTAGGCAGGAGAGATAGTTCCTGCCTGGTTCATTTTGGCGTCTCTAGGGATCATTCCTGAGCACAGAGCCAGGACTAGCACCTGAGCACCCCTCCGTGTGGCCCAATCAATCAGGAAATCAATCAATAACAACAACAACAAAATAGTAGGGGGCTGGAGCAATAGTACCATGGGCAAGGTGTTTGCTTTACATGTAACTGACCCAGGTTCGATCCCCGGCATCCCATATGGTCCCCCCAAGCCTACCAGGAATAATTCCTGAGTGCAGAATCAGGAGTGATCCCTGAGCACTGTCAAGGCGTAGCCCCAAAACAAAACAAAGCAAAACAAAAAGTGTGGGGGGTGGGGGGACAAGAAGGGCAGAAGCCGGGGCTGGAGCAATAGCACAGCGGGTAGGGCGTTTGCCTTGCATGCGGCCGACCCGGGTTCGATTCCCAGCATTCCATATGGTCCCCTGAGCACCACCAGGAGTAATTCCTGAGTGCAAAGCCAGGAGTAACCCCTGTGCATTGCCGGGTGTGACACTGTCACTGTTGCTGTCATCCCGTTGCTCATCAATTTGCTCGAGCGGGCACCAGTAACATCTCTCATTGTGAGACTTATTGTTACTATTTTTTGACATATCCAATACACCATGGGTACAAAAAGAAAAAAAATAAAAAAGAAGGGCAGAAGCTTCCGAATATGTATTCTTGTTCCTAAGAAGTTTCCTGGATTGCTAAAATCCTTTTACTCTGTGAAACATTTCACAGAGAAGGAGGCTTCGGCATAATTCAATTAAAAGCCACGGCCACCATACTCTCCACAGTTAATATTTTGCAGGGGTCACAGTGATGTGAGCAAGCGATTACAGGCTGCTGGATACGTGGAGTTGATCAAACGGTTTCTCCCAGGGGCTTTGTGGCCACAAATCCAACCCAGAGCTGAGTCTCACCTGCTTCTCTTCCGGTGTGGACTAAGCAGATGGGAACTTTGAGCCGTGATTCATGAGCACACACAGTGTCAGCACCATCAATCACAGCACTGACGGGTCACGTGACTCAGGGACACCCAAATTCTCAGTTCACCTGTTTCCGCCAAGCCTATGCATACACACGTCCTCCATCCCCCAAATCAGATGTTTTAAAGCACCCGATAAATATTCCATACTTCAGAGATTTCTCTAACGCTCAGTTGAGAAGATGGCTCATTTTACTTCTCTGAGACAGAAACCCCGTAAATATTGGGCAGTCAGTGAAGCCCAAAACATCATCTTTTCTTTCCTCTAAACAAACAGGAAAAGAAAAAAAAAAAAAACCAAGAATGAGCCTCAGAAGGAAAATTTTACAAGACACGTGGAGAGCCCCCGAAATATATTTCTTTGCATCCCTATAAATATAGTGAAATCTCTCTCCTGCTATTGCATAAGCTGCACATTATATCACACCAGAGACGTTTAAGAGGTGATTTTTCACATGCATATAAGTTTAAAACAAGACATTTTCTGTATTCAATAAGTTACTAGCCTCTGAGACCCATAAGAGAAATTCTGAATTGACAATTTTCCTCCAAAAAAGGGATGAAAGAAGAACCCTGGCAAGCAATAATTTAATCATTTTCTCTTCCGCGTCACACTCCATAAACCTAGTTATTTTCTCTAACCGAGATCTATCAGGAGCGCGAAGGTAAATGATAGTGTCTCCAAAGGGCTTATTCTACAGGAATGCTGGCGAAAACCCAAGTGCAATCTAATTTGCACAATAAATGAAATATAGCGGGCAAAGGCATGCATCTGAAAGCAGGGAGCTGGGGGAGGAGAGGGGGTCTCTTCCCTCAACCACCCCCCTGACCAGCCTGGCCCAGGCTCGGCCCATCTGAAGACGTCCTTTAAGACCCGTATGGGTTTTCCTGCAAATCAAGGGCCAGGGAAATGGATCAAAGAGCTGAACGCACTCTGTTTGCAGACGTGCTGGGCTGGGTCCCCACTCCCACCTGGGTCCCCAAACACCACAGGGAGCAACAACCTCAGCACTGGGCCGGGAGCAGCCTCCGGACACCCTGGGATACAGCAGAACTACGTGAAGCATCATTAACAGTTTTTCCCGATGGTTCCCAGAAACTCTGACCCATCTGCCAGCTCTGCTGTAATAAGAACAACTGTACAAACCTGGCACTCAAAGCAACACGTCTGCACATGCAAATCTGCACATGCAAATCTGGGCCGAATATCCGATTCAGTTCATCACCCTCCTGAAAAAAAAAATCTTCTTTTTCAGAGTAGAGCAATAATAGAGCAGGCACCAGCTTGCACGCAGGTGACCTGGCTTGGATCCCTGGCACCGAGTGTGGTTCTCTGAGCCCACCGGGAGTGAGCCCCGAGCACAGAGCCAGGAGTGAGCCCTGAGCACAGAGCCAGGAGTCAACCCCAAGCACAGAGCCAGGAGTGATCCCTGAGCATAGAGCCAGGAGTCAACCCCAAGCATAGAGCCAGGAGTTGACCCCGAGCACAGAGCCAGGAGTCAACCCCGAGCACAGAGCCAGGAGTGAGCCCCGAGCATAGAGCCAGAGTCAACCCTGAGCACAGAGCCAGGAATTAGCCCTGAGCACAGAGCCAGGAGTCAGCCCTGAGCACAGAGCCAGGAATTAGCCCTGAGCACAGAGCCAGGAGTCAGTCCTGAGCACAGGGTCAGGAATGATCCCTGAGCACAGAGTCAGGAGTCAACCCCAAGCACAGAGCCGGGAGTGAGCACAGAGCTGGGATTGAGCCCCAAGCACAGAGCCGGGAGTGAGCACAGAGCCGGGAGTGAGGCCCGAGCACCCCTGAATGTGGCCCCCAAAATCAAACTAACAGAATCTTGTTGTAGCCTTGGAGGGGAAGCAACTTGTCACTCAGTGCTGGTGTGCAAATCTCATTTCCTGCACTGGATCTCACTGGAACTTCGGGGGTGGGCGGTAAGGGAGACCTTCACTGCACCCCCAGCTCAGAATCATGGCTCCATCGCACCTTTGGGAGTCCCCAGGGCCTCTAGTGACCCGAGAGAACGTCCAGTTCAGGGCTTAATGCCACTGTCACCACCGGTTTCATCTCAGCACCCACATGGGCTCCCCCGAAAACAATCAGGGCTCACTTCTGAGCACAGAGCCAGGAATCACTCCTGAGCACTGCAGAGAGAGCTCTCAGTCAAGAGAAGATTTCACGACTCTAGCACTCCCTCCTACCTGAGAGCTGGAAAATCTCAGGGTAACTCGACCTCTCCAATCATCAGGAACCTAGAGCGAGGAACTGTCACAGGCTGGCAGGACCTTTGGAACGTTATGTATGCCAGTGAAATTACAGAGAGAGAGAGAGAGAGAGGGCAAATATTGCACAGTTCCCTTGTATGAGTTCTGATTCCTTCCTTTTTCCCTCCTTCATTCCTCCCTCCCTCCCTTCCTCCCTTTCTGCCTTCCTCCTTTTCTTCCTTACTTCCTTCTTCCTTCCTCTCTTCCCTTCTTCCTTCCTTCCTTCCTTCCTTCCTTCCTTCCTTCCTTCCTTCCTTCCTTCCTTCCTTCCTTCCTTCCTTCCTTCCTTCCTCCTTCCTCTTTTCGCCTTCCTTCAAACGCCCTCCACATGCAAAGCAAACTCACTCCTTCCTTCCTTCCTTCCTTCCTTCCTTCCTTCCTTCCTTCCTTCCTTCCTTCCTTCCTTCCTTCCTTCCTTCCTTCCTTCCTTCCTTCCTTTTCTCTCTGTTCTCTTTCACTTTTTCTCTCTCTCCAGACTTCCTCCTGGCTCTGTGCTCAGGGCTCACTCCTGACGGTGATCAGGGAACCCTGCAGTGCCACGGATGGAACCCGGGCCCACCGCTGGCCAGACAAGCACTTTCCCAGCGGGACTACCTCTCTGGCCCCACCTTCCTCCTTTCTGGGGGGAAAAACGTTGCCTCTCGCCCAGTGGGGGGTTTCAGCCATATTTTTGTGTGCCCAGTTCAGGGCTATTAAGTGCTGTCCAGCGAGAGTGTAACCAGCACTGGGATCTGATGTGAGAGCACCCTCCCCCACCCTGCCCCGGGCAGTGCTCTGCCTCCCAGCACACCCGTCCCTCCTGGGGGAGCCTGGGGCCCTGGTGCGGGACTCAGCCTCCAACCGGGGGCCAGATGTAAAGTCAGTGCCCTAACTCCTGCACTCTCCAGCCCTACTCTACTTCTGTCTGACACAGACTTAAAGACAAAGAAAGAGGGGCTGGAGCAATAGCACAGCGGGTAGGGCATTTGCCTTGCACATGGCCGACCAGGGTTCGATTCCCAGCATCCCATATGGTCCCCTGAGCACCGCCAGGAGTAATTCCTGAGTGCAGAGCCAGGAGTTACCCCTGTGCATCACCGGGTGTGACCCAGAAAGAAAAAAAATGTAAAAAAAAAGACAAAGAGTGAAAGGAACAGAGGAAGGAAGAAAGGAGGGAGGAAGAGAGAAGAAAGGAAGAAGGAAGGAAGGAAGGAGGGAGAAAGAGAGAAGAAAGGGAGGAAGGGAGGGAAGGAGGGAAGGAGGGAGGAAGGGAGGGAAGGAGGGAAGGAAGGAGGGAAGAAAGGAGGAAGGAAGGAAGGAAGGAAAAAAGGAAGGAAGGAAGGAAGGAAGGAAGGAAGGAAGGAAGGAAGGAAGGAAGGAAGGAAGGAAGGAAGGAAGGAAGAAAGGAAGGAAGGAAGGAAGGAAGGAAGGAGTTTGCTTTGCATGTGGAGGGCGTTTGCTTTGCATGTGGCTGACCTGGGTTCGATCCCTGGCATCCCATATGGTCTCTGCCACCTCCCCCCCTCCCCCCGCCAGCACTGCCAGGAGTGATTCCTGAGTGCAGAGCCAGGAGGAACCCCTAAGCATCGCTGGGTGTGACCCAAAAAGCAAAAAAAAAAAGGGGGTCACAGTGGGATGGGTAGATGCCTCATGTCTCAGAGCACTGGAACAAGAGTCCCAGATCCAGTCCCCAGCACCCAGTCTCCAAAGCACCCAGGAATCTGCTGACCCCCAATATAGGGAGTGGGTGGCAGGAGACGGGCACCTGGACTGCCGCCAGCCCTCAGGACTGCGAGTGTCAAGGCGAGGGGACAGCCCACAGCAAGCCCGGGAAGAAGCTTTCACTACGGGGCGGCAGCTGAGGGAGTTGAGGTTTTGCTTCAGGAGTCAAGGGCCAGAGCAAGAGGACAGCAGGGAGGGCCCTTGCCTTGCACAAAGCTGGCCCGGGTTCCATAATCAGCACCCCAGAGCGCCTGCTGAGCTCTGGCCGGATCTGACCCCTGAGCACTGCTGGGCGAGGCTCAAAACCCCACCGGGCGGGCAGAGTGCGGGGCCTGGGGCGAGATCTACACAGATGACAAACTGGTCCCAGAGCTCAGTCCGGCTCATCCAGCTCAAACAGGGTGAAACAGCTCAAAAATCCTACACAGGGGGGCACCAGGACGGCGGGGCAGCCTGTGATTTCTGCTTCCCCAAAGCTAAAGTGGAGGACGCCCCACCCCAGCCACACACACACACACACACACACACACACACACACACACACACACCACTCTCCCTCTCCCTCTCCCTCTCTCTCTCTCTCTCTCTCTCTGTGTCTCTCTGTATCTCTCTGTCTCTCTCTCCCCCTATCTTTTTTCTCCCTCGCTCTCTCTCTTCATCTCTCTCCCTCTCCTCTCCCTCCCTCTTTCTCTCTCCCTCACTCTCTTCCTCTCTCTCCCTCTCTCCCTCACTTTCTCCCTCTCTCTTTCTCTCTTCCTTTCTCTCCCTCTCTCCCTCCATCTCCCTCCATCTCTCTCCCTCTCTCCCTCACTTTCTCCCTCTCTCTTTCTCTCCCTCACTCTCTCCCTCCATCTCTCTCCTTCTTTCCCTCTTTCTCCTTCTCTCCCTCCATCTCTCTCCTTCTTTCCCTCTTTCTCCTTCTCTCCCTCTCTCTCTCCCTCTCTCTTCCTTTATCTCTCCCACTCTCTGTCCTTCCCTCCCTCTCCCTCCCTCTCTCTTCCTTTATCTCTCCCTCTTCTCTCCCTCTTTTTCTCTTGCTCCCTTTATCTCCCTCATTCTCTCCCTCACTCTCTCTCTTTCTCTCCCTCACGCTCTCCCCCCTTCCCTCTCTCTTCCTCTCTCTCAGCCTCTGGGCTTCTGCCTACACACAGTGCCCATGCATGCAGGGAGTCACAGAAGCGGCTGGCACCATCATCCCAGCCGCACAGGTAAACACCACCTGTGAGTGCCGTCACGTGACGTGTCCCCCTTGCTGTGTAGCTTATTGATTTGGTGGAGTGTGTGTGTGTGTGTGTGTGTGTGTGTGTGGTAGGGCGGGGGGAGGCAGAGGGTAACTAGAATGATTGGTTTCTGGACTAGAAACTGACTTTACCTCCCCATCCCCCAAGTGTGCAAGCAATGGCTTTGCACCCCACTTGCTTGGAGCTGCAAAAAAAATTTAAAAATCCAGCAGAGTCGACTACCGGAGCCGTTGGGGGTGCAGAGCTGGCCAGGCCCCCCCCCCATCTGGCACCCACCCTCTGAAAGCGAGTGAGAAATGGGAGATAAGGCTGGGAGGTGCATGGACCCCGCTCGCTGTCATAAATCAGGGCTGGTCCGCCGAGTGCTCACCCGGTCTCCTTCCTGCTTCAGAGGATTTCTGGAATCCAAGAGGATCCGGGCTCCCAAGCCCATGTAGCCGCTGGTCAAAGCCAGCCCCCAAGCCCACGGGTGCCCGGGCCCCATCCAGACATCTGGCCCCACCAATCGTGACAAATGGGACTGTCCCGGAAAGCCCAGATGGCTGGGAAGCTTGTGGTCCTGCGCACTCGTTTTCACGGATGACATCAGTCACGATTAAGCCAAGTTCTTTTCTTTTATGAACTTTTAATGCTTTTTGGCATACTTGAAAAGGGCAATAAAAATGAAAAAGGATTCATCAATATTAGTGTTCTCTGTCCTCCCACCTTCGCGGGCTAATGTCATTAATTATGCAAGGTGCCCACGGGGGCGGTGGGCTCTGGGCGCGCGGAGAGGAAGGCCAGGTCTTTTATTCTTGTTCTCGCTCCAAGACGAGTCATTAGTTCCGAGTTCACAGCAATTCACTGGCAGCCGGAGTGCTCGGGCTCCAGTTCCCAGCCCCCAGCACCCCCGTATTCAAGCGTCCCGAGGACGGTGTGGCGGGATGCTTTTCCTCTGGCGGAGGGGAGGTGGGGGCCGCTGGACAGTTGAGGGGCGCTGCACGCATTGACATGTTTGCCCGCGCCCTCCTCCCCTCTGCCGCATCTTTCCACGCCCCAGACAATCACTGATGAGCTGAGGCAGCAAATCCTGCCTCCTTGCTGCACCCAAGCGCCCCTCGCCCCCAACTTCCGGCGCCCTGCACCGTTCTTGAGCCTCTCCGACATCCTTATCACCCTCCCCTGCAGGTGAAAAACAGCTTTGGGATGGAGCGCGCCTGAAACTTGCATCAGGCTCAATGCAATCTTTTGGGGTCTTAAAAAAAAAAAAAAAAAAAAAAAAAGCTTATGGTGAAGTCTTGACCATTCTTGCAGTGTCGCTCCCGGCCTGCAGGTGGCAGAGTCCCCTAAGCGCAGCCGACGGGGACACGGATAGCTGCCGTGTCGCTGGGCACCCAATGTCAGGCCTGGAAATGAGAGTCTGGGACATTTGCCTTGCATGGACATGGTCCACCCGGCTTCCATCCCCCGCACCCCTGACGGTCCCCTGAGCTCAGAGCCAGGAGCAACCCCTAAGTGTCACCAGGTGTGGCCCAAAGGCAACGCCCCATCCCCCTACCCCCCAAAAAAGAGAAGAAACAAGCAAAAAATTATATAGATGTGTGTGTGTGTATATATATATATATATATATATATATGTATGTATGTTTTGGTTTATTTGTTTTGGGTTTGGGGCCCACACTCAGCGATGCTCAAGGGTTACTCCTGGCTCTGAGCACAGGAATTACTCCTGGCGGTGCTCAGGGGACCATAGGGAATGCCAGGAATTGAACCCGGGCTGGACGTGTCTAGGGCTCTGCCCTACCCACTGTACTATCTCCCTGGCCCCGCAGCAAAAAAACAATCTGAAGGCGTCACAAGCCTGGACCTGGACGTCAGTATAGCCACATGAGCTTGGAAGGAATCGCAGACTCCAAAAGGGTAGAAAGAACCCCTTAGTAAGGAGTCAGCAGGACAGTCCAGGGTTTACGGCACCTGCCTGGCTGAGCTCGCTCAATCCTGAGCGTTTCATACGGCCCCCTGAGCACTTCCAGGAGTGACTGCTGAGCACAGAGCCAGGAGAAAGCCCTGAGCACAGGCGGGGGTACCCCCCGCCCACCTCAAGATACCCGCAGTGCGAGCGGGTAAGAGCGCCCCACCCTTGGAGAGCCCTGGCTCCTGCCACTTCATCCCCCCCCCTCCCGTGGGTTCTCGTAGGAGGGACCTTTGCCTCCAGATTCTCTCTGGCAGGTCACTTGCTCAAAGACACGCAGCTTTATTTTTTGTTAGTTTGTTTTTTGTTTATTTTGCATTTTGGGTCACACCTGGCGATGCTCAGGGGTTACTCCTGGTGGTGCTCAGGGACCCATGGGATGCTGGGATCGAACCCGGATAGGCTGAGTGCAAGACAAACGCCCCCCCCACACCCTGCCCCTATGTCCTATTGCTCCGGCCCCCACTAACTAAGATCATTTTCTTTTTAATTGAATCACTGTGAGATACACAGATACAAAGTGCTTCATGATTGGGTTTCAGTCATACAATGATCCAACACCCATCCCTCCACGAGTGCACCGTTCCCACTGACCCCAGTTTCTCTCCCACCAAGCCCCCGTCCCCCTACCCCAACCCACCTTTATGGCAGACAACCCCCATCTTTTTCTTTTCCCTCTCAGGGCCCATTCGCCTAGAATAAGCAACCAAAGAAAGAAACAAACAAACAAAAGAAATGTATAATCAAGGAAGAATCTCTCGTTAGGGTCAAAATGCAATAATACTAATGAAGATGGCATGGAGAACCTTCCTGATATATTTTATATTGTTTCAAGACAAATATCCGGGCGCTGCAAGCCGCCCATGAAGCTCCAAGAAGACTTGTAAGCCATCTGCGAGTCTCCTAATGAGACTAGGAACTGCCATTGTTTATAGCAAGGCACCGGGGTCACGGCTATTTGTTGCAATGAAAGCTGCAATGCATCACTGCAAAATCTAAAAGAGCCTTTCTTCACAAGGGCTAATTACAAATATAATAAAGCCGTGTTAAAAAAAAAATCTCTCCAAGTCCACAGAGAAGCCTCACTTGGAACAACAAGTTGAAACTGTCGCACCCACTCTGTTTCATGGCGTGAATCCTGATTGCAGAAGCCAAATCGTATTTAATGACTGACAGTACCCGGCCAGCACAGGGTCTTGGCTTCCCATCCTGATGGCCCCCTGCTGCTTCTGGAGCCATCTGGATGTCTTAAGATGTTTGCCCTGACACTCAGCACGAAGTAGAGGAGACCAAAGCCTGTGTGTGTGTGTGTGTGTGTGTGTGTGTGTGTGTGTGTGTTTGCGTGCATCTGTATGCGTGCGTTTATGTGTGTGTGCTTTAATAAGATGCTCTTTTATTTGAGGAGGGAGGGTCACTGTGTCACCACCAGGTGATGCTCAGGGCTTACTCCTGGCTCTGTGCTCAGAAATCATTTATAGCAGGACTCAGGGGACCATATGGGGTGCTGGGGATCAAACCCAGGTCGGCTGCCTGCAGGGCAAGTGTCCTACCTGCTGTACTATCTCTGCAGCTCCAGTAAGATATCGCTTTATTTTGTTGTTGTTTTGTTTCTAGCCACACCCAGTGATGCTCAGGAATTACTCCTGGCAGTGTTCGGGGACCAGAGGGGATGTCAGGGATCAAATCTGGGTTGGCTGCGTGCAAGACAAACACCCTCCCTGCTGTACTATGGCTCCTGCCCCCGTAAGATGCCACTTTAAAGCTCTCCCTCCCAGGGGCAGGCACAGAATGATCTTATTCAGTTGCTGGGTATAATGGAACATAGTAGGTGAATAACTAACACCAAATAGAGAACTGGGCCTTGGTAGGAAGCTTGGCACTGGGGAAGAAGGCCCGCCGAGGAGAGGGCTCCTGCGATCTCACTGGATGAGGAGTAAAAAAGACATAAACTCAGGCCTGCTTGCTTAGAGGCGCCCACCAAGCCAAACTCACTGCTGACCAAAGCAAACGTGCCTTTCGTTACTCCCATCTTGCAATTTGGTGCTATTGCCCAAAAGTGGTCCCCAAAGGCATAGTGAGGTATCGACACAATAATGCGGGAATGGGGTGGGGGAGATTGCTCATGGGGCCAAGTACGGGCTTTGCGAATAGCGGGCCCGAGTTCGAGTCCCAGCTCCCCCGGGAGCACCCTATAAACACAGAGCCAGGAGTAGCTCCCGAGCACTGTCAGCTGTGGCTTCCTTCCCCACACACACCCCCCTAGAGAGAGAAAACACCACCCCACGCCACTTCCTGAATGTACAAATGTGGAATGTGAGTTTGTACAGGCCGCTGGGCGCGTCTGAGACACTCTCACATGCAGAAAAGGAAAGCGAGAAGGGGTGTAGGCTGAGGGAGAGCTGAAATTTGCATTTCCATGGACTAGTCACCAGGCGCTTTCCATCCGGACTGCTGCCTTGTGTATTATCAGGAGATCCTCAGGAAGCCGTCAGGGGGTGGGGGCCATTGTTTTCCAATGAGGGAGTGACCGAGTTCATCCATTCAAGGTTTTGCAGTGAAGCCAAGAAATTGCTTCCAAGGCTGGAGCGATAGTACAGAGGGTAGGCGTTTGCCTTGCATGTGGCCGACCCGGGTTCGGTTCCCAGCATCCCGTATGGTCCCCCAAGCACTGCCAGGAGTAATTCCTGAGTGCATGAGCCAGGAGTAACCCCTGTGCATTGCCAGGTATGACCCAAAAAGCAAAAAAAAAAAAAGAAAAAGAAAAAAAGAAGAAAAAAGAAATTGCTTCCAGGCCCGGGACACAGGACACAGTTAAGGGTCTTGCTTTGCACCTGGTCGACCCGGGTTCAATCCCCAGCACTCATGATGGTCCCCTATTCCCTACCAGGAGTGATCCCTGAGCCCAGAGTCAGGAGTCAGCCCTGAGCATCCCTGGGTGTGGTCCCTTTCCTCCCCTGCAAAAAAAAAAAAAAAATCTTAAAGCTCCAAAAGGGATTCTGAAATGGGGTCAGCCAGGTGCAAATCATTCATTTGATGCTGTACCTGGTGGCAAAAAAAAAAAAAAAAAAAAGTCGAAGGATGTTTGTGAGCCTGGAATGTGTCTCCAGGACTACAGCGAGAGGGAGAGAAAAGGCAGTGCCTAGGGAATAAGAACCGTTTTCCTTCCAGGCAGAAGTTCTAGAAAACCACAGCAGTGACAGCGGACTGTGGGGTTTGAAAAGTGCCCACGAACACGGTCGGCACACAGGGACCAGGTCCCGGGAGAGGGGTGTGACTTTAAAACAAAAGGCAGGGTCAGAGGGACGGACAGGTGGGTGAGGAGCTCACCCTGCATGCAGCTGACCACAGGCCAGCCCCTGAGAGCACAGGTGGTCCCCGAGGACCACCACGGGTGATCCCTAAGCACTGAGGCAGGAGTAAGCCCAGAATGCCACCGGGTGTGGCCACAAAACCTGAAACCAACCCTCGGAAAGCTTGTCAGTCAGGACGCTGACGGTGCGAGGCTACACAGTCTGTGCTCCTGAACGTCAGCTCCTCGGAGTTAGAAGAAAGCAACGCATATGCTCAGGCCAGCTTTCAGACGCAAAGGGACAGATGCCTATAAATATTAAATTCCGTAATTATCAGTGCTGTTCATTAATAATCTGTCTTTGGATCTTGAAACAGGAATGCTCTTTATTCACAAGCACTCAGCCATCACATGACTCAGACCCTGGGTGAGGAAAACAAGACCCAAGAAGCTGGAAAGGGACTATTTTACCTTTAAAAACCATAGAATTTGGGGGCTGGAGCGATAGCACAGCGGGTAGGGCATTTGCCTTGCACGCGGCTGACCCAGGTTCAATTCCCAGCATCCCATATGGGCCCCGGAGCACCACCAGGAGTGATTCCTGAGTGCAGAGTAACTACCCCTGAGCATTGCCGGGTGTGGCCCCAAAAGTGAAAAAAAAATTAAAAAAATAAAAACCATATAATTTTGAGGCCAAAGCAATAGAAAAACAGGTTGGGCATTTGCTTTGCACGTAACCTACCCAGGTTCGATCTCCAGCATCCCATAGGGTGTCCTGAGCACCAACAGGAGTAATTCCTGAGTGCAGACCCAGGAAGAACCCCTGAGCATCGCCTAGGCATGGCCAAATTTTAAAAAAATCAAACAGTTTTTAAATTGGAGTGATAGGACAGTGGGCAAAGGCACTCACTTGCCTTGCATGCAGTAAACCTGGGTTCTATCTGCAGCATCCCAGATGGTCCCCTGAGCACAGAGCCAGGAGTAAGGCCTGAGCACTGCCCAGTGTGCCACCCCCTTCCCCCCAATAAATATACCAAAAAACCCTACAGCCAGGGGCTGGAGCGCAAACCCATGGGTTGATGTGTTGGCCTTGCATGCACTGCTCTGACTTTGGTCCCCACCGCCGCAGGGTCCCCCGAGCATTGTCAACAGGGCCGCCAGGCACAGAACCCATAACAGCCCCTGAACGCAGCTCTCTGTGGTCCCAACCCTTCACCACCACCCCCCCCAAAACACACAGGATCAGAAGTTCGGGATTGACTTTGATTGGTCGGTTTCAGAGGCCTCCCAGGAGCCAGGCAAACATTTCACCCCCTGTACTATCTCTCCGCCCAGGGATGATGAGTTTAAGCACAAACCCACCCTGGGATTCGTGCAGGATTGCAGCCCCGAGCTTCATTTGAATTTGGGTATACTTCGTCTCTTTCACAGCTTTTTCTGAGAACTAAATAAAAAGGGCAGCCAGCGAGACGCATCTCTGGTGGGGGAGTGTGGCTCAGAGGAATACAGAGAAATCAGACAGGCCCATTTTGGGGCCTGCTTCAGAACTCTCAGCTTCCCCACCAGGTTGGTGGAGGCCTAATGTTCATGCAAATGTCTTGGGGTTCAAATCTAATGTGTTTTGAGGTTCAGAGGAGGAAGTGCCCCAGAGGTTAATTTAAGACTTTGGGGCTCCAGATGACAGACACAACTATGACCAGCACATGCCCTGAGCTCTGCAGTATCATGCAAGGAGCCAGCGAGACAGCCCAGTGGGTAAAGTGTTTGCCTGGCACATGGCCAATCCAGGTCAATTCCTTGCACTCCCTTGGGACCCCCTGAGCACGGCCAGGAGTGATCCCTGAGCTCAGGGCCAGGGGGAGGCGCTGAGCATCATTGGCTCTGCCCAACCCACCCCCATTCCCCAGACAAATCTAAAATGAAAAACAAAAAGTGGGGGGATGCAAATCTAAAGGAAATGAACAAGAACTGAGAGAGGAAAGTGGGACTGGAGGTTTGTGAGAGTCTGGTCCGAGGAAAGCCAACGCGAAGGAAAGCCATGGAGACGCGTGTGTTTATCATCCCAGTGCCTTCAAGGGGGATGGGCTAGAGCCAACCGAACCGCGCCAGAATCTCATCACCTGTTGCACGTGGGTTATGGGAAGATGGCAGTACCCACCACTGACCGCCAGGTGGCAGCACCACCTCGTCACCCACCCCCACCCCCACCCCCTACCCGGACCCTGACCCTGCGTGTTTCCAACAAAACGCATATTTGTCATTTGGGTTCACACCAGGTGGGAGCAGAGCCGGGGTCTGACCGACATTCTGCGAGTCGCTGCCTTCTCCAGGGTGGCTGCGAACTGACCTAGTTCCCCGCGCCCCCGTCCGCACCTCGGCTACCAGCTTCATTATTTCAGGCTGATTCATGCATGGATATTCCTCAGGGTATTACTAAAATAAAAATCAAGTGAAACAGATTAAAAACTATATTTAAAGGTCCCCAAAGAAGTGCTTTTTTAAAGAAAAAAAAACTTCTCTTTTGCCCAAGCTAGATAATGATACCAAAAATGTATAAAAGTTCCAAATCGGTAAAGTCAAAATTGCAATAAAGGGCCAGAGAGAGTTCAGGGGAAGGCGCTTGTCTGCGCACAGCCGACAGGGTTCAATCCTTGGCAGTGCATTTGGTCCCCAGAATCAGGAGTAAGCCCTGAGCACAGACAGGAGTAGCCCCCCAAAAGATAATACTTTAATAGTTCCTAAAGTGCTTTATTAAAGATTTGGGTCAACCCTTAAGCCAGGAAACAGTGGGCAGGGAGAGAGCTCAAGGGCTAGTTTGTGGTGAGTCCAGGCCTGCTGGACACAGGCCCTGAGCACCACAGGGAGGCCCCCGCCCAAATAAAAGGAGTAGCCTCCGAGCACTGGGGGCTATCCCAAAGGGGAAGAAAGAGAGAAAGAGAGAAAGAAAGAAAGAAAGAAAGAAAGAAAGAAAGAAAGAAAGAAAGAAAGAAAGAAAGAAAGAAAGAAAGAAAGAAAGAAAGAAAGAAAGAAAGAAAGAAAGAAAGAAAGAAAGAGAGAAAGAAAGGGAGAGAAAGAGAGAGAAGGAGAGAATGAGAGAAAGAGAGAAAGAAGAAAGAGAGAAAGAGAGAAGGAGAGGAGAGAAGCGAGAAGGAGATAAAGAGAGAAAGAGAAGAAAGAAAGAAAGAAAGAAAGAAAGAAAGAAAGAAAGAAAGAAAGAAAGAAAGAAAGAAAGAAAGAAAGAAAGAAAGAAAGAAAGAAAGAGAAAGAAAGGAAGGAAGGAAGAGAGAAAGAAAGGGAGAGAAAGAGAGAGAAGGAGAGAAAGAGAGAAAGAGAGAAAGAGAGAAGGAGAGGAGAGGAGATAAAGAGAGAAAGAGAAGAAAGAAAGAAAGAGAGAGAGAGAAAGAAAGAAAGGAAGGAAGGAAGGAAGGAAAAAGGAAGGATAGAGAGAAACAAGCAGAAAGAAAGAGAGGGGAGAAAGGGAGGAAGGGAAGAAGAAAGGAAGAAAGGGAGGGAGAAAGAAAAGGAAGGAAGAGGGAGCAAGAAAAGGATAGAATGAAAGAAAAAAGAGAAAGAAGAGAAATAGAAGAAGGAAGGAGGAAAAAGAAAAAAGAAGAAAGGGAAGGAGAGAAGAAAGAGAAGTAAAGAACAAAAGAAAGAAAGAGAGAGAAAGAAAGAAAGAAAGAAAGAAAGAAAGAAAGAAAGAAAGAAAGAAAGAAAGAAAGAAAGAAAGAAAGAAAGAAAGAAAGAAAGAAAGAAAGAGGGAGGGAAGGAAGGAAGGAATGGAGAGAGGGAGGGAGGAAGAGAGGGAGGGAGGGAAGGAGAGAGTGAGGGAAGAGGAGAAGGAGGGAGAGGGAGGGAGGAAGGAAAGCGGATGGAGGGAGGGAGGGAAGGAGAGAGGGAGGGAGAGAGGGAGGGAGGAAGAAGAGGGGATGGAGGGAGGGATGGAGGGAGGGAGGGAAGAGGGAGGGGGCGGGCGGGGCTGGGAGCAGAGCTGAGGCCTCACTCCAGCCTCTGCAGAACCACTTCTCAGACATTCCCCTTCCCCTGAGGACCCCGGGGCCCCCACACCTGCGCCCACCGCACAGCCTGCTTCCCTGGGGATGTGGACAGCTCAGGGCGCCACGCGGCCCCACCCTGCTAGCGGGGCCCCAACCCAACCCCAGTGACAGCCAAACTCCCGACACTGCCGGAGTCCCTGTCAGGGTCACCGCCGGAACTTCTTTAACGCCCCGCCACAGTCGTCACGCGCAGGGGACTTCAGGGCATAAAGCATAGCTCTGTGCCGGGTCAGTGACCTCCATGGTTCTGGAATGTTCCATGACGGCTGCATGTGAAATGTCTTGGGTGATCCGGAAGCCATTTGCTTTTGGATTTTTAAATTGTTGTTGTTGTTGTTGTTGTTGTTTGGACTGGAGCGATAGCACAGCGGGGTAGGGCGTTTGCCTTGCACCGGGCCAACCTGGGTTCGATTCCTCCGCCCCTCTCGGAGAGCTCGGCAGGCTACCGAGAGTATCCCGCCCGCACAGCAGAGCCTGGCAAGCTTCCCGTGGCGTATTCGATATGCCAAACACAGTGACAAGTCTCACAGTGGAGACGTTACTGGTGCCCGCTCACACAAATCAATGAGCAACGGGATGACAGTGCTGCAGTGTTACAGTTGTTTCGGGGGCCACACCCGGGGATGCTCAGGGTTGACTCCTGGCAAGGCTGGGGGACCACATGGGGGTGTCAACGACAGAACCTGCATGCAGGGCACGTGTTCTACATGCCCAACTCTCTCAGTTACCTCAAGTTCTCTCCGTGAGCCCGGCGGCGAGGCCTTGAGCTGAGAGAGGACCCGTTGGGTCTTTCACCATCAAATCAGGGCCCAGAGTCCATTGTGAACTGGGGGGGTCTGGGACCTGAGCTGACGGCGGGGACAGAGCGAGGAGGACCCTGCCAAGTGTCAGGCAGGCACTGGAGAGTTCTGAGTGGCTGCGTGGCCAGGGAGGGCCAAGGACAGATCGGCCTGTGGAGAATGAGCTACGGGACTTGGAGCAGGGGATGGAGGGAAGGAAATGAGCCCGCGTGAGTGGCTGTATGGCCAGGACACCAGGGATGCAATGGCTTCAGGAGGGAGGGGTGTGTGTGTGTGTGTGTGTGTGTGTGTGTGTGTGTGTGTGTGTGTGTGTGTGTGATTCTGAGCCAGGCAGGATTGCGGGGCGGGAGGGCGTGCTCTGCAGCTCCTGGGGGCGGTCAGAGCAGAGCATGTGCAGCCGCTGGTGGCCTGAACATGGAGGGTTGTCTGGGGAGGGGCGGGAAGAGCAGAGGACTGGGGAGGGAGCACGGCAGGAAGTACGTGTGCCTGGCAGGCAGCCAACCCGGGTTCTATCCCCGGCTTTCCAGAGCGCCCCCCCCAACCCGAGCACCGCCAGGAGTGATCCCTGAGTGCAGAGGCAGGACCAGCCGGGAGCATTGCGAGGTGTGGCCCAAACCCTCTTCCGGGAAGAAGGAGCAGAGAGGGGGCGAGGGGAGGGATGTATCCAGCCTGGACCACAGCGATGGTGAGCGGGTAGAGGGGCACGGAAATGAGCCGGCCGGGGCAGGGTGGGGGGGCGGCAGGAGGCGCTGGAAGGTTTTCTCTGGCTGCTCGTGGACTCAGACAACAGCCCAGCCCGCCCCTATCTCCCGCCCGCCTCCGCTGCCCCTTGCCGCAGGCTGAGAAACGCTGGCCACCTGCTTCCTGACCTGGCCTCTCTCCTTGGAGACCACCACCTTCTCCCAGCTGGTCCCGTGCGTGCGACCACCTGGAACCCCCCCAGAGCCTTCTCCTTAAAGCCTCTCCCCAGCACCATCCAGTTCTCGGGTATGCCTGGGGTGAGCCTTTAAGGAGAGGATTTATGGGCCCAGGGGCAGGGGGATGGAGGGTCCAATGCACCCCACACCAGGCTGACACTAGTGGGAAAACACCCCCCTCCCCCGGCCCACGCCAGGCTGACTTGAACCAAAGGAACTGCATTTGGCAGGAGGACAGGACGAGGGAGGGGCCCAGCGTGCTGGGGTCAGTTCCCACCTCGGACGATGCCCATGAAGGCCCTGGGGTGCCCGGGAGCAAGCACCAGTCTGCCCACCAGACGGGGCCTGGGGCCCGCGGGCTGCATGGC